>NC_133581.1:56259579-56859579 GCF_964106895.1 Numenius arquata
TTTGTTTCCCAAACCTGTACTTTTGTGACTGAAAAAGGAAACAATGAAGAAGTTTTCCTTTCCAGATTAACAACAAGAAACATAAATTAAAACTTCCATAATATGCATTGGACAAAGTCCATACAGGTGTTTAGAGAGGAATGTTAAAACCGACAGGGCTTTTTATTACTTGCAGAAAAACTTAACACCTTGATATCACAAAACATGAAACGTACCAGTAATACCTTTTAAAAATTAGACTGGCTTGTGCTACTTAAATAATTGCAAGACTTTATTAGCAAAAAGCTTAGCAGCAAATTTCTGTTTATTCTGTATATATCCTGATAGTGGTTTGAATGCAAATGAAATAAAGCCAGTATTTCTGGTATCTAGAGAAGAAAAAAGGAGCCCTTTTGAAGTTGGAGGGGCAGCAGCATGGCTGCCCTGTTCCAGCATGGTGCCTACCTGCCTCCGGGCAGCAGACACATGATTACACCCACACCTGAGAGCTAAGTACTATTCCAGATTGTACTAACCTCCTCAAACCAGGCTACAGTGAGGACACTACTACTGCTCTGTTGGCTTTTCATAGTCCAGAATGGTCTGAAATATCATTGTCAAGCAATTTGGCGCAAGGACGCTTTCTTCCATAGCACCAAGCACAGTGGGCTGCCCTCTGGAATAGCCAATATGTGTCAGGCAAAAATACTTACTTGTTAAGCACTGAATTTCTAGCCTTGTTGCTCCTGAGAAATCCCTCATATTTGAATGACTGAACACTTTCATATCGGTGAATCTCAATGCCAGCGTTGCCTGCTTTGAGTTTGAGAGTGCCAAAGAGTACAGGATATAGTGGGAGTCTGATCAAGTGAGTGTGTTGAAACCAGACACTGCACCAACACCACTAAAGGGAAATGACCACAGATTGCTTTATTTCTTAATTTTGTGACACAGAAAATGTTGAAAGGCAGCAATTTGATCATTCACAAAACTGGATTCTAACCAAATGTGCTATGGTATACACTATCTTTGCTATATAACTTGTTTTTTTATTATATATCTAATGGGAAAGGTTTTAGTGGCATTTGCCACTGTAATATCTGTATAATTTCATTTGTATAACAGATTCAAAATAAATTTAGCAATAATTAAAAAGCTTTGGTTTTTGTTTTTGTTTGGGTTATTTTTTGTGGGGTTTTGTTTGTTTTTTTCTTCCCTAAAAGCACAGAGTAGTGGCTTTTTACTGTGCTACTACTTCAGAGTGAAAAAAAGAGATTCCCAAACATAATTTATGCCTCTGTCTACAATGCCTACATGGACAAAGGAACATTGGCTGTCTATCATGCAGGTGCAAGCTGGTGCCATCAGGAAGCAGTGCCCTTCTTTTGATACTGTAATCTGAACTTTTCCTACCCCATGGACAATGCCAAAATATTCCTAACAGTGTAGGGCCCCGTGAAAGCAGACATGAGGATAACATATCTGTCTAGTATGTCTAACTTATCTATCTATATCTAGTTAATGCTGCAAGTGGCTCGCAGAGGCAGTTATCATCATGTTATTGGCACTAACTTCTGTACCATGAGTTCTCTGACTGAATATTGTATGTTTCATATTTGGTACAAGAGAACAAGAGATTCTGACAGGCTCCTTTTGCTTTCATAAATGGCAGAGCTGGAGGAAAACCATGTATGAATTCTGTTCTTAGGCAACGATGATTTTTGTGTAGTATGAGTAGAACATATACGACAGAAACTTGATTTTAGACGCTGCCATGCCACAGTACAGTATACCACAAGGAAATGAAATGCCAGTTTGCTTATTCACAATGGACAAACTTTGCCGTGGTTGGGTAACGTAATCTGTGATCATCTCACCTTTTTACCATGCTCCTCACATTTCTGGTACACCCGAGTCCCTGCCCTGTAAGAACCAGCAGCCATCAAAAATCAAGAGAGAAGCAGGTATCACTAATAAATGCCATATCTATGCATATCCTGCTGGATTTCCCTGCTTTCTTTGGGAGAAAAAATTTTGAGATGTGATTTCTCTGCTTTTTATACTTAATTACTCCTATAATAACATTTTTAAAACAGTGAAGACTCCGTAAGTTCCTCCTGAATCATATGTGCCTTAATTCCTTCTTTTATATTCCATAATGTCTAGCAAGAGAAAATTCTAGCCCTAGATCTACCACATACACACCAATATACAAGAGTGTCACCCACTGGAGACAGTTTTATCAGTTTCAGTCTCCAAAGCCCCTTCGGACGCAGTACTCCAGCTGGGGTCTCACAGGAGCACAGTAGAGGGGCAGAATCACCTCCCTTGAAAAATTATTTTATAGTAGATAATGACTCACCATAGTAGATGTATTTGTACTAATTTATACACCCATCTTAGGTGCAATCCAAGGGTTCAAAGGCAGGACAGAGCACTCGCATATGCAGTGGAGAGAAGTAGGTACCTTCAAAAGAACAGCTCAAAGTCCCTAAGGCAAGTTGCTTAAAGTAACCAGAAATAGATAATGTGGATGGTCCATCAACATGCATAATAGTGTTTAGAAACCTGATTCAGGAACACTACTTGTTTTTCCCTTAGGAGGCCCTGTTCAGTGTGAGTAAAAGTGGCAGAATGTGTCATAAAGAAATTTACAAAAAACCAATAAAATAAAAAGATCAATAAATATTGATTTGTGTAACTGAAGCTATTTTCAGATGTTTGTTTGCTTCAATACTGGGAAGTTTGCCTTGAGATCTTGTCACTGGTGTTTTTGTTTTTTTTTTTTCAGTTGATGAAGGTACATATCATATGAGAAAGAACACTTTTATAAATACGTTTTAGTACTTCTGAGCACCTTGTAGATAAGTCCACTATAAAAGAATAATGCTTACTGGACAAGGGGAATGCCAATTCCTGTCAAATTGCATGAATAATAAATAATAATAATAGAATAATGTTTGAAGTTGGTATCTGCAAGACAGCCTACTGAAGTTACCCTGAAACTAATGCCTAGAGTGGAATATTTGCATTACGTTTCTTAAACTCCTTTGAAAATGTTAGCTATATTAGTTTTATAGATGAGTTACCCTCGGCACAAAAGCGCCAAAAGTGATTTGAAATGGCTGCTAAATTTAACTACGTTTGCTGAAGGTCACATAACAGGTCAGCAGAGAAGCCAGGAATGGAGCTGAGAAGCTTTGCACTGTATGTTGTACATTCCACCTCCCTGTGTGTGACAAGGAGGACTTAAAATGACAAAGCTTTAGTTTGGCCAACTCTGGTTCTGCCCAGTATACCCAGGAATTATGGACTGAAGAGCAAGATAGGTCAGGAATAAGGGAGGTAGAGCTGCTTCTTGGCCATTATGGCTAAAGAGAAGTGGCTAAAGCATAGGAACTTCTGTGGTGAGCTAAGAGATGCCACGAGACCTGATCTAGGCTACCTTGACTATAGTCAAGTGTTTGGCAGCAAAACGGGCTCTAAGGAACTGCCTTAGCCAGCCTGATACTTGGTTTTAATCACTAAAAGGAGATTCCTAAGGCACCAAACAGTGGAAGAAAGGACATGTGGGTCTGAGGAAGGGGAGCTTCCAAGACAGAGGAGAAAAGGTATATTCAGAGAGAGGCAAGGTGGGAGATAGCTCTTAGGAAAGCAACAGGGAACAGATGAAAAACTCAAAACAAGTTGCTTTAAACACACACACTGAGCGTGAACCCAGAGGAGAGACAGGGTCTGGGTCTTCCTGCTGAGTCACAGAGGCGAGCTGGGAAGAAAGGCTGTCAAATTCTAGTCTTAGAGAGGGAGAGGCTGGTACAGATGGTTTGGAGGCATGCAAACTCCCCGCAGAAATCAACAGTAAGGAGAAGAGAATGATATAGACTCACTGCAAGACTCCAGAAAGGATGAAAATAAAAAATGACAGTCTCATCACTCTTGTGATAACACCATGCTTTGATTCTTTTAAAGAATATTCACAATTTCTGTTTGTGACTTAATTAAGATTTGAACACACCTTAAGGAGCAGCTTCATAGTTTTATTGACCCTGAACTTCCGTCCATCTCGTGCATTTACATAGTAAACTCCTTATTGTAAACTCTAGCTTGCTGTCTGATTAGCACAATGATGGTCTGATCTTTGTCAAGATGTGTAAGAAATGCTGAAATTATAACTACAATAAACACATTGATGATCAGGAAAGGCATTCCAAAATGCATAGTCACATCTTCACTTTGTTTGAATTGAACGTGCTTTTTTCACACTGGTATTATCTCAGATTCCTCCTTGAGTGCAAACTCACTGCAGCAGACATTTATTTCAGTTTTTAAAATCCACCTGTCAGATGTCTGACAGCTTAAGAAGATGAATGACAGCCACTAGGATAAATGTCCTGGCTACTCTCCAGAGTGACATGTCTGTCTGCTGTACAAGGTATATACTTTCAAACAGTTTGCAGTCCTCTCAGTGATTTGTTTTTCTCACAATATAATTTCCTGATAAAATTATTAATCTTCCTCCAGTTTTATAGGTAGCATGATTATTTATTATTTGCTATTTCTCCATCACCTTTTTGACCTGCAGGGCAAGGATAGGACTACATTAATTCTAAAATAAACTGCCGCACCAAAGAACTTTTGATGGAAATAAAATAAGAGACAACAAATACAGAAGGTACAGAATTCTGAAGACTCAGCTCTCCCACATAGAGCTGGTCTACACAAAATGTTCATAAAGTGTTGGGTTACAAGCAGATCACCTTTTCATGGCATCAAGACACTAACTATGCAGAAAAGGGCACCCAGAAACGGATGTCTTACTGCTTACTCCTGCATCCAGTACCTTTGTCTGCACTATCTACCTTCAGTCTCAGTTATACAGCAATTTAGGAAACAGAAAAAAAAAAGAGTAACTCCATGAATAGCAGAACTAAAGAAGTTTGGTGTCCTATGGGTTCTTGTGGCTGATTGACAGTGATGTCTGGAAGGGTGCAAGCTCAGACTAAGGCTTACATGGGCTTTTTCCTATGGAATTCAGTGTTTAATAAGACACAAATTCTTACTGAAAATTTCCCTCACCAGGGCACTCATAAGATGCACTTGTAGGATCTCTTCTCCTTTTAAATGATTATTTGTAGGTCTTGCAAGAATTTAGCTATTTTAAGACTGCCTCTCTGCCAGCTAAGGTTGAACCCGGTTATCAGTTTCAGATTATCCTAATTTCTGTGGAAAAACAGAAGAAATTTGTTTTTTCTTCTTCACATTTTTATTTTCACTGAAGATTCTTCTCCTGAAAATTCATATCTGTCTTGCCTACAGCAATGCCACAGTACAGAAGCAGTTGTGGTAGCAACAGACTCTCCTCCTTTGATACAACATCTTTTAGTGATGATGGGCTAGGCTGAAGTCTTTAAACAACACAGGCTGTAGTTTCCACAGCCAACAGGACATCTCAGATTGGAGACTGATCAATGGGTGCCTTGTAACATCGTACTGGATACAGTGCTGCCACTTTTTTTTTCCAGTTTACAGGTCATCCTGAAATCTGAGCTTAGACAGTAGCTCTGAGGTTATTCTGTTTCCCACTCTGATTAAGTCTTCTAAATCATCTTGGTTTACTATTTTTCCAACTGTGTGGTACCACATGCCCATTTCACCGTCTGTTCCTATATATAACTTCTATGTTGGCATAGATCTGAAGACGACTAAAAATAAAATTGTTATCTACTGCCTTACTTATTTGCCAAGCTGAACAGACCATTTTGGTTTCCCATTTCTTCTTCTTTGCCTATAGAAATTTAGAGCCCTTTCTCTGACAAAACACACTGCTCAGCTCCCACTCTCTGATGCAGCTGCCCTTTTTCCAGGAGGCACATCTGTGGCAGCTGGGGCAGGCAGTGCCTGACTTGAAATGGGTTTTGCAGTTGGCCACATTTCAAAGGGGGCTTTTAACAGACAGTGAGGAAATTTCATATCGTTAAAAAATATGACAGCCACTTGGAGGTGGTAGTGAGCAAAGGTTTTAATGAAAGTAGCGTTCACCATCAAACCTAACTATGATAAAAAATTGAAAAGCGAGAGCTGCTGGATGCCTATGAAATGTGCTATAAAAGCAGGTGCCATAAAACTGAGACGATATAAATTTGCAGACTAATTTGATTGCTAGTGCAGATGCATAACTGTTAATGCTCTATGGTTGATACATTAGTGGTGATTGAAACAAGTCTGGCTTATTCCATTTTCAGTAAACAGACCATGAGGTTGGCTGTAAATGGTCTGTTTAGCAGAATAGACTGAACATATGAAAAATTATTCATTACAAACATTTACAACCCACACATGTCATTTATATCACTTGACCACTCAACATAAAAGGTTTATTGTTTTTGGCAAAATAAGCTGCAAACATCCTTAATTGGGATGCAAATTTAATGCACAGTTTAGCACTGTTGACAGCTAAAAGGCTTATACGGACATTTCCATACATTTTTCCACTTACGTTACAGATGGTGAACAGCACATACATAGTCAAGAGCCAAAATTATTTCAAAAGTGTAGTATTCTTATTTCACAATTTTTATATGTTTGTCAATATCACAAGACTGGCTTTAAGATTTTCTTTTTGGGCAAAAAATACAAAGTGAAAAAATTAGGTTTTGTAACGCAATCAAGCATGTGAGAAATCTTGAAAAGTTATGACTGTCTAATATTTTTCAGACTAACAGCAAAACAGCTTCTATCAAATTCCTTGTACATGTTTGATAAGTCTTAGCCTCTAGTACCTGCCTACTGACAGAAGAGGTTTAAGTTACAGATTGCAAAATATTGTTGAATACCTCTATTTTCCAGTCACTGAAGTGAAGTTCAATGCATGGAAATGCCTGAGACATACTGTTGGCTAACACAAGCCTGATGAGGCCTGATCTGTACCCTGTTAAATTCAGGTTAAGATTTGCATTGATTTTACTAAGAGTTTGATCAGAATTATTGGCTATATCTATATGTGCAGAACTGTCTATGGCACTGATACCAGCTGGCCTAGAGAGTCCTATTAACCTTATTAGCACTATTAAATGCCATTACCATCCAAAACAGACTGGCTGCATGAAAGCTGCCTATTAGGAATGGTTCCTTGTCTGTCCTAAGCCGTACTCAGGAACAGTGTTGGCTGGCCTAGGCCAAACCTGTGCCAGGGAATACTTACCAGCACAGGTGACAGAGTTTCAGTGATGCTGCTCAATTTACTAGCACAGATGTAGCCACTGTGCAAGCCACCGTGCAAGCCATTTTGCACTGGTCCAGCGCAGGGCAAACTCTCCACTTTTTTGCAGTTAATGCAATAAAATCCTACATTGATTAAATTGCCTTTTGCTTTTGATAGTACATACTGGACTGCTGGGCCACTGGCTGACACTATTGAAGTAATTTCTCTTTTGTTTTCTAGATGTATTTAATCTCTATGTTGTAGATGTTAACAATTCTCTGTATCATACAGAATCTGTATAAAGTGCTACTTTCTCTCAGATCATAAAGCTCTGAATCTTTCTAATCATGCAATAATTTTTTCTGATTTTTTAAAATCTGAAATGCTAGGAAAACATGCTTATGTAAAATACTATTACTATTTTTCAATTGCTACACAAGATCACTTCAGGATTTCCACAGAAGTTGCAGACAAGCTTCTTTGTCCTTACCTGCATATGATTCTGAATGTTCTGCATGATGATTATAGTTTTTTTGTCTTTTGATCAACATAAACCTGTTTATTCCTATCTTAGTATCAAGCAATGCTTGATATGCTATATATACCTTGAGTTTTTAGAATGTGTGATTAAAGCACATTGTAAAGTATGCTTAAATACACTGAAAGAAACTTGTAGAAACTTGTGGGTTAGCTGCTCTTGAACAATTCAATTTACTGTAATGATCTGCAAATAAGAAGTGGAGCTTTTCTCCATTTACACAATGTTGCCAACAAAAATACCAGGCTACTCAGAAGTGCCGAAAAAAAGAGGTGTTACTTCATCTGGGAACAGAAACTGATCCCTTTTGATGTAAATTGCAGCTTCTTATATGAATATCACTACATGTTACACCTGTGACTGTTTAACTGTCATCATCTAAAAATCACATTAGTGAAAACACAGTTCAGTAAGTAACGTACTGGAGTCATTAATAAACCATTAGCTGTTGCTAACACAGTCATTTAGTAAGTTGCCAGTATTACCATGTTTATCCTTTGTTGTAAAGGGAAATGTTTCCTTTGTTATGTAGAGGAATATAAGACCATCAAATAAAATCGCTTCAAGTGAAATTACAGCTATAAAGATTCTTTTTTTTTTTTTAATTACAAACTACATAAGCCCCTGTTCATGACCCTGTAAATCCTGTTTTGGGCTGGCTCCCTCCCATATGGGTAAATCTGTCCTGTTGTCCTTCAACACTAGGTCGAACTCTCTTTTGAGTAAATAGTCCTGGTCTATGGCCAGAATACCCTATGTGCTCCAGCTCTGCCATCTCCTTAAGCTTCACCCCTTGCTTTGTGAATACTGAAAGAAGCTCTAGAAACTGATTTTTCTCTTCTACGCCAGTTTACCACAAAACAGTGCATATGTACTTAACATAAGCATAACATACCTGTATCCCAATTTTTTCCTCTTTACATTGTTATCATGGTATAAAGGGAAGTTCATAAAAATGAGAATTTAAACATGACTACTTTATTTATACTCTGCTTTTCTTAAAAAGTGAGAAGTACAAATCCTTGGTTTGCTTCCATTAAAATGCTATAGATTTCTGAAAAACAGAGAGCTAGGTTAGTCAGTACTTATTACTAAATACCACCGCTTTGCACAGAAAAATTAAATTGCCAAACCTCTTATCTGTTTGTCTATTGCATTGTATGAAGAACTTACTTTATTGACGGGAAGAATGTTTTTCACATTGAAGTAGAATCCAAAGTAAACCATGTTAAAAACTCCATGACGGCCCAGTGTTGCAGTAAGACCTTTGTTGAGTCCTTGGAAGCCCAGACCATCGGTTTTAATGATCTGCCGAGCTTGAACAAAGCTAGATGGTTGCTACACAAGTTAAGCAAAAGAAGGAAGAGATCATCTTTACAAAAAGAAAACAATAACCATAGCATCATTTCAATCCTGTTGACAAACACAGGGTTGCCAATTCTTGTAATTTTTCTTAAGTCTCACCATATTTGTTATTTTCCCTTTCCTGCAATCATGTAAAAATCACAACTTTCATTAAAAAGATTCCTCATTCTTCTGATTGCAGAAAAAAGATGAAAGTATGACTTGAGTACTGTAAAAGACTAAGGAACTCTAAAGCAAAGGAAGACGTCTCAAAATAATAATGAAAAAAATAGATTTTATAGAGCAACCTGTGGCTTTGAACGTGTGAATTTCGCTATACTTTTTTATCATTGATGCTGTGCTGTTAAGATTATGATAGATGAAACCCTTACACAACTACAGTATATAACAATTATTCTGGACAATAAGAAGATAAAAATGACTTCTCTAGTAAAACCAACGGCACAGGAATACGCATGATGAGGGAGTAATAAAAGGGACAGATTTGGAACAGGAAATTTTTAGCTAGGGAAAGCTAAGAACAGCGAGAAAAAGTGTAGTTAGATTTTGAAAATCAGAACACCCATTTAAATTCCAAGGTACAGATTTAGGAAATTGACTTAAGAAATCCTGGTTGGAAAATAATGCCCAAAAGGCATAGAAATCATTTCAGTCAGCCAACTTCCATTTAACGAAAGGCAGTAAAGAAGAAAGTTCCTCAGAATCCACTTATATAAAGATCAGTTTCTCAGACAGGATCTGTCTGACACATATTTGATATATATTCCACTATACTGTGGTACTCAGAATCAGGTGTTTTCCTTCTGAACATTTAAGATTTCTTTTTAGCAGAATTATAGAAAAATTCCTTTTTAAAAATTGTTGACTTGAGTTTGGCTTTCTCCAAAGCATAAAGCCAGCTCTGGGTAACCAAATATTTAATTAGAAAGGCAAAACATGACTTCCACTAGGAGGCTCAAACATGAAAATACAGAAGAATTTTGACTACAAAGATGTGAACACTGCTAATTTCAATACACCTATTTGTTTAATAGCTTTCCATTTCAAAATATCACTGTGGTAGATCAACAGCATCAGCCAAATGATGCTTATTATATCTGACACAGCATATGACTGCTTATTTAGGTGACTGACAAGTTTATTCTTTAATACTAAGTTTCATTCTGTTTTTTCATATTTGGTAACTAATATTATCCTGTTAATGTTGTGCATACATTTTACTATAGTTTACTTTTCTAACTACCCCCAGGGATTCAAATCAGAATCTATTTTAAAATGTGGATACCTAACATGGAATATGGTCCAGATACTAGCAATAACATCCTTTCTCATGCACAAAACCCAAGGATTAGATCTTTAAAAAATAACTAGAGGTCCTGAATAAAGTGATTTAAGCTGAATACAGCAACTTTCAATAGTAAGTTATCCCTTGTTCTCATCTTGAATACAGATTTACTAATGATGAAGAGGGGAAGCCTGTCACTTGCTGAACACCTGAGGTGGGATTCACCAGTTCAAATCTAGATAACTGCAATGTCTACATCTACGTCTGAGCTACTCAAAAAGACTCCCTTTTTTAGTCCTTTAGCAATGGAAGGCTTTCCTTAGACAGCACTTCCCTTCATTCAAAGTCAGCATCTAAAATGTCAGCTGATCAAGGCATAGAAGGTCTGTTTTTCGTCACTGATGATGGAAGACTTCAGGATGACTAATTCAGATGGAGGAATTTATTGTATAAACATCCAGAGCTTAATTCACTTCACACAACTATTGACTTATACTTAATAGAGACATGGTGAGTTGAATCTGGAGTCAGATTCTTCTCACCATAAAGCAGAAACTCTTAAGTCAAGTGAGAAGATTTTTATTACCACACTAGCTTCTATAGCCAGTGAGTTATCCATGGCCACAGGGAAAAGAAAAATTAAAAAAATAATAAGAAAAGCAAACAACAAGGTGTCAGGCTTTCTAGCAGTTTACCTTAACAAAACGTCACCATTATTTTTACCTGTAGCAAGCCACATTAGAAAAGTGCTGATACGTGATTTATGGAGGCCTTCCTCTTTAAACCTATCAGCCCTAGAAAGATGATCTGGTACCACAGAATAATTCAGCTGTCACTGTAGTGTGTGAATATTTGCTTTGGGGGCGTGCAGGAGTCTGGGTGTGGGTGTATGTTTTCATGCTCTTCCTTGTTCCTTTTAAACAAGATATATTTATTATTTTAATACAATAGTCAAAGAAATATGTGAACTGCATTAGGTTTCATCATATAGTATGAAAGCTACACAATGGGATAGGTACATACTTTACTTTTTAGAAAAACTGCATGGTGATGAAATGAATGTACCATTGCCTTACGCTGTATAATATAACATGCATATGCTTCTCCCAATAGGCTTGAATTTACATGCTTCTGTGTGGAATGTTCTTTAACATATTATTAATGAGAACTTGAGATCATGGTAATGAAGTCATGGGTGTTTTCCTGATTTACAGCAAAATGTGAAATTTTAACACTTTTTAAAAAGATGTATTAAAAATTGAAATGTCTTGTGATTTTACTGTCTGTGATTTAAGAGCTTCAGTCTGTTGGATTTTTTGATTAGGGCAAACAGACACTTTATTTATATTTTAGGTCTAAACTAGGTTCCTAGTAGACTCCCAATAACATTCTTTTACAATTTTATTTGTATGATAATATACTATTATTTGGATTTTGTGAAAATTTGCATTCAAATTTAATTCAAAGAACATTCACCCAAAACAAACAGCTTAAAATGCTTTTTAACAGCTACACTGTGATTATTAGAGTATTCTGAAGGTCCAAGGGAGGGATGCTGTAATTAAAGTAAGTACTTGCATAAAATTTACTAATTAAAACACTCCAGACTTTGTTATAAAGTTTGCAATAGAGAAAAAAATTAAAATGTATGAAGTGAAAGGATACTTTGGTCTCTTGCAACCTTACAGGAACTAGTTAGCTCAAAATATAATACTGGTGTATTTACACACAAACCCAAAGGTTTTATTAAGATAGATTAATTGTATCTTCATCAACGGTGAGGCAGAAAGATCCAGAATATCTGCTTAGTTTATTACTGCTGGAGCAGTAGTAGTCCATAATTTTTGTGTATCACCCTCCTGAGAGAGAGATCCTCTCACACACTGCTTCCTTCTACTTTCAGTCTTTCTCCTTCCATGATCCTCACCTTTTTATTCCTGTACTGTATTAGCTTTCTGTTTCAGTGGCCTTGCTGCCCATGGTTAAAAAATGTCTATGCTGGAGGCTTGGAACAACCAAACTTCTATTTCACAGGCACTGAGAATCAAACAGAAATATACCAAATGTTTTAAAATTTATTCTGAAAGAGAATGCTTCTCTGGAGTTACGGAGTAGGTACCACCTAGTCTACGACATTTGGAAATCAGCGGCAGTATTTTGCCAGAGCATACCTGAGGAGCTTGCCCCAAACAACTTATGTAAATGGCCAGTTGATAAATCCTTTGCTATGCATCCCCCAAAAGGGTTCAATTTGTGCACATAAGTGCTACGAAGCATGCAAGTATTAACTCAGTCATAACTTAATAGTAGAATATGCAAAAATCAAGCCTCAACAGGGATTCAGCCAACCTCTTCATGCCATGGCGATGTGATTTGGCACTTCTGCCATGGTACAGCTGATATCTCAAAAGATTTTGAAAGAGCTGATTAGTTAGTCTTATTCATTGAGAAAAGAAAGAAGGAACTGTGTGACTGCTTTCCTTCACTTTAGCCTGGAACATTTTCTACATTAAAATGAATTGAAGCTGGTGCATTCCCGGGAACACTTGCAGTGATTTGATGAATCACTGTTTTCCAGTTTAATCTTTTTCCCCTTTCAGCAGTACCCAGAACTGTGGACAAAGTCAGTTTTGCACACTGACTTCTTTGAATGAAGCAATATTTGAATAATAAAAGTCTGAAGTGAAACAGGATTTTAAATTATCAGTATGCTTTATTATATAACTGTTTCCCAGTTTGTGCCTGTAAATTTGGAGACCTATAATATAAATAATTTCATCCAAGACTCTGAAATCCACCAGCTACATTTTAAACACAAAATACACCAGTGGGATGCTGGCTAGGGCATGGGGCTGTGGTGTTTCACGTTAATGTTCGGTGCACACTTGAAGTCTGGAGCCTATTGGGGCAAGTGCAGTGTGGACAAGGGGCTCAGGTTCGTACTTCTGGATTACAGTTCCTCAGAGTGCTGGGTGCTGGCTGCTGTGGAAGGCTGAAGGTGCACTTCAGGCACAGAATATTTACAGTGGAGACGATGACACTGCTGACAATACTGTACACATCTCTGCATATCTGAAGGCATCGTCTATTGAGTCTCTTCTCTCTTTTTATGTTTCTGTTAAGCTTATGAGAAAATCATTTGCATCAACCCAATAAATTATAGACATTCTGCTCTAAATATGAACTTTGAAGAGCATTATGCCTAATAAAGCAGAAAAAGAAGAACGGAACAGTTCTCATACCTCTGTGAAGGCATTCCGATTTGCCTGTAAGGTAACCTTTACTACTTCGAATGGGTTAACCACAACTGCCTCCGTCAACCCAGATCCCAAGCCAGCAATGGCAAATGCCTAGGAAAGTTAGAATTAAAATTAAAAATTAAGGAGTAAAATTTCCCATACATCAGATTATGAAACTGAATGATACAATGCAAACTGTGAGATTACAGTAATGCAGCAGTATTCTATTACTAAACAACTTTAGCCCTTGATCAGATGTTGACAGTTCATGAAGACAATATGACAATAGCCATAAACAACATTCCAAAAAATACAAAATAAAATGTCATAGCACTGTCAATGAATTCTCTTTTCAGCTAGAAGAAAAATTGTGGTACCAATTTATTACGAAAACATGGAAAAACAATGCCCTCATGTTATCTTTGGGTGGAGTCTGAATAAAAACACAAATATAAATGCAGTTATGCAGCACTGGAAAAAATAAAAACTCTCACTGAGCATTAAGCATATAACACTAACATATTAACTTAAAAAAATAAAAGAAATGTAAGAAATTCAAATAGTGCGGTACTTAAGCAAATTGAACCAGTAGAAGAAAAGTCCACCTAAGGAAATTTCAATCCTGAAAAGATTTATAGGGGAATAAGTGGCACACATGGAAATGTCAGCACCCACTGAAAGAATGAATTAACTCCATTTACTTAGAAGCTGATGGTTCATTACAGTCACAAAAATGGAGATAGTTGCTGCTTTGCTTTCCATCATGACATAGCATTTAAAAATACCTTAATTCACTTGTAACAGAAAAATAACATTGAGATATTTAGGTCAATTGAGAAAATTTAGAGGGGTTAATTTTTGTGATAATTTTACACATTTATTGCCTCCATTTAACATCTCCAAACTTTCTAGGCACTGAAAAGAGTCCCAGGACCAAAATACAATATACTGAGTACAGCTGCTGAAATTCAAGGGAACCAATGGTACAGAAAAAAACAATAGTGAGAAAAATAACTTATTCAATACAGAGGGATTTGAGCAGGGACTCTTGAGAGCTCAAGAAAGAGAAGAATGGTAAATTAGGAGTGTAGTGGCAAGCTCTAGCCTTACTGCCTTTGGAGAACGCTGTGTTGCCACCAAATCTATTTTTCCAACATGAGATGGGAACAAAACCTACCTCTTTCACCATCAGCCTAACTCCACTGACGTATAAGGGAGTTTTGCCATTGACTTCAGAGGAGGTAGCAGTTTCCTATCAATAGTTTGTTTCAGTTATAAAGTTTTTAGAATAAGACTGAGGTCTATGTTTTTGTTATACTATGCCTTGTAGAATAGCACTTCGATACCTGGTTGAGGTCTCTAGTCACTATCACATGAATAAATAAAAATTGATAATATTTAACTCTTTTTATCTATTTTGCAAGAATGAAGAATGACAAGCTGCATACAAACTCTTCCATGGTGACTGTCACTGTCCATGTTAACAAATATCATGATATTGTAGGGAATTATTTTGAAGACATTTTCTATAAAAGTTAACATAACTATTTGTTAAAGTTTAGGCCCTCAGGACACTATCATTTTGATAAATTCTGTTATCAGTATTTTTAAGTGACAAGTGTGTTATGAAAAACCGTTGGTTGAACTGGCCCTTTTAATTTTGGGCTCCTTCTATGGGAAAGAATGGATGGGACACATATTAAATTAGAACATGAAATTCTGTATCCATACGTACCAGTCCTGGTGGTAATGATGCATATCCCAGTAGCTTCTTGTATTGTTCAAAGGTGAAAAACTGTAAATAAAAGTTAGACTGAAATTGCGTTGAAAAAAATTGTTACTTATGCAGATTAGCAAAACCAAACTGTAATGGAGCTTCACTACCTCATATCCTGAGTAGCTGTGTGCAGTTCTGCAAAATAAACATATGCCACTTTTGTTTCACACTCTGTAGTAGTAGACAGGCTTCAGAACTGATTTTATTAGTCTATCATGCATAATAGCAGCATAAGTGCAATTAAAGTAATGTTTCATGTAAGAGTTCACTTACAACACACAGTTTGTGTTTTTAATTTATAAACTTTTCCTCTAGGATTGAATTTTCTTATAGTAGTATAAATGAAGTAGGTACTATAATTTCTCCCAAGAAATCACCCTCATAACTTTAACATAATCTACTGCAATCACTTTCACATTTCTCAGATACAAGTCTATATCTCATCCAAGAGATGTAACTGCAGATTTTGAAGATGGATAGCCTGTAGATTTTTAGAATCTTTTTCTGTCAACAGACACATTTGCTTTAGGTTTTGCTCTTTACAAATAAATCTTTCACTCAATTGTCTGCTTTCAGTCAGTGGGGCTTAGAAGTTCTGAGCATCTGCAATTCCTTAGAGGATGAGGTTTGAATACCGCACTCTTGAGTGTCTGAATTTCAAGAAAGAAATGAGAAGCTCAGTTTCACCTGTACCAACATGGAGAAAGGCAACCATTTCTAAACGGTTCACTTTGCAACCTAACATTTCTTGCCACCCAAATCCATTAATTTTCAGAATACCTTCTGTGAAATCTTCTAAAAATCAAAGCAGAATAAGTTAATGGATTTGTTCTTCTAAGAAGAGTATTGAGAATAATCCTGATTGCACTAAAGTCAGTAAGAAGCCTCCCATTGACATAGGCTAATGGACTTTCACTGCCTATTTTCTTGTCTGTGGACATGAAATCTAAGATGCACAGTCAAGCTATACTCTAAAGAAAGAGTATTTGTGACATTTTACAAATTATTGGTAAGATGCCCTCTGAAATACAGCACACAATCTTGGCTACCTTTGTTCAAAAAAGAGGAACTCAGACTACAGCATATTCAAAACAGGGTTACCAGGATCATAAGGAGAACGTAAAGATATTTTTAAGACTGAAGAATGGAGGCAAATAAATGCTTGCCTTGTTTAGCCTAGCAAAAGAGAGGCTGCAAGAGAATGAAAAACAAGGAAAGGAAAGATATGCAACATAAAGTAAATAGGTATAAAAGTAAATAGAAGATAGCTTGAGATCTGATGAAGCTTTCTTACAACCTAAGGACTAGGGTCCTGAAACAGCCTTCCAATAAGAACAATTGGGGTAAAAAACTTAATCACTTGTAAGGGAGAGTTTGATAAGTTTATGAAGGAGATTATAGAACAGCAGGGGACTAGACTTGCTGACCTAAAAGATCTTTTCTAGTCCAGTGTTTCCTTCTACAGCAAATCTCCCCAAACCCTATACTGTTTCAAATTCATATTATGCAAATATGTTGCTGAAGCCACTGAAAAAGCACTTCAGGTTGATGCCACATAAGACAGTTCTGAGGGCACTGAAAATGATCTTCTAGCATTAGGAATGAAGACAGCAGAAAATCTTGCAGATTATAAACAGCAGATATCTGAATTCCAGGTAAAACCAAAGATATTGGAGGTGTTATTCCATGTAATTTTCACACACGGAACACAAGGCTGTAACTACAGATCACTATTTGTGAGTCCTGTAATCTGTCCAAGAAGTATTCATGATGTGTGCAAGAGGAAAGCGGCTTTTACAGGGCACGTCCAGTATTACTGGACTGAACCGCAAAAACCTGTCACAGCTTCACCAAGACCGCATCAGCGCAGGTGGATATCTACTAGAACAAGAGCTGTCACACCCCTGTATAGTAAAAGTAAATAACTAGAACCTCTGACTTTCCTGGTCACTTTCCAAAGCTGACCTGTAACACTTGATTAGTTTCAAGCAAGCTGATTCAAATGAAGGTCGCACCCTCTGAAAGTCTGTGCATTTTGCTCCCACACATGAGGCTGTGATCCCTCACACAGCACCTGCCCATGCATGTGACAATCAAACTGTATCACCATGAGAGGAAGGCAAGGGGAAATAAGATCAACAGACATATGGGAATCTTAAGAAACATAAGGGAATAGGTAGTTTTTCCGACAAAACAGAAAGACTGGGTTACTCGTGCTGGGCTTCAGCCACAAAAGACAAGCTCAGTCCCTTGGGACTCAGTTATCACAGACCTATCAGAACAAAACAGGTTTTCCATAAATCAAGTATACGGGAACATAAGTAATAAACACCACATTGTAATTTTAACTTGTTTAGAACCCTGTCCTATAGCAAAGTCACTAACATTTTTCAATCATCACGTGCTTCAACTGAAAAGTCACTAGAACCACACCAAAATCAGCAGAGAACCAGGTGTTCACGAGTTAATAATACCACCACATTTAAATAAGGAGGGAATGTGTATTAGACCTCCATAATGCAAAATTAGGATGTTAAATTGTGAAAACAGAAGGACTGATACTCTGGCCAGTTGATAGGTACATTTTTATCCTCCATAGGAATTATTATTTCATTTTGCAGACAAGGTCCTAGAATCAGGATTTTAACTGCTCTCCAAATAGCGTACAGATTGTACACTAATCTTGCAAACATCCTGCAAATATGTTTAAAATTGTTGTTTGGGCCTTGCCAACAATCAGAAAAGACAGAAGTGTTACTTAGACTGTAGGTCTATCTTTTTGGATAACTGAAGATATTTAATAGGTAAAAGGAAGTCTCTGAGAAAGTGTCAGTTGTGGGTGGGTGAGTTACTTCACTGAACTAAATTCATTTCTTATTGTGATAAAGTTTGCTTTATTCTCTCTCCAGCATCTTTCTACTCGTTGTTACCCTCCTAACCTTTAATGGAATTTCTGGTATTCCTTAATGTTTTCCATAGTGTCACAGATCTGTAAAATGGTTGTAATAAAGGCAGAAATATATTACATAGCAATTTCTTGGTCTTAAAAATGTTACCTTAAAAATCAATAGCTTCCTAGAGTCATAAATAAAATAACTACTTAATAGTGACTATGCTTTATATAATTTTTTAAAGAAAAAAATCAATAGCAATAAAACTCAATATAAATGTTGCTGGGTGTACCAGAGTGGCTAGTATACATACAATTTTGCCAAAAAGTGTCTAGCTATATCATATGGATATCATGTACATCCACCCAAAATGTTTTTAAAAACACAGAGTAATTTGTCTTTTTCTCTACAGTTGTATTAAGATAATAGCTTTGTGCAAAAATCTCAGAATAAGTGTATTTAAAACATGCTTTTGTGTATATAATAACTGATATTGTGCATCTGGTAAAGATACACTTTAATTCAAGTTACACAGAAAATAGTCAAAGTACTTACCAGATGTCTCAATAACTCTAAGGTAAAAATATATGCTTGAAACAAGATGTCTGGGAACACATGAACAATATAAATTTGCCCCAAAAGTTCATCTGTTAACCATTGTATTGGCATCATCACTTCTTTCCTCCAAGTCCAATCTAACATAAAGTTATAAACTTTGACTTTTCGTCTTCCAGAAATACCAGCTTTCTTTTTAGAAAGGAAATAAAGAGAGAGAGAGAAAAAAAATAACAAGACAGGCATGAGAACCTAGTTGACTAAAACTGAAGCTGTATCTTCAACACATATGTGTAATTGTGGCTAAGTAACTCCATTTTAGTAGGTTTATTTTTATTTGCAAATCACAACACCGGATAAATACAATATTCCAGTAGCACAAGTAACTTTTTTCTTAGTATAAAATCTGCCTTGTCCATTCTCTATACACTTTTATGGGATGTAAAAGACACTATAACTAGAAGGTTTCAAAAAGTTCATTACAAACACAAACCAAGGCTGCTGAAATCTAGACATTGCCTTTCTACCAAGTCTCAAAACCAGAGGCATAGAGATAGTCTTCCTCTAAATCTCACTAGTCAGCTTGGCAGTGGACAAGGGACATCTCAGCACCTTTTAAAACGAGGAAAACTATTAGAAGAATAAAAGGTGGAGAATGAGCCAAAGGAAGCGGTTTGGGGTTTTACATTCATTTATATATTTAGATAAATAAGGTTAGTGGAAATTTGAGACAAGCTGGATTCTCTTCAGGTCAAAGCACAGGTACAAACTCTGCTTTGGACGTTAGAAGTTGTGCTGATGTGACATCTCACGTTGAATAGCTTCAGTATCCAGGATCTTGCAAGTACATAACTGTCCTGTCCCATTCTATCACTGAATCCTTGTAATGTAGAATATAGCTGTTGTCTCAAGGTAACTTAAAGATCTCCTGGGGTCCTAGGAAGAACACGAATTTTAAAGGAATAGTGTGAAGAATTAAAGAATTCAATGATTTAATTGAAAAGGATGTCTAGCATTTAAACCTGATTCTCATGGTTGCAGAAACACTACTGAGCGCTCACATAAATATCCAAGAATTAGGTAGAAAGTATCCCACTATGGAAGCACCAGTAAGACATTTAAGGAGCTGTGAGCTTGTGATGTACAAGAAGAGGTTGAGAGGACTGAATCTGTTTAGCCTGGAGACGAGAAGGCTAAGGGGATCTAGTTCCTATCTTCCACCCTTTAAAGGAGGGTTACACAGAAGACAAAGTCAGACTTTTCTGAGGTGTATAACAGAAGCACAGTTGCAACAGGGAGTTTGAACTGGATATAAGGCAAAATTCTTCACAGTGGGAGCAATTAAACACTGGAACAGGAGTACAGAGAGGCTGCAGAGTCTCCATCCTTGAAGATTTTCAGAACTGGACTACACAAGGCATTTGAGCAACCTGATCTAACCATGCAGTCAGCCGTGCTTTGGGCTGGAGGCTCACCAGGTGACCTCCAGAGATCCCTCCCAAATTAAATATTTCTATGATTCTATAATTATATTGAATATTCTGGGGTTTCAGCCAATTTAACCAATTTGAACGAGAGAAAGTGACTCAAGATTTTTGGATGACTCATGTTGGTAGGACAGAAATCAAACCTGGGTTTGTACTTTAACTAAATATCTGCTGGAATCTAAAAGGCATGATCAGACTGACTTTGACCTGTTTTAAATGAAATTAAAGGAAGAGACAGAGGAAACATCACAGTCTGAAGAAAATGAGTTATTAGGAATCTTTTAAATATCATCCACCTATTCTTCACTGCCACTTCACTATTAAATAGAACTTTAGTTTTCTTAGTTGTACTAAATAATTTTGAGATAGGTGTCATATGTAGTTTGCATCTAAAATGCCAATGCAAACAAGAAGATGACATTACCAGAACTCCTTTAGGATTCTGTTACAAGGTCACATCCTGTCACTTTATCCAAATATTATTCCTCTGTAAAGGAATTGGAATGTGAATGATTAATTGCAGACTAAGGACCAGAATCATATGCAGCCTTTTTAGAAAGAAACAAAAAAAGAAAGGAAAATCAAGACATTCTGTATAATAACTGCTTTTATAAACATTTGATGCAACTACAGGAAACTTCAAAGTTCTCAAGTAAAAGACAAAAAAAATTTTGCTCATAACACAATGGATGCTTTGCTAGATTTAGAACTTTAATATGAGGTGCTTAATTATTAGGTTTTGACTAAAAGTTTGCAAGATTTAATTGATATATTGATGTATTTTACTTAGGAATGTTACTAAAATAATGTTCTATAAATCAATATAAAGGATAATAAAAGAAAATCAGATCAACATTAGACAGTGAATATACTTTGATAGGCTAACATCTATTTCAACTTTAAGAGAGCTGGAGCAAAATGTTCTTTACATGGTGGAGAGTTGTACCCATTACTATATTCCATCTATTAAAAAGTGCGAGTATGGAATAGAGTGCTCTGTGGAGTATATGAAAACTCTGGGCAGCACTTCAAACCTACAGATATACGACTGCAAGTTACTGAGCAAGTACTTATGAAGAGCGGCTTCTTTAATGGCTTCTTGTATTAATCTATTAAGCTGTTCTTAGTTGTTTTGTAAGTTACTAGGCATTTTTGGTAAAAAAACCCCACACCATAAACCAGAGGTATTTATGAGGCTAAAATATCACTTAAAGTATTTTATTAACTTTGATTATATAAACTAATTGTAATTTGTTTTTCAATAACATTACATATACAGGTCAAAAATAGCATTTAAGCTAGCATTCACTCATCCTACACTTCTTAATCAAGCACAGTTTTTATTGTGCTATCAACAGGAGGGACTCCTCCTAGTAAAAATCAAAAGATCAATACGCCAAATAAGTTTAAGATTCTAATGTCAATCAGTGGGAGTGAAATAAATAAAATGTTTTATAGCTACCACTGCCCCAACACACATTTTTAGAGTAGGAAGTATGGGGTTTTTACCTTTACCGCCCTTTTGGGTGTCTCAGCCAAGATGGGAGGCAAAATTCCTTTGTAGAAGCCAAGCAATCTATTGAAGAAAAAAAGAAATTATTTTTGTATGGATAAACAACATATCATTAGCATAATGCCAATTCTGTTTTCTCTTTTGAGTAAAGCAACTAACCTTTTAGCATTTCCATGCATACAGACAAACAACGGCACCCTTTGCTTATTTGCTAATTAATAATGTGCCACCAATTCTGTTATGTGCCACTGAGATGACATTAAAAAATCAGATCATTAATGAGGAAGTTGAACAGAGTTTGATGCAGTATTGACTGCTGGGGTACGCTGCTAGTTACTGGCCTCCAGTTAGATTTTGTACCACTGATCACTGCCCTTTGGGCTTGGCTGATTAGCTAGTTTTCAATCCACCTCTCTGTCTGCTCATCCAGCCCATACTTTGATGGCTTCTCTATGAGGATGTTATGGGAGACAGTGTTAAAAGCCTTGCAAAAGTCTAGGAAGGCAATGTCCACTGCTCTCTCCTCATACACCATGGAAGTAATTTCATCATAGAAGATTATCAGGTTGGTCAAGCATGACTTCACCTTTGTGGATCCATATCGACTGCTCCCAGTAGCTGCCTTGTCCTTCATGCACCTGGAAAGGGTTTCCAGGATTAACTGCTTCATCACCTTCCCAGGGATCAAGATGAAGCTGACCTACAGGTGAGCCTGTAGTTCTCTGGATCTTCCTTCTTGCCTTTTTTGAAGATAGGAGTGACATTTGCTTTCCTCCAGTCTCCAGGCACCTCTCCCATTTGCCATGATCATTTAAAGGTAATTGAGAGTGACCTCACAATGATATCAGCCAACTCAGCACTCATGGGTGTATCCCTTCAGGGCTTATGGATTTATATATGTCCAGTTTGCTTAAGTATCATTTAACCTGATCCTCGTCCATCAAGGGTAAGTCTTTCTTATGCCAGGCCTTCCCTCTCTCTCCAGAGCTTTGGATTTCTGAAGGCTGGTCTTGCTACTAAAAACAGAGGTGAAGAAAGCGTTCAGTATTTCAGCCTTTTCCATGTCTTGTGTCACCAGGGCCCTTGCCCCATTCAGCAGCAGGGCCACATTTCCCCTTGTCTTCCTTTCACCATATAGGTACTTATAGAAGCCCTTCTTGTTGCCCTTCACATCCCCCTCCATGTTCAACTCCAGGTGGATTTTGGCTTTCCTAACCATGTATTTGCATGCTCAGACAGTATCTCTACATTTCTTCCACATTACCTCTATCCCTGCTTCCACCTTCTGTATACTCCCTTTTTGTGTTTGAGTTTTGCCAGGAGCTCTTTGCTCAACCACACAGGCCTCCTGGCATTTTTGCCCAACTTCATGCATGTTTGGATGGACTTCTCTTGAGTGGAGCTGATCCTTGAATATCATCCAGCTTTCCTGGACCACTCTTCACTCCAGGGCCTTATTCCATAGGACTTTTCCAAGCAGATCCCTGAAGAGGCTACAGTCTGTTCTCCTTAAGTTCAGGGTTGTGATCTTGCTTTTTGCCCTGCTCCCTCCTCTCAGAATCCTGAACTCCACCATCTCACAGTTATGACAACCAAGGTTGCCTTCAACCTTCACATGCCCAATGTGGCCTTCCTCATTTGTCATCAGTATTGGTCTGCTCTTTAATCCTCACCCAAAAGCTCTCATCATTCACCCCCAGGGAAAGCTCCATGCATTCCAGCTGCTCTCTTCCAAAGAGAAACTTTCCCTCCTTGTCTTCCTGGCCTGTCCTTCCTAAAGAGCCTATATCCCCCTACTGCAGCACGCCAGCCATGTGAGCCCACCACTGCATCTCTGGGATCCCAGCAAGATCCCAGCCCTGCAGCTGCACACAGATCCCTAATTCCTCATGTTTACTCCCCATGTGCCTTAGTGCGCAGGCACTTCAGAGATACTTCCTTGCTTACATGTAAATACTTGAGGTGATGCCACTTAAGCCCTGTTTTGTTAATTTTGTGTTCCTCTTTGTTCACATCACTGCAGGCGCTTTGCTTGTCAGCCTGTCCATCGCTCCCTCAGAGCTGCCGTAACTCTCCCTCCCTACTGGTTCCTGGTTTAAAGCCCTCTTTGCCAGGTTAACCACCCTGCGGCAAAGAGACCTGTGCAAAGATATCACTGTGCACGTCATGTCAAGCTGATCTGCTTATTGCAGCTGTAAGGTCAACACTGAAGATTTTCTGCTGGAGGAATCTCTACTGTAAACCAGGAGAATCCAGAGCTCAGCAACTATATTCATGGCCCTACAAATCCCTAAAATTTTAAGGGACCTATAACTGGGTTTCACTGCTTTACTCCTCTTTTCCTCTGTGGAGTCAAATCTCACCATGAAAAACAGACAGGAAGGAGTTAAGGTCTATTCCTATGGAACACATTAACGTTAGAAATCTAAAAACACGTGAAAACTTTGAGGATATACATCCATATATGCAATATGTAATTCAGTAAACATGGTAAGGACTAGCTCAGTATTTAATTATGAACTGTGGTTTAGGGTTTTTGTTTTTTTCCTTATTTGAAAAAGAAACAGAAAAAAGGTTAGTAAGCACAGTCAGTGAGATGAAAGGAAGAAAGGAAAGGAGGAAGTAGAAGACAATCCCATCTCATCACTGCCTCTTGTCAACTGACTAAATTTTTTGCATAAAGCGAAGTCTCTTTTAGAACCTTCTGTGCCTGAGGTGGAGGACAAGCAGCTGCCCCCAACTTTTTCAAATAATGCTTTACAAATCATTCCCATTAAAGATACAATTATTTGAAATTTTTGCTGAATGAGATATTTACTTGGTTTTAAAAAACTAGCATGATAGTAACAAAAACTTGAACAGCTTTGTCAGTCAGAAAGTACATACACACACAAGAGTCTTATACGTCTTTTTCCATGATCAATAACACTGAGTTAGCCTACCTGAACACAGTGTATAAAACTTTTCAGTCAGCTAATGAATGGTGATGACATTTCACATTTGAAAGATATTATCACCTGGATTAAGGCCTTCCTTCAGAAAACTGATGTTCAGAAAAATTATGGAACAGCAGCAGCAATCACTGCAGCGTGTGATAGAAGAGAGAGGACGTGACATCATATCCCTAGCTAAAGACACTGGAAAGAACAAGTAAATCTCTAACAGAAACAGAGCTACATCTTATTTTGTTTCAGCATTAAGGGTCTAAATGAACATCACCATTCAATTGTATTCTGGGCAACAGCCCAAACTCATCTTTGCAGCAGTTGATTTTGAAACATTACAGTCAATCATATCTTCTCAATTTGTTCTTTCAGGCTTTTGCTATCCTTCTGGTTTCCATTTCTCATTTGGAAGCCTTGAGTCATTCACCCTGGCAAAACGACCAACCTAAATCAGTTATTTTCTCCAAATTATACCGAAATTGGGATCTTGCTTAGTTTGTTGTTTTCTTCCTCTGTCTTTCACATAATTTTCCCTTTAAGGATCTAATAAAGCTGATTGAAGGCATGAATATAATATTCCCTTTCTTCTATTGCTGTCAAATCCAAGTCTCTTACCCACATTGTTTTATAATTAAAACAAAAAAACCTCTTAGGTCCAATTCTGCTTTCATTACCTCTGCATTATCCCAAGTATAAATAAAAGACCTGGGTTTCATAACCACGTCAGTTACATTAAACGAATGCGCGACTTTCTGATTTTACAAAATTTTTTATTTCAACAAAGAGAAGAAATTTTTCAGACATGCTTGGTAGAAGGGTGGGTGTTCAAAAAGAGGAAGAAAGTATGTCTAAATGTAATAAAATTTACTTGGAGTTTCACTTATACCAGGAAAAAGGTATCTTTTTATTTCATGGTATGTAGTATGTTGTGAATTTATTACTAACAGAAAGTAAACCAATTGAAAACAGGGCAATATTACTTTAATATAGCTATTAGTGGGAAGTAATCTTTATGTTGACCTAGCTGGAGATTTAAAAGATTTTAAATTCCCAGAAAACTAGTGAGTGCTTAGTGAAGGCAGGCACAAATTAGTACCTACCAGTGAGAAAAAGGAACTTACAATTTAGACATTTATTTTCAGAGCAGCAAGCCACTAGCCAGCTCCCACGTGTAGTTCACCCTCAATCACAGTGTCTACAGCCATTTGCCCAGCTGAAGAGGTGTGCTATAGGGAAGGCTGGGTGTCATTCAGGGGCAACACGCACACAGCTGAAAAGATATTAAAGGTTTGACACATTCATAGAAAACCAGGCTTGGACACTGTTGTTCTCCAAAAGGCTTTTTTTCTTGTGAAATATGTTATGTATATTATCCTACTGCAAATGTTAAACACATGTCCCCACAGGAACCTCATATAAAGCTATCAATGACACACTTAGCCAAGCTAGCTTCTGAATTTCTATTCGGGAAATATATTTCTTTACCTATTCTGTGTCTACTGTACAGATACCTGCCACTTTAGGCACCAGCACTAAATAATAGGTACTTATTTTCATAGCATATTTCACTTTTTTCACTGAGTGTGCATTCATATAAATCACCATCGGTTTCAACACATGGGAATTAAGCAAAACCAGAAATTTTTTTCACAGCAAGTAAATGTAATGCAGAATTATATGTTAACATATGTCTGTAGTAGCACTGATGTTACACTATATGTTAAAAGAAGACCAAGTGTCCAGCTATGAGAATACTAGAAGCAGACCAACTCACGAAAGAAACCCCTCAAGTAAGTTAAGGCAACACAGAGTATGAAAAGTGACTGGTTGAAGAGGAAGGGACTGTAAGTGAAAGGTACTCTGAAGATACTTAAGAAAAATACTAAATAGTGGAGGATCTGGCTCAGAAACAATCAGACTGGCCAAGAAATGGATTAATAATCAACATCAATCTACCTCACTTATTCAAAATGACAGTCATCACCATATTTACTGCATGTGGGTCAGATTATGAAGTTATTATGATCCATCATCCATGTGACTTTGTTATTCTTACTGAGAAATGAGTCTTTCTTCCACGACTTTTAATCACCTCTCAATCTTTTGGTCAAAATCCTTGCTAATTTTTGGCTGTCTAGTCTGCACTCTGAATTAATATAAATTACAGGACACACCTAAATATAAATCCCTCAACAGAAGGAAAGATGAAACCTTCGCCTTCCTTTCTTGTGTCTTTTGTGCAGCAAAATGTGAGTGTAAAAAAAAGGAATCCTTGTTAAAATTTCTCTCTATTTAAATGAGGGTCTAGCCCTCTCTTATACCACATATTTCTTATATGGTTTCTGTGTTTTGCTTTTCTCAAATAGCTAAAAAAACTCTACGAAGGTGCAGTTTCCATTCGCACTGTTGTGCATTGCATTGTAACGTACCACATTGCCTCAACAGTTCTCTGCGTGTAAAAAAAGAACATCTTGTTCTGGCTTTTTTTTCCCGAGGATGATTATAAACTAGTGAAGTGGTACATTGCTACCACGTACTGCTTGAGTAATAGATTAATGTGTATTAAACTAAGTTATATTTTAAAAAATGGAGATATGCTCACACCTCCGCCACTTGCCATGCCAGTGTCAGGGCCCTGTGAAGCTGGGCTAGCAGCTGCTGACGAGGGGGAATCAGGCTACCAGGGAGGATGGGGACTGCTGGTGGGCTGAGAGGCAGGACCCTGCCAGCTGCAGCATGCCCTGCTCACTCCACTGCTGCCAGCCCCGCAGCAACCTTCACTCTGCAGGGCTCCCTGCCACCTCTGCCTGGTCCTTCTTTAGACTTTTCTTTAGTCTGGCCCCCATGGCTAGTGAACGAAATCTCAGCTTTGCCCATGCTCTGAGAAGCCTTAAGATGGTCTGGTTGATGTAGTTCCTGTTGAAATCAGTGCAAATGGCAGTGTTATTATCACTGGCAGCTGGTCTAGGCTCTTACAAAATTGCCTGCATGTAATCACTAGCTGGGCTGTAGAATGGATCTACATGTCTCATTTCTTACAACTGACAGCATTTTCTCCCCCCAAAGACTTTCCCTCTAGCTGCCCCTTTGTTTGCAATAGGAATAAGCTACAGACATGCCAAAACAGCTTTGCCTAGAGCTCCTGAAACAGAAAAATTCTTCATTGCATTTTGGATTGTCAGAACTGGCAGAATGCTTCATTTGTTCAGCAGGAGTTTTAGTTGTTCAAACACTAGAAGAGAATTTAAGGTTTTTTTTTCCCCCTTTTGCTGACAGTACTGCCGTAACTGGTACGACAGGAAGCAGTCACTGTTTTGAAGTAGCTCCACACCTACGTCTATTGAAGCTAAAGAATGTAAGAAAATGATTCATTTTCAGTTTTGATACCAGAGAAAAAATAGTCTTGTAGCACTGTGCTTAGAAATATGTGCTTTTAGTGTTTCTGACACTAAAAAAAAATCATAAAGAGGATAACTAGATGTGTTTTCTGGAAAAGACTGACAGCATTTTTCTTTGTTAAACTGATGTTATGATTCATTAAATGAAAACTCACAAGATGAGCAAAATTTTTGTGCTTGCCCTGGGAGTGTGTCCTACTCAGATCGGTTGTGACTTCATAAAAACACAACGTTAAGTTATTTTAATTTCATCAGAAAAAATGTGGCTCAGGAAGGAAATTTTTGATTGCAAGTTAATGTTAGCCTTCATTGGAATAAGTTATACTCTTCAATATCCACATGCATAATCCCTAGGGAGTTATATGACTACATGTATTCTTTCCCATCTGCTGCTAAATATGAGATTCAAGAGGCTTTCAGTGTCATTATACAGATTAGTGACTCTCCCAAGAGGACTCCAGGTTCATGATACAGTCAATAACTTACAGTGAGATTTAGAAGACCAACTTTCAGAGATCATTTTGTGTTTGTATGAGTTTTGCACCTGCAATTATTTGTGCTTGCAATTTAGGTTACTTAGACGTTTTTAATTTACAGATGCAATCAGTGATGTAGATACTTAAACTGAACTGAACTGCAGGCAACCATAACTGCAGGTGCAAAATTTAGTCTGCAATGATTTGGGTTCATAAACACATCGATGTTCTGAAGTCTAAAGAAAAACTAGGCCAGTAGTGGTTTTATAGTGTTTTTAACAAACTAAAAAACTTACATATTTTTCCCATTTCTCAAAAACATCTCAAGGCAGCACTTTTTAGCATTAAATAGAATACGATATCATTAAAAACATACAAACATGCACATAATAATTAATTTGATTCCATCTTTTAGCATTTTGACCTTTGAGGTATTTTTCTTACTCCCTTTACAGTACCTCTAGCAGGAAATCATAAAAGATCCATGATTTTGTAACAGTAATACTGTTGACAGTTGCACCAGAAGAGAGCAACAGTCTTACAGGCACAGAGATCAAAGTGTGCAGAATTTGTAGCACTACTTAGGTAGTGAACGGCGCCATGAATACGTACACATACTGGCACTTGAATTTCCATCTGGCAGACAGTTGAGGTACCTGGATGCACCATGGGAGTGAAAGGTGTTATTACACAGATGTGTGAGGGAACTCACACAAATGGCAACTACCTGCCTAAAGACAGACAAGATACCTGCATTCTGTCATAAGAAAGTTATTAGAAAGAGTTTTATGTACTTGGGAGCAAGAGAATAACTCCTCGAAAAAGCAGAAATTTCTTACAGTTACAGGTGCTGTTCCTGGGTACTGTAACAGTGCCACAGATCCTTTCCTCCCCTTCTGGAGTGCCATCATGTAGGGCCAGAGTGATACAGCAAGGGCACAGGTGTGAAACCAAACTCCAGCCCTTTGTTCCATCCAGCTCACCCCAGCCCAGGTTACACTGCTTAAGAAAACTCTGTCAGATGAAGATCTGCATTATACACTGACTGTTGTGGATGCTGGAACGATATCCAAAAGGATACCTCCTATTCTTCATGCACCAAACACAAACACCCTAAAAATAGCGTATGGATTAATACATTTTCCTCAATGTTATTCCAATCTAAGAATAAATAGAGTTGACAATATAAATAAACTTGCTTTTCATTTTTTTTTTTTTTTAATCAAAATACATTTTAAACATGAAAGCTCCCTTTTCAGGCAATATGCAGCAGTGATTCCAAACTGATTCCACCTTCTATACTATGAAACTCGCACACTATGGTGACATTCCTCCTGTCCTTCTCATGCAATTCATAAAATAAAGCACCACAATGTCTTGTCATTACTTTCTCACATTACTAATCTTCCCTCTGAGTTTCTCTAAGAGAAGAAGGATAGGGAAGGTAGGTTTCAATGACTGAGAAAAGAAAAAAGCTTACCAAAGATTTATCAAAGTATTCCAACCAAAGTTGACTGTTAAGCAATCAGGAATGGATTTTGCAAGGCTTTACACCAGTGATATACTTTCGTTACTGATGAAAAATCTGCTACAAGATTGTGATGCAGAAATGCATAAATACCTTTTCAGACCAGGTCAACAGGCAAGACAAATGTGTAAAAGGAAGAATCATGTAGAAGTAGCTGCCCTAATTATTATTATTGCTATTTATTATTCAGTGATCTATTCTTCTTTTATGTAGCCATGCCCCACCTGCCAATAGTGTCCTCATCTGCACAGACATCTGTAAAGAAACCTGACAAACTTTTTTAAAAAAAGTAATGCAGTCTGTGTCTCAGTGATGTGGCAGTTTCTGCTGGATTATTTATTTTAAAAAAACCCTTCCAATGTGTTCTTTGAGCAGCAAACCTGCCTCAGCAGGTTTAACTTGTACATGTCTTTTGAAATGTTTTCTTTTTCTCAATGTACTCTTCTGATCCAGCACCCTTCTCAACTTGAATTCCTCTGCAAAAAAGAAATTTTGCCACTTCAGCATTGAATAAACAAAACAAATGAACCCTCTCTCCCAAGTTACTTTTAAAAGCACGCAGAGTATTTTACTTTACAAATGAAGAAGGTGTTTAAAGAAGCAATTCAAGTAAATGCAACACAAGCTGTTTTACAGCAGACAGCATGATTTCTTTTGTGTCAAATCTTTCTGCATTTTATGACCTAAAATAATAACACATTTATAACCATCAATATGTCAAAAAGAAAGTCAATCTGGGTCGAATTTGCTTTTCTTCTAGATCACTAATTTTCGCCGAATTTCCAAAAGAGAAACCTTTTTTGTTGTGTAGCTCACAAACATGCCATGAGGCTTGCTCGGTAACCAGCTCTGAGCTGGATTTAGAACTCAGCGGGATTAGCTGGAGATTATCATTGCACCTCTGCAGCGGTATGATTTGCCATGATCTCACACTCTGTAAGCGTAGCTGCAATTTGCAACCACACTACTTCCTTGTTCACCGTCATCAGAGAACATTACAAAGTCAATATAAACATTTCACTAGGCATGACTAAATGATTACCTGCTATCCTACAGAGTTGATTTAGAGCCACGCGCAAACCTTCTTTACAGACTGTAAAACCAGCAAAGACAGAAGAAGACATTTACATTTTTTAAACTTTTTTAAAGCAGTCAGAACTGCAGTTTCATTGCAAACCTGTGCCTGGCAAACTGCTGTCAAAGACAAGAAAGTCTGTGCTACCAGCAGATTTGCAAGGCAAGGGTGGCCAGAGAGCTCCAAGTGCAATGGTTTCTGCTGTAATTGTAGCTGGTCTTGAAGCAACAGGTGGTGAAGTCGTTCAGAGCACTGGGCATCCCCAGGCAATGCCCTGAGGAAAGGCATCCAATGCTATCAGCATTGATACACACAACACGGTAGGTTCTTCTATGGGTTCTGTTTTGCTGTAAGTTAAAAATGCTGAAAAGCCCACAGGTGTCAGTGAGCTTTCAATAAAATGTGTGTCTGCAGTTCAAGAAAGAGCAACACAATTTGTGATTTTGTACTGAAACTATGTAAAACTGGCAATACAGTAAAAAAAAAAGAGAAACCCAGCAGTGCTGACAACAGCCTTGTGTTCTCCTTTTGGGTTACAAAAATTCACACAAGGATATCACCTGAGGCCAGATGAAAATTATCTAAACAGCTGCATAAATAAAAAATGAGAGAAATCATAAATTCTTGAGCAGTAGTATTTCTGAAAGCAGTAGTTTAACTTAACGTTCCTTCTGCCATGATTTGCTGGTTGGTTTATGATGAGTTTTTCTTCCAAGGAAGAATATATTTTTAGTAAACAAATTTTTACACTTTCTTATGTAAAATGAGTAATGTAACAGAGCTATGGACTCTTCTTCACAGATTCAGCTCCTACTGAAGTCAAAGTGGTACTCTTTTATTTTAGTAGAGTTCATACCACATATTTTGCAAAGAAGTTTTAAGAGAGTTTGAAGAACATAACTACCCCTTTTCTTTCAAAGACTACATGTTCCTTACTTTTTTCTCTAAGTATTCAAGACATTTTTGAACCGGTGGTTCCTTCTTCCTATTTTTCTTCAGTGTTCATCTACGAAGTCTATAAACCCAGTTCCAAGTAAAAAAAGCTTGGTACCTTTAGTTTTCCAGAGTCAAAACAGAGGAGACTACTGCTACATTCAAGTTTTAAGCAAAACCAGTGAATCTAACTTATGAATACTGATATATATCTATTGCCCTATATAGATCTATACCACTAACAAACACAACCAGGCTTCCATGAATAACATTGTACACTAAGATTCATGATTTGTAACAGAAATAATTTTTTGGTTTAGAGACACTTAAAAAATGGCTAAATGTACATTCTGATAGTGAATGTATAAAACCTACACTTGAGGATATAAAAAATCATAAATAATCAATATAGAGTGGAAAGAGAAATGCAATGCTTTCCATCATCTCTGGGGCCTGCCCTACACATGGACCCCTCGGAAACCACAAAGTATAAAGCAGTGCCTCATAATGTAATGAATACTTGTACTTTGGAAGAAAAGTACATTTACCACACATACAGACCCAGAACGTAGCAGTGCATGGAGCCCTGGTACCGCAGCTCGAGTCTGCTACCATTTGAGCTAAAGCAGAACTACATTAGCTGGCACTAACAGCAGTTCATTTATCCTGTCTGCGGGCAAGCTATCATAAGGCAGCAGCACAGCACACACACAGCCAGAGTCACTTTTCAAGCAAAATGACTAGAGAAAGGAGGGAAGGAGAAAAATACAACCTTGTATTACGTTTAATGTATATACCTGTCTAATTAATTCATTTTTCAAAATTATTTAAGCCTCTGGGAACACAGCCTTCCTACGAGACGTTATAATTGAATGGCACTACATCACAACAAGTCAAGCACGTAGAATCATCTCAGAGATGACGAATAATGAAGTATTACTCGAGATTTTCAGCTTATTCACTCCATACTTGTTTGTGATGATGTGGTAAAAAAAATGCTTTGGATCTCAGTTTTAACCATTTTACTGGACATCTGGTGTTTGCTGCTTAAAGTTTCACTATTACCAGGGTCATTGTAATTCTATAGCACATCTGGGCCAAATTCCCTGGCAGTTTTTAGTGAATTCTGCGGCAGTGGAAACATCTGTAGCTGTGCACAGTTCCACACATACAGAATTGTGAGGAGCTGCAGAACGTTCTTGGCTCTTTTGCGTTTCAGTGTCCAGGAAATTACCCACTGGTAATGGATGATCTTTTGGTAATTTTATTTTTTTTTTAGTTCTTCTGTGGGATATGCCCAAATCGAGTAAAACCACACAGATTCTAATCGCTAACATTTTATTTTCATCAGTTATTAAAGTAAACACTGGTGCCTCAGTCTTCATGTTTTCAGAAGTACACACAGCCTTTGGAAACATTTTCTTGGAAGTGGGTGGACTGATGCAATGTGAAACTGGCCTACTGTCACTGAAAATTTTGAGAACTGCAAACAAAGGCTAGGCTACAAGAGCTGAAGAGAATAAGAAGAGAAATTTTGCAACAGTCTCACAACAAAGGACCAGGCACAGTAATCACTCATTCTTACCTTCTAAGGTAAAAATGAAGATTCAAGAAGTGAAGCATTATCATACATCTGCCGTTTGTGCATAATTAACTTTTGTGCTAAAATTCTTTTAATTACATTACAGTATAATTTAAGTTTCAGGTTTTTGTTTTAAAATGATAGAATAAAACTATTACTTGTTACAAAGAAAGGCCTGTGGGTATGAATGGTCTGGAAAAAATAGCCTTTTACTCCCCAGATCCTGAAGTATTTTTGCCAACTGGTTAGGATTAAATCAATATATTACAATTGCCTGGAATTGATCCAAAACTTTGCTTTGCAAAATATAACAAAACAAAACAACAACAGCAGCAAAAAGAAAATTCTAGCACCAGGTTTCTTCGCAGTAGTGTAACACATCACTGTCTAAGCCACCAGAGGAGTAAACTAAATTTGTTCTGTTATTTGCTCAGTCACTAAGCAGTTCTTGTTATATGTGCTTGGACTGGCAAGTGTCCAAAGCACTGGACAGAGTAAAACCTCATCTATATCTCAGCCCAAATCCTAATCTGAATTAAATACTAAATTCATAAGAATTACAGTAAAAATACTGAAGGAGGCTTATGCTGGGGATACAAGTTAGCGTTTTTTTCAGCCTCCAAAGAAGCTTTGAAAGTAGTTTTACAGAAGAAAATTCAGTGTGCCAAGAGGATCATTTAGAGGTATAGCAAGGATTAGCAATAACAGACAATAATAAGCAAGAGGGGCAAAGAACTGCACAACCTGTATATATGGGTAGTGCAGCTTTGAGAGGGGAGCATAATGATGCTTGCCATAGGAGGGAGTATGTATGATAGGAAACAGATCAGAGAGATTTAAAACACATTTAATAAGTGCACAAATACCTGCATTTAGTAACTATGTGTTAGAGGACAAGTATTTCTCAATGATGCACCCGGTTTAAGTACCTTCCTAACAAAGCTTTCCCCAGATGCTCATACCATGTCCATACCATGGTCTTCCATGCTCATCTGTGATAATACAATTATCAGTAAAACTGCACTGTATAGCAGATCACTGAAGAGTGGAGAAAGGAATCCAAAAAAGGGAAATGCTGGGAACAGTAAAAGTCTTTCTGGAATGGAAACCTTCTGAAAGAAAGCAATGTATGTGGAGATGACAGGACAAGAGCAAAAGAAGCTAAAATGTTAAACACATGATGGATGCATAATCAGAGCATTTATGGTCTGAAGTTCTGTTCAGGCTGATTGAAGGGATGCTCAGTAGGGATAAAAAGACCTTTCACTTTGCTGTATTTGTTCTCCTACAGATTAAAGACAACACTGGTCTTGAAGGCAGGGAATCTGAGCAGCCGGCTAGGTGGAATGCAGAAAATGGATAGAAAGAGCCAGAGACGATGCCTGGAAAAGGAAATTTATGATACTCCCTACCAGACTGAGGCAGAAATTCCTTCCTTACCCCCAAACTGTAAATAGGTAAGACTCTGAGCCTCCCAAAATAAAACCCCCCTCCTCCCACAATGGATTTCCTTTTTACTCGAAGGACTAATCCATGGTATCACATCTTCATCTGTATCCAATCATGCTTAAAAGGAAGGAAAAAACCCCCTCTCTATCATGCATCTAGTCAATTGTGCACTAAGAAAAAATAATCCTTCTTGATCCCTGACAGTGACTTGCTGAAGCTCTGAAGCATGATGTAAGTACAGTCATTACTATAATGCAAATCTCCAAGTGGTATGGTAGGTTTAGGGCAGTGCAAGATTTCCTGTTCTCGAAGCTTAATACAAGACAGGGGATGAGTTATGAGATGAGACTACAAACTCAGAAAGGACCCTTTAGGATACATCACTTTACTGATACAAGCTTTCATCTAGAAACTACATTAAACAATATTTGGAAAGAATTAAGTAATGGCCCTCCAGCAAAAGCCCTCCAGATGATTGTTCCAGTGTTTTCCTACATTCAGAGAAAGCAGTGTTTGAAGGCTGCATTTGTTTAACATCAGATTCCAGGTAGTGGTTGTGGTGAGCAAGGCTGAAAGCTCTTGAACTCACAGGTGCCAGAAAACTTTTTCCATAGGTGAAAAGTATATATATACATCGCAATCAAGCAACTTTTCAATATTCTCTTTCACAACCAGAAAAACTTAGCCCCTTGAATTTTGTGACACAAATTATTTTCCTCCCAAGATAGTTTTGTGGCACCCTCAAATTTCTCCAGTATCTCTATATTTTCTTTGAAGTGTTGATTTAATTCAGTTTTTTTATCAGTTGCATTACCAAAGTCATATACAGAGGCAAAATTCTCTACTTCCTTACTATTCCTTAGTTGCACATAGCACTTTTCTTTTTGTGTATTTCTATTTGTATCAAAACTCATTGATTGCATGATCCTTTTTGCTATGGCATAGTCCTGTGCGCTCATGTTGATGTAATTATCTTTAACAACTAATTATTTTGGTGTTACTGCTTCCTAAATCAATGTTCTCTGCATTGTTGATATAGCAAATATAATCTGAATTTTGATTCCCTCTTGAATTACTTTGTATTTGGCCATATGAAAATGTGCTTAGTTTCACGGTGACCATGAAATTTGGTGTAATTCTAAACCATTTCACATTTACTGCCCCACCAGTTTTCGTGTCTATTGAAACATTTAATAACCTCATTAAATGTTCACCAGGAATAAAACACAATACTGATTAAAAATATTTATTTTAATTTCTACTTTCTGTATGTGGCTTCTTGGGGTTTTCTTATGTAACTGAAGCTCTTCCCACTCTTAATTATTGTTCCCTACTTGATTCAAAAATATTAAGGGCTGGGATGAATTATACATTTGATTCTAGAGATAACGATGTCTTTGAAGCATTCCCAAAGCCTGAGAAAGCCTGAGAAAAAAGAGACTTTAACTGATAATATTTCAGCATACATATTTAAAGTGTGCGAGAGTGTTAGTTTCACATCAGGGAAATTCTGAATTCTGTCTTCTGCCTGGAAGACAGAAAATTCACCCTCCCAAGATAACTGAGCTCGGTGATACCACAAATCCACTTTAGCCCATATGAAGCTACATTCTGTATATGGATTTGCTGAGTGGGGCAGACTGTTTCAAGAGATTATATAATCAGTATTGAATATTATAGCTCTGAAGGCATGGAAGAGAAGCCCTTTTATTTGATTTATGTTATTTGGTAAATTATTTTCTAGGTGTTGTAAATTAATAACGATAACAATGACAGAAAAATATTTCTACTCTTAAACAGTAGATATCAGTTATTTATTACATCTTGACAAATTGTATCATAACTATTTTCTTTCCATCCAGTAGTAACACGTACCACTTTTGTCCCTTCGCGTGAGCAAATCCTAGTCGTGATTACAGAAAATGCCTTATGAAAATATTAACTATTTAGAATGGGCAGGAGTTAAAGAGCTAATATCGTGTGGCCAACTAGTTTTCAATCAAGTAATCACAAAGGCAGTGAAAATGGCTTGTTGAATTAAAGCCAAAGTTGTAAACTATGGCTTTACCGATAATAGCCTTACCAGTTCTCTGCCACCTTTTTAATAAACAACTCCACCTACTTCATGTTGTTTTTCTTTGTTTTGCATTCCACTTCATGCTACAGACACAGCCACACTGAGACATTTTGGTGTCCAGGGAGTATCTCCAAACGCTGGGCACTGCCCCCCACTAGCCTTCCAGCTGCCCTTGCCTTTTGTGTTCTCTGCTCTGTCTTCCCAGGTGGCAGCTGCAGCAATTGGGATTTACCATATTGCCTCCAATAGCTCTGACTATTCTTAAATTTTCTGGTTTCACCCACATTTGGCATAAACTAGTACTGCTGTCAAAGAGGAAATAATCCCACCTCCCTCATCTTCCTTTCCCTCTGTCCTGCCTCCACACTATCCCTTCCTTTCCACTGGCCAAAGGTCTGCATGCCTATGTCATGAGCCAGCCAGGAGGAACCCTTCTGGATTACCAGCGCATTTAGTTTCTAATGGCCAAGTTAATATTACCCCGATCATTTTTCCAACATCCACAACTCCTGACCAGGTGCAGAATTGCGTGGGCTGGCACAAAGGAGAGTCTGGCACAAAAGCAGGAAAGTACAGCTCTGGGCACACAGGATACACCATTGCTTCTTCTGGTGGCAGTGCTGGTTTAAAACATCGCATGAAACTGTGGCTTTGGTTAGACAGAAATCAGGATGTAGCCTATTATGTTTTCCTCTTTAACTTGATTTTTGATGTATGGTTCACATCTTGCTGTATATTATACTCATCCAGCTGTGCTATAATAATGGCACTTTTACCCTCTCATCAGGCAGTAATTTTGAATTAAAGAGCCTCTTCTAGGGATGGCTTCTAAAGTACAACACATACCACCTCATGAATGTGGTAACTGATATGTCGACATTCCAGAGTGCTAAATAGGTGAGGATGTTGGCTTTCAGGAACAATCTCTTGCCAGATAATACTTCATTATCTGACAGACCATCTGGTTTCCAGTCCGTCAATGCTATATTAATACCGTCAGCTCTCTATGCTTGATTATTGCTCAACACTTCTCTTACTTTGTAAATAACAGAACTCAAAAAAAAAAAAAGTCTTCCAGAGACCGAGCAAGACAAATCACCACTTGCTCATGTACTTGTCATTGTCACTTTTGGATAATGGCCAAACAGTGGATTTTTCTCCATGTGGCTTGTGAATTCAGAGTACAGCAAAACCCATTGTTATCAGGAGAAAGATCACCAACTTTTAATTGCACAATATATATAAACACAGCTGGCCTAGTGACTCATTTAATAATGCAATATGTTACTCCCTAAAAGTCTGTTTCAGGTGTGACCTCAGGACTCTTTCTATTCCAGTTGTTGAAGTCTGTGAGATTTACAGTGATTTACTCCTAGACTACTGGGAATACTTAAAGGAATCTTTCTTTTCTGGGATTTCAGAAGGAATGTTTGGACTGTAAATGAGAAGCTGTATCTATTAGATATCCTTTTGGTGTCTGTTCAGAGCACCCTATTTTAAGAATGACTAATCAGAAGAACGTGCAGTTGATAATTCCATAAGCAATAGCAGTTGATCTCTTTGCAGTAAAATATACATTCCTACAGTGGAAGGAATGTCACTGTGGGAATGTCATGACATTACAGTAGAAGATCATGAAGAAACAATATTAGCTGCATTTTAAAAAGAAATATTTATATTAAAATATGAATAAAAACAGTGTTTTAGTGTAGTTAGTAACGGAACTACTATAGTGTAGTTAGTAATGGAACAAAATTTTTATAAATATTGTATTGGCTTCTAGATGAAATACTTCTACTGTGAGCCAAGAAGCTGGTGAATACTCAGCCCTCATTTGTTGCCAGCTTTGAGTATTTGCCTTTTGTGTATAGCTCCCCTTTCCATGGGAATCAGCCATGAGCATGCTTAGAGGAGTAAGCACAGTCTCTCTGAGTCTCTATTTTTTCCAACAGTCTTGACTTAAAATTCCAGTTATCCCTCAGTAACTGATGTAGTCATCCCTGGCAATACACAGGATCATAGAATTGTCTAGGTTGGAAGGGACCTTTCAGATCATAGAGTCCAACCATCAACCTGATACTGACAAAAAACGCCACTAAACCATATCACTAAGCACTATATCTACCCGTCTTTTAAATACCTCCAGGGATGACAATTCCACCACTTCCCTGGGCAGCCCATTTCAATGCTTGATAAGCCTTTCAGTGTAAAAATTTTTCCAAATATCTAATCTAAACCTCCCCTGGCACAACTTGAGGCCATTTCCTCTTGTCCTATTGCTTGTTACTTTGGAGAAGAGACTGACCCCCACCTCTCTACAATTCAGGTAGTTGTACAGAGCGACAAAGTCTGTCCTCAGCCTTCTTTTCTCCAGACTGAACAACCTCAGCTCCCTCAGCTGCTCCTCATAAGACTTGTGCTCCAGCTCCTTATAAGAGTTGTTCTCCAAGTCTTACATGGTCTAACTTAAATATCTGGTTCAAAATCTAGATGCCTAAGGAAATCCTACAGCTAAATAAATAAAACTCTGAAGAAAATATTTTTGAAAAAGGCTGTGGTTAGCTTCCAGTGAAAAATGCATAAATAATCAATTAAAGAAATGTTCAACGTTTCTTATACTCTCTTTTCCCATTAATTGAATGCTTTTCCAGCGAGTACTCAAAACACTAATGATCGCACTCTTATCAGGCATGTCCGAAGTCCTTTTTCCAACAATGAAACACAAATATAAATATAAGCAAGTTATGATAAAAGAAAGACCAAACTGTTCCAAAGAGTAGTTACAACTAGATCAGATCCATCATAAATGTCTGTTTTAAATTTAATTGTTCTCCATAAGTCAGGTCAAACAAGAAAAAACAGGAAACAGAAATTAACTAGAATAACTTTTATTCCAATTTACTACTCGGTGCCTACAAGACTCCAAAACAGATGCCTCTGAGCCTACCTTCAGTGAGATACTGACTGTTTCTCTATTTCAGAACAATAAAATATTAGTTTAATAGTTTTGTAGATGCATATTATGTATCTCAACAAAGGCGCAGGAGCAGATGCAGCCCTGATGAAATCAGGCCAAGTTGTGCAGCAGTGGAACATGCCCGTTATGCTGCACAAGAGCCAGCACTGCCCCAAGGGATGCTAATGGGAGAACTAAAGCCCCATAAGTATCCTTCTAAAACCATGCCAGGCTGCATTCATGTGCTAGCAAAATAAGCAGGGATGCTGCTGCCCTGCCTCAGTAACGTCTATAAAAGCTTGGCAAGAGGCACTGCTCTTTACTTCTGCAGTCAGTGCTATCCCTGCAGCCCAGATCTGCTTTTATAGTGTGTTTTCTTTCCCAGCAAAACCAGAAATTCCTCTTCAGGGTCTGGAAACGCTCCCCCCGATGCTGCAGTCCCACAGTGTCCATTTCCAGGACTCTCCTCTCTGAAGTCCTGCTAGTCTGGGGCACCCCCTTCAGCACCCCAGATCTCAGCACTTACAGAATTGATGCCTTCTGCTGTGCTACCAACTTCATGTGCTTCATTATTCAGTTACAGGGAACTTAAGTCCAAAGTTGAAACTTTTAATAGGAGAATATACCATAACATGCCTTAGCCTCTCAAAGCAGAAGGCCTGTGGCAAGACATCCATCTGCTTTCTGATGACAACACTTGCTCTGTTCAAGCTTTGGGTAGACATGCTTAGTTACATGCTTGAGATTTTATAGTGTCCAACCTCCCTGGGAAGGTTGGTGATGTTAGAGAGATAAGTGAAGACTGAATGCCCAGTTCAGGAGGCTGTAACTGCTGAAGGTGGTGCAGCCCCAGGCACCTGATATGTTGCTATGCTGAGTGAGAAACAGGTTGATGAAAATCCACAGACCCAAGCAAAGAGACAACTATTTCAGACAAGCAGAGGAGAACTGGGTTTCATGAGCAGAGACGGTGCTGCAAAGAATAAGCTTCCCAGCATGGGGTACTGCAAGACTCAGATTTACTCTGTAGAGCAGCCATTTGACTTCAACCAGAGATGCTTTAATATCCCGACTCTTATCACTGCGTAAGTGGCCCAGTGGGGAGCACTTTCTTTCATTTATGATTCATGGTTCACAGTCACCCCTCAAAAGCAGACACCTACTTCTCTCACAGTCAAGAAGATAAACACCTATAATTTTGCGGGGGAAACGGTAAGAAGAATTGGTTACCTCTCTTAACCAGAAAGTCAGGTTCAGTTGCCCTCTTCCACATCTGCAAGGGATTTTTTTAAAATAAACTCATTGTCATAAAGAGTTTAGGGAAAACAACCAGAAGCCGTGACTCTATCTAGGTGCACAAACCATGCTCTCTGAACAGATACATCCTGAAGTACACAGTTGCAACAAAAATGTAAAGTGAGTATTCCCATCTCTACCCTTCCTCCTCTGTGACTACCAAAAGAGGCTGTAAGATGGTGATTAGACCACGCTCCAGCAAGTGGGAGCAGAGGGTCTGGCTTCCTGTGTGTACAGATAGAGTAGGAATCTCCAGTTCCTGGGCAAGCCCTTTAAGGTATTGTATAAAGGAAAATATCTTTCAGAGGCTACTATTTCTCAAAAACAAGGAGGCAGACACAACTGTATTTTATGAGGAGCCCAATCATATGGGTGTGTTTTAGGCATAGTCTGGAAATGCCTAGAAGTAGATTGAGCCTACCAGGTGTCTCCACCTGGCAACTGCACATGTTTTCTTACAATAAGACTTTTAGATTTAGGTGATAGTATCTTTTCCTGGATATGGCTTTTTAGATATGTCTTATCAGTGTCAAATCCAAACTTTCTGGTATGGTCCAGAAAGATTATTTTACCTTGGGTTAATTCCGATTTCTTAATTTAAAAAAAGAACAATCACAATTTGGAAAAATAGTAGCTTGTAGTTTTTTCATGGGACAATGCATCAGTTTTCATGACAATATAAACCAGAAAATCTTTATCAATGGTTAAGAGAAATGCATCTCTGCAGGACTGGTTTAATAAGTAATTTTATTCATAAACAATTCCCACTGTAGCTGTTCTACTTGGGGTCTTGTCCACACTGCATGTTTATCATGTAAGTATCCACTGTGTTGGATGATCCCTGGTAGGCTGCTAAAGAAGCCTTGTACTTGGCTCCAAGGACAAAGCAGAGTTTGTCCCACACATTTAAGGATAATTTCAAAGTTCTGCTGCACAAATAGGTGCTTAATTTTTCTGATGAAATGACTATCAGGCCAGTGATATGAAGTCAGTAGCAAACCCTGAGGGCTAACAGAATTCTTCGTTCAGCTGGTTTTCAGTGATGGGCAAGCAGTGTCATTTAGATAGTTCCGTTATAGTTACACATATTCTTATATAAGTGCTTTATAATTAACTTCTTCCTGTGAGAGATTTTCTTTTCACAGGTGTTTATAAAGTGGTCTCAGATGAATCACAGAAGCAGAAGCTTTGGTCATGCATCAGTTAAGATAGGAAATGTAGATATCCAAGGCTAGCTGGAATACTATCAGGCATCCCCACATTTCACCATTGCTATCTGCAACATTTTCTACAACGTGAAAACTCTATCTAAGATTAAGAACAAGATCCTTCACAAATGAAAAAAATTGCAATTTTTTAAAAAAGGAAAATAGCATAATAGACGATGACTAGCCCATATATTTCAGGTACTGTCAACACAATTTTATCTGAATTCACATTTTATATAATTCCCATGATTTGTAGAAATGCCCATTAGGCACCTGTTGGTACAATACATGTGTATTATTTACATGACAGAATTCTAGGTGTCTAAATTCTGCTTTCCATGATGCATATCTTAAAACCTAGGGCAATTGTAAAATTAAAAAGTGTGTAATTTAATATGTTGTCTTAAACACAGCTTTAGGTAATATGCCAGAAAAGGCTTAGAAAGGTAGTGCAGAAGAACTTGGTAAATAATCTGCAATTTTTGCAGGTCACTAATGAATGTGGAAAGAGCGTACTGTTTACATAGAGCCTATGGCACTGTAGGCTACAGTGATCACACAGAAAGACCAAAGTAAATTTATGTGCTATGCTCTTGAAGGCAATATGAACTTCATTTTGAATGAAATAACTTATCTGGCACAGAAGGAATCAAAGAAGGTCCTAAGGAATAGATAAACAGCAGCAGCTTATACTGGTCAAAGATCCTGGATTTATTTTTTTTTTTTTTTTAAAATAGTTTTAAAGCATTTGTATAATCTAAGCAATAAGAACCAGGATCTGTACACTTTGAGTAGTTTGCATTCAAATTTGCTCTCTTTCTCTACTGAAAAACAAATAACGTTCTTTACATTTACTTCTCTAACTACCACAGCTCCCCAGATCCTTTCTCTGTCAAATATCTGCTAAGAATGTATTTCTTATAGGATGTCTGCCAGTATTAACCCACCAAACTATACAAGTTTCAGTGTTTTTCTCCTGACTGACCCTTCTGTTCTTATTTTTTTTTTTTGCAACATCTATGTTCTTTTTCTGTCTGATTTATGTCATCTTAGTGGTAGCACAAAGGAGAGTGCTAACATTTAAGAATCAATGGGAAGGATTAAATAAACTATATGCAATACTGCCACTAGCTTGACTATGAGAATGAGGGTTGTATAGAAATTACAGGTTGAACTTGAGGGGATTAATTATAATTTAAAAATAAGCATATACATTTAAGGAACACATATTACTGTCTATATTACAGTAAGATGATAGTCTGTCACCCAGAAGCAGGATATCTAGTATGTCATTTGAAATTGGAGTCTTTATAGCAAACACACTAACTAGTAAGTAAACAGTTATCCAGAATTTTTATGGATGTGGTTAGAATTAACATTCTTAGTAGCCCCTAGTCAGCTTAAACTGTTGTTCATGCAAGGTTAGTAACAAAGGCTAACACTTGTATGGTTTATACATTAAGAAAGCCACTTATTTTTCATAAGTACTAGGTTTACTTGTATGCTGGAATATAAAAGCGAAATTCATTATCTTTATGTCACCAGAAAGTGCCCAAAGAATTTATAATTCATTAAAATCCTATCTGAACTTCCCAAAAAATTTGCAGACAGCATGAAATACAATTCAGTCTTTGCCATGGACAGATTCCAATGTCCTTGATAATTTTTAACTCTATCTTCATTCAGAGTAACTTCCCGAATAACACCAACAGTAAAACAGAGTATAAAAAGACTTCAAAATCTGGTATAGGAATTACTAGGATCATGAAAAAAACAGCTATAAGAAATACTGTCTGAATTTTTGAACACCCCACTCCCAGTTCTGATTATTTCATGAGTGACCCGTCAGGTTCTGTGATCATCTCTCTGTATGCCTCCACGTTTAATCAAAATATTTGCACAGTGCATAAACATTAAGACATAGAGTTATACTAAAATTACTATTTACATGTAAAATCATATATAGTGAGAAACACAGAACTATATTTTCTGGCAGCCCTGGGTTCTGTTTCTTAAAAGAGAAAGAAAATTAAAAGGCCTGATAGAAAGGCTTTAACCAACAGAATACTTTCCATTGACTTCAGAAGGATGTGAATCAGGCCCTTAAAGTAGCAACTCGTTTAGTACTGACTGCTAAATTTATAGCACTTCTTTATTTTCTCTAAGCATAGCAGCATCCATTCATCACACTGCAGTAACAAAGCCGTAACCTGATATATGACAAATATTACAAGCTTAATGGCTGATGTCCATTACTGACGGGACCTGCTCACCATTTAGAAAAGATTGGCACTGAAGGATTACTGAGCAAACATAGCACCTGAAAAAACTTGCATGCAGGAGTCTGTCATCAGGTGCGTGATCGAGGGCATTATCCGAGAACGCTCGCTCTTATCTTCAGTTGGAAACTTCTGCAATTGCCAACAATTCTCAACAAAGAGCTTCCGTCATGGAAGGCTGATACACCGAGCCAGTCTGGTGATGGTTTACCTTCCCAAGGCTTCATTCCTTTTTATGGATCACCTGAGACCAAGCAGCACACCAGTCTTTAATAGCTTAAATAGCAGGACAACCTAGCAAACTGATGACAATCAAGGGAAAACCAATCCTTTTTGGTAGAAAGACAAAATTCCAAGCATTCCCTCATGGTAACTTAGAAAGACTTATTTCTAAAACTGCATTTTCCCAAACAGGATGCTGAGGAAAGCTTTCTTGCCACTGATCCCTAGCATTTTGCAGTGACAGATAACTCTCCCTATATTAAACTGCTCACTAGTAAATTTTTCACCTTTTACACCAATATAACTTTTTCCAGGAATACATTAAAATACCTCTTCCCCTTTTTCTTTCTGTAACACTAGATAAAATTACTATAGTAAAATTTTGGAGAAAGCCCAAGAAAATTGCTATTTGTACAAAAACATCCTGTTATTTTTCTTGTTGTAATATTACAGCTTTGAAAAATTATTAATTATTTGCAATTATTAACATAAGCTGTAGAAAAACTGATGGAGACATTTTATTTTTCTCAAAATTGTTACAACATATTTCATTTGCACAGGAATTTTTAAAATGTAACTGAAAAATTTGGTTTGCCTCTTACATGCTTCCTAAAGAAAACCTAAATTAGTTTCAGTATTTTAATTAAATTACCCATTTATTAAGAAAAGATCAAAAAATTGAGATTAAATACTTAAATATGTTGTGACCCAATAAACATAGAGAAGTCTGAATATTATGCAAGTGTACTATTTTGTGTTTTCAAAGGTAGTGGCATATTATGAGAGAATATATTAAAACAAAGGCTCAAATCCTAATTAGTTAGTACTTTACTTTTATCCACAAAATGGATTCTTCTAAATCATGGTGGCAAATGAATAAATATTACCTATATACCAAATGGTAATTCATACCAGAGATAGATGATATTTCCAAATAAAAGTGGTGTGAAAAATGAGATCTTAAAATATCTAACACATTTTTTTGATATTATAAAGCATTTCATACAGAAAATTATCTGAATTTAGATTTTTATTTTAAGACACCAGTGGAATATTTAATTTGTTATAAAATGGGGTTTTGCAAATAAAAGAAGGTATATTGATCAAAATGACCTTTGTTATGTCAGGATATAAAGTTATTTTATGTGGGATTCAAATCATGAAAAAATGAGTTTTATTAAGAAATGTTTTAACTGTAAGTAATCTGAGCCCCTACCCAGATTAGGAGGTATCAGGAGTGTAAAAGTATTTGTCCCTGTCATAGAGTTCAACTGCTACGAAGAACAAGGTAATAGATGTTTTGGGTTTGGCTACCAAATTCCTATGATGCAGAGGTGTTTGCTTATTATGGAAAATTCCATTTATCAGATTAAAATAAAGCCTAAGAAATCATTCTGTACTTGAGACACCCAGTGCATGATAGTCAGCTTCAAAACAGTGTATATGCAAGTTCAGGCAAAGCCAAAATACGCAAAAATATATAAACATTGAAGGCAAGCTGTAAAAAAAAAAAGCATGGGAATTGATCTTGTATTCATAAGTGGAGCCAGTCCTTCAGTCAGAGTTACTGCCCCATGTGCTACACCAAAGCTTCAGAACTTGACTGTGAAGTGCCTGCTGGCTTCCTGTGAAAGAAGCTTTCTACGCTGGATAGACAGAATGCAACGGTACAGCTTATCTGTGCTTCTATGCATGCATTCCTGTAAGGAGACGCGGTGTGTTACACACGTTACACTCGATGTAAACATTTTTATAATTAAAAAAAAAATTATTTTTATTGCATTAAAGTTAGCATTGTTATTTTTAGGGTAAAAAACCATGGCAGACCATAAGTAAAGTTGCATAAGCAAATAATGTGAAAACCAAAAACTCACTCTCATATGTATTTAGAATTTTATTCTCTTTGAAGAGGCAAATAATACAACAGGCAAACTAAACTATTTTTCACAGTTTGATTCTAAGAGTCATATGGAATGCAATGTGCCCTGAAATATGAGTTAACATTAAACAGAAATATACTCTTCTAAAATATTGCCATACTCGATGCTAATTCTTCATTGTACCTTATTTTATTTAAGATGCATTCCATGGAAAATCTACATAACTGTCAAATATTCATAGCTTTTTACATTGCTTTTTAATTTCAAGTTGGTGCATTGCTTTAGATGAATAGTCTGTCCTCCATGGTCAAACACAGATATTCTCAACATTTAGTTGACTAATTTTCTTCCATAACGTGAAGCATGATATACAAGAAGGTTTAAACTTGGATAAAGAATAAAGCAAAGGGAAGAGGGGTTGGTAATGGTGTTAGAGTTGAATGCTCAGCACACCTAGCAGTTACTGCTGCAATGGCAGCTCTACGACTCAACAAAAAGAAGCCTGTCAGGGAAAGATTATCTTTCTAAAAAACATGTATTTCAGAAGTTTCTCATATAATGCAATTCATCTTTCAACATTAATAAAGAAACAAAATTAATTTATTGGGAAAAAATATTTTCAGATTATGGCATGATATAAAGTTGTTAGTAAAAATATTATAAGTGATATATAACTAACCTACCCTCAAAAGAAGAAAATGATGAGTATTGAAAAAATTCTACCTATTCTAATAGGTAGATGTAGTCTTACTATATCTTTGTACTTTACGGTTAAAATAATGAGCAAATGTAAAGCTTAATTATTTTTGTAGTGAAAATATTTTATCACTGAACGCAATACTTTATTTTGCATAGGATCTTCATCTGCATTTTTCAGATATTTAAAAATTTTAGGGGTTCAAATCAAGTAGAATTATATATAAATAAACAACTGTGGACTATAGTAATGAAAAGGATTGGCATAAAAGAGACAAAGCTGTTTTTTCAGATGTAACCAGTGAAGAATGTGAAAGTAGATGAGGTAAAGACATGCAGATCAGAGAGAGGTATAATAGTGTCGTTATAGGTAGGTATGAAATATAGTCTAATAAATATGCTAAATGTATGTTTTCTGATTACTTAGGTCAAGACATGAAAATATTAATGAGGATTTTTTCTCTTCCCAGCTTCAAACTACAACTTATAAACTTCTATTTTAAAAAGAAAGCTTTCGACCTAAAACACCAGTGTTCGTTTTCATGTGCATGCTTCCTACAACTTAAACAAAAATGCTTTACTTTGCATTTTACGCTGTCTGCCAGGTATTTCCTGTGAACATCCCATCTAAAATCTCTTGGTTCTAGTAACTAACGTCTGTAAAGAAAATCCTGGCAAAACTGCAGTTTTAAGCTTCATGAGCAGCCATTTTAAACAGAAAGCTGGTTTCGTTGTGTTGACAATCACATTTTAAACTGATTCCTTCCAGATGAAAAGATGCTTTTTCAAACAATGTAATAAAAGTGTAAAGTCAGCTGTTCTAAGGACATAAAAGTGATTTATCTGTTCTCTGGTCACTGCTTTTTCTCTTGATACAGTGGAATTTTTCTTCTAAAGAATAGGTTAACAATTAATGGCTACTAGAAGCCCAAATTACAGAGAAGTGAATAACAATTTGCCTTTTAAAGTTACACAACACATAACTGCAATTAATTTTGCATCCCATGATGCATCCACTATTGTGTTTATGCAATGTCAAATGTTAACGACTAGATTTACATAACAGACAAATAGTTAATTCCGACAGCTGACTTGACAATGTCATCAGCAGACTTCAGAGCTATTACCTTTGATAAGAAATAGGTTTCAGTCAGGTTTCAGATCCTTTTATCTGCCTGCGGTTGAGCATGACCGCTTTGCACCGGCTCAGATTTGAGAGACCCCCTGCCCCTCCATCAGGGCTAGAATCAGTGTCTCACCTTCTAAATACAGGTTTCAATTCAGGAGACTCTGATGGCACTATACATATATACCATTTCAGAACAAGCAAGTTGTGTAGGGACAGATCCCCAAAAAGCGGCATGATCCAAAAGTATGACTTAAGCTTAATTTACCCACTTAGCCTTAACAGGCTAATTCGTGCTAATTCATTGCTCAGAGGATATGCAGCCTTGGCCATGACTAATCTCAGAGTGGTTTTGATTCCAGACCCAAAAGGTTCTCACGAGCTGAAAATTTTCATACAGCCCTGGGTGAGCCAAGGAAGCCCTGGAAAAGGACAACATGTACGGCACACCGTGTGCGAGCCCTTCCCAGCTTTCTAACTCTAGGTGGCTCTCGGCTCAGCAGCTCGGCTGCCTGTGGAGCACCCTCCGCTCCACGCCGCTCCACACCGCGGGGGCTGCACCCGAAGGCACAGGTTTCAGGGCTCAGCTGCAGCACCACATCGGTGCCCGAAGCTGGGAGAATGGTGCCGGGCAGAAATGTCCCCGTCAGGGTCCCGGGTGCAAACCTTTGCTTGGAGCACAGGGGAATGTCGCTGTCACCACTGTGAAATACTGCAGCCCCTCACGCTGAGCCAGTTACTGAAGCAGTAGAAATTCATGGCCATTATCTTGGGCTACCAAATCTCGCAGATGTGTTCTTCACATTCAGAAAACATAAACGCATTACGGAAATTCGATGATACTGCGTAGTATGATATTTTCCATACACTAGACTAAAATAAGTTTTTTCAGAAGCATAATTATTACATTGATCTACTTAAACAAGATGTTTGAAACCAACAGAAACATAATGTGGTGAAAGGATAAATATCCTCGAATTTTAAAATCATAAGGACTAAAATTTTAAGTTTTGCTGATCATTTGCTAACTAGAGTAGATAGATAAAAATGGATTGTAAACAACACTTGTAAGTATCTTCTTACTACTGTAAGCATCTTATAATGCAGTCATCTGACTCCAAACTGAGGCCTGTAGGAGCTATTGCTATGGATACTAATACCATAATGAGTTCTATTTATGTTATACTAGTAGGAAATAGAGACAATCAAGAAATCATAACTTTAAGATTAAAACATTCTGATTATGAAAATATTTGAAACTTAAAAAAACCACAACTTGGACCTTTGAAAAATACAGAAAAATTAGTCACTGTAAACGGGCGTACCTCCAGTGGCATTAGCAAACATTAACAACTAATGCCAGTTAAGGTCTGGCCTGTTTACTTCTAAGGTGCTTATAAGATTTACATTACTTTATTGTGTTGTGTTCCTATGGGAAATAAATATGCATATGTTTTATCTTTAAAGCATATGATTCTCAGAAGTGATTCTCTAAAAGTGTCTTTGTTTACTGTGTTGCCATATATATCAGATCAAATTTTGCAAGTAAAATGTGTGTCAATCGGTGATAAAAATACATGGTTAGCAAAACACTGCCCTTAGTTACACCAGTACAATCTCATTGTACTTCAGAGATCTATACACATAAAACAAGGAATAGAGGTTTTTCACATTCCAGAGCCATTTCTTATGTTTTCAAGTGTTAACATATGAAGATGGGGGTAGGGAACCTCTAGTCAGGAACAGAGAATTCCTGCCTGAAGGGGATGATGAAAACCTCATGACAGTAATATCACTGTAAATACTGCTGACTATCTGGAGACAGGGCAGTCCACTGAACGGGGCACTAGCCTTGCAGTCAGGATACGCAGCTTCAGGCTTAAAACTGCCACTAACTCCATGTATGCCCTCAGACAAGCTATTTCACAAAATGGATTGCCGAATAAGTCCTCAGACCCCTTCTGAATTAGGAGCTTATACCAAAAAATGCAGTTTTATGTCCAACATGCATGTTCCTCAGAGCTTTGATATTAACGTGCTACCATGGGGCAATCAAACAACATGGTATCAGGCTGTTCCACGAGAACCACCTGTGTGCAAGCCCCTGTCCTGATCTACTCGACTCCCTGGCACTTTATACCTCAGTATCCCCATCTGAACAGTTGAGATAATGGTACTTCTTCTGTGAAGAATTTAGAGACCTATAGGTTAAAAGAACAAATATCATCTTTGTTTCACAACCGACTAGTGTTGCAAAAGCATCTGGTCACTTAGGATTGTTGGCAAAACTTCACTGGATTATGAAGTGGTTAATTTTTATCTACTTAGAGACTAAGAGAATGCATGAACATTTTATAAATAGGCATGCATACACACATACGTACATGCATTTTAAAACATAATCAGGCATCAGAATTTCCTGATATTTTTGCTGTCTTTATTGGGAAATGAGACAAAATTGAATTATCAAATGTGAATGTTTATTTCCAAAAGAAAGCAGAATGCACACCACCTTCATATAGATACACAAAAGATGTCTCCTTTGTGACCATATTTGATCTAAAACCTTGTGAGCATAATATATATGACAATCTTAAAGTAAATTATCAGGAAAATTCTGTCAGTCAAATTTTCTTCCTTCCTCTTCTCTAACCTTGAAAGCACTCTTAATGATGTTTTTACTCAAGGCTGTACCATAATTTAAATTTTATGGCTTAGCACGCATTCAAAGTAAGAACAAAAATGATGGTTTTAAGACACAAGTCCAAACAAACTATGGATAACTAAATGAAACTGAAAACAGTAAGACCAGCTATTGCACGTAGGTCAGAGTAGGACATGGGGTAAAATGAGAGTAAGTGGCACAAGAACAGTAATTGGGAAAGCAGATCTGTTACTCTGCGTATATATGTCATGCATTATGAAGAAGGAACTCCTGCTAATTACCCAGAAGAAATTCTGAAATTCTTATATTGTGTGACACCTTAAAGTCAATGCTAAGGTATCTTTTTTTATTCCTTTCACTGCAGATCTGTGAGCCCCATTCCCCACAGGGCCACATGAATTCTGTCTTCCAAACTACACAGGCATGAGGGCACTTGCTGAGTGCCTCCTCCGTAGGTTTGCTCTGCAGGTTTGCCTGCAGAGGAGCTGTAAAAGCCAGGTCTCCACCAACAGAAAAAATGGCAAAGCAAACTGAATTGCTTACTTCCGAAAGTAAGTGGACAGATTAAACAGTTGATAATTTTAATTATGTATTACAAGAACTTGTTACCTCCCTACCTAAATTTTGCAGGCTCATGCTTCTTGAAAATATGCAAATACTAGCTTTTCTAACACTGAGCATTTCTTCTTTAAACATATGCAAAGCAAGCACAAGGATTCAAAAATTCAGCTCTAAGACACTAATTTTATCCACAAAAGCCATCAGATTTGACACAGGTTCACAGTTTAAGCCAATACACTGTCCTTCACAAATTCAGTTGCAGTTCCTAATTCAGCAAGGTGTTATAAAGCTTAATCGACACCTTATCTTTCAGGTGATACTATTTCATACAGGAATGTGATAATTATTTCTGATACTCTAAATCACAGGTTTTTAGTGAAGTCTGCAATAGACACAATAGTATGGCAGGAAGATGCCAATGTAGCATAATGTGATCCACAGAATGATTCTGCAACGTGTGAGATAAAGAGAAGAAAAATTAGCAATATACTACAGACTATGGGGATTCACCAGGATAGATGCAGATAGACATTTTGGTACCGTTGTGCCCTTTTTTGCATCTTCAGTCTCATGTACAAGTCTCAGGTACTTGCTCTTGTACAAGCAAGGCTTGTACAAGCATTATGAGTTTGTAAGTGGTGAGGCAGGCCTGTAAGACTAGAAAGGAGATGGGTCTATGTATAGATATTTCTAAAGTACAAGTGCTAGCAGACCTTCCTCAGTGTTCAGGTGAAAGTTACTGTTCCTGTAGTGGGTGCAGAAGAGAAAAGGTGCCTGTATGTCAGTTTGCAAGATCACAGTCTCTGAAACTGGCAGTGCAGGTGAGTCTTTACTGAGGAACAAGATTCTTGAAGGTAGCAAGCAAGCATGGATCCAAGTTTACTTTGGTCCTCCTGGTATGAAGTGCTAACAAGAAACCAAAGAGTGGGGCAGATAGCTGTGGAGGGAAATAACACCTTAATCTACCACTTCTGCTTGCCTCAGAGCACTTGAAGCAGAGCCTAGAGCCTGGTCTTTTGATACCACAGGAATTTATGCCTCCAGTAAGTGGAAATGAATCTCCGCTTTATAACTGCTCACTGGGAAAAGGGATTTTTGGCATGACTGACCATGTCACACTTCCCTGGTCAGCAATTTCATTGAAGGATTCAGACACAGAGTAGCCAAGTATTTGTATCTTGTATAAAACTTATTTGGCAGCCTTCTGCTAGGTCTCCTCAGCCCAGTTGGAAGAGCACACATCCAGCTGGGCCCCAGGAAAGGGCGGTGATGATTGCTGGTGAGTGCCAGAGGCCAGTGCTTGCCTGCAGGGCTGGCAATCCTGCAAGTCTCCTTCCCTGACCTGTTGGCAATTAGCAGCAGGAGAGTATCATCTGCAGCCAGCTGGGAGAGCCAAGCCTCAAGAGCACTGCTGTAGTCTCTCAAGCACTTGTTACCACCACAAACAGCCTATGGCTAGAGGCAGGACAAAGGAGAGTGCTAGCAAATTCCTTGATTGATGAATGATCAGTGATATCACAGAAACCAGGAACCCTCCAGCTTCTGCATGTTTGCTGACAACTCCGCGCTCATCCAGCTCCTGCTTAGTCTTGGCTGTTGTCCCATCCACTCCACCCATAGCTGGCAAGTTTTGTGCAGCTTTATAACCTAATCCCACTGATGTATGAGTCAGGGTGTTGCTTATTAAGAAAAAGAAAGGTGTGTGGTCATACAGACAATTATAGGTATAAGAGAGTGGTAAGGTGGTGCTGAGAACAAGACAGGAATAGTTATAAAGCTATTGGGCTGTGTAAACATGGAGGTAATTGCTCCTTCCCAAACCAAATTAAACAGAAATAATTAAATAACTCAGTAGAAGTAATGAAGTCTCAAATGATCAATGACAATTGTGTTTTGCACTTTCCCAGGACCATCTAGTTCTAAGAAAGGCTAACAGCACTTTAAACTGTAGCTTATTCAATTGCTGAGTTATAAAACTGGAAACAGGACGCTACTACCCTTTCTATTTCAGGCAATTTAACCAATGAAAGAGAAAGGAACAGGTTTCTTGACTGAGTGCCTACCAAAAAAGCCAACTGTAACCCAGAACATTTACTGTTAAAATTATGAGCCCATGAAAATCTAAGTTTATAAGAACAAAGTTGTTTACAGACTAGAAATAACAGCATACATCATTATAATGCTGTAACTGCAAATTAAGACAGTGCAGATGGGCATAATTTTCCATTCTTAATATGAGACACAACACCATGTGTCTTTAATATAAATGCAACATATACATTCAGTTAGACTGTTGGTTTATTCTTACATTTCATATTCAACCTTAAGTCACTGTCCAAGAAAAAGCGAGTGAACACAAATGCAGTAAAGATGATGATGATACAAAAATCGGTCATTTAACATAACCTAACTTCTTATTTGTAGGATCTGAGAACAATGAAAAGTTTTCTCTATTAATGGTTTCAGTTAATCCCGTATCCAAACATTTTCCCCAATAAACATCAGATTATTTTTATGTTGGCTATAAAGCTGTCACTCCTCAATAAACAGATATAGTCCTGGTGGGTTTACCTCTGCTGTCAAAGATCTGTCAATTCATGCACCATCTCATAAGCGAAACCAGAGAAGCTCGGATGCACGGCTCCTTGTGAATCCAGCTGAGCAGAGATTGCTCACCACCTGAGAGGATTCACATCGCTGCAGCCCCCATGCAATTGGCAGCAACTGGATGCTCCCAACACAAGTTCCCAAAAGCCCTGAAGTTAATACTCCTGCCTCCCTTTAATAGAAAGCTATGTAACCTTTAATGCTCTGCTTGACTGAGCCTTCCTTTAGTGAGTCTCAATCAAATTTTATGTTTTGTGGCTCCCATTTTCTTGTAATACAAGAAAAGAGTTCAAGGGATGGATCCTCCTTTGAAGAATTTAATTCCCCATGGAGAAAATTTATTTCCATCTAAAGAGCTGCTCAAAGTTTGGGGGAAAGGAGCTTTTGTAGGGCTTTTTTTTTGTGGTTTTTTTATTTTGTTTTGTTTTGTTTGTTTGGGGTTTTTGTGTTTGTTTTTTTGTTTGTTTTTGATTAAGAAATGTCTAGTATTTTGTGAAAATAAAGGATTCTTCAGATTCTTTGAAAAGGACAGTGTTATATTAGTGGTTAGACTGGAGATATTTCCTCTGTCCTTTTCATTATAATGAGGAAAAAAATCAGAGGCGTGGTTAAAGAGATCCTGGCCATTAGTTGTCCTGAAGAAGCTTTCCATGAAACCAGCAGATTGCTACTGTGATACTGTAATAACATAATGCTGGTTAATTTTCAGGAAGAGGCATTGCAGCAAATGAAACAGATGCATATCTGTTTGTAAAAGTACTTCCTAGGCTAGTTCTGCATACTTATGTTCATCAACATAACAAGGTCAAAAAATTAAGGCTTTAGGAAGTGTCTTGTCTGAACTGGACTCTGAAATTCTAGCTCAATGTAGTTGCTACTATTGAAAATATAAGTACAAATGAGCATAAGCACTATTCCCAAATATAAACGTTCAGGAGCAGGCCATTAGTAACATTTCTTTTCCCACTATGCTCCTTTATTTAATTAGTTTGTTCTGTAGTCAACATAAAATCACATATGTCAGTAGGGAATTCTGAGTGCTGGAGAGAGATGCTTAGACTCTTTATAGTCAGTGTACACTAAATTAGATATTTCAGAAAATGAATATAAAAATGCCACACACTGATGGGGGTATTTCATATTGCCAGTATGAAATAAACATGGGGCATGAATGAATTTCTTATACCCTTCTCCCAGATTTACACACCCGAATCTGAACACCTCATAAATTGTTTTTATTTGCTTGGTATCTAAACGTGAAGCTCTCTCTTGGTGCTCTCTTCTGCGTATTTTTGTGGTCACCCAAGGAGGGGGTTATCAAGATTCAAGGTTTCCACTAACTAAAATACTTCAAAGTCACCTCTCTCACTCCCTCACAAGTGTCATAATTACCATGCTCCAGAAACTGGACAACTTGTACAGATGGGAATGCAAGACTCATGAAGACAAAGAGGTTTTTCAGAATTAGTTGATTACTTTTTTTATTTTTAGCCAAAATTTAAGATTATATTGTATCCGAGATTCTTCATGTCCCTTTTTCTTAGTGCTCTAGCCCAACAGAAATTTAGTGTAATCCACCGCTAAACTGTGATTTAAATCTATAGTAATTTCATGTAATCATCTTCTCTTCCTGCTTAGAGAGTCTTGCCTATATAAACATTCAAAAATGCTCTGGTTTGGTTCCAGTACTGGGGCAGGAGCATTCTACAGAAAACAAACAAACAAACAAAACAACCCAACAATCTTCATCTTTCCTTTCTGAAGTTCATTCACAGATGACGACTGTGCTCAGGCCCTTCATTGTTTCTCCACAGTCACACAGTTTATGTGTGTTAGGCAGCAGTTTGTCTGAACGGTGGGAAAACAGTAACGAAGTCAAATCCATAGAATAAATGGTAGCTATGTCTCTCAGAAGGATTTGAAAAGCACAGCACATAAACCAATTGAAACACAGAGTATTTGTTTCCTTCTCCCTCTCCCACAAATAGTAAGGGAACTGTATTTCGTATCGTACATTGTAGATTGCAGTGTCCTGCTAGTATTTTATACATGTGGATTGTACAAATATCCAGGTACACAATATAATAACGTAGGTAATAAAATAAAACCCTAAAATCAATTAACTTGGAAGCTGTCTCTTGATTTAGACTCATTCTCCAGATACGTCTACCCATTCTTAATTTTACACTTTGTGACTAGTTCAACAAAATAAAAATACCAGTGAGTTTGGATGAGATAAATAGTATTTTCATGCTCACTGACTTAAATATTGAAACTAGTTCTGTATTTAAAATTAGATTGACATAGTTGCACATATTAATATTTTCCTATTATGAAAGCACAGTTTTCTTTTGAGAAGCAATAAAAATTAATATATAGTCAGTTTAGAAAACCCCAAAAGCCACAAATTATCATTTTTTGTGAAATCTTTTTAGCTTTTATGCTTTTTAATGCCTTGTAGTGATAATGCACAACATTAGTCTTTCATCAAAAATTAATTTACCACTGATAAAGGCAGATATGACAATTTCCTCTCTCAACACCTTAATGAAACTTTGCTACATCTCCCTACTTTAGCAATTCAAACAACCCAGTTCTATATCTAAGTTCTTATATAGTTTAGCTAAACCTCTTTAAGAAACATGTAGACATGGCACTTCAGGGCACACTGTAGTGCCTGAGATTGTTGGTTTGTGTCTGTTTGTGGGTGTGTGTGGTGTGTGGTGTTTTGTGGGGTTTTTTTTGTTTTGTTTTGTTTTGGTTTGGTTTTTTTGTGGTTGGACTCAATGATCTCAAAGGTCCCTTCCAACCATGAAGATTCTGTGAGTCTGTGATCTAGTTCTTCATTTTCACTGCTCATCTCACCTCTCTTTTTTAATTACAGCTTGTGGACACAAGAACGTGCCTCACTGCACCTATGCTGCCTCCATACATGGTGTCTATGCCAGTATACATAAGAACAGTTCCATTTTGATGACTATATGGATAAAAAATGGGTTGCTATTGTATTTACAAAGTTCTCATGGAAAGCCTGCCAGCTACTCAAAACTGGGATTTACTAATTAGAGTTACCTTGATTAAAGGGTAGCTCCCGAAGAGCTCCTGTGGCTAACAGGCTTAACTTTAAGCATATGAACAGTCCCATTACATTCACTGGCTTTAACTGGACTGCTCATAAAATTAAGCGTGTATTTAAATTCCTTTCTGGATCGGAGCCCAAGTCCCTTAGAAGAGCGCAGGCTCGGAGCAGTGGTACCCTCTGAAGCCAGTATGATTCAGGTGACTAAGGACCATAATTCATTTTCCATATTCTGTCAAACTGAAAAGCTGTGGAATTTTGCTCACACAGGTCCTGGAAACATTGTCCGACACAGCTAACTGGGAATGCCAGTTCATCAGAGCTTGGAAACAAGTTCTTAAGTTTGCTGAACTGGTAGTCACTCAGGCTGAGCTAGTTCAGAAAACCAGGACAAGAAGATACAAGAGCCTAGATACTGCCATCTACACTACATGCCATCCTGCACCCAGTACTGAAGCAGTGTTTGCCCCGATGTCTCTACACAGCTGTGAATTCTGGTCTTTAAGCGTATCCTAACAGCAAAATTTGCTGTTGTGAGTTTAAGTGATGCTAACACTTTTCAAATTGTGCTCATTATGTAAGACTACATGTTTGCCAAATTCTGGCAATTGCAAAAAAGGGTGGAATATAAAGAGGATCTAATGTCTGGAAAATGGGTGATTAAAAAAGGTCACATAAAATTGACAATTTTAAAAACATATAGTCTTACCCTTCTCGTTGGAAAATAGTCCTAAAACAGTCCCCCAGGCTCTTGTAACCGGTCGGATCAGTTTTCCCTCTTTGAATTTGGAACCTAAAAAAAATACAATTTACATCACAGCATGAGAAGTCAGGGATTTTAAGTCACTTTTAACTTTCCAATTATTATATAAAAGGAGTTTTAAAGGTTTCTTTACATATCTGATTCATTATTATATACTGTTCCTGATATACTTATTAACACCGCTTTCATAGAAGCTGTTAAACTAAGGAAAAATAGAGCTTTAGTAGTAACTTTTTTTGTAGTTTATGGAACTCACAGTATAGCTATCACCTTTGACATTTACACCTCTTTCTAGTTGTTTGAAAAATAAGCTGTTAACCCTGTGCCTGATCCAAAGACCATCGAAACTAATGGCAGTCTTTGAGTCAAACCCTCTTTTTGAAAGTCTGAAATGGAATACTATCATGGGTTTCCCTATGAAATGAATCCACTGTGCAGTTTCTTTCTTTTTTATATCTGACGCAATTACAATAAAAATCAACCAGCGACATGACCAGAAATTACAGCACCATTCATTTTTCATAATTTAATAATAAGATGAACAATAAAAGCAAGCAATGAATTATTTTAATTGAAACCTTGTTTTCTCTATTCACATTTTGACAACAATAAAGATTTCAACAGGAATCTTGTAGCCTGGAAAGGAAAATCAAGATTACTATTTAAAATTGTAAACATCTTTTTATTTATGATTTATGGATAGCAGCAGTGAGTTTAACATACTATATTATTTTACTAAGAATCTCAGTTAGATTACCCTATCTCTTGCAGTGTTGAAACGACAGCCAACACACTGAAGTAAACAGCATGGAGAAATTTTGAATCCATTTTTAGCAATAAAACTTCTTTTTAAACTGATAATTACTATATAACACTTAAAATAGGATATTGATGTTAGCAATTCTCGTCTAAAATAGCCCTGTATCAGGCAACCACTAAGTTGGCTTTATCACTAAGTACAAGAATGATTCTACACAACAAATAGTGTTCAACAGTTTCAAGGAATAACTGACATAGTCAAGAATGTCATATGCCACAGGTATGTTGCTGTTCCGAGAAACATCTATTCTTACTTATTCTAATCATGATACTGAATCTCAATATGCAACAAACAAAGGTATTTTTAACTCAATGTTAAGCAGCAATGTTCTTCTCTCTTTCAACAGAATTCAGTAGGGTCAAATCAAGGTTTGTATTGTGGCAAAAGGCATTCGTTGTTTTGAACACCAGTATTTCCTAAGCCGTGTTCTGTTCTAACACATCTAACATTTTTATTCACTTTGAGGAAAAAATTTCCAGTGATGTAATACAATTCTTTGGGCAATTATGAAGGCAAACCCACACCTTTTTTGAAAACAGTTAGAAGGAAACACTGAGCCCCTCCATAGTTCTAATAAAAGTAGTTCAGGCACATCTGGGATCTCTATCTGGGGTAACCTCTTTTATTAGCACAAGAACTTGCTGCCAAGTTGGCAGAGAGGAGAATGCTATTCAATAGGCTTACATTCAAATAAGAGCTGATGCATAACATTTTGTCTGAAAAGAACCCTTGGGAAGGCTAATAGTTGAAAAAAATGCCTCAATGCCATCGCACAAAGTCCAACAGTAATATCAGCTACAGAAGCTTTTACATTGTGGCAATCAAGCCATCAAAATTATAACATAAAATAGATTCTATATACCTTTTAATATATTTAAGACTTGATTATTTATACTTCTCAGTCAAAAAACAAAAATTGCTTTCTTTTGCTTAAAGAAATCTTGCAAAAACTCACTAGTAAATAACTTCTGCCAAGTATTTAAAAAATGAACTTTTCTTAACCCAAACTCCTTTCCTTAAATTTCAAGATTTGGTCTGTTTGTAAACTCAGAACAATGCATCACTGTTTCTTAAAGATCCTCTGAATAATGTGCCTTCCCTCTCTTTCACCCTGCAAATGCTCAAGCATGTCCCACTAGCACGTGTGTAAGGTTCCCCACTAACTCACACACGCACAACCATTTGTAGAACTGGGGCTTTAATCCTGGACTCGCTGTGGAACTCCACAACATGGTGAACATACTTATATAATTTTGTTTTACAGTTAACACAGAGTCGACTTCTCAACTAAATTTAAATGATTTAATAAAAATACATCTCTGATAGCAGTACTGAAAATCACAGCAGAAGAAATGCAATAATACCATATGTAATTTATGTGTATCAGACGAAGGATAACATCTTGCTAGAGAAGTTAAATCAAAGAAGGTTTACACTTATTTCAGTTTTTGTTTTAATGTAGATAAGACCTTAGTATTAAATGAGTCCGCTTGTAACACTGAGTCACACAAATAACATATTCCTTCCTTTAGGGTTTTTGGATCCATTCCTTCCCTAGTAAATCTTTTTTATAGCTTTAACAGCGATCCTAAAACAAATGCCAATTATGTGCTTTAACCTAGATCTGCGAATTGGGTTCTTTGATTCAGAATTGCTTGCCTCAATAAAATAATTCGTAACTTTTTTAATGAACTAGCTAATTGATCACGAGCACTTGTTATAAGAAGCTCAGGGAAGAGCTGAAAAAATATTTGTTCTTTTTTCTGGAGGCAGCAGCAGTCTGTATGAGTAATCTTAATAATACAGACGAGTGAAAGCATTCACTTCAAAAAACAACCTGGCCTGTTTTTAATGATTGTTTAGAGGAATGAACACAACCGGGGATACATAATGGCTTTCTCTGCTTCAAATCCATTCCTGTCTAAAAGCATTATAAAACCACTGAATTTCATGCATTTTTGAAAGCTGGATGCCTGCCTTGTATGTTACTAGCTTTGCTAGAACAAAAAAAGATAAATTCTCCTATAAATATAATCAGAGCATTTATTTTTGAAATAATTTATTATTTTGATGTCTGAAAAGAAGAACCTGTAGGCAGCGTTCAGAGACTTGCTGAACGGATATATGGGCAGAGAGGCTTTCCCAGGACTGGGATGAACGACCTGCTCCTCACTACTAGTGTACAACAAGCGTCAGAAGTCACTGGACACTCCAACATGTTACGTATTTACCAAGAGCTTTATCACTCTAAAAATGATCATCAGGTTAACTTTCTTCCCCTCTCATTTTCTTGCTTCCTGGCTTTCTGGCCAAAATGCTGTGGTATTGAGCACTCTGACCCTGTGAACACTTACAGAGCTGTGGGAGGCACTCTGGCCCCCAGATTATCTCTTCCTACCCAGGACCATCCCCGGCACCCACCTACTGCCTGCCCTCTTGGCTTCTTCTCGCAGTTCCCACCTCCAGCTCCCACACCATGAGGGACCTCACAATCTCCCTTTCTGGGTCATAGTAGCAGGGCTGGGTCTTTTATGCCTCCTTTGACTGAACAGTACCTTTGTTTGATACAAATATGTCCTGATATTGTTTAAGAAGAGAACATCAGTGTCCTCACCATTCACCTCAGATTATGGTTGGGATCTCAAAAAGAGGAAATCATGTAAAACCAATTGAGGTTTTGGGGTCGGTACAAAAGGCAATAACTTAATTGAAAACTCTGCATGATCTAAACCCATGAAAACATTTTAACTTATCCACACTAATCAGCACGACAACTACTACTCGTGAAATGAATAAACCTAAATTATTATTTTGATAGCACAAGAGAGAGTATTTTTTATGGTTATAACAGTCCTTGATCAATAACTGTCAACAGGCTCAGCCTGAAATCCCACAATGCAGAAGATGCTTGAGTCCTTTCATCAGTTCTCTGAACCACTTACCATTTAACAAGTGACGTATGATATTGTGGAGCAATGACTCTAAATAAACACATGTATCTCTTTCCAATGCCTAAGTTACAGTTCTTGTTGGTTTTATAATAGCCAGTATTTTATTCTGAGTTTTATAAAATCCTCAGTCCACAAGATGCTTTCCTCCCCCCCTTCCTATTGAAAAAGTCCTCTAAATAGTCTTTTCTAACACAATCAATATCTACAGGAGAACAAGGAGATATGTGTGCTTTCTGAAAAAACAAATAAATATTTTTTCTCTCTCCCTCTATCAGTTGTTAATTTTTTTGTTAATGCTTGATGAACATCTCATCAAAGTTGTCTTGTGGATGCCTGACATTACAGTATCCAGGTATTTAATGTTTAAATTCTGTTCACCACAATGTTACCTAGCATTCTAACCCTTTTATTTACTGATCTGGACTGCAGCAAGATTTCCAATTCATACTGAAATTGTTTTAGTCGTCTTAAAATCTAGAAGGAAGAAACCAGTATTTTCATATCTAGATTCAAGTAGATAGTCAGCAGTTAAATCCCAGCTATGTAGGTCAACCGCAATGTGATGTGGAGCAGACTAGACTCACCAAATTCTTGCCACTGGGTTTGCAAAGACTATACTCTCATGCGTAAATTCCAGAATTTCTTCCTGCTTTTATACAATGCTGCTGACTAGTTCCTAAACCACAAAGTTCAGAGGGAAAGAAAAACACTGACTCAGAGAACCAGGCTTTATACCATGTTGCAGTGCTTGCCAATGAGTGGCAGTCTTAGCTGTATTTTCCTTCTCTTCACATCTTGCTAGGATTTTGCCATATTTTGACTTTGTTTTTACTCTGTTTTGAATAAAGCTCCTAACATTTCCCTCCATGATTGGGGCTTATGCAGTACCAAAGCAAATAATCTTGGCTACTGAGGTGTTCAGATGCTATAAAGTAAAGAATGTTATATGGCATAACAACAAAACAAATTAATGTGCACTGTTAAATTTAAAACAACTTTTAAATAAATTTATAGCCTTTGGAAAACTGAAAGCAAAATTTATCGCTTTTTTTCACTTTCAATAATTCCCATGATTCCAGAAACTTCTAGCTGTAGTTACCCCTAGCAGCATAAATTGATAAAAATGTATAGTCTGAAGCTTTATATAAATATACATTATTTAACAGTTCACATGCTTATAATAAAAAATAACTGCATTATAATTTAAATAGGTTTTGATTTGCTAACTTAAACATTTATTCAGGTGTTACTACTAGTTAGTGCTATCTAGTGACGCTTAGATTTCATGCAAAACTTTGCACTGCAAAATGGACCTTGATAATATAATTTATTTAACTTTTTGGCTCAAATTCTTTGCATTGCTTATGTTACTTACAGAATAATAACTAAATTGAGAGTATAATTCTGTCACTTATTTTAACAGTAAATCACATGAGCTGTTGAAGAACCGAATATTAGATTTCAAAACAAAAAACCTAATAATTTTAAGCCAAAGATATAAATTTTGCTAGTGCAGGGGCCATATTTTAAGTATTATACTATTGGTATGATGATTCTTTAACTGAAAAAACCATATAAGAATAGAATAAAGTAGTAACATAGAGAACAGGCAAAAACCAAAACTTACTCCAATCGTTCTCCATAGTAGACATAGATTTGCTTCCACCTAATCACATAATTTTTCATACAGTTCATATTTACTTCACAAGTAATAAACCGGAGTCATGGGCAGAGAAGTATTACCAAAAATTAATTGAAAATTCAGCTAAATTAATTCCGCTTTGTTGGAATTCATGATGCTTTTTAATTTATTTACCTCTGAGTTTTGGAGGAACATGTTTTTTGTTTTGTTTTGTTTGTTTTTTTAAGAAGAAGAAAGGAAAGGATAGTAATAATGGAAATAATTGTAAAGATAACCTGAAAACTCAAAATTCTCTGCAGAGAATATTTGTATGCAAGTTAGAACATCAACTACCAGATATGATAGTCAATTAAAAAATTACCAAACACAAACTGATGAATTCTCACATTTACAAAAGTATTTATCAAACACTGCAATTCATAAATTTGTCCATTCCACATCTGACCTCTGCCTTATTGCAGTCCTAATCCATTCTTCTGTCCTCTCCCTGTTTGGTTATCCAGCAATTTGTACTTCGTCTCTGACAAAAATTCTCAGAAACTGCTATGAAATGTAAGTAGGGCAAACGGAGGAAACATCACCAGTGGATGAGAAAGAAGCAAACACCTACATCTGAACAAGGAGTACATTCACAGTAAAAGTTAGAGGTAGATCAACAACAGATTTAGCAATTTACAGCAGAATTTAGATGGAACATATTGGCTATTCTGATCAAAATCTGAATCCAGTAAGATCATCATCAGTTGCCAACTCCCTGTAGGTTAGCTAAAAGCAATTTATCTAAATCCTCCTACAGCAATTGGTCTAAACTCTTTCAGCCTCGATGATGATGAAAACTTCCCCTGAGTGGCTTACCCCGAGCTTACAATTTTTTGAAAATATTTTTCCTGAATAAACTGCATCACTGAACAGAGAAAGAGCAAAGTCCTAAATATGACAAAATGGCTTAGGTGATTCACTGGTACTCTCAGTCAGTTCTCTGAATGTAAGTCTTATTCTTAGACCAGATAAAAGTACACTAATCAGAAAAAGATCATCTTTCCTGTACTTCCTATTTCTTTTATAGATCACTTTCCTCTATCTCTTGCTTTTATATTCAAGCTAAATAGCACATAATTCCATCAAAAATATCAGTATAAAGCAGTATTATATATACCAAGAGTGTAATAAAGTGTTTTAGAAATGAAAGATATATTACGCCAGTTACTGATGAAGAACTATTCTATTTTTTTTCTCCTGCGGTAATTTTTCCATTATGTGTATCTGAAAAATATACAGTAACTATAATGTCAGAAAGTTGTTTTCCTTTACATGTAGTTTTAGAAGAGAATATTTAACAAAAATAAACTTGACCAAAAGCAGCTCATATTAACCCATGTAACTGTTTCATGGTAATCTACTCTGGTAATTTTGTTAATGAAAACAAAAATAACTAGTCATAGCAATTACATACAAATAATATAATGCTTTCTTGAGAAAGAAATCCAGCAGAAACTAAGTTAAAACCATAAATATTTTTAATAATCTAATTCTATCAATTAGCGTGTGAGTGTGTGTACGGGGAGTTCAAAACAACAACAAAAAATTTAGTGAAAACTACCATTTTTGCATTCCACACTAAAAACTGGTCAGAAAAACATCATGCATACTCATAGCTATGATGCTATGCAAGTTCCCTTTTATTTCAAGAATGAAAATACTGAGAACACTTGCATGTTTCATAGCGAGGTGAAACGAGGCTCTGAGCTGGCGTCCTCCCCACTTATTGCACATGCACAGCATTTCCTGTCTTCAACCCCCAGCTTCCAGGTCCTGTTATGCTCTTGTGTTTCTGGGGTCCCAGATACAACTGGCAGCTGTGGGCTTCTACGAGCTCCTCGCAAAGTACCAGCCTTTCCTCTTAGTTACAGACCTGCAAACAGCACACATTTTTATTATCCTTTAGAAATTGCTCCAATGTTCTTCTGGCAGAAAAGCCTATCTCCAAGTCCTGCCAGAGCAGGGACAGCTCCACTGGCCTCTCTGCCAGCGTTCTGGATACCTCGAAGGTACAATTTTGTCCTTGAAACTTTGCTTTGGCTGCCTGGATACGACTTCTGAGCACAACTAAGACGACAGCGATAATAATAAAGGGACAGCTGTATTTGAAAGATCACACAATATTTTGTGTGAAAGATCATGCAATAGATGTGATCTTAATGATCTTACAAAGGTAAGATCAGCTAGGAAGTGACCACTGTAAAATTAATGGGGTAAATTTAAACACTGCTTGTGTTTTTCGTATATATCTTCTGGTGCATAAAGCACTTATACTGGTGAAAGAATCTGAAGAAACCAGTAGTGGTAAATCCAGGGCTTTGTTTTTCAGAGTGATAGTTTATTTCTGAAATCTCCTGTAATCTCTATTTCCTAACTAAAAACATCCCCTCCTCCCACAAATCTATGAATTTCTTTGCCCCTTATCTAAACTGGACAAACCATTGGAAATGGCACCATAAGGAATAATTTTGTATTGTTAGAGATGATGGAGTTATTTTTATGATTTTAAATATAGGTAGTCACTTATGGCCTAATAAATACATCAACAGGAGTCTGGTTTTCATTAGTTTTGGATAGTCTTGCATGTTTTCCTTCAAAGCAGCTTATAGAGAAACAACAGATAAAGTGATGAGGAATATAAACTAATGTCTAGAAGAGATTTCACAAGAAATCAGATATTAGATTATACTACATAAAGCCCACAGTATCCAGTCTCAATTCAGGGAAAAATGAGAATGTGGTTTGGCTGATTTCAGTGTATAATATGGGCCTGTTTAAAAAACGTCCAGTTTCTTATCTCAGTTTAACTTCTATTACAAAAATGTATATCCTCTCTTGACCTCTCTCGGCTGGACTAGATGGACCTTTAGACGAACCCTGTAGAGCAACTCTTGTGTCCTGTGACATTACTGTGATCTACAAATCCATTACTGATTCTCTGCAAATTGGAACCTTTGGAAAATTCAAACGTAAGTATGAAAATTTTACCTAATTTTAACTAATGTTAAGATTGCTATGGTATCAGTGATACCAGATTAGAGGAATAATATCGTTATCTTTAAAAAGTAAGGGTATTCTCTGTTACTTCAGAAAGATACAAAGGCAAATCTTAATGCAGCTTTGTAAAATAAAACATGTGTCATGTGTCTGATAAGCCACAGGAAGGCTTCAAAAGAATAATTACCACTGGTCATTACTGGGCAATACCTGAATTACAAACAGTAAGCCTCGTTCTAAAACTCTTCCAGTTTAGGAAAAAGTAATTAAGATCTATGTCCCACAGGAAAAAGTCACTTTTTTCTTCAACAATACCTATAGAAAGAGCCAAGTACTTCTACATAGTTTTCTCAGCAAAGCTTTGATTTCAGTGTCCCCTGTGGTGATCACACAGCACTTTTCCTTCTGAGAAGGCAGGAAAATCGTTGCGGCTTATGGCAAGAAGATTTTGGGGGAGGATTTTTTTGAGTTCAATACTTTTCAGTATTCATTAGCATTTTAAGTTCTTTGATGAGATCCGTCCCATCACAGCTTAGTGTACTCTTGTTTTTTGTTTTTTTTTTTTTTAGTATTAAAATGAATTAGCACAAAAAATTTGCAAACCGCAATGAAATATGTATTACACTTGCTCCCTAAGGCCAAAGTAGGAAAGATAACCAAAAATATCTTTTCTCCCAAAGGAAAGATATGGTCAAATGGTCAAATACAGAAATCCAAATTCATTTTCAGTGGAAAATAGCCAAAATCAAATTGTGAGTTGTTGAAAGAAGTGTTAGTTTTGAGTGTTCACTCAACCTCCTGTGCTTGTACTGGAAAATATTTAAGAGGGAAAAAATTTCATTAAGATATAGTGGCTGAGATTTTTAAAATACTGGAAAGGATACAACCAGACTTATTCGACTGAAAAGCACAGCTAAATACCCTACATTTGAAAACCTTAACTCACATGGCCTTTCTTATTAACAGACAAACCATTTTAAATGACTAATAGCTAATACACATAATGTAGACATTACCTACTATGCATATGCTGATTCTATGTAAAAATGACTTTTTTCTGTTAGATTGTATGGCTAAGCAACAGAAAACGTACACCTTTAAAGTAGCATTACCTTTTGAAATGAAACTAGTAAAACGAGGAAATTCTGAGTTAAAGACTGAAACTCAACTCTTACCCACCCAGCTGTGCCCCAATATTACAGCTTATATGGAATTCATTATCAGCCAGTGCTAAGCGACCTCAGCAATTCTTAACATACAGTAGGGCATAACAAGGCAAGTTAAGGATGAAATTTCCTCTGAAGCACTATGACTTTCTCTGCTGTGGTGACTTAAAGTATAACTAGTAAAATATTGGAACACTCCTGCTTTCTGTAATAAAATTTACCTGAAATAGTGCACTTCCCTCTGTAAAAAGCAAATCAAAAATGTAATCCCATAACTTCAAGGAAAGTTTGCTCTGTCTTGAAATGGTAGCTTGCCAGCGTCCTTCAGGGTCCACAGATATATAATCACACTTTCAGCAAATTTTTTTTGTAACATTAAAATTTATCCTAGGAAGTGAAGAGAAACCTTTGACACCTGGAAATATACCTCATTGTATTGCAAAAAAAAAGAAGATGAGTTCTCCCAAACGCATTGTAGTGGAAAAATAGCAGTTATTTTCAGACTTCAGCAGATTTATTTTTCTTTTTCTAATAACTCTTATACTATTAATAGTTAACAACAAAAAATAATCTAAAATCCAGGCTGTACACTGTGGTCAGAAGACTAATTTTGATTATCCAAAACTGTGAATCACAGTTGCTACAAAGCTGTCAGGATACTATTTTTTCGCAGAACTAAAAAGCCCCACCCAATGAGATTATTTTCCATATTTGTAAATACATTTTGAAAACTACCAAAGTTCAACTTCAAGCATTTTATGGCCCAGTTTTAAACACCAGAAAATAAGACTTAATGCTGTAATGGAAACACTAACAGGCGCTCTTGACAACAGCGCTCTTGCAAGGCTGCACCTTTATATCCCAATACACTCTCCCAGCTGAAAAAACTCACCAGTTATCCAGGATAGTGTGGAAAAAAGAGCGTTGTTATTTTAGGAAAGACAGTTGCTTGAAAATTGGCATAAAGTGGTGAAAATTAAAAAGGAAGGTTTCTTTTTTTCCCCAAATTCAACCTAACTACTCTATAAAGTAATGCACAAATCATTCATTATAATGAGTCATAACAATGATTTGTGATCTTCCAAGTTTTCATTTTATGCCCCTCTGTTTTTCCTTAAAGACAGGAGGATAGACAAAGACTGGAAAGTTTGGGTCATATGGATCACGGCACCACTGCTATGTCTGGAATTTTCTTATAAATATCCTATTGCTCTGAGGTTCATAGGCCTGACTGAAACAGCAGGGACGATCTCATTTGTACTTTTATAGTTGTAGAGGGATTTGCAAGAGTTAACGCAATTTTCCATAATATTTCTTACCGACTTCAGGAATAAAGGGAGAGTTCCCTTTTTAATCAGTATCTGAAACATTGTTAAGTCTAAAGGAAAACAGGACTTCTTTCAGATTTAACAAGGCTTTTCCAAGTGCTGATAATTTTAAAGGTACAAAGCAAGGCAACTTCTGAAAAAGAGAGAGGCTTTCAGAAAAGTGTTTGTGGGTAACAGGCAGTACAGTAGTCTGGAGGATATACTTCTCAGCAGATTTTACTGTTTCTTTGCAGCCTTGTGCCTTTTAAAGATTGTTTTTCCCAAAAGAAATCTTAAATGATTCTTTTAATTTAACGAAAACATTCAAATCCAGGAGTATCATCAGGTTCTATTAAAGTGATGTCTATCTCAGAAAACAAAACATTTCACTGACCACCAGTTTGAAGCTAGAAAAACTCCTCCTTTCACTTTGTGCATTCACAGAAGTCTTGTAAAGGCATTTTGCTCATGTTCTTCTCCAGGCATGCAGGCAGACTATACTAACATGGCCGATTCGATTCAGCTATTGAACCTGAGGACTGAAAAACAGGCACAAGAAAAGGCAGTTCTGATGTTGCCATGCAGTATTTCCCAGGGACTACTGCTTTGTTTCCTTACTATGTTCAGTACCCCTTCCATACGCCCACTTAGTCAATTCTTCATAGTGCTACATGGACTCAGAGATAAAACCAACTGAATTACTGAATGCCTTCTGATAAATAAAATGGGCTTGTTAAAAAAATGACTGTTTGAAAAAGTGTTTCTGCATGCTTATACAGAATTAATAGGAAATTACTATACATATTATTACATATAATGAGTTGTATTATGCCTTTGTTGGTCCATAAATTGCAATTTGTTGTCTAAAGCCAAACTGAGTAAGAGTGCAATAAATAAAACCCTAAGTGTACAACATGTAGGTGTGCCACCTCCCTCTTTTTCTTTGCAGATACGCTAGCTAATGGGAGAAGCAACTATATGGCTAGCTCTTTGGAAGAAGATCAGCATAACTTATCTTCTTCCTAAGTTATGCTACTCTTCCAAAGAGCTAGTCATATAGTCTGTGCTGCTGGTTTGCTGTACAACCTAATGCTGGCATTAGGTTTAGCTGCTCCACTGTGGGTCTAATCTTTGTACACACAAATAGGAATTCAAGGATTCCCAGGATCCAACTTTCCCTGCTATGGAGCCTGAAACATGCCCAGAGTAAGGTGTGAGAAGGACTTACTGTACCTAAATGTTGCAGAGTACACTGGTATTATCCTTGTTAAAAATCTACAGCTTGTCTGACTTGTGGCCTGAACCCCTCCCAAGAATAAAGCTGACCTTAATGGCCTGCAGAAAGGAGTCTCCAGTTTCATTACATGCAGGGGAGAGTTTTTAGCCTTTTTCTGTTTCAAGACTCTCTTGAAAATGCAAACAGCCATCCTGCCTACAAGCTAAGAGACTTATCACCTGCCAATTTATTAGATGTCATTTATTAGAGGTCACAAGATGCCAACTTGTCATTGGAAATGGCAGCAGAAGCCACAGTCTCATAATTGACAAACACTGCTGCTTTTGTTGCAATAAGTTTTCACTATGAGCCTGTGGTCTGGGAAAAGGGCAAATAGGGAAAGTCAATTACAGGGGAGACTGATGGATGTATAGGGAGTGAGCAAAATTACCAAAATAGGTGGGAGAGATAAGAGTGTGGTCCTGAAGAAACACTATGTATTAAGCAGATGGAAAACCTTGAGGCAGTCATTGGTCAAAACATAAGCAATGTGTCATTGCCTCTGCTCCTTCCTTGTCATCTCTAACACCTATAACCAACCACTGCAATTCTTCAATTTTCCCTTCTCTCTCTACTATTGCATTGCAGGGATAGTGATAATGCAGACATAAATGATATCTGAATTACTATATGGTATTGATTTACTGTACCATATCACATTATAAATCCATCAGCTTCCATTAACATTAAAAGCAGCTTAAAAATAGATTGGAAACCTATGTTTTAACTTTATATGAGGTACTTCTGTAGGACTTTCTATCCTCAGCAATAAATATTACCAAAAGGCATGTAGTTTTCAGAGGTTTCCTAGACCTACACCACGTCTCATCTCTACTTAATATCAAGAGGCATCTTTAACATGTCTTAAAGTCTGTTTTAGGTTGAAGACAGTCCTCTGCTCACTGTTCTGTTTAACATACTTCAGCAACTGCTGTTTTCCTTCTCATCGCTAGAGTATATGTGTGCACAAAAATAACTTTCCTAAAATACACGGAGGAAATATGGTATGACTGGAGAAACTAATTTTCTTTTAGGGAATATGTGAAGTGAGAATGGTTCAATGTCTACACCACTGTTATAAAGTACGTCTGAAGGATAAGAGGGATGATCAGAAGATTAATGTATTTCTGGATCTAGTCATACAATGGCCTCTAAGTAGCCTGCAAACTTCCTGCCCAGGGTAAGAACTGTGTACTAAGAAGCACTTGACCATTTCTTGTCACTTGGTTTCTGTCCCAAGGGCTATGACTGTGTGGAGTTGCAACTAATATCTTGAAAAAGCTCTTCAAAGTAGATGATATGGAAACTGTAAACATCTATTAGATGTGAATTGCTGCCTTCAGAAATGTAAAAATTCTCTAGAAGACAAGCACCAAAAGATACAAAATGTCTAGCCAACGGAATGCTGGGTAAATACAGGCTAAAGCGGGGAAAATCTTCACCCTATACCTAGATACTATCTAGATAGATATAATAGTATCTAGAACTGCTTATACACTTCGATAGACTAGGTTGTGCATGAGTGAGGAATCATGTTCTAAAAAAACACAGCGTCAGAATCAATCAGTAACAAATCACTTTCACCTGTTCTCTCCTTAGTAGAGAAAACTTCTTTGCATATATACAAAAAAGAAACCTCTTTCTGAAAAAAAAAAACCCTCGGGTGATTTACCCAGGATTTACAGAGTTGATTCAAGAAGTAGTTTCCAAAACTCTACCAAAAATCCAGTGTTTACCAGCAACAAGCCCGCATTAGACTACTAAGAATTTTTACAAAAGAAGTCAGGGTGTGAAAAACCCCACAAAGTTATTTCATATATAAATCCAGAAGTTCTAGAAAATCCAGATATGATATTTTGAATTATTTTATACATGCATGCATACATATACACATTCCTTGTCTTCCCTGTAATTACAAGGAATAAAATTTTCTGTATTATCAGAGAAAAAAGGTTTTCAGGAAAAAACAATGAACATACCACTAATTCATGTCTTCAAATTCCTTATTATGCTTGCTATACACTTGCATGTTAGTTAACTAAACATAAATCAATAGATTGACATATACCATAGAGTTTAGATACCAATTTAACACCCCTGCATAAAGTTAGAGAGGAGAATTAGAAAATCACTTTGAATTTATTATTTCTAGAAAGAGTAGACAAAAGTCTTTGAGGATTAATTTCATGCTGTGGGTTAAATTTCACTCTCACGATAGGCCAACTATTGCCTGGGGCTCTACAGATAATGAACCTGCCAAGGGATTAGCAAGGAAACACTTGTGTTATTATAAATCGTGTACACTTCCCTTTCTAACCAACTTCATCCTTCGTGACATTAACAAATTACACTCTCTGTCCATGTTTCAATATAATGCGAGGTTGCGAACGACCCTGAACCAATACGACATTAGATAAGATCTTCTCAAGGCATAAATAGCTATTAAATTTGGTTGAAAGATCCAGACCTCCTGAAGTGAGAACATAAGACATTTTATGTCAGATCTCTCCAAGACCCAGAGAAACATTTGTATGTAAAACTTAAGAATATCAGCTGATACAGTCAAAAATGGATTATAGAGAAATGTGCACAAAAGAATTAAATATAACACAGAAACAGAGGAATTTTTATGGAAACTTAATCTACCACAAATAGTCTAAATCAACTCAAGCAACTATGTTAATCATTTGGCTCAACAATGGATTTACTAAAGGGCTTGAACACATAATTCATCCTATGTATATTGGACTAGAAGTTTCAATAATGATTTTATGCCTAAAGCTAGTTAGAATATTTATGATGCAGATATAGATGTTTTCTGTATTTGATCCTTTCCTTCTTCTGTTTCTTGAAAAGCTTCATACTTTTATTTTTTACCTGTAAAAACCAGCTCAGTTTCTAGACAATCAATGCTGAGCTGCACTGGCATGCACTGGTAGTGAAATTGCATAATATTACAGTGTTAAAGTAGAAATGTTGACATCATGAACTGGATCCTTTATTTACATACTACCATATAAACAGAAAGGCAAGAAAGAAGTCCAGGCTCCAAACCCTCTCTTGCTGATCCAAATCAGCTTAAGACAGTATTCTCTGAATTTTAGAGATGGTAGTATTACTGCTAATGTCTCCTGTAAGGAGAGAGATTCCTGAAAATGGTATGGTTCTAGTAACACAGCTCACCTTCTGCATCTTTCAAAACAATTGACCACAACCACCGAAAGCAATTTTTTATACCCTATTTCTTTCCCGCCTCCTCTGAAGCCAAAGCCTTCTTTGAGATGAACTATCTTCAGGGTGCAGCCCCACGTCACTTCTAATCACCACACACTAATTATCCATATTAAAATACTCAGAGATTCATTCTTCATGCTGGATTGTAAAAGGCATAGACATTTTTTTTTTCTTTTATTCATGACCCCTTGTTAATGCTCCCTTAAACATCCTGAGGGAACATGACCTGACAGGCTGTCCCTGGACCCCAAAAGTGTGAGATTATGATGTTGGAAAAGCGGCCAGTTTTGCCTCTTTGCTCCTATTTCTGCAAGCCAGTGAGCTCTGCTCTCCCTCAGTGTAGTTACAGACTGCTGCTTTTCCAGCCACCATGGGTCACGCCGAGCTATGCCAGAGGAGTCGGACCCACTGCGTGGCTGGTATTGTTCTCATATGACCAAAACAGAGAAAGAGGAATTTCACCACTGTGGTCTCGCAATATATCAGTATCATTTTCTTTACTGCCTACAGTAGGCAAGAGTAGTATTTGCTGTACTTCCCTCTTCCTGACTAGTCAGGAAATAACTGGATTACAGTAGGACGCAGATAATGTAGAGTAATAAATATCTCACTTTTGAGAATTTGCCATTCTGACTCCTTGGCATCATAGCTGCTCTTTTAACCTACCCATACAGCTGAGCCTGCTCTGCATCCAACAGTGGGACCAGACATTTGGTCAACATCAATTTTAATGAAGGACAAAACCTATTAAAATGACAACTGAGCATTCCCTTATACTAAAGGAGTACTTGGACAGCGTAACGGGTCCTATGGCCAGAGCCCCCCATGCTCTTCCAGGACAGGAGGTGCTGCAGACTAGACTACTAGGATTCAGGTAGCCTTAGTACTGGGAAGGCAGTCAAGCATCACTAACATCTTACTTTTTCTACTTGGGATGTAATTCAGTGAATGGTTCCTCTGATGGCGAAGCCAACTTAAGAAGATCACTGCTTGTTGACAGACTCTCTGTTTTGCTGATGCAAATATTTATGAGGCTATGCAGTAGAGGAAAACCAAACACACTCCACCTGAATTTCTGCTGTTAACCCAGATTGCTTTATTTTTCATGACAAATTGAAAGCTGCTCTTGGGTGAATGCATACAATTCACACCAAATTTAACACAGCTTTGCTTTCAATAATTACTTTCTTTTTCCTGATGCAGCCTGTTCTGTTTTATACCATAGGATCTCACAGATACTATATTCAGCAGAGTATCCAAGAGACATATCACCACATAGTATGTGTCCACCCAACTCAGCAAGTATTAAGCTTAAAGCAGAAAGTGAGGCCTCCATCTAAAGGGGTCAAAACGAAACAGAGCAAGTAAAGGACTGCTGCCAGGTGAATTGGGAATGAATCAGAGAGGAGGAACCTGGAACAGGTTGTTAAAAAGGACAAAGAAGAGACACAGAGGGAACAGATTTGGTGGAAAAGGGCAGCCACTAGTGTAAGGTGGACAGAAAAAAAAAGATACAGATTTTTGGACCTAGAAGTTGAAGAGTGAGAAGAAATGGGAGGCTGGAAACCGATGCAAATGAAATTATCTGGGCCACAAGGATCTGCAATGATTTGTCCACATGCTTTATGATACATTCTTTAACAAAACCTTTTCAACATTTTCAGTGAGTTTAATTGTTTCATGAAAATCATATTCTCTGCCTCTCTGTGGTTTGTTTTTGGAAGGTTCATCCTGTGAAACTTCTTAGAGAAAACTTTCAACTCTAAACATTCCCACAAGATACAATTCTTAAAGCAGATACATAGAAATAAAAAGTGCAACAAGAAGTTTCTTTTTTGAGACCCCTTCCTCCTTAAGTCAACAGGATACATGATAGTCTGCAAATGAATCAGGCTGTAACAGGAATAAAGATGCTGAAGTTGGTGTATAACATGCAGAAGAAGTTAAATGTGGTCTTGTGGCCCATGTTACTGAAGAGACACATTATTATGGATTGTGCAACTTACAGTTTCTTGAAAGCTAATGGCTTTAAATTCAGACATATTAAGTTCACTTAGGACATAACAACACTGTATGTTTCTCAGTCATTACTTGAATAAAAAATCTTAAGACAGCTTAAAACAATTTTATGCTACACTTTTAACGATAGAATAGTGCACATTTTACTTTGCATTAAACAATTTACGTTCACATCTGTCGCATATTACTTGTTGCTTCTTTTCCCTCTTCCCTGAGGGGAGCTTCTTGACAGCACTTTAGTGTCTGTACTTCTGGCTAACTCTTGATTTATAAAGGAATAATTACAAAACTAATGTAAATTTATTTCTAATTTTGATATTTCTACTTCCTCATTGACTATGAGTTGTTACTCTTGGCTTATAGAGGAAGAATTTAAAGAAAATCCTACCAACAAATGGAATAAGAGAATGAAGAGATATACCTAATTGCCAAATATCACTTGCTTTTATTATCCCTGTTTTTTCCTAAAGAAAATCATAATTGGGTGTGATGGATAAGAACTATCTTCCTCATAAGAGATCTGCCAAGTAGTTATCAGCTGTCCAAACTGATACCCTGAACCATTTTTTACCTTTTATAGACCGAGAACTTTCTACTAATATATGGCATGTATAAATGAAGTCAATGGGGAAATGCTTTTTAGTGGACAACCAGGTGGCAAAGGTTCTAACAGGCACTATAATGCAACAAACACATTAAACATTAAACACTTTTTACAATTTTATCTAAACACTAAAACCACTAACTAAAGAGAAACTGAATACATGTAACATTTTAATTATAAGTAATCAAAATGAATTAAATATTCCTCTGTGCCAAGTAATAATAATAATTTACCTAGTGAACTTATTTTGTGTCAGATTTTTTCAAATTTACAGCTAATCTAAACTTTGAAAAGAGAAGAGCTAGGCATTGCTTGACAAGGTGAATTAATGTGTCTATCAGCATTAAGCCCATGTTACACAGTGACATCTCTCCAGTAGGTAAACTGCCTCTGAGACTAATGTGTCTTCACTTATTACTTCACTCCTCTTTGGCTAAGCTCTGAAATGCCAAGGGATACAAATGATCTTGTCTTCAAAATAATTTAAAGCCTGCTGTAATACACAATGGAAAACACAGAGAGCAAGGTCTTGTCAAAATGCAAAATCAACAGAGAGTGTCAGGAGGCAGAGCTTGCTGTCTGTAATGTGATCCTTCCACACACCATAATCTCCATTTTATTTTGCCTAATGAGGCAGGAGTTAAAACAGTTGACCTGATCAAATTCAGATGGCAGCCCTAAAGGATGAGCCCCCTGCTGCACTCTTGTCCCGACACCCTTTGTTACCTCCAAGTGAGCTGAGACCAGGCTGTGAACCATGTAAATAGGAGGCTTCCAGGTTAATGAAAAGCTGCAACACCCTTCTAAATCGGGACAGAAGGTTATGCTTTTCTAATCCAAAGAAAGTTTCATGAACCTCAGTAATAAAGTTTAACGAATGCTGGTCATTTTGAACCTAGCAAATAGAGACTGGACAAAGGGTAATAGTTTCCTTAAAAAAATTCCTTATTCTACAACCACTGCTCAGCACATATTAGTAGAATAACATGAATTTGTTTTCTTATGACAGATTCAAATATATCAATTAAAATAGGATGTCTTGGAAAAAGGTAGTTAATGGTTCTTATGAACTGATGTTTTTATTAGGTGATGGCATGTTTGCTGTTTCATTTCATTACTTATCTGCCAAGGACTTTCTTTCAACAGCAAATCAGAATCTACATGCTACAATCATGTAACACATTCAACATCAGCCCATGTGCTCCAGCTGCTGACACAGATAAATCTTTAAAAGTGGGCAAAACATAAAAATCATCTACATTGTCTTTCAGCACATCACATAATTTGCAGTCTTTTACACAATGGAAATAAAAATTGGATTCAGCAACTATACTTCTACCTTTCACTTGAAAGACGAGACTGTGTTGGATAGTACATCTATAGTGTCTACAGAGACGTATGGAGAGACAGAGTGTGTTAATTTGGGCTTAGCGAGTGTGTAGCTTTTTGTTCAACCTTAAGTGTGAAGCCAGGGGCTCAAACATGCTCACAAAAGATCATGTAGATAAATGAAGTGGATAAGAGATACATAAAAATACCTCAACATGTCTCTGGAGTTTCATTAATAAGTTTGAATGTCTCTCCTGGTTTGAGATGTCTGAATTTTTTCTAACATGAAGCATTCCATATTATGAAAATATACATACTAACACATAGAGAACACATTAAACTAGACAGCAAGATATTGATGCCTCCATAGTCAAAAAATACATGTATGATTTATGGTTGGCTTGCGTGTTAACATTGTTTTAACTCTACTGAAAATTTATATTAATTTAATTTATCTGTCAAAGAAAAGTGTGACAGATTTCACATTTGCCATGTTTTTAGCTTATCTCCTGGGTGGCTATTCATTTGTTACTTAGTATATATTACAATTTTGTGTTTAGATTTCACTGGATTGTATTTTTAGTCCCTTTTTCCTTTCCTCAATTAGGCATTTTTGACACCACTTTTCATATATTTCAGTAATCAATTCCGAAGCCATTCATCAGGATTTCAGAAGCCACTCTTGAAAAATTAGACACATGTGCTCAGTGTAAAAGGGAATGCAATGATTTATGACACAGGTCATTCTGAAAACCCATGAGTTCTTCTCCAGTGACATGCCAGAAATCACAACTATTACTATAGGGCTGTGATCTGTTTATTATACAGCTTATGAGTAGTGCACCAGGTCTAATTCATTTTTAATGTGTTACATTTTTTCTGGTTGATTTTTGAAAACAAGATTTACAGTTGTTTAGAGTTTGACAAGAACAGTAAACTGCTGGTTTAGTTAATACATTTTAAAATGGATTGATTAAACTATCAGCCTGTTTGCACTCAGTGTTCAAGCTATGAAGGCAATACTGTTTTAATTGCAACTAAAGCAGCCAGCAGTTCTGTAAATCATGTGTTATGCATCCCTTGGGTGAAAAAAACATGGATGCTCAATCTAACTGGCAGGGAAGAAATTAAATTCCTGGGTTCTCTTCAGTTTAAAAAGGGGAGATGGTGGCAATCACAACAGAGAAGGGGTCTTTCCAGAAGTCCATGACCTCAGTTACCCACTCAAGGGAGGGATGAGTATGCTCCTGAACCATGCAGCTCACAAAGCCTTGTCATTACATCTGCTAGAAAGGTACTTAATCAGCTCCTTCCCATTGGCAATATGAGAGCAATAAAGCAGCTCTGTCACACACACAGAGCACAAATCAAATGAGGTTTTTCACGGTACTCACCACAGCTAAAAAGCCAGTGAAGTTGTTTACTGCTTTGGTATTGGCACACCTTCTAACCACTGGTTAAGGGCAAGTTTATAGAAAGTATCAACTAACTAGTTTATAGTATAGATGCAGGTACGGTTTTGTCAAGAACATAGGAGGGGTGTAGTCCTCAATTAATGCTACTTCACACAGCATACAATTCTGATTGTGTGACACTGACACCCATGCAGATACGCACCATAAACTTTCAGGCAGAGGGCATCTCTGCCGCTGTGAATGTGGGAACTAAGTTGTGCCCAGCAAGTCTAGCACAAACCTCAGTGGCACTGAAGGCCTCTGCCTTTAGACTGGGTCAGAACCTGGCCAAAACTCTTGTAATTACATACAGCCTGTTGGAATTAGGTATGCACTAAAGCAGAACACTTGCATACATTTTAAGTATGTATTATTCATCTTATTTACCTTCAGTCATCTTTGATTCAAGTGTTGACTTTAAAGTCAATCGTCCAGGCTCCCTGCAGAATCAGTGCAGAGACATGCATCTCCAAAGCCCAATTCATGCCATCCGAAGATGAGTATCAAGGATCAATGGAATTACTTGTTCTGCATAATTTTTCCTCTCTTTCCCTTGACTATAGATGGAGCTGTCTGCCTTTGCCTTTGATACACTGCCAAGGCTTGAGCAAGTGCCCTTAAAGAAGAGGCACACATTTGTCAATGGTCTGTTTCCTTAGGTGGCTGGTTTGGGTTTTGATCAATAACATGTATTTTCACATGAAAATACAATCAACTTTTCGTAGCAGAGAGCAAACTTAAACTTGCCATCAAACTATTACCAAGTGTCCTCAGACTCCACAATCATATCCTCAGGGCATAGCATTGCTGCAGGTGTCCCAGTATTTTGTGGAGGTCACCACAGGAGTAGCAATGGTGAAATTTGGATAGGCAGTCCACTTTGGTCTGCTCTCTTTCTCCACAAGACTGTAATGCCTGGGGTAGGTTGTGCTCTTTGGATATGTGATATAAGTGGGACTCTGCAGGAGGACAAGGAAAGGGGCAGAAGGTCTAGGATAGGGAGAAGAAGGCATAAGAAGGAGTTCTGTCAGACTCAGCACCTCAGTGGCTTGAGCACCCATGAACATGTACACGAATAGGCAGTTACAATAAAAACATAGATTTGATATATAATCACTGGACTTGTCCACAATCAAAAAAAAAATGTTAAAAAGAGAGAGAAAATAACAGAATGCTTGCTGAAAAATGCAACAGAATTAGACACCAATGTGTATTTTGTTTAATCCCAGAAGAGCACACATGAAACAAAATTACTGAAATTTAGTTCACTAAAAACTGAAAACAAGAATGCTCATTTGATTAAAAACTAATGTCAGAATCACCCAGATGGCACCAGGAGAAAATATTTTTTTCACACTTTTGTGGGTCCACTCTGCAGATGGCTTGGCCCCTTTGTGTTTTTCTTCTGACCATCACACTCCCACTTTCCCCACTGTTCCCCTGTTCAGAGCTGAGCTGGCTTCACATGCATAGTCTCATTGCTCCACACTCCTGGTGCCTCTCCTCCCTCCTGAAAAAATTCAGGGTAGAGCAGTTCTGCCTTGTAGAGGCTCAGGAATGTCACAGATCCTGCAAAAGGAATCTGCAATCAGATTGTGCTAAAATAAAGGGAGAATCCAAGCAGGAAAAGAAGAGGCAGGAGTCCTGGGACGGTAGGGAAGAAGGGGTTGTGCTGTGGAAGAAGGTCTTTGCCCAGGAAAAGACAGAAGCACCCCATTGTGCTGTGGCCTCCACCATGGATTGAAACCACCTTGGGCTAAATTCAAGCCTTTGCAAATTCAGGAGCCTAATGGAAGGAGAAAGAGAATGAGTGAGAAGAGGAGAGAGAGAGAGAGAGAGAAGGAGAAAGAAGGATCTTACCCATGACCCACAAAACCTGTTGACGTGCAGCAAAAGATTGAAATGGGTTCACCTATCACTTGCCTATTTCTGCAACGCTCTTCCACTTGTCCCTTCTCTGCCATTCCTTTAAAAAACTTCAACGTGCAACAGAATACTGTATGCATGGATAATATTATATTTAAAGTCCAGATTAAAATCCTCATGTGTTGTAGCACTGTAGCGTGGCTTACATATGCAATACCTGAAGACTTGTTTATATGCAAGAAAAAATTATTTCCAAGTAACTGCATGAGCAAGTGTGACCTACTACTTAGCATCCAAAAAGACTGTAATTTTGCAACAGTTTTGGCTTGAAGGTCAGAAAATTTAGTTCTACGTGTAAAATACACTTTTTAAAAAAACGTATTTTTTACTCCAGCAGCTCTTCATTTAAGACAATAGGATTCATCAGCTGACAAATGAATGCCACTTGCAGGGGAGAAAGACAAACATGGTATTAGATTTTACACAAATGGAAAGACTTTATTTGCTGGCAAATCAGACTAGAGGACGGTAAAACAAAAAGAATGTGAAACAGGAGTCAGGATTTAAATTGCTAGGTTTTCCATAGATATATATCAACAATATCTTAAACTAATTTTGAATTCAGAAAGTTCTCAGATTTAATATAGGAATTAAAAAGAGTTCCAAAGGATAAGTTTACATTACTGGACATTAGATTTTATCTAAATTATGTCTTATCTCCATTTCCAACTTTAATTTCTATTTATCTATGAAGTCTAGAGCCAGTGCCAGTATCTTTGAGCAGATGAATGCATTAGATTGGCTGTTAGAAACATCTTTTCAAATCTTGTCTCCCCCAGGCTTGAATTATGTAAGCACAACTATGTTTTAGCTACTGTTTTAAAAGAGAAACTCTGCTGTCAGGCACCTTAGGAAGACTGGGTTTGCATTCAAATCAGAGAAACAGCCAAAGTCAGTAGGTCCCTGAGGACAGAATCTTTTCTAAACTAGTCAGGAGAGGATTTACTGTATGTAAGCTTCTGCAACAATGATAAATGCAGCATGCACTCTACAGCATATGATGTTTCATGCACACTGCACAGCTCTGCCATCTCTGTTTTAGTTATATCCCTCTAATCTGGGTGGAGTAACTTCTTCTTTGGCAATATTTCTGGCTATATTACCTACTGGACGATTCTGACAAAATACTAAAGATGGACTCATTTCAAATGAAAAGCTCCTACAAATAAATCAAGAACCCGGTAGTAGTATTGCCATAATTTGATGTGGTTTTAAGATGCTTACTTTTCTGGTTTTAGTTAAATTTAGCTAGAGTGATTAGAGTGATTCAGAAAATAGGCATTTTAATCTTAAACACAAAAATAAAAATTTATCTCAGAAAGGGCATTTACCCAAAACTGCCACGCAGAGGCCTTTTCAGCACAGCTAATCTTAGCTCTTTAATTGATTGTTAATCCTTGAAAGTTAAACTCTTTCAAATTTCCCTCCACCAGCAATGTTTCACAAAGTTAACCAGCAATGTTTCACAAAAATTAGGGAAGGAAGAAAAGAATGATACACTTGTAGTACATGTATCTAGTAATTTATTACTGAATAAAACCTTATTAACAACAGCTGAAAGCATACTAAAGATATATCTTGCAACAATGTCAGGGATAAAGATCAGAAATAGAAGACCTTAGTTTAAAACATAGCACAGGAAATATATTGAGGGGTTTGAATTTATGAGCATTGATTGTTTATTAAAACATTAACCTGTCTAAAGCTATTGTGAAAAGTGACCAATAGCACATATAGCCACACTTGTAGAAAGACTACAGGAGAAAAGAATAAAATGAATTACCCATATTTAAATTTTCCCCAAGCTCTTTGATTAACATATTTCAAAAATGTCAATTGTTACATCCATTTTGTTCTTGTCATTACTTTGATTCTATGTTCCTTATCTAAAATACATCGCACACATTCTCCAAATACACTTTTTTCTGCATCTCTACCAAAAACACATGCCTTGTAGTGGGAAGGAAAATAGAGAATACCCTGCTCTACACACGGAAGATAAGAAGATACAACATTTAGAAAACTTTCACTACTGATAGATACTTGTCTGTTCTTATGGTTCTGTAAATAACCCCAAACTACCAGTGAAGAATCTCTTATTAGCGCAAGAGTTGAGCAATATATGCAAATCTAACAGGTATTCTGGCAAGGCAGATGGCCTCCTTGCTGCTCTTAGTCATGATGTTTTTCACTATGATCTAAGAAAAGGAAAAATGCTATCATCATCACTGATGACCATGAGGTATCCCAAGTTAAAACCCACATGGAGCTGCTGACCTGAGCGCTATGAAAGCATGTCAGACTTAGATTTGAGAATCTACCGCAAGAGCTGAAAGGAACTCCAGTGCAATAGCCATATATTTCATAGATTTATGAAAAAGTTCTTGATCCTCAGATCTCAGACGGGACAGTGAATATTTGAACAGAATAAGTATGGAAGGAGATTCTTCTTTTGACACTTGTCAAGAAATGAACAAGGATATGAAACAGCGTGAAGAATGGGACTCTTCCTGTTTGAAGGGAGTAGAGGTGATGCTGAAACAAACATATACTACAGTCAACGTTTGTGATCACCAAGCCAGATTCAGCACCCCAAGGAGCAATGATACCTGTTGAAAGAGTAAGACTGATTCAGATTTTTTTTTTTCTTACAGTTCAACCAGCAAAAAATGTCAATAATAATGCTAGTTTGCAATTATACTCTTGAGGGCATCAGCTGAAGTGCCAGCTCAGCTTCTAGCACTTGGGCATATTACAAATGTCACACAGAAGGAATGTGCAGAAATACATCATGGACAGTGCTGAGACATAAAATTATTCTGTATCTTGATTTGTGCATGGTTCTGCACCTGCAGCATAGATGTACATATGGCAATCATTTTAAGAATGGATCCATTTGACACAGAAATGTGGGGGGTTTTGGTTTTGTTTTGTTTGTTTGGTTGTTTTTTTTTTTTTGGTTGGTTGTTTTTTTTTTATTTTATTTTTTATTCCTGTGAGGAGCAAAAATGTGACCTTCCATCTTGTATTTTGATTAAGGGGAATTGTAGTTGTTGGAAAACTGAGAGGCAGGATACTAGTGGCTATGGTACTCACAATAGGATCTGGCAGAGATAAATTGAAGCTCTCACTTTGTTAAAACGCAGTTTGTAGTTGAACCATGTGCACAAGTGAACATGCTGGAGGAATGTCTTAATCAGAGTACATATTCTTAGACTTGCCTAGAGCAGTTACTGAGGTTTGAATAAAGAATTATGCCATAGAGATCAGAGGTAAAGGCACCTGTGTAGGTTTTGGGAAGGTCACGTCCAAGTCTAACTTCTGATTCAAGAAAGAAGGAATTTGAACTGGTTCTCTCACTTCTTAGCTATGTGTGATAATGACAAGGTAATTGTCTATTCCATATCAGAGTTCACTCTGTCGATTCTATCTTGGGATTAAGAATTTATTGCACGGCTTCTTCATAGATACTAAAATGTATAATTGATGCACGTGTCAATTTATATTAATTTCAGAAATACATATATAATAATATATATTTCCCCAGTGGCTTTGAAGTTTTTCATTGACCCTCTGGATTAGCACCTGAGCACTCAAGGAACATATGACTGCTGCTGAGCCCGTCATACTTTACTTCAGTGACCATGAAAATGAGGACAAATAGATCAAACTATGGTGAGCTTCTGTTTAACTACATGGCGGAAACCAGCACAGCTGGAGGCAATTCTTAGCAAATTGATCAGAATTCCTTTACTTTAACTACAGCTTAACTAATAAATAGACTTCCATAATTTTCTGCAATCAATCTAAATGTATTTGCAAAATTAGTGAAACATTTGATCCTGAAATGTTCACTAAATCTTAAGTATATATATTTGAAGAATTTACATGGTTTAGCTTTCTGCCAAATTGGAAAAGAATAACTGTTTATAATAAAATCTTGTTAACTAAGTAAACTTTGTAGAAGATGCATGTTCATAATTAATTTGCTATGTAACAAAACTGGTCGCTTTTTTTTTTCTTTTCAAAATTCAATATTAACTTTTGTTACCAGGTTTGTATTCTGATCTTTTGTTTAAAGATATTTTTGTATCAACTTTTGGAACTAATAGTAATCCTACTGAAAATCTGAAAAGACTGTATGCATGTTGATATTCTTCTTTCTCCATTTTTTAAAGTAAGCACACTTCGTCCAACAATGCAGATGTTTTTCTGAATGGATCTGTTTCTTTTAAGGGGCTTTTCAAATATTCTGTGAACAAGACAATCTTGAACTCCCTTTGAACATAACAGGCACTTGGAAAAATTTATGAAAATACACTTTTAAAAAATGTAATTGATCTGGCTTTCACCCTTTTCACAATTATTTCTGCAGTTACAGACTGGCAAAATCTGAAAGTAATAGAAACATCCTATTTGCTAAAATAAATGAATACACTAAGCTCTTTTTTTTTCTAAAAGCCCATGCTGCAATCCCTCCTAAGGGACAAAAAATAACAAGAAAAAGATGGAGTTTGAAGTCAAAGCAAACATAAAAGCTTTACTTACAAAAAATCAATTACACACCCCAATTTGTTTTTACCAGCAGCCAAAGGAAAACCTGGCTAGCATGTTGCAGGATCCAAACACCTTGAATCTACATGTTTCACCAAATTTTACATTATGGCTATTTCTAAGAAACAATCTAACAATTAGAGACACCTGTTAAAAGTGCCTGTGCTCTGTTCACACTTCATGTAGTATCTTAAAGTGACAGCATATTGAAATGTCAATGCAATTCTTTTACATTACAGAGTATTTATAACAGCAGAAAATGCAATTAAATTCTCTGCTCCTGAATACTTGTACTTGACTTACTTAGCATAAAAGAAAAGTACTGAAATACACTGTTGTAGAAGGGAAAACTACTGAAAAGAAAGACCATAATAGTACAAAATGGAATTACAAAAGACACGGACAGAAAAAAATTGGTATGCAATTATACCACCACACCCCCAATTTTATGTACTTATTAAGCACATAAAATATTTCTGCTATCGAGTCCAGCAATTTTTGATGCATAGGCCCATATTGTAAAGTAAGTACTGCAGATAAAAGAAATATAACCACACTGAAATTATTTATTCAAAACTTTGCCTTTGATTATGTGCTCAGACACGACGCAACTTGCACACCAATGAAACATTCTTTGAATTTGACCCCTCCAGCATAGACATATGTGCCTAACTCATGTCAGAAGTTTCTGAGTGGGGACTAAGCCACATTACAGACCATATCTGAGAAACAGAATAAGATAATACACCTTCAAACAGTTTCTACAGATCCTTTTTATAGCGATCACAACACAGTGATGGTGCCTTTACAGCAAAGTTAAACAAAAATTCCAGCTTGATAAAGTGGATTGCTATGGAAAAATGTCACTTTGAAAAGCATCTGTCAATTTAGAGGAAAATTCCAAGAAATACAAAAGTTTACACTTATCAAAATCAAATTTCTAACAAAACTTGGCTTAAATATTCCATGTAAAGAACTCAAGCCCATGTAGACAGTCAGAGCAGAGCATCTAAAATATTCCAGCCTTATTTCAGTGCTCGGTGGAGTATGAAGGGTGCTGCACAGTCTTGTGGCAGTGCTCTAGTGAAAGATAAAATTAGGCTGTCCTTTAAAAAGGTTTCACATTTTCTCATTTATTTAAAACCATGGACATATATCACCCTGAATTTCCAAAAACTCTCATGTTATCAAATTATCCACCAATATTGGGTGTATGTAACTGATTATTCTGAGCCACAGGACTTTGTGGAATGGATTTAACAATACTATTATTAAGGGCATATTACTTTCACCCTCCTGTCCCGACACATTGCCCCAGGTTACCACTTTGTAGCAGAAGGAAGAAAATGAACTGACCCTCAGGTGTATTTGCTCACAGTCTTAGCTTTAATGGAAGTAACGGCAAATAAGTTTGATCATCTGTAAGCTGTAGTTCATGAAGAGCCACCATTTTAATTTCTGATACGCTTCTGCTACTGGGGCAGTAACCTCTAGCAGAACGATAGAGGGGACAGGTAGAGCTGTTCTTCAGGACACCCTTGGTAATCCTAGTCTGCTTCAGGAAACCTCCGACGAAGGTGTGAGACTGAGAGAATTTCAGTCCTTGCTCTGCTACTGACTATGGGAAATTGTTTCAGTTTTCATAAAATGACAGAATCATAGAATGGTTTAGGTTGGAAGGGACCTTAAAGATCATCTAGTTCCAAATCCCCTGTCATGGGCAGGGACACCTCCCACTAGACCAGATTACTCAAAGCCCCATCCAACCTGGTCTTGAATACTTCCAGGGATGGGGTCTCCACAATTTCCCTGGGCAATCTGTTTCAGTGCCTCACCACCCTCACAGCAAAGAATTTCTTCCTGATATATAATCTAAATCTACCCTTTTCCAGTTTGAAGCCATTACCCCTTGCCCTATCACCACATACCCTTGTAAAAAGTCTCTCTTCAACTTGTAGGCCCCCTTCAGATACTGGAAGGCTACTATCAGGGCTACCTGGAGCCTTCTCCAGGATGAACAGCCCCTAGTCTCTCAGCCTGTCTTCATAGGAGAGGTGCTCCACCCCTCTGATCATCTTCATGGTCCTCCTCTGGACTTGCTCCAACAGGTCCTGTCCTGTGCTGAGGACTCCAAAACTGGATGCACTAGTCCAAAGTCGGACTGTTATCCACATCGTCCATTCTCTCTTTTTTTCTGTTCAACAGGGATTAAAACCTTTATGGTGTTCTTAGGACTGCTGTAAAGACTGCTTGCACAGTATTCAGAATACATGAATTACAAGGAACATTCAGCATCTGGATCACTTCTGCAGTTTCACACTATCTTCCAAAGCAGTAGCTTTTCATTTTGAAATCTGAAAAGTTTACTGAAAGTTCTAATGACTGATCTATCTCCAAAAGTTGCTTTCTTCTAATGTATTTGTCTCTGCTTTCTGAAATGTGACTCATCAAAACTTTAGCTGACCAGATTTCTACTTATTCTGTTTTGTTATGCTCTGGATAAAAATCCTGCTCTATTTTTCAAATATGGAAGCTTTCAAACAGCAGTATTTCAAGTCTGTTTAGAAGCTAACTTGTCTGCAGATAACAAAATAACCTCTTTCCAAAGGCTTCTGGCTATTTATTCACATCAGTTGAAATTTGGTGCAACTGCACAAATTATGTCTGTCAAGAGCACCTGTAAATTGGCCTTGTGCTATACCAGTTTTATGATTTGTCACCCAAGATTGAAGTTTACATTATCCTTAAGCAATGTGATTAAGTGGGAGGAAGGACTGTGGGCCAAGCTTTTCAAAGCTGTTCCGTGTAGTTCCACTGCACTCAGGCTAGCCAAGAATGGTGGAACTGTTGTAGCCTCAGCACATATAACACAACTCTGGGAGTTGTTCTAATTGATGCTGAACTCCTATTAGTCACAAGGGTCTGTCCTGGCAGCCACAAAAAGCTGGACTATAAAAGACATTGTGACCATTGACTTCTTTCCAGAATTACCTATTCCCATATAAGAGTTTGTGAGGAACAGGTGAACCAGTCATTAATCCACTTCTATACCACCTACCACCTAAGGATTTCTGTTCCATTAAGAAAATTTTCCAGTGCCAAAATCTCCCTCAAGGTCCCTTGAGCTGTCAAAGTAACATAAAAGGACAAGAATAAGACTTTGCCCTTCCTCTTCAACAGCTCTAAATACTTCTACATTTCTACAAAGGCTGCAAAATGAGTAAGTTGAAATGGCATCATTAATGGATCTAATTGATCTCAAAATATTGTTTGGCCAATCAGGGAAAGGTTTCATGTATAGTAGCAGAGTCAGCTGAAGATATCTGGTACTATTAACCTTGTTCCCCAGGTGTGATTTTCTCTGGCATTATGTTGTTTCTACTGGATGAGATGCTTTTCATGTTACTCAGAATGCATGTGAGCATGACACACTCACCATCATTTTTTTATTTATTTTCTGATGATTTGTCATGCAAATCAAATAGTGGACTGAAAGGGCCTGGCTGAGTCATTGAATTCAGACCCTGTTATCACAGGCAACTATGTCAGATATTGTTGATATACCTAAAACCTAATTCCTGGTCTTAAATATATTCAGGAGAATTTAGATATTTTTCATAGAAACATAGAGTGGTTTGGGTTGGAAGGGACCTTAAAGATCATTGAGTTTCAACCCCCCTGCCATAGGCAGGGACACCTCCCACTAGGGCAGGTTGCTCAAAGCCCCATCCAGCCTGGCCTTGAACACCTCCAGGGATGAGGCATCCACAACTTCTCTGGGCAAATACTGTTCTGTTTTTGTTCTAATACTATGTATGAGAAGACTAAAGTCTTTGCCAATGGTCAATAGAGGATCATTAGGCCAGCGTATGGCAAGATGACAAGCATATACCCTCTATATTTCCAGGTTCCACGATTCTGGAGCTCAAGCTTCTTGTTAAGTATGCCCTTTTTCTCTCCTACATGAGAGCATCTAACTAGGGGAACAATTTTTATGCATGGCCCTATACTTATTTGAATATCCAGGTTTACTTCCCAGCTAGGGCAGAACGCTTCATGTTCCAGTTGGCAGAACTGACTGAAAAACTCACAGCACTGCCTAGAGAGACAAGTCTCGGTTTACCTCCTTCCACATTCCCCCCTCCCCAACTACACTTACTCTTTGTTGGACCTTTTTTTTTAAGTTTTCTTGTTGTTGTTGTTAAAATAGTTTTTGACCAAGTTAAGAAGCTAAATCTGCTGAATGCAGGGCTGGCATGAGGGAGTACGATGCTCCTTTTAGTAGCCATGAATTATTATATCTGTTGAAACTGTAATATGAAATTTCAATCCTAATTACATGTTTCACAGAAAAGTCAACAGCTTTTTGTAACGTGCAATCATTTGTCATGCTAATAAAAGCAAGCAACTTTTTCAATATTGTGCAATTTTATTAACATGCAACTTCAGGAATCCTTTATTCATTCAAATTTGGCAAAGCATTTAGACACATGAATTAAGTATTGCAGAGCTAATAAATGAGTACTCTGAAGAACAGGAATTAATTTAACCATGATTTAAATGGTTTGATGCCTCTGACTTAAGCTGTTCCATGATCAGTTGAACTGATGTAAGGGTTCACCTAAAACGAAACAGGGAGTTTTCACCCTTAGTTCCTTCTCCCCTATTCCTACTCCTTTTTCACTGTGTGGTCCTGCTCCTTTCTTTGTGGCAGTTCTGATGCTTATTGAACCCTTCTAATAAGCTGATTCAAATCACAAATTCATCAGAAACCGTCCTAATTAGTCTTTTCCTAGGATGATATGTTGTATAGGCCCAGGGGAAACTACAACAAGGTCTACAGCTTTTGTAAGGAGTGTTGCTGACATGAGGGAGATACGCATCTTGTCCTTTTAGCAACAAGGAACTGCAAAATTGGAACTTTCCATCTCATGAAACTGAAAAATAAATTTAATTATATTCCTAAATTTCCTAAGACATATGCCATATACTCTAACAATGCATTATCTGTATAGCAATAGAACTGTAAGCTGTTTCACTACTTAGATATGTCAAATTGTTCAGAGAATAAAACAATTTGGCAAGAAAAAAAAGAAATATGAAAAGGAAAGGATGCATTGCTATTCATTTAAAAATTCTCCTTTCAATGGCTAAATGAGGAAGGTATTTTATCCACCTAACATTCTTGTATTATTTTTAGCCCCCCTGTGGTGGAACTCAACACACCTTTGGAGGAATATTATTGTCCATTCTAACTGGACTTCACATTCTAAGAGAAGATAGAAAAAATGGCAATCATACAAATAAAAGTTCGTCTTTTACCTGGAGACATAGCAAATAAATACACATATACCTTTGATTAGGATGGAGTTTTGCATTACAACAGAGCTGATCTAACAGTATACAGCCACTACAAAACAAATACTTTTTAATAGCTTAATTTTCTGATATATCAACAAGCTGAATCAATTTTCTCTGCAGTTTTGCAATTGCTAGATCTAATGTAAGGGAAATAGTGGGACCATAGTGCATACGCTAGAGCAGGGAGTTGGGTGGCAAGGAATCAGTGAGCAGGACTCTTTTAGTGTCAGACCACCCTGTCACCAGATTACATGTAACGTCATAGTCCACTATAATGACAGTGTACACACACCTGCCTTTCACGCACACCTTTTGCATACAGTTTGGTAGTTGCCACTGATGACCTGTCTGGATTGCCCCCTTCTTTGTGCTAGTATTGCCTGTTACACAATTGTGTGAGGAATCAGTTCAGGAAACCATGCTGGTAAAAAAGAAAGCCAACCAGAAAATGATTAGGTGATCAGTTTTCCACTGAACTGCCACTGTCTGGCGGTGTGTCAGGGAACAAATGTACTTCCAAAGTTCAAAGTGCCGTGGAACCACATTTTCAAATGAAATATGCCTTCCTTCACTTCTTTCTAAGAAACAAAAAAGGTCAAAAAAGTTTTTTCTTTTTTTTGCTTTTCCTGTCCTAATTTGTATTCCATTTTAGTAATCTCAGTGCTATTTAATTTGATCCTTCCGGTTTGTAACCGACTCACTCGGGGAAAAGTATCATGAGACAGCAGAATAATCTAAAGACCTGCAGCTGTCTACAGGTATTCTTCCCAGCCCAACTCTCATTTGTCTTGTCCTCCTTCCTCCCTTGTACTGTCTCTGACACCTGTCTGACTTTTACGTTGAGTTGATTCAGCTCACTAACATGCTAAAGCAAGAAGCATCTGATGTACTTCCTGGGAGAAACCATCTTGATCTAGGTTGCTACACCTGCACAGATGTTAGATGGATGGTATCACATGGAGCACTCAAAAGTATATCTCCCTTCTCTCTGTTACAGACCCTGAACTACATCATGTACTTGCAGCACTTTCTAACCACTCCACTTCAGACATGTATATGGCAGCCAGTACACAGGGCATACTTAGGCACTATTTTGTCCCTGCTCCAAATTTAGGGAAATGGATACAAAATCATAAGGAATAGCAGTACTTCTGTAGTTACGAGAAGTTAGCACTGCTATGGATCAACAATCCATTACTGGGATAAGGGAAAACCAGGAAAGGTCACAGCGCCTCTGAGGCACAATCCCTTCTGTGTACTGCTCTTCAGCTGGTGCCGCTGAGCTCTGCCCCTGCCTCAACTCGGGTTGTAAAAGCACAATCTGACCCACTGCCTTCTCACCAGGGAGTCATCAGCTTACTACAACATTGCAGCAGCTAAAAACTTGCAAATATTTCCTTAGTTTTTTGGTTTTCTTTTTTTACTCTCTTGAGAAATAAATTCAAAAGACAGCTCTATTGTGCCAAGATTATTTTGGAGATGGTATTTTACTTGCATCCTACTCTACATGAAGACTCTTGTTTCTCAAAACCCCCTGTAGGCCTAGAATACACACTGATGCATCTGCTCATAAAAACATACAAAAAGCATAGTTCATAAAGATATTATCTCTCTTTTTATTTATTTATAGATTTACTTGGCACTTACTGGCCTAATGCAGTTATTTTAGGGACATACTTAAATAAAGTATTAATGGCCAACTTCTCTGAGAGAATTATTGGCATTACTACAGTTACATTGTGCTTCCAACATATACAGCTTTATTCTCCTGTATCCATAGCTTCTAAAAGCTAGCTCAAATACAAGTAAGAAAAAAAAAAGAAATGTAAAGCGATAGAAAAACTTCTGTTTATTGTAAATGAAGACATTAAATAGTGATTTTCCGTACTTAAACTATCTCCCACTCATTTTGCTACATGACCAAATACTATTAAAAGTAAACATAGTTTTTTTTTCCTTTTACTTTATTATTATTTTTTTAAAACAAAGTAGTTCCTTGCTTGTTTTATTTTAGGCATGTTCCATCCACGGTTAGAAATCAGGCATGACAGTGGTCTAATGCAAAAATTTTGTCCATGAAGAAATCAGGCATGACCATGATCTAGCCCTGGATGTGATCTTAATGTTTTATACCACTGACAAATCATTAACATCTGTTAATAACTCACCCAGCTGCTTTCTTAGATTGTTTTAAAAAATCTTATGTACACCATAGATGTCTCTAACTTGTAGCCTATGTAACCTTTCCCAGCTGCTTAATCCTTATTTAAAATATTACTTTAAAATGCACACATTTTTAAAACTATCCCATTTCTTTGTCTCTAGACTACTTTTGTAACTGTGCTAACATCTGTTCATTTCCACTCCCCAATTCCCATCTTAAATACTTATTTTCAGCATGTATTTTTCTTGTAAATAGAATCCCATGTACTTTCTCACCTCCTAGCGCTCCACTTTCTGCTTTCCGCTCTTGCTCTCATTCCACTCTATCCCTCATGGTTTCACTTGACTCATTATATTTTAAAAACAGGATTGATATAGAGAAAAGATTATTTAAAGAACTGCTTTGATTATCTGACACTAATTTAGGCTTGGGAAAAAGAAAATGGGGGCATGCCATGCATTATCTGTGTCTAAAGGGAGTAAACAGAGGGAAAGGGGAACAATGTACGGTAAACGGGGGTACAGGTAGTTGTTAGGGATGAAACTGCATAATGGAACTATTGGAACATTAGAAAATACTTCCTGGCTGTGCAAAGCAGCAGGCTATGCAGGAGCCTCCCAAGAGAATTAGCGAGAGCTTGTCACTCGGCACACTTTAAAATAGGCTGGACAAATGCTGTGGTTTGGGGCCAAGCAGTTAACAGAAGGGGGGATTGAGGAGAGGAGCAGAGTGGAGTGGAGGGGAGAGGCTGCTGAACTCAGCACCAGGATGGGGATTTTCGAGTGCTGGTATAGCAGTGGCAGGAAACACGACATGACGGACACAGACTGTAACACCTCATTTGGGAACTGGCTCTGATTTTAAGTGCTGGCTCTACTGAAGTGGTCTAAACTGCCTCTGGTACAGCCCTGGATAAAATGCTAGCAATTCTGGTACCATTCCTCATTGCCATGAACTAGCAGACGAACAGGCAAATAGATCTCCCATGTCCAAAATAAATAAATCAGATTCATAAATGATGTACAGGACAGTTCATATTACACTGAGTGCTAAGACTCTTAACATTATTTATTTCTCACTATTAGAGCATACGTGGTACTGAAGCAGTTTACATAACTAAAAAAAAGGTATGTTACCATAAGTTACAGTAATTCTTTTTTCTTTTTTTTTGACAGCATTACAATGACATATCCTGAGGCTGTGGGAATCTAAACAAATAAAGTAACTAAACACATCTATTGTGTTTAATACAAACCATGTCACACACTATAACACTACACGGTATTTTTCTGTAGAAATATAGCTATCTTCTTCCAGATCGGTCAGCTCACCCACATATCCAAAACATTTCAAACCGAATTTCATTTTTGTCATGAAGATTTGGTCATGGTTTCTGACTCATGTAAATGTCCTGATTATCTGTTGAAATCCTGAGATACTACAAAGAGAATCCAAGTGTTTCTACACTGTCCCTTATTTCTTTGGTAGGTTCTAACTACAGAAGCAGCCAATGAGCATATTTTAGAGGGCGTTTAGTCCAAGGTTCTCTCCCTTTTCTTCCTTTCCCCATCAGACAGTGCAATGAAAAAAGAACTATTCTGTCATATCAGTAACCCATGGCATGGTTCTTCTCTATAATTACAGTTTTGGAGCTCTCTTATCACATTTGCCTGTTCTGTCTAGATGAGGGTTATTTGTAGTCTCATATTATGAAAGGAAATATTTTCATAAAATTAAGATAAAAACAAAACAAAGTAAAATTCAGAGCTCTCTTGGATTTAAACTGCGAGTGCACAATGTGCAGCCGATGAAATCACAAAATGCAGTCCACACCACCCTCTTACAACTGCATCATGAGGACACAGCTAATCAACTGCAGGTTTTTCCAGTGTTAGAGAACTTAACATGAAGAAACTTTCTCTACCAAGGAAGATGTTGTAATGCTGTACCAGTACAACCAAATATGTCTGTGTACATTTATTTTTAAAACATGTAAATATATAGATGCAGATTATAGAAGGGAAACCCTCAGGGTCTTGTCATATTACAAGTTCTGCCCATGTAGTTGCCAGGAAATGTTTACATGAATTTTGTAAGTACTGGAAATCCAAACACAGAAAGAATATTGTGCCAGGGCATTAGAACGAAAACAAAATGTAAATTAAAGGGAACTGAAAGAAACTATTTTAGCTCATTGTCCAAATTGAAGGAAAAACAAAATAACATGCACAAAATTATTAAGAGAAAAAATGCACGTTTACATTTTGCAAATGACCGTAGTGAAAAAGACTGACACTAGCAGGTTGGATAATATTCAATATGTCTTTTAGTATGACTTCCATTTATTCCTCAGATCAGCTGCACAAGGAATCATCTGTAAGGGTCCTACAAGACAGAGCTGTGGTTGGGGTATGTAAAAGGACATATGGAAAAATGCACCAAAACAAAAATCTCTAACAAAATAATATGCTGCATTTCGAAGAGGACTAAGGCCACTTCAAGTCAGCTTTGATCCAGCTTCTTTACAGAAACCCAAAGCACACTTTCTGCATCTACTGGACTTAGAAGAAAATATGCAAGAACATTCCCTCTCATAAGTCCTGGTTCTTGCTCAGGCATTCTTTCGCTTTTGCTCTCTGTGGGAGACCATCCACCTGCTCCCTCTCCTGAAAAGCTCATCCCCTCATCTACTACTGCCTCTTTCTTCAATTCTCCTATGATGGTTTGCACTGGTGTAGTATGTAGATAGCTAATTAGGCATCTGGTGTTTTAATTTATTTTATTGTATTCACCTAACAACCTCAGAAACAAGGAAAGGATTCTTTAAAAATGAAATAAATATTATTGTTTGATCTTGAGTAGGCTGAAGATGGACATGGCTTATTTGGTGGGTGTTAGAAATTCCAGGTTGTTACAGCTGTGGAGTGACTCAAGAAACTGATGGTAGTTTCGGTATGGCCAGTGAAATGGCACAGACAACATGTAACCCAGCATCATGCCATGCCATGCTGTCAAAAGGAAATTAGTATTTCATGGTATTTCAGTTGTTTATGAAAACACCTGCTATTGATTAAAAAAAAACAACAGAGTAAATGGTAGAATGCTTAATTGAAATGAAAGAAAAGCTTAAGAAAAGAGATCTCTAGCAGCCTGATTTGATGATGTACAAATTCAATTTCTATCAAACAAGGGAAACGATATATGTTATATTTTTTACAAATATCTACCTTGATTTGAAATAGAGATATTATTAGGCAGTTCTGCCATTTGATCACAAATAACACAGTATTACATGAGGAGATGATGAAGCTGCATGTATACAGTTCCTTTTATCCCAAAGGATCTTGACACTCTTTATGAAATATACATATGGTATGCCTATGAATATATAAAAACCCATATAGGAACAGAATCACTTTGAGCAGCACAGCAAATCAGAGCATCTGTTTAACAGTGCACATCAACATTGTGCTTTAATTCAGGGAAGGATTTAAATTGGAATAGTATATCTAGCAGGAACTATAAGCCTGTGTACCCTTATTAATTCCTAACAGATTGTACATAGAAGGGAAACAAAGGGCAACTTACAGAGCTCTGAATCACATCCACATCCAAATTATTGTAAACTTGAGATAAGTTCTTATTACACAAAACTTGGATCTGTAAGGAAATATTCAAAGTATTTCAATGCTGAAATTCAAATGTCAAACCCAGAGTATAAGCTACAATATGCACACAAACCCTATGAACAATTGTGCCAAAGGCCACTGATAAATCAAGTAAAACTAATCCCAGAGAAAAGCCTTGACATTTGGTTGAAATAAGGACATGAAGTTGAGTTGGTCAGGGATTATTTTCCTAGATTTTTTTCCCTCAAAATGAAAAAAACGTTTCTCAGGAAACAATCAGTTTCAATACATCTTTTACGCTTCCTTTAGATGACGAGGGATGTTGCTCTCTACAGTTTCAAACCCAAACTTCTGCTTTCCTAGTTCAAAATTACTTAAAAGTAGTTGAAAAGAAAAAAAAAAAAAAATGGAAGTGAAAACTTCCAAAATTCCAAAATTAATTAAATGAAGAGTTTCATTGGCCAAAACTCATTGTTTTCCTAACAGTCTTCTGAGAGTTCAACTGTTCATTCCAATACAGAATTTTCTGGTATCCTGATAATTTTCCCAGGACAGGAAGACTATTTTCTGCTTAAAACTGTTATGAATCTAACTAGAGCAGTTTGCATCAAGTAAAATGAACTTAACATGGCCTGATGCAAACCAAGTGAGCTATGGTCATTTGGAAATCGTAACATTGTTTAAGGACAATGAACTCTTCCTTAAACCTACGTTTTTCAGAAACAGGCTCCACTACTGCTCACTCAAACAAAAAAGACCAGAAATCAAAGAGGAATTAATGATATAAAGGAAGTAGCTCTTGCAAAACAACAGATGGAATGAGATCGGAAACACATGTAGTAAGCTGAACTTTTTTAATAAGACCAAAATGACAGAATGGGAACAAAGGAACAAAATGGATAAACACGCACACAAATCAGCAGAACAGTTGCTAACTAGAAATGGGTCTGTAATACAAAGTCCAAATCTGGATTTAGATCCCAAATTATGTTCTAAATTTGGGGCTTCAGATCCGTGATGTTGGTCTAGATTTTTGCAGAGAGTGGCAAACCATAAAATCTCTATCATGACTAGATGAAAACTTTCTCCAACATTTCTAAGGTGTATTATTTACCTCATTTGTTTAATGCTGATATTCTGGATCACACATAAGATGGAAAGCTAGTTCACATGAAGATTCTGATTTAACACTGAACTGTGTAAAAAGGTGTTAAAGTAGAAGCAACATGGACTGCAATTTCCCCAGATTCTGCCAAAGGTGAGAAAGAGCTTTAAGAAAAAAACTATGGAGGTCAAATAGGTTGATCAGGAAAGTAAACTATACTTATTAATGTGTTCTCATGATAAATTGAAGTAAATACTTTTGAAAGAGTGCCTCCTGGGTCTCTCTTAGGCATTGCTTTCAAAATTGCACACCCATTCCAATGTGAGGCTGTGTTATGAAGACACAGTTACGTCTGAAAATAGAAGAATTTGTTTAAATAAAAAGCAAAGAAAATTTAAAATCAGGTGGAACTGTCATTATTTGAATTAACCAGGGAAGTATTAAAACACTGCCTGTTGAATATATATTTAATTTGTTAGGACACAAGTTACTCTGACGGATTTCCTGATAAAACAATAAACTAGACTTTCTCCAAGTCCTTTACATGGTGGTTGGCTTGAGGTAACATTTACCACTCTTCGAATACATTGTCTGGAAGTAAAAAAATCTTAATCTTCAAGTGGTATGAACTAATCTATCTCCACTGAAGTCAACACAGACCTGGAGCACAATTTTGTATTAGTCTGACACGAGAGAAACCATCTTTCTTTCAAATATTTGTCTCAAAACATATAGTGATGTCAAATTACTGCCAAAATGAAAGAGATAAGTAAATGATTCATCTAATCCACATAACATTTTTCCTGTTCACAGGACTTTCAGACACAAATCTTTTCAGATGTGTTATGTATTTGAAAGTTTTTGGTGATGTCTTGTTATTTTTTCTCTATTATTTGAAAGGACTTAATCATACACTTCTTTATATGTGTTTTCTATTAAATTCTGCCATGTAGACAACTGTTTAAAAAAGTTACAAAGTATGGTTTCCATTTCCTAACTACACAATACCAAGTCACATCCAAAATGACTATTTCTCCTTCAATCCACGTTTCACAGTTTGCATGAATACTTGCACAGGCAACAGTGAAATTTGTTTTCAAGAACAGTGGAGTCACTGAAATTCAGCTGTATAAATATTGGTGATACTCAATGAAAAAGAGAAAGCATATATAAAGGTGATAAACCTGAGGAAATATTAGTCAAAAATTTATTTCTAGTCATAGTTCTAATTTTGCAATATCACTCTTGATTGCATGCATTTTTTGAGGTGTTAAAATGTAATAACAAGGAAAATTATATGTTAGCGCATGTGGCTCGGAAGTTATCAAGCTCCTGAAAGTGTCAGTTTTATGCCAGCAACCCAGTAGTAGGGAAATTTTAAAAAAATGAACAGATTTTTTTTCTGAAAATTCAAGCTGTTCAAGGCTATAGGACTACATCAAAACATAACCTGGAGCCGTCAGACAGACCACAGTAACATCCTCCAGTTATCAGTCAGGCTTTTTTGACTGTTCCCTCAAACATTAGCTTTTCCTTGACTTCAGACAACTCCCTGTAATTCTCTCCCTTTCACTCACCAACTACACCTGTGAGCTGTTGCACAAGTATTAATTTTCCAACAATAAAACATTATTAAGTTCTGAATTTTGTACATTTGCTTAAGCCAAAACATATGCCAGTAGGACACAAAGAATAAACTCTAGCTGTAAAAGCACTTTACTATTTTTAATTTTAAAGTAATATCTGTAACAATATCTTGTCCTGTGTATCATGACCTAACACAACCTTTTGTCATCCATTGGTAAGTCTGGTGGATAAAAATGATGTTACAGCCTGCATTACACTTAAAGCCCAAAAAAGTGTTCAAAATAAGCAAAACCAATTCTTTACCCAGACTAAGACACTTTCCTCCTCACTTTCCAGCAAAGAAAGATCATCTAGGTTTCTTAATTAAAAAGTAGACTGTCTATGTCTTGACTGGATCTGTACCAGAAAACTCTTACTTGCTGCTGCTCTCCCTGCTCATACAAAGGCGCGCACATAAAGCCTTACCAAATTCTGTAAAGCTTGTGTTTAGGAGGGCAAGAACAGAGATTCAGTACTTTATTTAATCTACAGATGGATAAATTCATCATAAATAAAACAGCTAACAGAGTCTTGGTTATACTGAGACATTAAAAGTTTAGCACATTTTTTAAAATAGTCTCTCATCAGAAACTATACCAATATATCTTGTAATTGAGAAAAGAGCTTTATTTCATAGAGTAAGTGGGATTCATAGAGCTAAAACAATGGATCATAGTTATCTCCATCTAGCTAGTTCACTTACATGAAATTCTTAAAATAATTATCTTTGGTGTTCCAATAGATAACAAAATGTTTTCAAATGTACATTTAGCAAAAAACCACTCCATTAAGCATGTGGCTTGTCTATAGTTTATAAACATGCATTTATATATATATATATATAGTTCCTCCCTTGATGTGAGGAGATAAACAAGTCTAGCATTGTTACTATAGAATAATAGAAAATTACTAAACACAGAAAAGATATTGCAAAATGTTGTCACAAAAGAGCCAAACCATTTTCCAAGGTTTCCAAATAATCTCTGACAGGAACTTTCTTTTCTCCAATTTTTTATTAAAAACATACACACGGAAAGAAAATCAATGAAGTAAAGATGCTAAGCCACCACTCCAGTAGATGTGAGCCTTTGGCATCTTCCCTAAACTCCTTCAGAACGCTAACAGATCAAATAAGATTCCACTAATTTGAAAAGGTCACAGGACTCTTTCCACCAAACAAACACTTCATAGAAAAAAGGCAGGAAACACAAAACACCATAAAAATTAAGCAACAAATGGTGCTTTTATACATCTTTTCACCTAACCATAAAGAAAAAAACCCAAACAAACCACCAAAGCTGTAATAACTGGAAGTGATTAAGAAATGACAGATTATCAATACCATGTTAGAAAAGAGTAAATCCACTGCAGTACTTAGAAGCAGTGCAACAAAGGAATAAAATAAATGAAAATATATTGGAAGAAAGTCTAAATCCAAAGTTCAGAATGAAAAATATTGTTTCATTTGAACTTCTCCAAGGCCATCAAAGAATTAATCTGCTATAGTAAATTTGGACCGTTACAAAATGAAAGGAAGTGGCATGATGTTAGGAATATAGAATGGAACGGCGGATGAGATCAAAGGATATTCTATTCTTAGTTTTGTCATTGACTATCAAAATGTAAGTATTTTCAAGTACTAACATCTGTGTAATATGTCTGAATACATCTGAAAATACATCTTTGAAAATCTATCACTTGGGTGCTGCCCACTTCTCCTAAGAGTTGCAGCTAACTCAATGGAAGAATTGACTTAACTTCACTTGAAGTTTCTTCAAATGAAGAAATTTGCTTAATGGCTTTTCTACTTGAATTCAGCCCTTGGTTTCACCATGATCCATAATCTGATTTCTCTTGAACACCTATTGTTTTTTCACTTTTTTCTGCTTTCTTTTTTAATCCCACTGTTTATGGACTCACGTTTCACACTTAAAGGGTTCCTAATTTTTTTTTTTTTTTAAATTTTGATACAGCTTCACAAACATCACTGTACACTCTTTAATGCTTTCCATTTCTGGACCTCAGATCCGATTAACATTTTCACTACTAAAAGCATGACAATACCAGTAAAATCTAGAACAGAAATAGGAAAATCTGTCCTTGTATTCTCTATGCGTGGTTTCTATCGGAAAGCTGAAAGTACATCTGTTGATTGCCAGAACAGATGTGCAATTAATGCTTTTTATGATATATGATGTGGCATGTCCTAAATCATGAATGATTCTAAGGATATGTATTAAGTTCTTTCAACCAAGACTAGAGGCACGAGGATGTGTAGAATAATAACCTCAAAGGCACTAAAGACATGAGAAGTAAATCACTGATGTTGCATTGATACTACACAAGAACATGACTCCTGGTTTAGTACAAAGAGGAAAACAGGAAGAGGTAAAATCAAAAGCTTGAGAGTTATAGGTGAGTTATAGCACAACCTGCCAATATGAAGTCACTAAAGCACATCCGATGAGGACCACATGACAGCAAAGCAAGACAGCTTTTTTTTTTTTTCTTTTAAATTTGGTCTTGCATTTGTTTTGCTTGTACCCTGCTGCTTCCGAGTCTTTAATTTCAATCTTTTTATGTAAATCTTGGTACTTTGAAGAGCAAAGAGGGCCTTTGAAACTACCAGGTGTATTGTCTCTATATGAATCAACACGTGCCATACTATGAAGGCACACAGAAGAATTGCCTGTGCAAACTCCAAGCCCCAAGGAGTACCTACAGCACCGCAGCAGCATTTAACGTGGATGGAACCTGCATTAACGTCCTCTGGTGTTAGGCAATGACCACAGACAAATGGTCTCCTGCAAAATGCAAGCGGCAGAAAAGTGTATCTCAAGGTCTTAGGCAAAGCCCAGAATGTGATTTAACCAGAAGCTAAAAATACATCTGTAACAAGCTCACACGATGGGTAACTGGAACTAGAATCTCAAGTCATAATTGACTGCTTCAAGCATACTCCAGAGACCACAGCTGTCCTCATCATTTGTTTGGGGCTACTTTATCTCTCAGTGAAGCTTTTCTGATCATATGACTGAGACCTGGATAGAGCTCCAGGAGCAGTATATGGTAATTATTGGCATTGCGTGTAACACACATGGCATGAAATGTTTTCTCCTCCTTATTGTATGCTCCTGCATTTTCCTTTGCTTTTCACTTATAGTAATGCTCGCTTATGAATTGATATGAAAACTAAAAAGCATAGAAAAGCAAAAAGATATTCAAGAAACTAGAAACACAACTATTCTTTTTCCAACTCAATAATCAACATTGAAAGAGTCTTATTTGACCACATTTTTCAGGTCACTTAATCATTTATACTCACATAAGCACAAATATTCAGAAAAGAAAATAGAGACAGATAAAAAGATAAAAAAAATAAAATATAAAAGCATGAAGTTACTTAGAACATGGAACACCTTATTTTATTATTTTATCAGGTCTCAAAAATCTGTGAAAATTATTGTGGAGGCAATACGGTATTTCCCAATTACATATAAAACCATTACTGCAGTGGAAGGTGTTACTGCCCTTGGCAGGGGAGCTGGAACTAGATGATCTTTAAGGTCTCTTCCAAGCCAAACCATTCTATGATTCTATAATACATAAAGTAAGCAAATTTAAATATAGCCCTCTTCATGTTATAGGATTTTCTTACAAAATTAAAAATACATGTCATAAACCAGATTTAACACCTTTAGATGACCTCTAATCAGAAACATGTCATGCTATTCAAATTCCATCTGTCAAATGCTGTAGATACAGGTAAGTAAATATAAATGCCATTAAAGGCACAAGTTACCTTACTTGGAGAAGTTCTAGCATTTTCTTTTTTGACAGCTCCTAATTTGGATATCTTCCAGTGTCAACAAAACCTGTTCAAGCAGAATCTTACCTTGTTTTCACTACATCAAGGGGATGCATCAGGCAAATTTCTACAAGACCTATAAAATAATAATAAAAAAAGGCCTCATAAATATTTGTACAAATAGTTTAATTTTCATTGGCTCCATTATTTTTGAAGTTTGAAAAGTAAAGTAAAAACCTAAATGTTTCATTTACGATACAGTACCTATAAACCTCATATATTAAACATATTCTTCTGGAGTATATTGGAACTGTCAGGGATTTTAGACAGTAAATGGTGCTAGTTTTTCATTATAGTGGGGAAAGTGAGTACTTAAGCTATGTGATCAATTTAGTCGTAGCTTTTGCTCAGTTTTATGGCTTAAGAATAGTGGGAACATTTGACTGGCATCGTAAATACATTGTCTTGCTGAAAGTAGCGAAGGAAGGGACTGCAGGTTGGCACTGGCTTTTTGTTATATAAAACTAATCCCTAAGGACACTGCTATTATGCAAAACAGCGCTGGGGCCTCAGGCAAAATTGATGTTAAGATGACAGCAGATTCCTGAGCTGGCTGAGCTGCAGCCTTACTGGTTCTTCATCCTGTCCTGCTCTGTGATGATGCTGACGCGTAGTCCTGGCTTTTCCCCTTCCTGATCCACTGCTCATCATGAACACTAATATTCACATGCTAGGGACTTTCCATGTCTGAGAATAGAGGGTGTGAATATGCCAAGAAAGAAGAGATCTGGAAGATCCCGAATGCACCTGCCACCACTGGCTTCAAAGTTGGTTCTTTTATTTTTTCCACCCACCTGACACCTCACAAAAAGTCCAGAAGTTTACCACCCACATTTTGCCCCTGCTCCCCAGCACACGTAGCCAAGAGTTTCTCTAAATTTGCTTGAATTTTCTAGGCTTGCCTACTCCTCTGTCCCTTTCATATACCACCCTCATTCCAAACAGCAAACATACAATAAAAAAGATGTACTTATCAGGATCACAGTAAAAGTGTATTTTTGAGATCTGTCAACGTGCAGAGATAATAAAAACAGCTACACAATTTTTAAAGGATTTTGAAATGCTGAGAAAATACATATGTGTATGTCCAAGATACTAGATTACCATGTTTTTGAACTTTCTGTGCCCTGGCTTATTAAGACCCTTAAGCATCCACAGTCTCTTTTTACCCAGAGTAATAAATTTAATGCTACAACATGCAAAACCAGTTTGTGAAGACTCTACTTACTATAATGTTTGAATGCACATATTTCATCTACTTATTATTATAGAAAAAATAATTACAAAGCTTTTGTAATACAGAATGTGTCTTTTGGTGATTCATGGTTAAGCTTCTAAAAAATCTTGATTCAGGAAAGTATTCTTATTCAAGTTAAAATATTTGCAAATTCCTTTCTTTATGCGTACCATACAGTCCCACTGAAATTAAGCACATGCCTGTGTTCCACCAGCTGCTCTTCTGGTTCAGATATCACTGTCTTAAGGTCCAGATCTTGTCCTCTTATTTAATGGCATAGAATATGGCTGAGCTCAGGTGTCACTAAAGCTAAACAGTCTCTAATACCAGACAATTTATTACACTCTAGGCTGCTCAACTACTTTCCATTCTAAGCAAGGCAAAAAAATTAACACAAAGTGAAAGTCTCATTTTGAAATGTTCCATACACCAACTATTGAACTAATGGAATTTGCATTTTGGCCCTATTCTTTGGTGGACTTGATGGAGAGATTCTTGGTGGGCTTCATGCAGGAACCATGTTCTGCTTGGGTAGCGTACACTGCAGCACCGGAACTTGAGCTCTTTTTTTTCATTACTGAATATAAATCTAAGGAAGGCTTAAAGTTTCAATTATTTTAGAACTAATAAGTTTAGAGTTTCAAGTACAACAGGGAAACTGTGGGGTTTTTAAAGTTTATATAAAAAAGGATTAAATTCCAAAACATTATCAACATTCTACTCCAACTTTATCCACATTTTCTGAGTAATACAGGTACTTATCTAAGTAAGCCTTTTACACTGAACCAAAGCATTAGCAGAGGGAAGATTCTCATTATAGTAAAAAAAGAGTTAGCCAATAAAAACAAAGTTTTTAGCTCAGCCTGTATTTAAAATAACCGCTTGTTTTCTGCTTCATATACTTCATATATCACATACATACATTATTGATAATTGTTATATATTCCTCTTAAGGAGGAATAATCTATTAATATAACAACAAAGGACTGCAAAAGTTTTTGTACAAAATCAAGTAATTTTTGGACTTAGTAACAGAAGGAGGGCATAAGCAGTAATGCTAAAATTCTCAACGACATGTATTTGAATAGGAGTTTACATGAATGTTAGTGCAGATGTTAAAATGTTCAAGCTGAATTCTTGACATAAAATGCTTGCTGAGAGTTCTAATTTAACATATACAATTTTCCTGCTTTTCTATCATTCCACTCTAATGTATTAAGCTTGCAAAACACAAAACTGGCCAGGTAACCACTTACGCCTAGCTTCCTGCCACTGTATTTGAAGGACAGTATTAAGTTAATATTTAAAACAATCGTTTTGTTGTATTTTCTTTCCACTCCATGCAACGCTGTTTTGTTTTTCAGTTCTGGATAAAAGGAAGACAACATAGGTGATATCAAAGAATATTAATACTAGTAGTCAGGAGAGTCAATAAAAATAATGCAATTTAATATTTGTTATATTTTTTCTAGAAAGCAAAAGCTGTCCTTATTTCTGAACAGGTATATTTATCGCTGTAATTATTGCCCACGAATGACTTCCATTTTACTAAAATAAGGCCAAATCACATGTCACATAAGAGAACATAGACTATAAGTTTTCTATCCCGATTCTGTCCCAAAACCTATAAACTATAGGTTATAAAACCTATAAACAGCTGCCAACAGGTGCTTTGCAAGGGCAGCTGCAGTCAAGGGCTGGCAGGGGGCATAGCCTATGAGTTTTTTCCTTTCCAACCACCCTCCTTTTCCAAGTTCTCCTTCCCTCTCCCCCCACTTTCCCCAACATTTTTGATCCCATTTTTGATTCCATCTTGTTTTGGCAGATAGAGCCTACAGTTGGGGGCCAAGCATGGGGCCAGGGGTTGTTCACCCTATTCTGTTTTTGCAGGATTAATGTCCATTTTGGGAGAAAATTGTACAGTGCCAGAATTTGGCTCTATTTTCTTGGTCCTCATAGGATAATTTTTAATTCAGGCATTTTTCCAGCAACTGAATCAGATGAATTCCAAGGTCCTTGGCAAGAGGTCTGTTTTGATAACTTCAGGATTCTATTGGTTATCTGCCTTTTTCAGCCTTTCCTTTGTCTCATCATTTAATTACACGTTACGTTTTAAACAGCGTATGGTTATTTGATTTCACCAGACAGAACTCTTCAAAAGATGCTGGGATTATAACACAGCTCTCTGAAGAGCACCGAAGGAGCACACACTGTGTAAGACACAAATGGAACAGCTACAAACACAAGCTACATTTTTCCATCTACTATAGTAGTCATGCAAATCATTACAACATCCTACTTGATAGCCTGCCCAGAAAGTGTGGTGGCTCTACTAAATTACAAGCACTCTGAGATGTGCTCAATAAAATAAAATATATTGCTCTTTCTTTAGCTAATGTTCATCAGCTTTGTGACAAATTCAATTAGCACTATGAAAATCTAATTTGCTGAACAGCTATGTCAGGGTGCAATATATTTTAACTTGTCACACTGTAAAGACTACTGTTTACAAACTTCATTTCCATGATAAAGTAGTTAACATAGCTACAGATAGATTGCCCAAAAACATATTCTAATTGTCCCATTGGGTCTCCTTGGTGATGTCACATGTGAACTAACCCAGAGTGATTTATGGTGGCCTAATTATGTTTAGAACAATTCAGATCCAACTAGCTGAACAAGAGCCCAAAGGAAATATAGGAAAGAACAATTACTACGTCAGTCCAACATTTGTTGTCTTCTGGGTGGGAAAACATTCCTTGTGCAAACTGGATACTAACCATAAAACAAGACATAATCAAAATCTGTGTCTTGAAAAAATAACCAGCTGTCATCATTGACATCCTCTGAGCGTACACAAGTGGAATATCAACAACCAAGAAGGGAGTCCAGAATTCTATTATGTAAAATATTCTGCTCGTTAACTGAGCCCATAGAGGGAATAAAATGACAGAAAATGCTGATCCCCAAACCAACCCTCCTCAGTAAAGTATTTTCCCTTTTCCAACTAATATCTTCTGGTTTTAAATCATTTCCCATTATGGATTATATTACATTTTCCTCTACAAGATTCACACTTAAAATTTCAAACTGGCAATATTGACATACATCTCTTCAATGCAAACATTTTGGTGACTGGTGGGTATTTTGAGTTCCTTGTCTGTTTGTTCCTCTATTCCATCACATACGCAAATCTTGTATCAATAATCATACAACATGGCCTGAGAATGCTATGACTGTTTAAAATGTGCTCCAATTATCCATTTGGCAAAAAGTGAAAGTTTGAGATTTCAGCAGCACGGGATTATCACTCGCCTCATCTCCCCAAGTGTTTCCATACTTTGCTGAATAGGGAGAAACAGAATGAAAACTAACTAACAGGACTTGCTAAATAGCTCAGATAAAAATAGAATCATTATGGCTTTGGTTTCCTTATGGCTCTCCTTAGGAGACAAATTCTTGTCTTCAGGTCTTCTCTGACCCTCAAAGACATGAACTGAAAAGTGTCAAGTGCCCATGATACACACTGATTTATCTTCCAAAGAAACCTGAGTAGCTCACCCTCTACATGTTTTCTGCATAGTACACCCTGAACACAGATTCCAACACAGATTCAAGAGCATGATCCATGTGTTAGTTCAGACAACCCCCTACAGCGCAGAAGTCATTATGCACCCTCCTCCCCTTGTGTTACTCATTTCCCTGGAATAACACAGTCACTGGAGAAACACAACAGAGAGGAGACTGGTCATAGAAAATGTGGCAATAAACACATCAGGCACTGTATATTGTATAGCTGGAACAGTTGGTATTTATTTTGGCTTTTACATAGATATAGTTATAATGTAAGAAATGATCATAAATATTTTATGCATACTATGTACTTCCTTTTGAGAATATATGTCTGACAGAAAGAATCTTATGTTGATCTTTGTATTCTAATAAAAACAATGGCAAATTCCTCTTAAATCTGCTTGTCTGTTGGCTAAAACACTTTATTTGACAAGATGAAGCACAGAACCTCTTCCTGATTGTAATAGCATTATTTGAAGAATAATCAATGCCTGGAGAAAAGTATCCCTGCAGTCAATTCTACACAGGCTAATTTCTATAAGCCTGCTGTGCTCCATCTTCACAGATACATACAGCTTTTACCTATTGTGTAAGGGCACACATCCCTCAGAAAAGTCCACAAAATGCTAGGTTCACTGTGATATGTGTGGCTGACAAGGCTCACTCCGTTCCTAGGGAGGTGGTCACATATTGTGCCCATCTCAATTGTAGTATGTGTCAAGTAGGCTCCAAGGAAAACTATACAGCAGTATGCATGGACTATGCTGGAAAAGATCTACATATTAGCCTTCACTTAAGAAAGTGACACTTATTTTAACTATTGCCCAGGATTCTATTTAGCGATGTGGTATGGGATTAAATAATGGTACCCCGGAGCTCCTCAAAAACATTAATTAACCTGTTAGGTAATGAGCCAAATCAATGCTTTCCTTAGAAAATGTGGAGCAATAGAAAGTTACTCCAAAAAGTACTCCATAATGGCAATGCTGCATTCATGAGTCATTCTTCCTTAGAGACCTTGTCTACACTGCAAAAATATACTAGAAAACATGTTAATTAAACAAGATGTTGAATATGATTTTTCCCTTGGTGTGGACAAGGACGTCTGTGTTTAAAAATGTGTTAGCTGATCACAATTAACCCCAGGAGGAGCTCTTGGTTTACCATCGTTGCCTAACACATTTTAGAAGAAGGCTTTTGCATGCCTACAGGAGGAGTTGGGTCATGCTCAACATCTTATTAGGTAACAGTGTTCCTTAATAGACACAACCTGTCAGTGTAGCATTACTATCTGGAAACTGAGGAATAGCAGGGTTGGCAACAGTGATTATCTAGCTTTCAGAAATCCCCAGGACTTCAGCAGCAGATGGAAAGTTCTTATGTTTGGCCTGTAACATTTGGGCCGAAAGTGGTCAGTGTCCTTGGAGATCTCCCCATGAAAGCAAATCAACCTGTGTTGAATTCATAACAGCTCCTTCATTGTATAGAAAACTAGCATTTTAATCTTCAAGGTTTCAAGTAAGGGTTACTCAAGTCTTGGAGAATCACATCCTAGATGTGTGGGAGAGAGGACAGGGAAATGAGTGTTTCAGGTAGCACGTCATCTAGACCGGCTCTTGCTCAGCCATCAGTCCCCTTCAGCTTCCCAAGTCCCAATCTACAGACCTAGCTAGAGATGTACGCATGCTCAGTACTCACATCAGACAGTTCAAACTGTTCGTCTCTGGTGCTGACAATGCTTACCTAGTATCTGCATGATTTCACTGCTCCCTGCGCCCAGCTGAAAAAAGCATTATTATTATTACCAGATGGTAAACTTTTCAGTTCTATTGGAAATAAAAGTAATTATATTCTATTTTTTTTGTTGAGCTTGAAAATTGAGTTGCAGCAGTTAAATGAATAAAGACACAAAATAGAATGGATCTTCTTAAATAGTCATGCCATGAATACAAGATACTCAAACCTAAATTGTGATTATACCTGGGCACACAGGTATAAACCTTTATAGCCTTTAAAAGGACAAATTTCACCTTGTGATAATACAAATACTGAAAGGTTATTGTAGTAATAAACCAACATTTGCAATGCAGCATTTGTCAATAAATAACATATAGTGAAGATCTTAATGTTTGTCTTGATGTCCCAGGTACTTTGAAAAAAAATGAAAAAATAAAGGTTGTGGAAAAAAAATATTATTCTATTTTAGTCTTCCATTTTTGATTTACTTTTATTGAATCTTTAAATTGAAGATAAATGGTCCTATCAAGCTATTGTATTTTCCTTTCACAGTAGTTCTACCATATTATGGGCTATTTTTTTTTCGGTCTAACACACAGCCAAGCTGATACATGTAGATTCAATGTGACTGGAACAGGTGTAAATATGCCAGACAAAACCATGGGTCCTCAGTCCACAATATGTACCTATCTTATATTTAGTGGAATTCTGTAATAATTTACCAATGTATTTCTTGCCTCTGGGTAAAAATATCTAGCTTTAATGTTTTAAGCATGTATGCAAATTGATCTAAATTTAGCACAAATTTATTCATTATTTGCTTTTCACTGTTTTTGGCATAATCAGCCAAATCAGTATATTATGCTCATGCTGCCAGCAATAACCACATCGTTATATTTACTGTTGCCTAGAATACAGCTCACTGAAACTTTTAATGTGCTTTAAATTAAACTGCTCCATGCTTATTTACGTTCTCTGAGTATTGTTTGCCAAGTAAAAGCAAAGGCCATCTTCAAGTTTAATTTGAATTTTTTATTTGCTGCTTAATTTAAAATGAAAAAATTAAGTCCTTGATCCACAGACCTACCAACTGGATGAACCTCATGTCCGTGACAACTGCAGAAATACTTATATATCTGCCGTTAGACAAATCTATGACAACTTGGAGGATCAAGTTAGTTTTAAATTATGTATAGTCAAATATATCTATAGTAAGACTAGGGGGAAATGTCAAATCACTCACAAAAAATCAGTGGCTAGTCACAGAGGATCTTCTACTACATCGAGACCGCTTCGGAAAAAAGGTTCTTCCAAAATCCAATGGCATATAGTACTTTGAATGGTAAGACCTATGAAACTTTCATTTATGGTATGGTCAAAAAGGCAGTTGACATGGCCATTCTAAAATTCCAAACTTTTCACACCTTTACTTGATTTTAAAATACCAAAGCTGTTCCAGTGGGGCTGAATACCATGGAGAGTTTGATTATGCAAACAATGCAATATTTAGGTACTGACACAAAAGATAATGGAGCAAAACACAGCATGCAGCATAAAAAAGCAAATATTTTCTCTAAGTTTTTTAATATTATTGAGGCAATATGGCATGTATCTCCAGAATTTACCATTTAGAATGTTACAGGAATTTGCTTCACCTTAATTACCATTCCAATACCTATTTACAAAATAATAATAAAAAACCTAAGATATCAAACAATTTGCAAAAAATATACTGAGTTTGACTCACAAATATTTCTGGGCAAAGTCACTTTTTCCAAAATGACTAGCAATAAAGAGTTGTTTATATAGCTAACTGATACTTTTTTTCTTTATTTTTGTCTTTCTACATCCTTTACGGATGTTGTATTGACATTAAAGCTTTGACTTATAAAATAAACACTTGTAATTTACAAACTTAATTATTTGAGTCTCTAGACACAAGTGAAAGGCTACATATTGTGTAAATTCTCCATAAATTCTTCAGCAAGTATTACGTGCTATTATGTCACTCACATATGACATATTCTTTCCATCATGTGTGTCTGAAAAGAAAGTTTTTTAAAACGTGATTGAAGGGACCACTGAGGTCAGCACTGGGTTACACAATGTTTGTGTCACTACAGCTTTAGATATTTCAATGCATATTGAATCAATATTCCTGCAATGAAATGTAACCTATATTTTCTTTGCTGTTATAGTAAAATACTTCTCAATAAACTTGTTTTCATAAGAAGTTTGCCCATTCATATGTCCCAGAGCTGTTGTAATCTTGATTACTAATGCTGATCTAAGAGCATGGACATTATTCTATTTCTTGACACATTTAAAGTTCTCTAATGAATAAAGCAAACAGCTTATGGCTTCTTGGACTGTCACTCGTTTGCCCCAGAGGGCTTTAATGTCTTTAAAATAGGCCTCCTAGTTTGTATTTAACTACCTTGTCCACAGAGGTCTGAGGGGTAGAGCAGATCAAAGATGTGCTGGAAACATAAAAAGCAGCTGTCCTTCATTTACCTTTAATTAGCTACATCTGACCAGATTCTTTATGGCCTCTTTGTCACACATTCAACAGTCTATAAGCCTTCTGACCTGTCCTTAAGGACTGTACCATTACAAGAGTTTCAACAAAATGCAAATTTAAAATATTAAATACAGGACTTTGAAAAAATCTTTGGTCTCACTATGGAAATACTAACTGAGACAGTATTATTTTGGATTTACCTGCAAAAGCTACAAATTGCTCAGTATTTGAATAGTCAAAATGGAATGGTTCCTGAGCTTAGATTTAGTTATTTGTGGTTCTTTGTGTACTACTCAACATTGCAATGAGTGAACATCACGCAACAAGGAATCCTAAATAAAACTGAAAGGCAAGAAAGCACCTCTTTGGCTAGAACAGTTATGCCATGCTTCCCGGAGCTGTGGCACTCTTTGTAAAGAAAGTCACATACCTGCCCTCCCAGTACTGCTTTTTACATAGTTCCCATTAATTAGAGACCTCTCTACTTAGCACAGAATGCACACCGATTTCCAGCAGGATTTTGACTAAGGAGAAAGTTCTGTCATTGCTGGAGGATTGATAAGCAGCTCTTGTAAGTTAGAAGCCCGCAGTCAGGGCTGCCTTAAATGATTGTATCATCAAATTAAGGCCCTTATGGAATAAAAAAGCTGTTTAACACAACAGCTAGAATGTATGCTAAAAGACTCACGTTATTGGTACTTGATCACACAGGGCATTATATAAAGCCATTGAGGTGGATGGAGAGCACCTCTTCAAATTCTCTGAATTTTGGGTTAGGTCATTTCACAAAGAATTCGTCAATGACAGAAAAAACTATAGAAATGATACATATACATAGTAGAAAGGTTTCAAAAATGATTCTGTAGTCTAAACTATCCCTTGATCTCGTTCTGTGTATGTAATAGCAATTTGTAACCTTCATATTTTTTTCCAAAATGTCAACATTTCAGACTTCCTAAAGAAAATTTTAACTAATCACATCTCCAAACAAGTTAGCATGCCTTCAAAGACAGTCATGGTGAGGTATAGAAACAATCAAGTAGCCTGCCTCAATATATGTACAGTAGCCAGCAAGCAGTTGTGGCTAGAAGCCAAACTTTTTCTCCAAGAAAAGTCTATACTATGAGGAACATGCAGGAGTAACTTTCTCCCAAACTATGAACCTTGAGAGATTATGTTACACCTCAACTTTACTCTTCACAAAGCTCTTTTCTACAAAAGTTCATCCAGAGTTTTTAACCCAAACTGTACAGTTCAAAGCTAGACTTATTCATCACTTATTTCAAGAGGCAGGCATCTTTCATCTTTCATTTATATTTATAATACAATCCAAAAGTATAAGTAAACTACCGTTGTACAAATGTTGTAAGTCCATTCCAGATGGTTAATTTTCTTTCTAGTGATTGCTGTGGAAAAAATGTCAACAATGCACATTGCTTTAGTTGTTGCTAGGCAATGTTTATACTTTTCCCGTAGAAGCTGAGAAGCAGCACAGGCAGAAAAACAGATATCATGCTCAGTGTATAAATGGGGATTGGCCGGGGGTGGGGGAATCCATGATCACTGCTTGGTAAGGTACCAATTCACTAGGCGGTGAGAGTGACTTGTGTCATCATTATTATTACTGTTGTTAGTATTATTATTGCTGTTATTATTGCTATTTTCCTTTTCTATTATTGTTCTTTTAACCTGCCTTTATATCAACGCATGATTTCCCTTCCTTTCCCTTCCCTTCATCTTCTCCCTTCCAGGGACAAGGGGGAGAACTGCATGAGTGGCTGTGTGATCTTGGCTGCCAGCTGGGGTTAAACCATGACACAGGATGAGGCCTAAAACAAGTGCTTTTTATAAAAAGATATTCAGAACCCAATTCCCTGCTTATTAAAATGGAAGCAGCTTCCAAGCATTTCAGAGTCTGCTAATGTATACCAGCAAGGAACTAGACTCTTGGTGCCGAGGCTACTAAAACACAACAACTGATTATCAAGTATTTGTGGATAGAATAAAAAAAGATAAAGTATTTTCTTGAACATAACCTGTATACACAATACTGTCAAATATTCTAGGGTCTTCTACTCCATGCATTTTCTGTTGAATTCTATGTTGTGGCAACAGGTGATGACAGCACCGCTATTTTGTGTTATTTTAGCAGTCACTGGTCTTCCCAGTATTTTTCACCACTCCCATTTGCTGGCAGTATATCATGGCAAAGTTTCAAGAGAAATCTACTATGAAGCTGTGTGTTAACTGGGAAATGTCAACATGCAAAGCCATGTCTAGAATTAACCTGTCTTTAGCTTTTTCAAGCACCCACACCCTCTCTTCTTTGCAAAACTTAATTACATCAGCAGCTTGCCAGCATTAAAAAAACACAACAAACAAAACACCAAAGAAGAAAAAGAAAGGGGAAAGGTGTAGTTGTATTTAACACAAAGATAGAGCAATAATCCTCCAACAGAGGCACAGAGGCTGGTAATGCTGGACTTGCCAAGAGAAAAATGTCTTAAAAACATAAACACCACCAGTTAAGAAGGAATAATTTTCCACTGGAAGTATGAGGAATTACTACCACTGACTGTATTGATAGATATTTTCAGCTTCTTTGAGAAAATACCTGATTTTTTTGGTCAGGTAGCAAATGCCCTCGTTCTGGTATGCTGAAAGTAATTATGAATTCCTAAGGATCCTTTCTCACAGAACATGCATTTCCTCCACTAAGTTTTATAAAACGTTTTGGGTTTTTTTTTGTCTCAGAACAAAATGAATCCACAAAACAAGTGAGGATTCTATAATCCCCTTGTTTATTTCTTTAATACAAGCTCTAATCCCTGACAGGTGGTCAGTTACATGTCAAGTAAAAAAAGATGACTGTAAGTCTCAATGTAGGTATGGTATTTTTAGAGGGACTTCATCACCTGTAGAGAATGCCTCTGCCATGGCGTAGTGGGCCACACTACTGTTTATGCTAATAGTAAAGCTCTATATCTCTTAGTCATGTCCATCCTTTCCCTGCAAAAAGACGTGTATCACAGCCTGGTCATGTAATGCAATCTGCATATGAAAAGTATTCTACAGATCCAAGTTTTTGGCATCTAAGCCTGAAACCTGCACTGCAAAGTCAATCCTTCATTGTCCAAATCTCTCCCCATCATCTTGAGCTAGACAGTACAACCCACCCACTTCACATAATCATTAAAAAAATGCAGGAAAATTGGAGTTTCTGTATACTGGCAAGTTCAAGTATTGTCCTCTTCTCAAGCTGTGAAAGTTAGGAACACGTAGACCTGCAAAATGCACCCTGTGAGGATCAGAACCAGCCTGAGTGTTTGCAGGAGGCAAATGATGACATACTCTGTTTCTACACTATGACATCAAAGAAGCAAAAATTTCCTGCAAAGCTCCTAAAGACACAGTATTTGCATTTTACATTATTATTAGAGGAGTGTGACTAAAAGACTCAACTAATCCAATTAATTCCTTTTTGCCAAGTTGTTACGTCTATATTTGTAATTAGTTAAGTAGAACAGAAATGAGTGACAAGATTAAACTATTAGTGCCGAGGCCCCAGAACACCTACATTACATACACCCTTACTTAAAATCAGTGTTTGTCTTATCCTCTGGTTTGGTTTGGACCGTTTTTCCTTTTTAGGGTTTGGAGACTGCTTGATGATCTGGCAGCAGTGCAACCAGTTTTGGTTCACTGAAAATATAGGGAAATGGTTTTTTTGTGAAACAAAGAAAAATACATTTATTTATCTTCCCAAACTGCCAGTGAACATACCCTGTTCTGCTTTACAGCCAATACTCCAATTGGTTTTGATGTGATATCAAAGAAAAAGCAGCAGCAATCTGGCTCTTGAGCAATTGTGCAGTTCATCTACCAGTGTTATATCACACCACTGGCAGTAGGACAGCACTGTGGATTCAGGATGAGCTGCTGTATGACATTAATGTCTGATTAGAGCCCTTTTCCATAATGTAATGGAGTTATGCTGTGTCAGAAAGCCACTTTTGTCTTCTATTACTGAAATTTTCTCAGAGTTCCTTGTTTTCACAGTTCTCTGCACCTTCTGTCACTCAACCGCAATAAGACATTGGCTGTATGTAGATTTGGAAGTCCAAAGGTTGACCAGCCTTTAAATGGAATGGGGGGAGGAAAAGCTAATTTATCTCAGTAAGAGCTTGTAATAGGAGGAAGGCATGGGAAAACTCTGAGACTGGAAGAAAGAAGATGGAATTCAGTAATGTCAGGTCGCGTTTGTATATAAAACTACAGAATGTCTTATGCAGAAACCAATGGTTCAGATTTGGTCAAAAGCCACATATAAAGCTAAATATAGTAAAGTGGGCCAAACACCAACACTCAGGCTGAAGAGAAACTCCCAATGTCCACTTCACATTCAGCTGTGTGGAAACTGAGAGCTTTCTACTGATGAAGGCAGTGTCAGGGCAGCAGCTTTAGAAAATACGTTAACTCAAGCAGACACTTGTTCATTGCCTGCCCTTCAGCACAGATGTGAACACTGAAAATGCAGTTTGTAACATTTTTACTGCAACTACTGATGACAACTAGTAGCAATATAAATTTTAAGTTGTTACGCTCTTTTCTTGAACATGTGCTTTTTACACCACTACACCAGTTATTTCTGTTATGCATGAAATCATAGCATAAATTACTTTAGAAGGGACCTTCAGAGGTCATTTAATCTGACATTAGAATACCCTGGTCCGCTTCACCCTGTTTGGTGCCATCCACAAACTTGCTGGGAATGGCCTCCATCTCATCATCCAATTTGAACAGTACTGCTCCCAGTATCAATTCCTGAGCAACACCACTGGTTACTGGCTGCCAGCTGGACTTTGTATCACTGATCACAACTCCTCAAACCCATCAGTCCAGCCAATTTTCAACCTACCTTATCGACAGCTTATCTGGCTCAGATCTCACCAATACAGTGCAACAAGTCTACAGGAGACTGTGCTAAATGCCTTACTAAAGTCAAGCCACAGTCCTGTTATTAGTACGAGTAGTCTTACTCTTGCTTAAATAAAAATTGGGCTTTAATATGTTTGCTACTATTCTTATTTTATACATGATTTTGGTTCTAAAAGTTTGATATTATTTAAAGTAGTCTTTAAAATATACCGAAGAGTAATTTAGTGAAATGTAATTAATGTAATTTTGGGATACATAGGGTCTTTTACTTTTATCAACCTCAGTGTCATAACTCACTTAAAAAATGCTTTTAACAGCCTCATTATAACTGAGCAAATCTTACATTTTAATTAGGGCAAACACATAATTTTAAAGCTATGAGTCCCTTTTGGTTTTAGTTCCCACCTTCCTCTTTTCAGTGTATGCAATCTACATTCAGCATTCTTCAGCCTCCATTATTGTCTGTATCTGGCATGACAGATCCAGGTAAAGAGAAACATCAAGTTACAAAACACATGAAAATACTGTGAGACTTGAAAAACCTGGAAATGTTAGTTGGAAACTTTGGCATTAGCAGCCAGAGAGAATGCTCAGTTTCTAATATCTCATTGTTTTGATATTCCTTATATTCCACACTTCGAACTTAATACTGCAGATACTCTAAGTAAAAATATATTTAATTTGTAGGTTACATGTTCCCATCTTGAATAGCCTATCAGTATAAAATTAGTCTGTTCATTCAGAGTTAATTCTGAGAATTCATTCTTGCAGAAAACCTAAAAGTCCTTTAGAAGAAGACCACCGCCAGGAGCCCTGCACTCTGGAACCATTCCAGTAGGAAAGTCTGTGAGAAAGCAGTCCTGCACTACTGGGTTGCAGGAGACCATTGAAACTTGATACTTAGACTGCAGGGGATATCATCTGTGTAGCTAATTACCACCATTTTTACGGTATATGCATAGGTACATGAATAAACACTGTGTATATGTTGCAGGGTCGTTAATTCATAAATGGTTAGATTGCGACTTTTATTTGGTTTCCTACCATGAGACCCAATGAAGAAAACTTCACTGTTTTCCTCAAAAATAATGCTGGTGCCTCTGCACCTGACTATTTATAATCATTGTACAAGCCTGTACTGGAAAGCACCCCATTTCTGACTAAAAATGTAAGGAAAACAAATAGGGTTTTTGTGAAATGGAGAACTGTTCTGAGGAAAGTGACACAGCTTTCTGAACTATTACAGTGGTTTTTTTTTTTTTTTAACAATAACATTCATCCACTTAATTTGTTATTAAAGTATTCTTTTTTCAGAAGAACAAACAATCCTGTGCTGTCATTTTAAAAATAATACAAATTTTGAAGGAGTAAAGAAGTTTAAAGTATTAGGAACAGCAACCTTTCTTCTAACTTCAGTACAGTGCGTTTTCCAATGTTCAACATTCTCATATGCTATCACAACTGCATAGATTTTATTTTCCCTCTCTTGCAAGTTAAACCATCAGGACATTTTCTGATTAAACAGGTTTTGAGTACTGATTTGCCATGGACATCATCATGTTTCAGAATCAAAGTACATCTGATAAGGTTTGCATTTCTATAGATCAATGTTGAATCTGTGCTTTATAACAGACGTGTGCGGACAACATAAACATTAATTAAAACAGTACTCCTGAGTGAACATCAGATGAAGCCACACCAGCAGATATCCAAGGAAACTGGCAATGCATATATTATATGATAGCAACAAAAAGGGTAAAACTTTAGTAATGATAGTTTAACCCAGGATGCCTGCAGAATTCAGACAGCTACAGCTATACTCAAACTTTGCACACATGGCACCATCACTGCTTATTCTTTTCCCTTTCTTTACATCTTAATTTATCACTGCCATCCACCTGTTGTCTCTTGCCATTTTTGTGAACAATAAATCAGACTGTATCTGTATATGCACAGCCTAGCATTAGGAACCATAATAACTCACAGGGGCCTTGATTTACTAATGTTATTACTTCTGAATAAACAGTATTTTCCAATTTATATTTTATGCCTTACTGTTTTCTTTTAACTTAAATCATATCTGTTTCCAGTTGAAGGCACTTTTTTTTTTTTCAAAAGCATTAGAAAATAATTTGTATATTCTTCGAAAGCACAAATAAATAGTAAAGACATGCATATTCTTGTTGTTCCCTGAAGATCTCATGCGACACTGTCATTTATTAGCTTGCTCTGGGCCATTACATTTCTACACATTTTACTTATACTGGCACTCAGCCAGCACAGACTGTTCAACTCTAGAAAGCCCAAATGTTTTTGTACTTTCTGAAACTAGCATGACAACCATTCTGAAGAGTAGCTCTCTCACCTGGTACATTAAAATGTAAAACCATGAACGTTGATGCTGTTCTCCCTCTATTTAGTGCTGAAAATGAAACTATTTTTTCAGGTGCAACAAGAGCCATATGAAATCTCCCTAATGTGTAGACATTCTGTAGCCATATTTTTAATGGAACAGATCCATTAAACTTATCTAGAAACGTAAAAAATAAATGCATGAAGAACAAGCTTTTTCAATCTAGCACAGCACATATCGCTGGATAAAAATCATAGCTCCGACAAATACTGGGTAGAAATCATCTCTCTCTCAAACTGAGAAGTAACACAGTAAGGGAGGCCCTTTGCACAGACAGAATAACAATAGTTTTCCTCCAACATATGAATGCATCAAAACTGACTCTGATGCAAACTGGGGAAATACTGAACCAGCAACAGCACCACGTATCTGTAAAACTATCAAAACATACATTGTTTACTTAGTTCTCACACATTTATGTAAAAACTGGTCACTTCAATATATATTGCCCAACTAAATTCTTAGACTGTGTGGGAAAGCTGACCATGAGAATTACTTTGACTTAGCTTTGTTGAAACTAAAGCGCTTCAACATTACTACGTGAAAGTTTTTATTTAGCTAAGAAGTCACAATCACCAGTTATTTTAGCTTGAGAAAATCCTAATACCTTTTTGCTCCTGAGTTTTTACCTGCATGAGCTTCACCAGTATCAGTGTTCTGCATCTTCTCAATGCATAACCCATTAATCATGGCTGAAAAATCAGCCAAATCAATGGGAATCAATACTAGTAGATCCTGAATGCCACAAGTTAATCTACATGTCCTTTAACAAACCGAACCACGGACATTCCTCATCTCCCATGATCCTTCATCAAATGATTTTTATTTGCTACTGCTCATGAACCCCCTGAAAAGGGAGGGAAACTGAAGCTTTGATTTAATGAATAATTATCTTACTGGGATTTGTAACGTAACTAAATGGTGTACAAAGATTTTCTACTGAAAACTTTTCTATCAGTTCTCCACTGACCACTCCCCTAAGTTTGTCTTGCCCTGATGTTTCCTCTCTTACTGCTTCTGAGTCCATTAATGGTCGGCACTCTCTTTAAACTATTTGTGGTACTCAGCATTATCACTCAAAGTTTGTAAATCCATTTGCAGTGTGCTAATTACATATATTACTGGAGACAAAGCAGGTTAGAAGAAAGCAACCCTTATTTGGTGGTCTACATCTGTGCATACTCTCAGGCACTGATCTCCTTTAAATTTGACCCAGCTCTGGGTGCTCAGTTTTCCTAAATACCTGGACCTTTACATTTATGTGCATACCGAGAAAACAACTGAATAAAAAGTTTTCAGGAAAATGCTGTAATCGATATGGGTGAGGAAGTACTTTGATACACTATAAAAATAATTTAAAAAGACATATGGATATGTACATACACATACATATAGATGGTTTAAAAATAAATTCTTTCCTACTTCCACTTTCAAATTAGAGAATCAGTAATTAATTGGAGAATTAGTATTTGTCTTTTCTTCAACTAAATTAGCTAAATATTAATTGAAGTTCAGAATTACACTTTTTACTTTGGGTCGCTAATTGCAGGGTCACTAAAAATGTTTCTGACTGAATAGTATTCTTCCATCACTATTTGCATATCAAAGTGTATTACAATCAGCAAGAAACCTGACATACAAGTATCTTAGAGAACACAACTTTTTTTTTTTTTTTAATAAATAATTTGTATTTCTGAGGGGAATTTATAATAAAATGCCATTTAGGGCACAGCTCATTATGATTACTGTAGTTGGCAAAAACGCTATTCCATAAACTAATTGCACCATTTATTGAAATAAATGGTAGCCAGACAGCAGTTCTAGATACCGTTGTATCTACAGAGGTTGTTTTTCAACACTGCTTGGAGACCACTGTAAAATTTGAAAATTAAGATATTTATGGAATCACACACAACTGGAGAAATCCTCACAGGCAATTTTCTTGGTAGGTTAGAATTGTCATCTTTCCCATACGTCTGCCTGGCTTTGCTATGCCTTTTATCTATGCTTTTCTCCTACTTGTTCTTTCTGCATTTGAATACACCACATTTTTTTAACCGAGTGACAGGTAACTCAAAGGTGGAATACAAATACTGATGTGAAAAAACAAATTTGATAAGGTGCATGTAACTCTTACTGGAACTTATTCTACAACATAAAAATCTAAAAATGTGGGCACAATTCATAGGCATTGCGTTTGTCCTTCAAATCTAAACTACTCAAATAATTAAAAAGAATGTTATGCCCATATTACAGAGCAATTTCTAGAACGGCACAGTGTACAGCTAAGGAATAAAGTGGCATCTTTGAAAATAAGTTATGTCTGAGAGCACAATGGAATCAAAAGGGGAGGATTTAAACACTTACAGATCAGTTACGTATTTATATAAGTACACACGATTTACGGTTTTGTATATATATAATACGTAGTCAAAGTTATATTTTGTATATATTGTCATATGTATTACTTACATTGTTCTATTTTTGTACTCTCAAACACAGTGAAGTTATACATTCAGAAAGTTTGAAATGCCACATGGTCATGGCAGATCTGTGTGAAAGGGAAGTCAGTAGCCTGCTTAAACGTCATTAAAAATTCAGGTACAATCAGAAGACTGGATTCCAAAATAATTTTTCCTTCAACATAGTAAACTCCTTTATCCAAATTCACATATCCTGAACAATGAAGAATGCTGCTAATGACAGAAAAGATGCTGTTCCTTTGCAGTGAAGTATTCTGCTTACAGTGTTGGCTAGTATTCCTTCCTCTAGCTTCTGCACATCTTAGCATTTTATGAAAAGGTAAAAATTACATTTAAGTCGTATTGTCTGATCATTTTTGGGTTGATGTACAAAACTATGACCTCTACTGCTTACTAAGCAAAGCTTACATACATTCAACAGTACTGAACCGTAAGAACAGCTACAGAAAACATGTGCAGTCTTGTACATGAACAGTACAGGAGAGAGATGGACAAACTGGAGTCAGCACAACAAAGGGCCCTGAAGGTTATTAAGGGACTGGAGCTTCTGATGTATATACCCGAGGAGGCTGAGAGAGCTGGCACTGCTTAGCTTGGCGAAGAGACGACTCGGGGGATCTTATCAATGGGTACCATCAATACCTCATGGGGCAGGAGGTTGCCCTTTTTCAGTGGTGCCCAGCTGACAGGACAAGAGGCAACGTGGAAAAACTGAAATACAGAAACTTCTGTTTCACATCAGAGTATTCTCTAAGGGTGAGACTGAACGGGTTGCCCAGAGAGCTCGTGGAGTTACCATCCTCGGAGATATTCAAAACCTAACCAGACATAGCCCTGAGCTATCTATTCTAGCTGACTCTGCTTTAAGCGGGAGATTGGAGTAGACAGTCTCTAGAGACACCTTCCGACCTCAGTTATTTTGAACACTTCGAACTCATTGGCCAATTTCAATTACATTTATCAGAGACACAGATACCTTAAATATAAAGGATTCTTCTATTTTTTTTTTTTATTTTTTAAGTCAGCTTCTGGGAAGTCAAGCTAGATATATTTTTAGTCTAATAGTCTTATCAGCTTTTATTAAAAGTGAAACATGATTAGGAATTGTGTTTGGCAACAGCCACATAACTAGTTGCAGGTGTTATTTGCTAGTCTATTTATATAATCATCGCACCAAACTAGCCACAGCTCATACTGCCTTTGCCCAACTGTAAGAGCACATGGGTAAAAGCTAGCAAGATTACAGGATGGTATTAGGAACTCAGGAAGCACAGGAAGAGCATCTGGAGGCATGAAGAAGAAAAGATTGAAGAATTTTTAGCTCAGGTAAATAATGCACTTCTATAAATTACTTCAAAGGAGACTAATAAAAATAAATGGCACTTTTATGTTCATTTTTGCTACTTAAAATGGGAGAAAAATCTTGCCTTCTTGTCTGTGCTGCAAAAAGGATTACACTACCATAGCATTATCAGTTAGTAGCAAGAAGCTACTCAGCTAAGGGATGACAGACGGTGCCACAGCTTACATAAAGAGCAGAGGCTCATGCAATCCTGGAAGTCTGAAATAATGCAGATAACTTTGCATGTAGTTTCTGTGCCCCAGCATTCTGCTGCAAAATGGGGTCAAAGATATTTCTTATCCTCCCAGTTATGGCAGGAGGATAAATACATTTAATATTGTGAGGTTCTCAGCCGTTCTAACAACAGGAGAGGTACGTGTTGCAGCTGAAAAAACTGCAGGCATCTGCTGTCCTTCCACCTACTATATTTTGTGTTAGTCTTAATATTTTACTTTTTATACCCTATGAGTGATGGTACTTTTTACCCTTCAGCCTTCATCTATCCATACCTTTTCTTATGCTAAGAAAATTTTCTTTTGCACATTTCCAAATTCATCCATATTTTTCCAAAGAAATAAACACTAAAAATTGCTAAGAATGAAAAATAGCTTTTAAACCATGATTACAGATGATGCAACTACAACTTATAATGGAATCATAACTATAGTAAGTGAAAATACAAATAATGCTAAAATTCAAGTGCTAAAAATAATGCTAAAATTAAATCATCGATGACTTTGTTTATGTGAAATTCATGGATCTACAGGAATATGCACATAAATCCTTGCAGGACCAGAACAAAGGGCTTAACTCGGCACCTGCTGAAGTTGACAAAAAAAGCCTTGCTTTTACCGATTTCAGCAAGTTCAGAATCAAGCCATCACTTTTTTCCTGTGAAACATGGAATAGAGATGACCAGACTTTAGTAGCAAAGGTATTGTTTCACATCCTATTTTGTAGAAGGAGCTGCTAAAAGCATGACTGATCTGATGTTTCTCTTGCACTGCTATAAATCACAAGCAACTTAACTGAAGTCATTAGTGTCATACGACAAAGGTAAAAAAACAGGCCAAGGGTGTTGGTACCCGAAGCCATATTGCACCAAACTCCCTTAAAAAGAAATTTCTAGTTAACTTCTCCTTAGAAACTAATGGCATGATATGGCTCAGAAAAGTTTGCTTTGGGAAAAGCATTCACAGAGGGCAGCTAACTATTTTCAAAAATTGAGATTCTATTTTGTTAACACTGATAACTTTAAGAACTTTAGATTTCTAAAACTGCATCTTGTAAAATACAACATTCTTTGGTTTACAAGTTTACAAAAATGTGTCTGAAATCCACTAACTTCTATTTATGTGCACCCTGAGAAAGCACAGCTATTTTTTTCAAATACATATTTAAAAAAATCACTGCCCAAAAAAGACCTCACAGCTTCTCTAGTTTATTTTTAAATGGCTGTGTTTAGTCATAAACACCCCAAAATACAAGTTTATTGTGGAAGTTACACATTCTTAACCATAAAGTTATGAATGTAGTTGCCACTCTGATTCCTAAATTAATTGTAGAAAAATGCAACATTTTTGTAAGTACATTTTGTTCACAATCTCTTATCTCTCAATTAAGCACTCAGTAACTTTTTTGCTTAACGTTATTGTCTAATATCTACACAATTGCTTAACATCATGTTTGCAAGCTTTCTTATTTAACTGTTTTACAGTTAAACTGTACAGAAATGCTTCTTATGCAGTACAGCCAGAGGATGCATTATTTTGATGTATGCATAAAACAGGAAAAATTATTATAATGGGAATGCAGTTGACTGTAGTAAAATATATGTGATCTTCACTGTCTGAGAAGAAACAGGAAAGTGATGGAACTTAGGGAGGAACTCTTTCTTTAAAATGAAATACTCATTCATGCTCTATGTTGTAATAAGAAAACAAATAACAGTTATATACAAAATGTATATAAAATGATGTCTCAAAGGTGAACCACAGCATTTTACTAGAAGCACTGAAATAAACCAGCCTCTAAAGTTGCTAAGAAATCCTAAGTCAATGTACAAAGCAATCCTTTGTAATGCTCTATCATAAATTTTAAATGTGTAAGCTTTACATGGTCCTCAGCCATTAAACATAAATGGGCCAAATTCTATTCAGACTTGCACCGTTTTGGGGAAGAAGGTTAGTAACCAGAGCGTAAATCTTGTCAAAATTTCAGCTGGTGATCAGCACTGTAAATCATACTGAATTTTTTTTAACAGGAATAATGTTTTATGAATAAGTTATTACAAGTCTGTTTTCTCCTAAATATTCAAAATCGACCTTTGGATAAGGTTTATGTTGAAGGTTCTTGGTAAGAAAACCCATCAAATCAGTAAAGTTATTTCATTTTACTTATTGACTAGCATGTTTTATCATTAATGTGCAATATTCATTTTGTTGATTTAATTTGCCTACTGAATAGATTTCAGTATTCGTTTTAAAGACATTCTCAGAATGTAAAGAAGAACGATAAAAGCAAGTAGTTCTGCTATGTAACAAAGTCTTTTTCTTTATTAAGAATCAGGACAATTTAGTATGAACATGCAATTATACACACTGTTAACAATATGCAAAGTGACAATGTAACATAAAATAATCTCATCAAAACCACATCCTGTATCAAAAAAATATTTATTATAAACACTAAATGGGTCACTCTTGGGCTTTTTAATATTTCACTTGGCTTTCAGAAATATTTCAAGTTTCTATACCTGAAAAATTATCATTTTAATTAATTATATAACTATAGGATATATATATGTATGTCATGAAGTTAATTTTTACAGTAAATTTAATCTCGTACAGGGACATTGGCTGACAGAAACTTGGAGACATAACTATATCCAACTATAGAGCAGCAATGTTAGCCAGGATCAGTTTTCAAAATGCATGTAATTTTGCACGGAAATACAATGTTATAAATTTTATCTTTTGGTTTTTTTCCAGTGCTTGGGCTTCTCAAACATTTACAGAAAGTAAGAAGTAACTAACAGCTGAAGTAAACGACAATTGCATTATAAAGTACAGTACTGAAAGTAATTTATCTCTAAATCACTGTAACAAGTTATATAAACAAGGGTTAACTACACTGCACAATGCATTATTTATTTAAGAGAAATCTTTATTTAAGCTCTTTTCTTAAAGACCAATATTACAATTAAAAGTATAATTGTTCTGCATATCTTACCTTGGGGTTGAAAACTGTTTTTTTTTTCCAGTTACTTCCAGGATTTGCTTTTCCATAGCTATTTATAAGACCGCAATTAAGCCACTCTGTATTACCTCTCACAGTTAAAAACAACCAACCTTACTCAATGATAAGGAATTTTATTTGCATTAACTAAGGTAACTATACTGAGAAAAATTTCTTTACCATATAATTTTTTTTCTCATTAAAAAGTCATGCACGGCACATACTTTTTACTTGGAAAGAACACATTCTTAAAAGTTTGTACCGAGCGACTTTTTTAAAAAACACCTATGGATAATAATAAAAAAAAAGGTAAAAGAGCTGTACTGTCACCTAGTGGATAAAGGTAGTAGACGAGTACACCTAGGATTACTTTTTAAGCTACTTACACTTTTAACAACATTTAAATATACCTCAGGTTTTATACTGATTTCCTGGAAGAGATGAGCAAACATCAAGAGCTGGACCTATTGCTGTCATAGGTCCTCTGAGTGTTTTAAAGACAGACCTACAGAGCCTTTGGCTCTGAATACATCTTTTAATTGATTCATTGTAATGTTGGGTATTACATTCTAAATCTGAATGTAAACATTGCATTTTTAAGAGCTTGTGATGTAGGATAAAAGCCTCAGATTGAGAGGCTGACTGATAATGTAGACAACACAAAGAATAAAGCCAAAAAATGCTTTGCAACAGACCTTTCTTTCGCCTTCTGCTCTGAACACACCGTCTTGTTTTTGTACTCCAGGATGTCTTTAAGAAAAGTCTGACAAAGCAAGACTACATGTGCAATGTTTCTGAGACACAGAAAAGTTTAAGCCACTGAGTTAATTCAAAAATCCAATCTAAATATATGCATGGATTAGATTCCTCACTGGTACAGTTTCCAAATATATTTTTTCAGAGAACTTCTTAACATAGGAGCAGGCAAATATTTAATTGAAATTTTGCCCTATGTTAGAGGCTGTGATTTAGGACCAAAGGAAAAGCTGTGCTTCAGGACTCCGGTGTCAAAACTTAAACCAAGCCAATGCTGCCACTCTCTCCGAACCTTCTCGCGCAGCAGAAAGAGCTGTGAAGAGTTGTACTGAGTGTAAACATATGTTTACATATGTTTATGATGTAAACTTGACTCCACATAGACTAACATGGCAGGAGAGGAAAAAGATTTTGGGAATGGTCATTTGTTTAGTGACTATTATAATGGATTTTTAAAGGAAAAATAATACCTTTTACTGAAACAATAAAAGGTTTCATCTTCTACTCGCACTCATTCGATAGTCATACTCTCAAGTAAATTTTCAATTCTATTCCAGCATTTGAAATGCTGGCTGAAGCTCTTTATAACCACCTCATCCACGTTCATGGATTGAGGAATTACAGAAATATGTAGCAAGTAGAGATTCCCCTTGGATAGCCATTTTTATGAAGTTTTTTTTTGCAGCACAGAGCAACCCATATTAGTTTTGCAAAAATTATAAAATTCTGTGAGAACATGCACTAGAGCATGTTACCACAAACCATTATCATCATAAGAAACAAGGAATATGCACAGGAACTTCTGTGAGACGCCTTCATGGTGTTGTATTACCTGACATTAAATCATTTCACCCTTGTTTGCCTTCAGTGAAGCAAACAGATTTACTTGTTCTTAATGCTCCAGTCTGAAGACTGGTTCATTCAACTAAGGTTCACGTTAGGGGGAAAGAAAAAAAAACACCTGAAAATGATATCCTACCTTATATTACACTTTTCAGAAGACTTAAAAGATGAAGTCTACAGCTTTATAGTAGCAGAAGAATTGAAAAATACCAATAACAATATTCTCTCTCTTTCCAGTTAATACAAGTACAATGTTTTAAATAAATAAATAGCCAACCAACAAACCCCTGCAAATTATAATGCTGTGGAAATCAGAAATGATTCTAAAACCCTACAAAATTTTGCTTAGGATTTCTATTCAATCATATTTATAGTATTTCAGTCATCTTTTGGTCTCTGTTCTGACACCGAGTATCTTAAGGAAAAGGTTTATTTCCATATCTATTGTAACATGTTTACTAAAACAGTGTTTATCATATCTACAGAGGAAATTATTAAGCATTTGTAGGTGCCATAGTCACATGAGCTATATTATGCATTTTTTCCTAGAGAATAGTATATCTTTTTTTCTTGCACATCTCTTCTATGGCTGGCTTCCTAGTTACAAATTACGAACACAGCTTAAAACAGAACTGAGTAAACTTTCTGCACTGAACAAACTCTTACTGAGCTCAACTACTGAGCATAGGTAGAGGTGAACGAGTTCAAGGTGACTATCTGCAATTTAATAACATGAGTAGCAAATAATACGATGCACTACTTTGTCCTTGGTGTATAAGACTTTTTCCTCAGTCTCTTTCCTTTTATACTGTTTAGTAGAACTGCTTGCGACACATATTCATAATTCACATTCTGTAAGCAGTCAGCAATATGTGCTTACAGCTGTGCTTCAGTCAGTGTTCTTACAAGTAAACATGTTTGCTAGAGTATTCAAAGCTGGAAAGCAAACATCAGAGGGCATGATCAAAGTAATTTTAAAAAAAGGTTTGGAAAAACATTTACAAATTCCTTCCTAGAATGGAAGGAAGGTTTTCTTTCTTTCCTAGAAAACCTTTTAGCATAAATTTTATAGAATACACATTTTAAACAATATTACAATATTTGCAATATTGACTGCTAATTCAAATACTTACCAATCTTTAAATTATAACATGAAGGGGTGTCTCCAATTTCAGATAAATAATAAATAATTTAAATTCAAGAGCTACTTCGGATCTAATAATTTCTTTCATTTAGAGAAACAACACAATTACTAGTTGCACAGCTATGGAGGTGGGGAATCCATTTTCATCCTCTGCATCATCTTTACAAGACATTTGACATTAAAAAAGAACAGGACATTCCAGAAGTAACTCCGTTTCCTACAAGCTGGAGTATGAAGAGTTCAGCACAGACTTATTCTTTACCCTTACTGAAATTTGTGAAATATTTTAGAAAATAGAGATGTAAGAATTTTTAAAGACTGGGAAAAGTACAATACCTGGAAATAAGCAGAAGAAAGAAAAAAGTATTTCCCTCTGACAGCAGAACTAGATCTGTTTGGTGTCAAAGCAAATGAGACAGACTGAACTATAGGGTAAATGCTAATAGAACAAATGAAAACTGTCCCTTTTCTGCTATATTTTCCTAGATTTTATACAATGTATACAAGTGGAATATCTGCAACCTTTATTTCTTTGCACAGACCTTAAAAGCTCTCTGAGATGCACACTGTGAGGACATGTCAATTTGAGGAAACTTTTTTTCTGCCTAAACGTGATGGCAGTTCAACCAAGCTCAAAACACCTATGCCCTAATCATCCATGTTAAGAGTGGGGACAGTGCAAAAGCTGCGGAACTGCTTTATAAAGTGGCTGAAGCAATGAAGAAGGTTACATAAAAATTGTCTTTGGAGGGCAGAGAAGTTTGGTTAGTGGGCTTTTGCACTGCTGGTCCTCTGCTTCCCTGACTTTCTCATTAAGGTAGGGAGGTTGTGGTAGGTCTGGACACATTACTGGCATCTAAACCTAAAAATGGACACTGTCATCCATCACGGGTTCATAATCTCACCTCTTGTTCATCTCCTTCCTTTCATACCCGACTAAAAAGGCTCATGGTTGAAAATATCATGAGGCAAGAGTTTCATGTGAGATGTCCTGCTAGTCCTGTGTTCTGTAAGTTTGAAGATATTGCAGTTTCTTCTGTCACCTCCTGTCTCAGCTAAAGCAGGAAGTTCATAGACTCAAAGGCACAAATAGAAAAAAAAAAAAGTTTTGTTTTAAATCTTATAAGCTTTTAAAAAAAAAATTCTAAGAGAAAACCACAGCTTTCATCTGGGTTTCATTTTCAATGAAGACTGGGGATTACTCTAAACCTTTATAGAAAGTTTTATTTACTTTGAAAGAATCCCAGACTATCATAATTACTAAATGAGAATTAAAACAACAAATGGTTTTGTGTATACCTATAGACAAAAGATGCGACCAGATTCAAGAGACCTTGTTTCAGTCCTCAGCCTAACTACAGGCTTCCTGTGTGACCTATGTCTGCCACTCAATCTGTCTCATGTTATAGTTCCTTGGCTGTATAATTAAGCTAGTATTTCTCTGTCTCAGATGGATCTTATGAGGATAAAATTAATAAATATTTGCTTCTGTGTTAGTGTGGTGAAAAAGTTTAAGTAGATTCCAAACCAGAAATTGTGGGAATAAGTGTTGCTGAGTATACTACCTTTTAAAATAGAAAATAGGATGTTGAAAATAGAAGAATTTATGATACAAGTAATTTTAAAATTCTCCTATCTTAAAAAAAATTAAAAAAAAAAAAAGGAAAGAAATCCCCAACAACTTGTTAACAAGCCAATAATTATATAAACCTCTAACACAGAGACCAGGAGAGCTGTAAATGCAAAATTACGTTTTACAGCTAGGTTAATTCCAGAACTAACCTATACTAATTTTAACAATGAACTGTGACACTTATTCAAATGCACTTGCCTTTTGTAAGTTCTTTTTTAACACACAATGGGATCAAAGACTAGCGTTAAGAGCTTTAAAACAGAATCAGCAATCTAGTAAATGGCAGATGTCTGCAAGGCCTTCTACTCTTTCCTAAAAGCAATTGCAACCTGGGAAATGGAAGCATCATCACCTTAGGAGATGACAGGCATGAATACCAAGCAAATACAATTAAGAATCAAGCGAACTTTTCTATGGTCTGTTTCCATATGGACATAACTTCCTATGAATTAAAAGACCATGACAAAGTTGTTTAACTGCATTTAAATATGAAGACACAGTTGTAATTTCTGCAATTTCCCACCATTGTTAATGCCTAAATTTTAATATCATCATTAGAAGAACAAAAAAGGACAAGGGCTAAAATTTGAAGGTATACAATTAACACAAGCGTTCATAAGATATCACTAAAAATACTTTGGGAAAGCAAAGGCAGGAATCAATCAACAACAGTTTGCTGTCTAGATATAGCAAACAGAGAGCTTATCTACAAATACATTTAACACTTCATATCATTGTAACAGGTCAGTGAAAAAGGGCTCCACTTCAGCAATCTGACTACATACCGAGCTTGCAGTCAGGGTATCACAGACTGGGCACAGCTTCTGCTATGATAGATGTTCTTAGCATTACCGTTGACACAGGCTGACTTGCCCAGTCAAGTTTTTAATATTTCATGTGTGTCTCTTCATGTTTCATTACATAACAGCTTCTTTTACGCATCTCACCACTGATAGCACTGTCATTATGGAAACTTATTTCTTCAGTAATAGAAAACCAGACGGTCCTCCTGAGTCAAAGGTCAAATGCAGTCAATTTATTGCAAAAAAAAAACCCAACAACCCACCAAAAAATCTCAGCTGCAAGTTACTACTTCACTCCAAGGAGTTTCATATTTTCCTTGTCTTTTGAAACAACCCAAAAGTGATAATGAAATGCTTAAACCAATAAGAGAGAGAATCAGGTTTCATCTACCTGGACTGTCTGGCAGCATACTGTGTAACAATAAACGAGTGTTCTTAAGTCACAGCATTTCACTGGAAATGAGGCAGAACTTGTGTATTTTAACAGCTTTTTACAACTAGTAACCACTAGCAAATTTATTTTACTTTCTTAGGGAAGACCAGTGAACGTCCCTAATTTAAACTAAAGGGCCATTCAGCCTTGAAGACAAAAAGCACTTCTGCTTAGCACCTGAGTAATACATGGAATATGTACAGGTGAATCAAGAGGACTGGAATCAAAGATAGTTTGTCTTTGGCTGGTCTGAAAGGTCTGACTCATTTCCAGTTCTGTGATCATTTATTATCCAGAAAAGAAAGGCTAGCTTTTTGCGCTGCAAACACAGTGGTGGTCTGCAGCTCATGATGAATAGATTTACCAGGTCTGCTCTGAATTGCGTGACATAGAGTTTTCCAACAGGCTCTGACACATATACACCTGATGTATGTTTAAACTTCCTAGCAGAGAAAGGCCTGAATATCTACCTGCATGTACTTTTTCTTAAAGTTATTATACACAAAATACATTTTTAGGTGGCATATCATTTAAAACAACATTACAATACGGAAGTATTTTTCATCAGTAATTTCATGTCAGATAAAGACATATTTCCCTGATGGCGTTCTGACTTCAGTATAGCACAGGAGGTTGTTTTGATCCCAAAATACTACTTTGCATATTTTCAAGTTCCATGATATACAAAGTTTATACAAGACTGGATTTACATTTGTGGAATAACAGAAAAGATAGCAATGATGTTTTTTACACTCAAACCAGTGCAACTACTGAACTGTTTATCTGCACTGCCTTGTGATAAATAGCAGAAACTCCAGACTTGGGAGTTATATGCCAAACTATGCTTTTCAAAAGTCACAAAGTCCTAGTTAAAATCAAAGTGTTCACTGGAGGAATATCACAAACCTAAGATAATTCACTGGCAACACATAAGAATTGTCAATTTGATAGCCATGTTCTTCTTTGCAGTTTATTTGTTTTTGCAGATAAAAATTAATTTTACCACTGCACTGGAAGCCAACACCTCATTTTACTTTTAAGAGTCTGCAGTTTGAGTAATTTTAAATGTTAGCGCATAGTCAAAAAACTGCTAAAACCAATATTAAAATATTACCATTAATCATTTATTTAGAATTAGCAATTAGAAAAAGCTAACCAACACTGATAAGCAGCCTTTCATCTGTAAGGGAAAGGATCAAACCGCTATGCAACTATGTTAGAATACATCAAACAACAATAATACAAAATAGAACATAATTTTAAGTGCTGCTTCACTAACTGTGCTGCCTCTGAAGTTCAGTTTAAATGTGAAGAATTATCTAACTTTATAAATAATGTTTCAGTTGATCAGCCTGATTACTCTGAGTCCTGCACACACAAAACACCCGAATCTATTAAAAAGAAAAAAGAAAGAACAAAATGCCTTTTCATTCAATTCCTGTTAAATTCCATGCAGAATTAAGCAAAATATTTATTACTTTCTAAGACACCCTAGAAACATTGTAAGCATTGTCTCTGACATCCAATATGCAAAGGAAGCATACACCAAACATTCAAAAATGCTGATAACTTTTTTTTTCGAAATAAGTTAAATAACTAATCACTATCTGAGCTTTACTATAAAAATTCTTCCAACAAAGATCCACACTCAAATATTCTTACAGTTGTACTGAAGTTTATTTGCCCCAACTCTCACAGAATTGTCATTTCAAAATTTCATTAGGCACAGAAAACGCCCTCCACTCTGCTTTATAAAGCTTAGTTTCCTTTACTCAGTTCTCCCTTTTTACACCCTCAGTTCGTGTATCTATTATTCTTCCAATTCTCTAACTTCCTTCTCACAAGGAAGAGGATGTCTTTGGTCTTAGCAGAAAACGGTGTGTTCTCAGTCTGTCCATACTGCTGTGTAACTTCTACATTCACTCACTGCAGTGGCAAGAGGAAAAACAAAAATTACGGTACCCTAAAGAGTATTGAGAGGTTACAGTGCGTCAGGATCACACCTTTATGGATTTGGATTCAGAAGACAGAAAGGGGGAATGCTACCTGGTTAAGAGGGCTTCACCTTTATTGTAGGAACATGAAAATCATCGAAACACGACTGGAAAAGATTCTGAATCAATTTCCTTCAGAATTAAAAACAGGTGCATAGAACAGTTATAATTTAGCTAAATTCTTTCACGTAGTTCCCAATCAGCGAGAACAACTCTTGGACTGGTTAAGTCTTGGTGGCCTAAAGCCTGACTGGGACACATACAGAACTGTCACTTTCATACTGTATCTGTGAAAAATCTAAGAATTACAATATTAGACATTTTAAATACAGGAGTCTATACAATGAACATCAGACAGAAACTGTTACTCAAACAAACAGACAAAGGAAATTCTCTTCCCATAGAGAAAAGACATAATCAAATGAGACAGTTGTTGAGCCTTGGTATTTTCCGAGACTTTTCACAAGTCAAATGCAGTCTGAGGGTAAAAAGACTGAGATGATCACACTTCCCCTTTATCTCTGAAGAGGCCCATGAGCCAAGATGACCTGATCCATTTAGATGCTACTAACTTCCCTAACTTTGTTTTTCTTAAGGTCTGGTGAAAAACAAACAATATATAAAATATTCTGCTTATATGAAGAATGAGAAGATAACTTGAGCCTATGTTTTTGGATTCACTGATACACTGTCCTATGTGAAAGCTCAGTACACACAGGTCTTTCAGTTACTTATTTTTTAATATTGTTTCTTACATTCTCTCCAAAACTGGCTGGATTACAACCAGATAATTTCCTTCACTATATCTCAATACATATACTTCAACAATTCAGGACAGGCAGAACAGTTTTGGATTCTAATTTTTGCTGGCACAATTAATGAAGAGGAAGATGTTTTTAAGATGTATCTTCCTTTTTTCCTACCCAATTGTCTGTCAGGAAGAGTACACTCAGATTACACACATATCGATCCCCATATTCTGAAACAAAGACGATGAAAGCAGACCAACAAACTACTTAATATCTCCAACATACTGATATACAATTGTCTTCTGGAAAAAACAGTGTTTATAAGATTTTCCTGTTAGAAGAATTAATTCCTAAGCACAAACACAAATGTGCAGTCTCAAGGAAGGCAGGCTCATAGCTTAACCTTTAAGGACAAAGTTGGTATTAGGATCCTTTACCTAGTTTTATTTCTTTTCTAAATATTGCTTAAAATTCTGGGAATTTTCAGTGCAAGAGAATATTTTAAAAGGAAAAATTCAAGAAAATCATATTTATAAAATAATCAAAGAGCATCCATGTACTGATGCTCAGAACAGAAGATAAATACAGAAAATTTTTCCAAGAAAAAAAAAAAAAAAAGAAAAAAAGAGACCCTGTACGAAGTCCCAGATTGGTCATACATTTTGGTACTGGTCAATAAACTAGACCACCATATATAAACAAAACATTCCATTCAACATTATGTCAACCTTTAACAAAAAGATCATCAATCAACTGCAAATGCATGTTCTATGCACCTGTAAAATCTGATGGACATTCTTCCAAGTTTTTATTTCAACACTGTGTCTGTCAGAATTACCCCCCACTATAAACTTATTATTAATGTTGGGAGAAGTTTTCAAAATGTCACCAAAATGAATTAGTATCACACTGAGCCCAAGACTTAAGAGAGTCACCATGTGCATTTATGTATTTTCCCTCCTGTAATACTGACACATTTATATCTTTTCCATGTCTGCTCCAGGTCTGGCAGAACTGCACAGTACGTGTCTCATTTATTTTGTTATAACACGGTAACAAGTATAGAAATTTATTTGCACAAAGTTTGTTGAAAAATTGTTAGCAACAGCATCCACCCATAATGCTCCAAATTAAAACAAAGCAAACAAAAAGGTTTTTACTCATAGCATGACACAGTGAACTAGAATATCTATTGCACTACACATTGTTTGTAATGTGATGTTAGAACTTTGTTGTGTTTCATGTGTACATATAGGATGGTGTGTTTGATAAAAATGGACTCTTCTTCAAAGTGGATTAAAGTATAAGATCAAAGAGCTGGAAACCAAAGCCAGAAAAATTAAAAGTAGAAATTAGTTAGCTTTTAGAACAATTTCCTAAGTGCTTGTGGATTCCCTGTCACTAGGATATATATATTTTAAAAAAAAAAAAAAAAAAAATAGAGCTAAAAAAGGGAAGACATGCAGTACTTGTTACATCAGAGAACCCTACCACAAAATAGTGCTTTCCTAATTTGCAGTAATTTAATTTATATTCAATTTACTGCTTATGAACTTAATGTTTGAGAGAGAGCTATAACATACTAGGATAGGAATATGCTATCACTTATTTAGTTACCATGTGGTAAGAAGGATACAAGTTTCAGGGTGGGACAGGTAATGGAGTTTCAAAGAAAAGAGGCTATTTTCCATTTATAGTTCAAGTTCAAACAGCATATATAAGCACATGCATGATTTTGAGAGCCATCCTCTTGACTTCAGTCTGTCCACTATTTTTCAGAAACCATACATTTTGGTATATTCATCTGACTTCCTGAAACAAAAACTGTATTTCTCAACTTCCTCGTCACATACACAATGTAAAAAATGCATTCTCCAAGCGCATCAATTAAGTGGGTCTGATTTCCTGTAATCTAGCTAGATTTTCTATTTATGTTTTCCTTTACATCACTAATTCAATAATCTACTCTGGCACACTTTAACCATCAACAAATTTCTTTAGTGCTCACTTTGTAACCTAAAATGCCCTCATTATGAAGAAAGCAGAGTCCTGAACAAATGAATGGTGACACAGGTCACATTTCTACTAATTTTATTTAAATGTCTGTAAATGTTTTATTAAAAAGTCAGTAAAGATCATAACATGAGACCCTCATCCAGATTTCACTTGAGCAAAATTCCAGCTTCTACAGACTACAAGGACAGTTTGTCTAAAGAAAACTTTACTGTAGGTTTCATAATTTGTCCTGAAGTAAAGAGTAGTCACTTACTGGTAGTCAGGACACAGACAATAAATGGATACATTACATAAATATTAAAACCAGAAAACAAGACTTTCACAAAGCCAGTTTTATGGCTTATGTGGTTTAGGAATTCTTTGCTGGATCCTGGAATTGTTTCACTTGGACTAGGTGTTAGATTTCTCTCTACAGCTGTGTGAATCCTGCAGGGTTCAGTTCACAAAATGAACCCCTGCAGTTTGATTCAGAAGGTTTGGAAAGGAACCAATATTTCTTTGTTCACTTACAGATTCAAGCATTTGGTCATCTCTTGAATTCTTAGCACCTTTACATTAAAAGATTAATCCCCGTAATCACTAATGAATGAATGCCAGGCAGCCCCAGGACCCCTTGTGTATGCGTACAAGGATGTAATTCACAGAGCTCCACAGTCTTTGAGTCCTTTGAGGATGTGACTATAAGCAGGAGGAATAGGAGAGTTTTCCTGCTCTTATTTTGCTCCAGGGAAGTAAAAAAACCCAAAGAACTTCTGGATCTGGAAAGTAAGGTGGCAAATGCTAAACATACTCTATATCAAGTCATTAAAAAAAGCCAGTAACAGAAGAATCACCACCTGGTAACTTGGATAATTTCACTCGAGGAGCGTGACTCTGAATTATGTTCTGAAGAGGCTGGGAATTAACAACTAAACTGTAGTCCTGTAGGTTCACAGAGTTACTATTTAAAATAAAAATAAATAAATAAAAAAAAACATTACAACATTTCAGGATGAGTCCAAATGGTTAGCTATAGAAAGAAGATTGCAGGATAGTCACAGTGCAAATGGTCACAACCTTCATAAGTGCAGATTAAGATTCTTTAAATCATCAGATCTGAATTAAACTACAATTAAGCTATTTGTTACAAACAATTTGTGCATCTCTTCCATTCTTCCCACTTCACTTCCTTGCTCTGGCATGCATCCTGATTTTTCTTTTTTTTAGGTGATAAAAACCTTACAAAATGTCTCTAGTCCATAAAGTTATTATTTCTTTCTACTCAGCTTTGTCTACAAGCGTAGCCATTTGTGGCTATCAAACACTGCATTAAACAGAAATTTACATCTTGCGTTTGCACCTCCTTTCAGCCTCTAGCCTCTCACAGCATCAAATTAGACTGGAGGTATTGGGTTACACTAGCAAATCATTTGTTCACCAACTCTACAGCTAAGCTATCATTTATACTAGCAGAGTTCTATATTGTATTACTCACATGCTGTGCTGGCTTCTAGCATTTCTACAAAAATGGCTGAGAAATTAAAGTGATTGAAACTCATCACCTTACATTGAAGGGGCTGGCGTTAATTCAAGGGTGAATCATCTTATGTCCTCTCCCTGGTGTGACTGAGATGCCTATACCTTTGTTGACGACTACATATGGTATTGCAGAAGAAGGGTGAATGTGAAGATTTCTGAGACAATGCGTGTGAAAATCTTGATGAGGTTGGGGAAGAAAGTTGTGAACAGCAACGAACAGGAAAGTTGAAGAAGGATATAGCTATTAAAAAAACAAAATATCTGTTGAAACACCCTCCTCCCTCTTCTTCACTATGGAGGAATCAATGAGGGGTTCCCAAATTAAAGAGTTTCAAACTCTACAAAAGGTTTTAATTCAAGGGATGGCACTCATTTTAAATTTTTAAAACGAATTTTCTTTTCTGTAGAGAAAGCTTTCTACTTCAGTATCTCATTCAACCAGTTAATCTTCAGATCAAATTATTATAATGACATGCAATGGAGCCTGCTTTTGAGAACCACTTGTACACTGGATGTTTTGTAGAGCATGGTAATAAAAACAAATCAAGACCTTTGCCTGTGAAACTAGTGTTACTCCTAGTATTTGTGATGAGTCAGGGGAGAGCAAGGTCTGGGTTCTGCAGCCTGATACTGTTGGAGATTGGCTTCCCTGGAAAGGAAAGGGTAAAGAGGAGGGATGGATGTCGTCAAATGGAAAGAGGATGAGGAGCAAAACTTTACTGCTGAAGGTCCAGAAGCCTAGGATCACCACTGAAAAAAAACACCACTCTGCACTGTCAAAGTAAAGTTCTTCGAATTAATTCTTTTGTCTTACGTTTCTATTTTTCTTAGTTATTTCACACTTTTGTTTAATGTGCTAGAACTGTAATAGCTTTTGTGTACTTTCACTGTATAAAATACTGATCATCACATATCCTCTACGTCTATGTGCTTGACTGGTATTTAATATGGTTAATTTGTATCAAGGCAGCTCAAAGCCTTCCAGGCACTGAGAACAGTGATAGCAGTACAAAGTAAGCGTTAATTTATGAGCTGTTCTCTCTGCTTAATATAAAAGGGGAGAATGCTTTTAAATCAGTGTTCTACAAGCTGAAAATTAATCTCCTTGTATGAGATCTCTGAATGAGGTAACCTACAGCCAAGAAAAGCCACATTTAAAAGCAGAATCAGTAGTATGAATGTTTGATAAAAATCTTTAAGCTGATAGTTCATTGGAAGTAGTTTTCCTAATCAGAAAGGAATGCTGTATTAAATCATCATATTTTGACACAGTTTCTTGAACCATATGTGTTGCAGATTCTCTACTAATTTGGAAGGCAGCAAACCTCTATGAGTAGGAAAGCACACAAAGCACATCTGGGAATGCAGAAGTCGTCCTGTGCATGCTTCCATGAAGCATAAATGCTGGCATGAAGCCAGAATTAGGATGGAGTTTAGGTATTAGATCTAAAAATGATTCAGCACGCATGGCCACTACAACCAATATTCTTTGAAAAAAATTACAATTTATCAATTACATATACTGGTGCTGCAAATCTACAAATCTGGCCAGAATTCTGCTTCTGTTCCCTCCTGAGCATGAGATGAACACAAAAAGCATGCAGAATTGCTGTTTCTGCTCTTATATGATAGCAGGGAAAGAAATAAAGGTAGTGGTTGAAAAAAAGAGGATATGCCTCTTAAAAGCAATTTTGTATGTGAAATGTATCTATGATTTTGCAGTAGTGACATGTGGATGGTTACATTACCACATCACCAGAAAAAGGAGCATTGTTTGGGCCCCCTAATTGAGCTTTCCATGTCATAAACTATTTGGATTTCCTTCCAATTTAAGTATCATTTGAATTTCTTGAGTTTCAATGCATATTTTAAGGAATGACTGCAAAAACTTCAAACCACCAATAAACTCAATTTAAAGAACAGAGTGTACGCAGGCTTCATCTGCAACTGCGCATACTAGAATAAAGGCAGTAAATTTGCTGAGGGTCAGTGCATGAAATCAGGCTGAGGACAGCATCTATCACTCCTCCTTTCCATTTGCATAACCTGACCACATTGTGGGCTAACTTGGGTTGTTAAACCATACCATCATAAGAATGGTTGTACTGAGTCAGATCAAAGCTCCATCTAGCCCAGTTCCCAACAGCAGATATTTGAGGGGTTTAAGAGAGTGAGCAGAATGATACCCTTCCCCCTGCAATAGACTTCAGTCATTTACAGCTGAGGGATTCCCCACACCAGAGGTAGTTCCTCCTGTATTTCATATTCCTCAGGATTTCTTTACAAACCTAAAAAGTACTGTCTTGTTTAAATGTTTCCTGTCCTAATACTGCTTCATGGTGAGCCTTGCCACCTTTACCAGAATCCGGCCAAGCTCTAACGTATCTTTATCAAGGGGGGACTGCAACTGCATATGGTCTTCAGAATACGGTAACACAACAGCTGGACAAAGAAACATAAATTTTGTTCTTGTTTTGCATTCTCTTCCCTTCCAAATAATTACTAACACTGGATTTGTTTTCTTTTGATTGATACTAAGCTAATCTTTTTGCAGGACCATTATTTCTATTTGTCTCTTTTGCTAAGGGAATATAATACAGTTTTTTCTACTTCTGTTTAGAAATATATCTATTATAAGCCTAAGATCTGACTACTGAGTGGTAACAGATGTCTCAAGGTCCGTTTTTTCATATGCAAAGCTAGGATTTCCCCCCCTCCCTTGCCTATTAATTTACACTAACCTACACTGATTTTATCTGACATTCTATCACAAAGCCATTCAACGGACTTTATAAACTCCATTTGCAGTTCTCTATAGTCGGCCCTTGTCTTGATTTCCTTCTGTAACAGTATCATTCACAGACTGTCACCTCTCTATTCCTCCCTTTTTTTGAGAAGACTCAGTGGTGATCTCCATTTGCTGTGAAAATTGACCATTTACTCTTAATTTCTATTTCCTTTTATTCATTTATTTATCCAATGCCTTTTCCGTACTCTCTGGCAGTATCTTAACCTTTAGAGAGGACCCACATCAAAAGTCTCTTAAAAATCCAGCTAGACTACTTTCTTTGTACACATTTCTTTTGACTCCCTCTGAACTATCATAATTTGACTTCCATTTCCTATGGTCAGTTTGACTCTGTCCGTATGCTTCCTAATTCTAGACTTGATTCTAGTTCCTGCTTATCTGCATAGCACAGATGCCAAATTCCTTCCTCTGTAGTTCCCTGGATATTTCCTGAAATAATTTTTAAGAAGTGTCAGGAAAAATTAATCTTACAATCCATCAGGATAGTGTTGTTCTGATTTTGCTCCCTGAACTGGTTGACCATGAAGCCCTGTGGTCAGTCAGGTAAGCTCCACAGCTAAAGAACAAATAATATATCTAAGAAAGGAAAAGGAACAAGAACATCCTTTCCCATGATAGCTAGCTGTTGCTCAGCTGAGGCCCAGTGCTATACAAATTGTTTAAGTAACTTGTCCCACTTTCAGCACCAGTGAACGTAAAGGCAAGCTGCCACGTAGCAAGTGTGTGCCATGGAGAACCTCAAGCAAACAGCAAAAATATCTCAAAGTGGCATAACTGAATGCAACATACAGTTTAGTCTAAACCTTAGTTCTACTTGCAAAACTACTTTTATGGTTTGGGATAAATGCTACTGAGGTGAATTTTTCTAACAGTCACTATTTATTCACCATAAATGTAAAGGGAGTGTTTAAGTTCTTTTAAGTAACTAGACAGGTGAAATGAAAGCTGTCTTCACTTCAGACAGAGGCACATACAAACGTGGGTAGAGATGTTTGGATGGGTGCATTTGCCCACCAATAAAAGAAACAGCAAAACCCCCAGAAAATCTCATGAAGAAAGCAACAAAGTAGTGCTGAACACAAAAGGGTGTTTTGTGATCCTGGGGTTTCAGATTTAGCAGTTTCTGCTCTCACTGGCGCAGCTGTACAAAGAACTGTACTAACACAAGTGAGGAGGAAAGGGGGACACAAAAGGCAATTTTTCTTCCTGCCAATAATATATTGGAAAAATGCATGGAGAAGGAGAAGCAACAAATAAGATACAATATGCGGACTGCTGGGAGGATATGCAGCACTGGGGAAAAAAACCACCAAAATGACTAACTTCTGTACCAGGCACAACCCTAGTAATTAATAGTAAAGAGTATTATGTTTGTCCATGTGCTACTAAATCTATAAAAGGAGGAGTCAGCATGGCTTTCATAGGGGGAAGTTATATCTCACAAGGCTACCTCAGATAATGCCTGTTGTCTGAGATAAAACTGATTGATAGAGATGGGGTGCAGGAAGCCCATAATGTGATAGGCAGAAGCTGGGAAAAATATACTGGAAGAAGTATCGGTCTTTACTTGCTCTGTTCTGGTATGATTTTCCTATGCATTTACTCATGCCAATTGCCAGAAGGAGCTCACTGGACATTTGCTTTGAGCCAGTGCATGCATTCCTGTCTCATCCTGTTCTCAGAGAATTCATGGAAGCTGAACAGTTCTGAGGCTTCCACCACTCCGCTAGATCCAGTTAAAATTGGCAAAAGAGTGAAGAAGTTATAAAGGGGAGGGAGCGAAAGGCAGCGAGAGACACACACACAGCAGGACTACGTGACCCTCCTTTCTTCACATTCCTAAACAATTCCAGCAAAAGCTTCTGCTGGACTTGGCCACAGTTTTTATCTTGAAACAGTTAGAATTTAAAAGGGCATTTTTCATTGTCTTCAAACATATTTGGATTTAATGATAAAAATCACGTGGAAAGCATTTTTCTCTTTTAGCAATATGTTTTGTTTCCTGTGATATATACAAAATTAAAGATCCCAAACCCACACAATTACAATGTCTTCACTGATACATCAATATTTACATTTCCCTAGTTTAAGTATTCAAGAGGAGATAAGTATCTTAATTAGGGTCATCAAGTAGTTTGGCTCATAAGATGTATTATCTTAGCTGATCTCATGTAGATTTTTGCTAGTTTCACATATTTTTGAAAAGCATTTATCTTGCTAAAGAACATTCATATTAAAAAGCAAAGAATTTACCCTACCCTAAATTAAGTGTACTCTGATTAATAGGTTAAAATTAGATATTATGACATATGCAAACACAGACTTTTACATATTAATACTATGAAAATCGAAACTGTTCTAACCTCTGCTGTGGACTTGTATTATAGTAAGAAGTTTGGTTTCAAAATCTAAGCACACCACAACTTTGGATAAAAGAATTTCCAATTCTGAGCTCTGCAGCTTGAATCTATTCTAGTAAGAATTTATTGCTGGTTTGAATTGTAAATGGAGATTTAGAATACAAATAGAACCATCTGTAAATAATGGCATTCAAACACCTATCATAGATGAAAATAAATTCCTTTTAGTATCATGTGTGGAAAACACTTTAGAGATATCCGTAACAGTATTTAGATAGAAGTGTAATCAGTGTGATGAAAGCAACTGGGTCTGGGTAAGAAGTCACAGGGAAAACCTCTGTGGCACAGGAAGTCCTTTCACTTTTCAGAACGTCATCCATCATGCTGGGGAAACGGCAGGAAAGTAACCTACTACTTCTTAATAGGCTTCTGCATAGCAAGCTGCTTTGAAGCAGCAGCTGCCCACAGTAAATTTCGTTGACCCTTAGAGCCTTTCTCCAAGTTTTCCAACTGTTTTGTCTCCTGAGTTACAACTCAGTGTTAGGTCCAAGTCACCAGCACCTGACAAAACTTAGAAGCTCCAACAATGTGAGAATGTAAAGCTTTCAGGGATGTTGTCTTTTCCATACAGCACCAGCAGAGAGACCTGATGCCATTACATTTACCAGTAGAGAAACTTTTCTCCCTCTGAGACAGGGACTGTTTTAGAGGATGGCGTTTCCCTATGCACGTGTGCACTACTACAGAATGTAAGATAAACAAAAATATTAGATTCCTGGCACAGGAATTAGCACTCTGTTGTGATACCAAGTGCTATATCTTATTCATTAAATCTCAAACATGTAACGGTTTAAATCTGCTGTTTGCACCAAAGTGGTGAAATTAAATATTAACACGCAATTATGGAGAATGGCAGAGTATAATGCCCTAACAGTGTACAACAGACATCAATTAAGCCTTACAATACTTACTTATTCATGTCCTGCTAATCAAATGCACTTCTGCATCTTTTGTTCCAACATCTGTGGACCAAGTAACAGCAAATTACTTGTTCTGCTTAACTTCCTTCTTAAATCATTCCTTCTCACCAGAGTTTGTGAAACAGAAGACATTATACCGCTCTCCTTCAAACAAATCCTATCGTCTCCTGTCCTCGCTGACACCAGGTGTTACCTCTCTTCTTCCCGCTCCTTATCTGTTTCCTTTAGATTGCCTTCCTCTTCTTACTTTTCCCAATGCTGCTCATATGTTCCCATCCTCTTTTGTTTTCCCCTCCCAATAGCATTCTGCTATGGGTTCTGTGCCTGCCATAATACTACTATATAAGCATATACCTTTCACAGCACCACAGCCCTTCTTTCTAGAATGAATAAATCATAACAAAATGAAAAGATTGAGGATTTTTAAGAAGGCCCACTTCTTTTCTGTAAGTTGTGAAAACCAGGATATCATGAACTTTTCCCATTTTCCCATACCTCTGATTTCTTATTCGTTTTTCAGATGGACTATCTAGAGAATATAAATTGCATTTAGCTTCAATAGTGGTGAGTAATCTAGCCTGATATAAATGCTTGGCATGCTTATGTTAGTGTTGGAACTCTAGTTACTCTGTTAACGTTCAAAGTTAGGTCTTCTGTACCGAACACTGTTAGATTTGTGTTAACCACCAAAAATAGAACATTAGCACACTAAAATACTATGGCACGATCACCACTTGTCCTTTACACTTCCACATAATAAATGGATTGTGAATGTCCTTTTCATTCCTTATATGAATAAAACATGGCAGTGGATCACATAATGGCATAATGGCAGAAAGAATATTAATTCCAAGATCATCTGTCCCCAAATAACAAGTGGGTGGGATAGCAGAAGAATATTTGCCTTTCGTGGAAATTTGCCCGGGTGGCTAGAAAACTAATACAAAATGAGATTAAATTACTACCCAAATAGAGAAGAAACAAACCTGACTGGAAAAAAAAAAAAAAAAAAAAAGAAAAAATTGTGAAGTGGAATCAAAATTCATTACTTCATCTGTTTGTGAGACCATGGAAGTCAACGTTGTCCCTTATGCACTACTCCATGTAACAATTCCTGAAAAAACAAATAAAGAATTGCTTCATGAGAAAATGTCACCATCTGTTTTCTCTTTTAGAAGAATTGTGAATGAGTAGGAGACAATGATTAAACAAGAAGAAACATGGTAGAATGATTTTTAAGGATAGACTTATGCTTCACAAAATTCCAGCAAGTGAATACTGCACGTGTTGTCAAGTAGCCTCAAAGGCAGATAAGTTAGCCTACCACTTATGCTTTGAAAATAAGATTTCACAAGGTTCCTAAAAGAGAAAAAACCCACACCCTAATTTTGTTGTTTTTTAAGATTCTATGTAAATCACCATTGGAAAAACCTGTAAATACATGAGGTCTTGGAATTGCATTGGGTTGCCCAAAGAAACACTAATACTATTTTCAGTAACTAAGATTGAGAAAAATGGTGCAAAAATATGTGTATCTGGAAAAATAATAAAAGATATGCCCCAACTATCTTGCTTTGTTATTGGCTGTGGTTTTGTACTTTTTGTTTTGGTATTTTTTAAGTGTGGCTGTATTGAAATCTAGACAAATTACAAAAGCTCATCTAAGAAATGAGGTATAAACTTGGGTGATGAACTCATGGTAGGACTTACCCTGCTGAAGTTAGTATGGTAAAGTATTTAGTACATTTTTTTTATTACTAGCTTAAGAATATTTGCGATTCAGTGCAATCAACTATGAGTTCAGTGCAGACATTCTCTGCCCTGAAACTACACAACAGAACATTTGTGCATTGGCATAACACAGCCCCAATCACAAAGATTGTATGATGGCATGCAACTAAAACTATCAAAAGATGCTTATTTGTAGTAGGTAGTGTGGCAAGAGTTAATCCAGGAAAAAAAACAAAACATTTTGCAGTGTTTACTTTTTTGTCTGTATTATGAATATACAGATAATGTGGGATTTATGAAAAGAATTCTGAGCTGAAGGAATGCTTCCAAAGGCATATATTTTGCAAATTATTGTAACGGTCTTGTTACTTGGATCAAATAATCCCGAATACTTAATCTGCTTTTAATGGCCACTAACTCAAGCACTAAAAGCTTCATTTACAGTAAAAGGAGGAGGAGGAAGATACACAACTTCATACAGCCGTAGGGAGGAGAACATATGTTGTCAGAGTCAAACTTTGAGGAGAGCTATGGATCCTTAAATTTCCTTTTCAATAAAAGAACCAAAAAGAGAATTCTTAAGGAAAATAATTGAAGAAGAATAATGGTATCCATCTGGAGCAGACAATATATGAAGTCAGATTAGATGGCTTCCCAGAATGAAACAATTTTAATTTGAAAAGGAAAGAGTAACTTTAGAAATCAATTTTGAAATCACATTCAAGGGGTGAAGTGCTATTGAGTAGCTCATGCAGTTCTCAGCAAGTGTGGTTTCAGTGAAAAAGCAAGCTTAGTTTTGAATGACAATACTAAGAAGACTGAATATTACTCAATCAAATCTTTGGCTCCTTCAGTTAAGACACAGTTCAGAGAAATCATAAGCAGAAACTAGCAAAACACTGGCAAGGAAAACCTCATTTTATATTATTTGCCATTTTGTAACTCTGATTCCAATTTTAAAATTGAAAATATAATCCCTCCTTTTGTTGAAGTCTTCTCTATTATTTTTTTTCTTTACCTTTTAAAACATATCTTGCGCCCATAGTGAAATGTGGTGAATTTGACATATGGAGATTCTATGGAGAAAACAAATCCAAAACCTCCAGTATTACTGAAATTTAGTGCAGTATAGGAACCTCAGGAATTAGAATTTGCTTCTCATCAAGCTGCAAATAGCATTTTAAGGACTGGTACAAGAATCAGATTTTGCTTGTAGCTGGCAGATATAAGCAAATCCCTTCTGGTGAGAATCAAGGAATAGTGTAAGAGTCTACAATTTTTGGTTAACACCATTTTGTCACAGCAGCGCTGAAAATTACCATAATATGAATAATAAACTATGTTATTATACATCTTCCAGCCAGTGTGACATCCTTAGCTCCACGCACTACTTCAGGCCTCCCGTTTTTTCAGCCAGGGTAGTTTTAACCTGGTTGCATCCTCTAACGCAAGCCTAAAGTGAATCCACAAATCCTCCTTCTTGTTCCAGGAACAGAGGTGGCAACAAGGGAGGAATGCACAGCTGTGAGCAAGACCATTTCTTTAGCAGCAAATACTAGATCATTGTTTAAAAGCAAACAAATGAAAAACCAACTTAAGTGCACTGACAATTCCGCCTTTCACATCGGTCTTTAGGCCATGCCCCTCAGCACAGTCACCTAACCTTTCTTCCTATGGTACCAACAGGAAAAAGTCATAGAACAACTTTCTACAAAGACCATTTCACTACTGCCAGATAGTAGCTAAGTATTTCAGAACAGGTTGCAAGACCTCTTTGGCCATCAAAAATTAAAGGTCCTGGGATATAAAAGTTACATAGGGAAGGCTGCAAACAGATTTGAAATTAGATTTTTAACGGATGGAACCAATTGATTTTGCTAACATGGACCTATTTTTCATGGCATCAAATAAAAATACATTTAGCTAATTTGCATCTTTTTGGAGAGTTCTTGAGTAATTTTCACACGGGTAATGCAAGTTTCCTTTCTTGATACCTGCCAATTTTCCAACAATTTTAGGATGTGGATAAAGTGGCATCCTTTTTTTTTTTTGATCCCCATGTTTATTATTCGTGTTTACTATTCAATTAAATGAGGCACAAATGAACTGTACCTATTTCATGTCCATCTGTAAATTTATCTCAACAGGGAAATCAAACTATTATAAAAAAATTAAGTTGCCAGTTTCTGAGAATAGAAAGATACCAAAGCCATTTGCAACTGTGTGTAGAAAACATGTTTTCTTTTTCTTATTTCTTGGTTTCAATTATAATGTCAAGTTATATGAGATGTTTAACATAGAATGTCAAGTTCCAGTAAAAAGCACAGAACATTCAAGGCCAATGTTTGGTGCATTTCATCACTTACATAAATAGATTGTTTCTTTTAGAGGAGGTTTAAAATTAATTTTTGAAAAAAAAAAAAAAAACCAACAAAACCAAAACAAAAAAAAACCCCACTGACAATTTAATCTTGAAGTTCTAAAGAATACAAAGCAACCAGCGACCAGCTGAATATTTAGAACAGAAATTAACAATACTGAAATATGATCTTATATACAATGAAATATTAAAGAAGAAAAAAATTGGAGACAAAGTCTTTATAAGAAAATTATTTTTATGCACTGATTAGGAAAATTCAGGTTTAAACTGAAATAAAATAATACAAATGATGGCAGTATAGCATGGTATAGATGGTAGAGCATAAATAAACAGAGGCTGAAGGATGAGGTACAATTAAACTTAGTCAGTTAAGAAGACCTGAAAACAGTATCCTGTGCAAACACACCAGAGTTTTCAATACAGGAGTCCTGCTGGCCTCTACCTATAGTGACCTAATACAGCTTAGTATAATTTAGAAACAAGATAAAATCACCCATATTCTACTTTCCATTAACAGCCTTCCAGCTCCGAAGGGACTGAGTGCTCAAAGGCTCCACCTTAAGCTTCCAGGGTGGTTAAGGGGAGTGACATTCTTAACTCACGCATGAGGCTGACAATAAACACGCCTGAATTGCCCCCAGAGACCTCTCCTATTTCTGTTACCGTGCTCCTACTCTTATTACTGTCTTACCCGTATCACACAAATTTTACTGCAGCCTCCCTTCTCTACAAAATGAGCTTATTTTTATATCATATTTTCACCCCCCAAATGCAAATTTAATTTCTCACACTATACCCATTAACAAGAGCAACCTGATCACTCTGTACAGTAAGATTTCATCAAAATACCTAAGTCAGTCATATAAACTCATCAGGGTGATAAAACATGAATATGTGCATTGCAAAGGGGGTTCAGTTAAAGACTCAATTAATGCTAAATAAAGTGACAAAAATAGAGCCTACAAATTTACTTAAACATTTCAAATTTCTTACACACTGAAGTGCTTGAATTGTCTGAATGTCAAATTTTAAGTAAAAAGGAAGAACCCTAATTAGAAACCAAGAAATTGCCTTGAGAAATAAAGCTTTTTTCAAAAAAAAAAAAAAAAGTAGCAAAGGAGATGTATATAAAGTTCCCAACTCACTACATACAGAGGCTGGCCCACAGAAAAATCAAAGCTGAAAAGTAGCATGTGCCTTCTATTTCCCTACAATTTGCATATGAATAGAGGAAGAGAATTGGCAACAATGATATGGTGCTATTTATAAAGTCCCATAAGGGGGGCAGAGAAAAAACCCAAAGATTGTGACACCTAAGGTCACAAAAGAAAAAAAAAAAGCAAAAATAGAAAGTTGCAGAGAAAACATCTGCAAGTAGTGCTACTGTTGAGAGAAAAGAGAGAAGCAAACACTCATGCACACCATTACCAAGCAGCCTGAAACTTAAACCAACACCATTGGTATGGGATTTTTCTTGCAAGATCAAAAGGAAGCAGCAATGCCATCTGCTGTTTGCTTTGAAAAATTGTTCGAGCAGATGTTGCCATGTGTGGACCCCTCCATCCCTTCTACTAAGAAACCACTTGAAAAATAACCATGAAATAACATGGGGAAAACATCTGCATGGTATACAGCAGACCACCAGTAGTGAAGCACAGGAAAGCCAAGAGAGGAGGAGAGAAAAGGCTGGAGCAATTCAAGCACGTCTAAGACTAGGTCAGAGACAGGCACCCCGTTGCGTGGCATAACCTCCATATGTATACATATGTATAACCACTCACTGGTTGTCTTTCCTTTCGTTACTCAGCAGGAGGAAGCCAGATTTCTCACCCATCGGACCTATGGCAGGCAAGACACTCTGCGTGTGTAGTTAAGCCAAACACCACAAAGAATGTGCTAAAGAACCTGTATGTCAAGGCACAAAAATGACTTACTCCTTCCTCTCCCTTTCAATAGGCTTATATCCCACCTCGCACAATAAAACCACGCCAGTGTATTTATCATTATGGATAGAGAAATTACATGCTTTCCACATTTCTAAAAGAGCTTTTATATCAAAACGGTGAAATCCTCAACAATTTATATGGAACCGTCTATGTATTCTGACAAACTTTTCAACAATACAAGTACAGTACAATCACAGGCATCAAGATGTTACGGTACCCTCTAAAAACTATAGGAGACAGACAGAAGATACAAGGGGCACTGACTGTCTTTTGTGTATCCTGGGAGTCTTAAGGGGCAAAAATTACCAGTCCTACAGCACTTTTAGAGATGACTGCAAAATATATTACCAACAGAGACTAACTGAAAAATTTATATCATAACAAAAGACATTCTAGGCACTTGTGAGGTTTTCACTGTGTTCATTTCTTTGACCTCATGATCTAACATTTTAGAAGCTTATTAAAAAAGTTAACCCAAATAGCTCTACACTACATAAATATTCTACATACATTTCAACTTGCCCTTGAAATCATGCTGCCTAATTGCTTTGCAGACAGCAGCCTGGAAAGGGAAGTAGGTTTTTTTTTTTTTTAAGAACTGCTATTTTCTTCAAACCACCTTGGTCCCATCTTATAATGTGCTTGCTAATATATATATGAATAGACTTATTTCTTTCCTGGAACTGTGGAGGACCAGGGTGGACATGAACATTTTTTGACCTACCGCATGTTTGCTGTCACTTTAAGGAGGGAATAACGTGTTAAGCTTTGTTCTTAGATTGCTGAGTCATGATCCATACGCTATAATAATTTGTTCCTGACTAATCTAGGATGATTGAAGAACACATTCAATCTTTCTAAGACTGACTGCTGAACTGGTGGATTTCAGCTTTTGGAGTAATTAAATGTTAGGGTTTGGGTGGAAATGCAGCTATCACAGAGACACTTCCAGAAGGGTTCAATAGAAGTTTACCGAGGTTTTCCAGAGACTACAACTCTCTTTCTGCTGGTCCACTTCTTAATGTGTACCACTGACCCCGTAAGTTATTACAATGACAGTGTGGATATATACTTGATAAAAACAAATTGAAATGGCAGCCCCAAGGACTGCTTGCTTTCACTATGAAGATAGTCAGCCATTTAGCTATTCTGCAGCTTGAACAGGGTTGGGCAGCTCTGGTCATCTCAGCCTGGAGACCTACCAGCCCCTGTTTCATTGCGTGACCTTTTCAGATTCCAAGAACACACTATTGCATCCCTGGGGCAAAGTCAAATACTGGACGTGAGGAAACACCACAAGAAGTTCCAGACTGAACTTCTCTTTCTATCATGGCCTGGAAGCCTTCTAGTGCAAGTTAGGCAAAACTCTTCCCTTTCCCTACCACACTGGAGAAAAAACCAAGTATGTAAGGTAACACATCGCAAAAGAGAGAAAAATCCTAAAAAGACTGAAGGATCTGCATGATGAATGCTTCCATTGCAAACAGTAGACTGAAAAAAAAAACAACAAACCCCACATAGGAGAGATGCTGGTACTTAACTACAGCTAGCTTAAATTAAACTATCTACAAAAGAAGAGCACAAAACTACATAAATTTATAAAGAATGAGCCTGTCTGAGCTAGATCAGACAAATGGAGGGAGGGACATAGCGGGCTGGAACTTATGAGATGAAGCCTGGGTGAATTGGCACCAAGAACTGGATTTGGGAAACTAATTTTTTTTCAATACTCCATAGGACAGTCAATATAGGGCAGTCCTTTTTAGGGTGATCTTCAAGGTACTCCAGTGTGCAAGACTTCAGGAGGAAAACAAGTCAGGCCTTATACAACAAGAAAGTATAGAAGGGATAGAACACTGCTACATAATATTTCAATACTTAATGATGACAGAATCACAGATTGGTTGAAGTTGGAAGGGAACTGTGGAGGTCATCTGGTCCAACCCCCTGCTCGGGCAGGACCACCTAAAGCTGACTGTCCAGGAGCACTCTCAGACAGCTTTTAAATATCTCCAAGGAGGGAGATTTCACAACCTCCCTGGGCACCCTGTGCTAGTACCTGATCACCCTCACAGTGAAAAAGTGTTTCCTGATGTTCAGAGGGAACCTCCCATGTTTCAGTTTGTGTGCATTGCCTCTGGTCCTGCCACTGGGTACCACTGAAAGAAGCCTGGCACTGTTCTCTTTGCACCCTCCCTCCCTTCAGATATTTGTACACCTTGATAAGAACCTCCAGAGCCTTTTCTTCTCCAAGCAGAACTGTCCCAGCTCTTTCAGCTTTTCCTCATATGAAAGATGCTCCAGTCCATTCATCATCTTGGTGGCCCTTTGCTGGGCTCTCTGCATTATGCCCATGTCTCTCGTACTGGGAAGCCCAGCAATGGACCCAGCACTCCTGATGTGGCCTCACCAGTGCTGCGTACAGGCAAGAATCACCTCCCTTGACCTGCTGGCAACACTCCTCCTGATGCAGCCCAGGATACCATTAGCCTTCTGATGCAAATGGTCCAATTAGAAAATGCCTTAGATTTGTTCTGAATGTGTTCTTCCATCAGTCTACATTAACCATTCTCTGAAGGATTTAAAACACTACATCTTGTACTGGTATTCCTAACTTCTCAGATATTTTAACTCATCTATTCAGAGTTTTTATAGCATCATTCAAGTGGACTGTAATCCTTACACATACTGCTGTTTTTTTAATCTCTTGAAGTTATTGAGTAATGACTGACCTGAAGTAAGACTGAATAACAGATGTGAATACGTCAAGATTACCTCTTCTTTGACCACTTTTCTTTACTAAAAAAATAATATTGTTGGCAAGAGTTATTGTCTGAGAATTCTACCCTTACTGATGTCCCACAAAATTTCTATAGGGGTGAACTATCTTTGGAACATCACAATCCCTTTGAGTTGTTAAGAAAAGGATAAGCTTTTCACAGTTTTTAAAATATATTTTTTCCAATATAGCAATTTGCAGTTTGTGCCCTAATGCTTGTATTTTTCTTATAAACAACCGAGAAGTGGTACTACAACTGCATTTGCATTGTCAGCTATGTAGTTCAGTATGAAAACATCACATGTACTTCAGATCTTAGAGACACTTGAATCTGGATTTGAACTTTGCCGAAGAAAATATACTCATTTTAAGGTACAGAAAAGAAAAAAGTGACTCTAAGAAGTCTGGAAATTAATTCGGCACAGCTATGTTTCAGATGGCTACCACCTGCGAGTTTCTCAAAGACCAGACACAGATATATGAGCCAGTCCTTCAAATTACAATAGAAGGCAGAGCAATATGTGCACGCATGTATCTAGCCAACATGATAGATAAAAAAATTAATATATGCTGATTTATCACACAAACATTTCTTCTTTCTCCCAATGCCTTTTGGTATCTTTTTCCCTTATTTTCCTGCTTGCTCTTTCTCTCTTTTCTTTCTATTCTCTATTCCTCTCTCCTTCTAGTGATACAAAGAAAAATAAATCAGAATTACAGTAGGCCATGGTAAACATTTGTGAGAAAGTGAGAGTTTCTTATTTATATATATAGAGCTTAATCCTCTGACAGCTCAAAATGCAAGCTCCTTCTTAGTTGAAGGCTGAATCATCACCCATAAATCAGAAATTAATGGATTGATTAGAGGCAGGAGAAAATAGTAGTTTGCTTAGAAATATTTTAGGGCCAATTTTTCAAAGTCCACAACACGTTCGGTGTCCAAAAACAGGTAAAAAACCTCAACAACAACTTCTAGTAATATTCTCTGAGAAACGAACACACTAAAAAATACTCTGCCATCTAAATGAATGCTTTTCAGTGATTAAAAACTATTCTGTCAAATTTTACCAACCTATTTTTTTCTGAAATTAGAAGTCATTAATGGGTAAACCCAGATCTTTAAATTCACCGCAAGTAAAATGCTTAAATGTAGTATCTTATTAGGATGGGTAAGAAAGAACTTAACAGATGCAGACAATATTTTTTTTCTGTAATTTTTATCTAGATTTTCAGACAATAAAAAAGTACAGTATTACTTCTGTAAATCACCACATCTGACAGTATTTTGTATTGCATTACCAATTGCTTACTAAACTATATTAAGACTACAACAACAGTTTTTTCTGATACATTCAGATAACTGTATGTTTAACTGTAATTAAAAATATCAAGTATCCAATTCGTGAAGAAGTAAGGGCAGGGGTTAGTAGAATTGTCACCTTGGACTTCCAGAGGGCAGACTTTGGCCAGTTTAGAGGCCTGGTTGACAGAGTCCCTTGGGAAGCAATTCTGAAGGGCAAAGGAGTCCAGGAAGGCTGGATGTTCTTCAAGAAGGAAATCTTTAAGATGCAGGAGCAGGCTATCCCCATGTGCTGTAAGACAACCTGGCAGGGAGGAAGATCAGTCTGGCTAAACTGAGAGGTCTGGCTGGAACTCGGGGAAAAAAGAAGAAAGTTTACAGCCTATGGAAGAAGGTGCAGGTCTCTCAGGAGGACTACAAAGATTCCATGAGGCTATGCAGGGAGAAAATTAGAAGGGCCAAAGCCAAGCTAGAACTTAATCTGGCTACTACCATAAAAGACAATTAAAATGTGTATATAAATACATTAACAACAAAAGGAGGACTAAGAAGAATCTCCACCTTTCATTGGATCCAGGGGGAAACACAGTGACAAAGGATGAGGAAAAGGCTTAATGCCTTCTTTGCCTCAGTGTTTAATAGAAAGATCAGTTGTTTTTCAGGTACCCAGCCTCCTGAGCTGGAAGACAGGGATGGGGAGCAGAATGAGCCCCCCATAATCCACGAGGAAATGGTTAGCGACCTGCTATACCACTTAGACACACACAAGTCTATGGGGCCAAGTGGGATCCACCCAAGAGTAATGAGGAAGCTGGTGGAAGTGGTCACGAAGCCACTTTCCACCATTTATCAGCAGTCCTGGCTAACTGGGGAGGTCCCAGTTGACTGGAGGTTAGCAAATGTTACACCCACCTACAGCAAAGGCCACAAAGAGGATCTGGGGAACTAAAGGCCTGTAAGTGCTGGGGAATGTTATCGAGCAGATCATCTTCAGTGCCATCATGTGGCATGTACAGGACAACCAGATGATCAGGCACAGTCAACATGAGTTTATGAAAGGCAGGTCCTGCTTGACTAACCTGATCTCCTTCTATGACAAGGTGACCCGCTTACTGGATGAGGGAAAGGTTGTGGATGTTGTCTACCTAGACTTCAGTAAAGCTTTTAACAACATTTCCCATAGCATTCTCCTGGAAAAACTGGCTGCTCACAGCTTAGATAGGCATACACTTCGCTAAGTGAAAAATTGGCTAGATGGCCAGGTCCAAGAGTTGTGGTGAATGGAGTTAAATCCAGCTGGTGGCTGGTCACAAGTGGTCCTCTCCAGGGCTCAGTATTTGGTCAGTTCTCTTTAATATCTTTATCAATGATCTGGATGATGGGATCAAGTGGACCCTCAGTAAGTTTGCAGATGACACCAAGTTAGGCAGAAGTGTTGATCTGCTTGAGGGTAGGAAGGCTCTTCAGAGGGATCTGGACAGGCTGGATTGATGGGCCGAGACCAATGGTATGAGGTCCAACAGGGCCAAGTGCCGGGTCCTGCACTTGGGTTGCAACAGCCCCATGCAACATTAGAGGCTTAGAGAAGTACGGCTGGAGAGCTGCCCAGTGGAAAAGAACCTGGTGGTGTTGGTCGACAGCTGGATGAATATGAGCCAGCAGTGTGCTCCGGTGGCCAAAGTGGCCAACAGCACCACTCTCTACAACTATCTGAAACGAGGTTGTAGAGAGGTGGGGGATGGTCTCTTCTCCCAAGTGACAGGCAATAGGACAAGAGGAAATGGCCTCAAGTTGTGCCAGGGTAGGTTTAGGATGGATACAAGGGATTCTAGAAGTAGACATGTATGTGTTATCAAGAGGAGCAGAATAACTTATTTCTAAAATGTTTGTTCTCCATGTTACGGTCCCTAAGTACAAGCAAAAATGTTGTTGCCTCAGAGAAAGAAGGGAAAATTTCAATATTACTGATTTTTACATGAGACATTCATATTACAAAATATCATTTGTCATACATATAATGCTTTTATCACTTCAACTTCGTACTCTCCACTTTTGATTCAAAACTTCAAGTAGGTAAAGGAATGACCATTTTCTGTTCCTGTGGCTTCTAGAGTAGCTATTTCTGTTCGTGTTACAAATGTAGCATTTCTTGTTCACAATGGAACATATCCAGTAGGGATAGAAAAACATCTACTAAGATATTATTGCTGATGGGGAGTTCTGTAAGATTTATTGTTGCTGGCTTCACTTTCAAAGCATATTCTGTCTTCCCCATCCAATAGTTATCCAATTTAATATCCGTCTAAATATGCAATTTGTAATCAGTTTACAAGCATACATTTCAGAATGCCCTTTAAGTCTTGCTATATACATACTAGCAGACCATCTTTTTCCTTCCAGTCACTTGGAGATCAACTGAGGCATAATGATAATGTATGTGTTTTAGATACTTGAAACAGAACACAAGTTGATTCAGATAGATTTTGCTGATATGTGTAGTAAAATATTCTGTCTGCTCATCCCTATTGTCTATAAGAAACACTGTCATATAGGTTTAATTCTTCCCTGGAGTCATTAATCTTAGAGGCCTCGGCTGGGAATCTCAAACTGTGAAGCAGCTGTCAGTGCTCCAGAAGGAAACGTGAGCAGCCAGAATGAACACCAGTGCCGTTGCTTGCTTGTTCCTGCCATTGTGCAACAACACTCGCCAGCTCTATAACAACATTGCAAATGCACATTCAGAGCCCCCTAAAATGATTCAAATAGCTATTAGATTTAGCCTCAACTTTTCTATTTGCAAATAATCAACATTTTTAAAGCCTTTTTCAAATTAAAGTCTCCCAAACTGTAGAAATAAACAAAATATCAAAGCTGATTTTTTTCTTTCTAGTAATATTCCACTATCTTAATCAGAAAATAGATTTTTAAATGTCTTTCAAAATAAATAAAAAAAATATCAATTACAAATGCAAAATTCTTCTCAAGTTGTTTTTAAGGAGAATTCTTATTCTTCTGCATTATTTTTATGTTCACTAACTTGTAATTCAAAGAAAAGAAAAGCAGTGGTTTTAAAGCACTAGTTTATATCTTTATACTAGCCCAACTTGTATCTACAAAAAGAAGACATGCAAGGTCACTGACTGTTATTATGATCTCAGATCCAAGCTGCACGTTTCTACGCAGTATTTTACCTGGAAATTTATCATACATTGGGCACTGAAATACAATATCATAAATTCAGTTCAAATTAAATTGGGCACATACTGTCTATTTTGTTCCTTATCCTTTGAGGCTGCCAAAGGAGGTAGAGAATACTGGACCATACCCAGAACCTTAAATTCAAGAGAATTTATGTTTGTGAAACAGCATGCTCCTCAGGCCTATAAGCAAGCAAGAGACAACAAAGCAGAATAAGAAGCCAACGCACTGTGAGCAGATGATGAATGTGTCTAGCTTTGTAAAGAGTCACATCTGGTATTATAACTGCTCGCCTCTCCAGGTTTTGTAACTGAATAGCATATATTCTTCTTAAGAATTTTGATTGCAAAAAAAATAATGGTTTGATGTACAAACCTTTTGAAAATATGCTTCATACAAAAGTTGCTGGCTTAGGAGCTGAGTCAGAGATTTAATGATAAGATAAGTATGCTGAAGTTCGGTAAGTAAGATACTCTTTTTTCTTGCCCTTTTTCCAAAGCAAAGACTGTCCTGGAAATAACTAAGATGGTTACTAGCTCTTCTATTTTTCCGCATCTTGCTGTCCTGCTTCTGAAGATGTTTTGCAGTTGCTACTGGTACTAATAAGAAGCTTAACAAAAAAGGATAGAAATGAAGACTTGAAAGAAGGAATCAGATGCCACTGGGAATATTGATATAGAAGTTCAGAATCCAAAAAGAAAACAGTTTGCAAATAAATGTTGAGGTAGTAAAGCCAATTATCTCCAAATGATTGTCTGCAAGTCTATCATCTATAAATTCACAGAGGCATTATTTCCTAATTTTATAAGGAAATGATGTAATGATTCAGTTTGAGAATTAAGATGTAAGAGGGACTGCACTGTTTGTTTCCACAAAGAAGCTTTTGCTTTTTCTAAAAAAAAGCAACTCACCCATAGATATGTACTTTTATTATACCATATCATATAGAGTAGCATCAGAAGACCCTGAAGGTCCTCTTTTTTGTAGAAGACAGGAGAAGATAATGTTTTAATAACCTCATAAAAGGAAAATTAACCTTGCCTTGGAACAATGGTTGAATTCTCTTCTGTATTTTTTCCATTATTCTCTTCATAACTGTTTTACAAGGTAGTGCAGTCTCAGGTTTGGTCTTACCTTAGATTGTCAGTGTCCTGGTTTCAGTTGAAAATAGTTAATTTTCTTTCTAGTGATTGCTGTGAAAGGAATGTCAATAATGCATAATGTTTTAGTCACTGCTAGGTGATGTTTATATTTTCAAGGACTCTTTTCAGCTTCTTATAGAAGCTGAGAAAAAGCACAGACAGAACAACAGAACAGCTAATGGAATATTTTATACGATAGACATCATGCTCATTATATAAATAGGGATTGGTCAGGGGCAGGGGAATTCATGGTTGCTGCTTGGTAAGGTACCAATTCATTGGGTGGTGAGAGTGACTTGTAGTATTATTATTATTATTGTTATTTTCCTTTTCTGTTATTGTTCTATTAAACTCTTTATCTCAACCCATGAGTTGTTGGTTTTTTTGGTTGGTGTTTTTTTTTTTTTTTTTTTCTTTTTTTTTCTTTCCCCTCCTTTTCTCCTTGTCCTTTTGGGCAGAAAGGGGAGAACTGTGCAAGTGGCTGCCTGGTCCTATCTGCTAGTTGGGGTTAAACCATGACAGTCACTCAAAGAAGATGGACAAAAAAAGAAAAGAGATTTTGAAATGGAATGCATTTTCATAAAATATAGTGTTTCCTTTCCAGCTCTCAGGAAAGGTGACAATAACTTCTATCTAATGTGCAATTTATATGCCAAAATTTGGAGCAATAACATCTGCACAGAAAATTCCTGCTGAAACACAGTAATTAATAATTTTCTCAGAGCAGAAAAAATTTATTCACTTGTCCAAAAACCTTAGTGTTAGCTTTATTTCTATGCACCCAAAAATGTTATCACCAAAATACTTGGAATGCTGTCAGCTTAGCTTTCAATTCTAGTCTTTTCTAATAGTCATAACTGTAACTTGGGATGATCTTCCCTACATTCACAGTGCCAAAAAAGTTTCACTTTGAAGAAACAGTTACAGAAGTGTACTTTTCAAAGTAGATTTTACATAGGGAATTTGTTTGGAGAGTCTTTCCACATGAACAATAGTGTGCCTGTTGAACACATTCAGAGTATGAGTCTGCAGCCAGAACCATCAAACTCAAGATTGCTGTGAACAAGTCTAGTTTGCATAACGATTTTGTTGTCCTTTCTGAGTGTTTGCAGAGATTTTCTCCACTAGCATTGTACAGTTCTGCAGCAGTGCTTAAAAGCCAGTGCTAAGGAAGAAATCTGAAACAAGGTTTACAAACTATGATGAATCTTTGATAATTAGAGCAGTTAAATTAGCAAATAAATAATCACGGAATAGTCAGAGTTGGAAGGGACCTCTAGAGATCATATAGTCCAACTCCCCTGCTAAAGCAGGATTGCCTAGAGCACATTACTCAGGACTGCATCAAGGCGGGTCTTGAAAATCTCCAGAGTAGGGGACTCCACGAAGTAGCAGAGGAAGTTGAGTGAAGTAGTTGAGGAAGAAAACTATGTATGCCTACACTAGACTTCTAGGTAATTTTTGAGATATACTGGATCAGTAAGTTAGGTATTCTAAAACTTTGATCCTTAACCCAACACTCGTGCACAAATCATACTGTTTATCCACTACTATCCTTTCAGTAAGATTCCTCACTTTTTTTTCCTTGCTCTTGCCTGATAAAAAACTGTGAGAGTGGGGAAGAGCAAGTAGCTTAGATTCTACAAGGCACTGAAACCTACCCAACCTTTCCTGTTTCCTGTACTTTACAAGAAAATTTTATGTTGCCCTGGGCAGAGGCAAGGAAACAGAATTCAAGAAACGATGCCATGTGTAACCTTAGGCAAGTATTAGAAGAATGATAGCCAAAGACATAAAGAAAGTTTTAGGCAGCACAACCAGGCATACTATAGCCTGCCAGTCCCAGCTTCCTCACATGGGCACAATAACAACAGGACAAAACGTGTTGGAGGCAAAAATGACACAGGGAAGACAGAAATTTCTAGGACTGATGCGATATAGTGCACACTCCTCTATCAGGATAGATAAGAACAGATAGATGAATGTAGACCGCCCGTTTGCTTAATAAATTCTACTAAGGCAAAGATTAAAAATAATAGGCTCTATGAATGAAGTTTATTGGGTTTTATATGATTTTTTTTAATTACAACTAATATGACCATAATTTTCGTTATTTGCATTTTTGTCTTACAGTAACTTGCTTAAGAAATAAGATCCTTTCTGTTTTTAGGTTGGCCTGCATTTTATTAAAAAAAAACCTGAAACTTGATCGCTTTCCTAGTCTTAAAAAAAAAAAGATTGTGAGCATTAATCTTTTTGAAGAAGCCATTTATCCAACAAAGAAAAGGATATATCCTCACATACTTAAGAGCTTTTCAACAAGTGGGACAGCTTCATAAGAATGCCTCATAAACAATAAATGAGTGGATTATTAGAAAAGATCTTGAGATAAAGAAAAGCTATTCCTTTCACTTATTCAAAATGGAGTTTTGCCCAAGGTTAAATCAGAGGGCTTTGAAAGCACTAGGAACTGAGGACAGATTTCCTGTATCCCAGTCTTCGGGCTTTAACCATAAATATTATTGCATGTATAATGACTGTGATGTGTCAGCATGATTGACTATAAGCTTCTGTACTTGTTGATGCATCTAATTTCTTTTTACAAGTAAATAATACCTATCTGTATGACAATAGCATGCAAACTGGCAATTTTTACATGCTAACATCAAGTTGTGAACATGTAGACTGCTTTCCCCCTGCTCTCAAATTATAGATTTTCTTAAGTAAATGTGCTAACAGCAGTTACTTCTAGCCAAAATACATCAAGAATTCCAACACATTTTCTTCTCTCACAGACTTCCTAATGTAAACGTAAGCATCCAAGCTCTCCTACCTCAATTCTATTAGCAATACAGGAGCATTAGTCTAATACAGACCCACTTGTCCAGCAACAGGCTGGACTATAGTTCAATTTGTGTAGCTGTGTATTTCACAGGGGGAAACTAACTAGCTTTCAGTGGACTTTTCTTCTCAACATCACACAGAATAAAATTCAAATTCTTCAAAGCTGGTTTTCTACTAGTGGGAATTATTTTGCATGTTCTCCTATATTTAGTCTCATGGATTACATGCTGTCCTTTCTTTAAGCCCTGGTTACTACACCACTTGTCAAATACACGTTTCTCTCAGATAAAACAATTCCTTTCTACAGAGTCTGTGGTGGCCCTCAGTGCTTGCCTTCAGTGGTATCTATCTTGGTTTCTAAATGCTCAGCAGTTATGTTATGTTAAGCCAAATCAATCCAAATCAAAGCCCACAATGACTTACTGATTCAACAGGAAGGAGTGCTGGATGACCCACAAATTCTTTTACACTTCATTTTCTTCTTGGGTAGTATACATTAAGACTAATATTTTAATAATGTGAACTATTCTCTTGCACTGTATGAGTCCGATCTACAGCATCTAGTTTGAAAAGAAACTGAGACCCTATATATAGTTCAGTAACAAATATACCAAAGCAAAGATTGCCAGCTGCTTTCTTCTTTGACCAAATGAACACCCACAAAAAGGAAGAACAGAAAAGAAAAATCTTGTTTTTAGAAGAAATCTTGGTTTTAGAACTCTGTTTTTCATGGAGGCACATGAAAATGGATCATTAAGCAATTAGGATGGAACACAGTGTTGAACTAATAGAGAAAATAATTTCATAGCCAGAGTCCTCATTTCTATGTAAGGAACTTTTCCCACAGTCTTCTAAATCTTTTAGTTTATGTGAGAGTATGCCATTGAAAAATACTTTACCAGGCTCTCCAGCATGAGGTATGATCCCTGCATTTCAGACAGCTTCTCTGGTTAACAGTGGTAATTAGGAGGCAATTCTTCAGCACAGATCCTGAACTCCTTGTGCTCTGCCTTAAGTTCCTCCATGTTTGGCATGTGCATGCACCTTACTAATAAGAGGATCACAGGTCACACTGAAGGACAGTTTCCATTATGTAGGTCATAACCTTTGCTCTTCTAGTTAATGCCACCTTGGTCATCGTTTTGCCCTCTTTCCCTTAGGCTGACCTAGTGGCACAAAAGAATCTATCCCTTGCACTCAAAACATCCTCCTGACTACATGTTAAGCAACTATCAAACTCCTCTTTAAGCATCAAATGAGAAAAGAATATTTTCAAATATTATATTTGCACACAGTGCACATTCCAAAACCTCTCATGATATAACTTTCCTTAACAAGATAAACATATGGTTATGTATTTGTCTCATGATTGAAATCCTCTAACACCCTCCTAACGCATCCCTGATTACCTGTCAGCCTTGAGGGGATACCTGTAATTTAGAGAAAAAGCAACAGTACACAAAAAGCACTTTTCTACCACTTGTGTGAGAAGTGCCAGGTAGCCCAACACACATTAAATACTTTTTTTTTTCCTGTGGGCTCAGATAGAAGCATCATGAAGAGAAAAAGGAACAGAGTGAACAGCAAAGGAATACAAAGAAACACCATTATCTGAGAATCTCTGCTAGCCTCAGGTAACAAATCAGCAACTGCCAAACATCGTAAGTGGACAAATCTGGCAGTAAATCATACAAGTGTACTCCCTAAAAGAACTGGTCTAAAACACCTTATGAAAAGTAGAAAACTAGTCAGAGCCACAGATTCTAATGGAAATAGTCAGCATGACCAGGAACAACCTGATAGGAAGTTTTAAGACTGGGCAAATTTTCTGCAGGGTTTGACAGCAGGGACAATCTAACTAGAATTTTCATTATGGTGCAAACTTGAAACTTCTAAGACAGAAAATTCAAAATAAGAAGAGGAACATTTTAACAATTCTCACAGCATAAAAATTCAAGAGAAAAAACTATTAAGACTACTAAACTATTAATTTTGCTTTCTATAATGTAAAATTTTCTTCCTGGTAGTATTAAGATATTCAGTTTTCCAAGATAAAAAAAAAAAAAAGGATTTCCTAGTAGGGTAGTTTTATTATTTTTGAAAACTTAAAACATATTATGGTATCATATATAGTGTTACAAGCTGAAATAAATATCTAAATATTATATATAAATATTGAACACATACATTGTAATAAACAAATCCAGACAAAATCAAAATAAAATATTTTATCATATCAGAACCATACATTTTGGAAATAAATTCAGAAGATTGTTGGACTCTCATTTCTATTCTTATTATTGAGAAATTATCAAAATAAGCTGCTCCCACAAAACTTTTTTATTGCACTAAAACTGCATTTTTATCTTTTATAGAGAAATCTGTTCCATTAAAAATGTTTTAACCAGTTTAATCAGTCTGGAAACAGATGAGTTCACATAATCTGCTGGAATGTGTTACAGAGCCTGAAGAGAGTTTGAAAGATTAGTTTCTGTGGCTGGGGAGCCTTGACTCTTCATTTCATGATTCGAGTTTTGGTTCTACACCTTGAATACCAACATATTGATCATGGTGTTGGTCCGTCACCTGCATCTAGAATCTCAGGGGCTAAAAATGATCATGAGTTAAATACTGAAAGCACACAGGTGACAAACCATGGAAAGGAAGTGCATGCAAGCGCTGAGACAAAAGGTCTCCTGAATAAAGATTAAGGTGGAACAGGCCCATTTCAAACCTGTGTTTTTGATTTCTCTGTCTAAATCTAATCAATATGCAGCATAAGTAGTAATGTTAGCAGCCACATATTCCCCTCTTAATTCTGCAAATACTGAGGTACAGAAGAGAGGTCAACTTAATTAAATGCTTCCATCGAAAAAGAGTAACATTTACCTCTCCTTCTGCAGCCTGTCTGTGGAATAAATTATGTATCTTTAAGTCTAAACTTTGCCTGGTCTTTAAACATAGTTGCCCAAAGATACTGCTAAATACTAACGTTGGCCTTGGTCTCAACACTGTTATATTTGTGCAGCAGCCATAGCTCCCGCGCCAATCTGGCAGAGCTCTGACATTCAATACACTGGTGCTTACCTTAGTTGATTTGGGAGAAACTTATTTCAGCAGCGGCAAATTCCACTACTGCAAGATGGTCTTAAGACACAGTGTGTGTGAGGATGTGAGGACTGACATCAGCAACACAGACCACATGTGTATTTTTTTTCCTATGCATGTTTATTATTATGCATACATGTTTTGGTTTTTTTATTTAGCTCTATAGTTTAATGTTTACTTAACCCTACAAGAGCAAGTTGCAGAATATATGCCTATACGTGAACATTTGGCAAAGCATATTTTTCTAAATAAGACATTGTTCTATTCTCACGATTCACATAAAAGATCTCATGCTATTGTGGACATTTAAAGAGTTATCCAGGAAAATACCTAACTACACAAAAATGTCTGCTTTAATTTATTGATTCATTTTGGACCATCATGGGAAACTTAAGGCCTAAAAATATCTTACCCATAGGCTTTATGTTCACATTTCATATGTACTGAGAATGACTGACTGTACTAGAGGCCCTTGGTACCTGTTGCTGAAGTTTCTATACTCAGTATTTTTCTTGGATTGGACTTGCAGCCAACTGGTTGTAATTGACTCTCTACTGGGACAAGTTAGGATAAGAACATATGCCTTTCCCTAAAAAAGAGAGGGAGAAAAAGAGAAGGAGAAAGGGAGAGAGAAAAAGAAATATCACCAGTATTTATTTTAAGTTGCCTTCATTTCCAACTTTTCTGGCAGAATGTCAAGCTTCTGTCGTAATGCAGAACTCCATTTAAAAGCAGCTCCTGGAAAAAAAGACTACACGAGGAACTGTACCTAACTAAAATATAAAATTTAAGAACGAGTAGCAGAGTTATTTCTGCCCTGTAGGGTAGACAGTCCACCTCATATTGCCATAAGATTTCTGCATATGAAATGCCAGGCTGGCATTTCTCTTTAGGGCAGTCATTAGTCAATTTGTCATACATCATGCAAACATAAATTACTAAATTATAACTGCAAATGTGAAAACCTCCAATGGTTCTTTACCTCAGGCCAACTATTTCTAGGCTAAACAAACTTGACACCAGGCTTCAGCAGCAATCGTAACAATTCCACGAGGACCTCAAGGGAATTATTGGCTGTACCATGTGAAAATATGCAAATTCTATCTAATTTTTGGTATATGAAAAAGGAACTTTATTTTTTACTAAACTTTTGCATGCAGAAAAGAGTATTAAAAAACAAAGCTTGTGTTGGTTTACATACATATTTCTGCAACATGCTGTATGTTAAGCTTTGGTGCACATAAGTAGAAACTATCACCATCTTATCTTCGTTGCTGAGCTCACATTCACACTAGCTTCATTCTCATTTTTGGCATATGAAGTAAACCTCCCTCTGAAATCAGTCGTCTGTTCCTAATGGAACTCAGTATCCCCTTGTTCCTGTCCTAGTGTCCAAATACAAGATTGCAGGTGTAAGCTTACTAGAAATTATCCTTTTTCTTTAGACAGTTTACTATTTTGAAAATTGCCATGCATAATCTCTTCTTACTAAAGAAGTACTTAGTAGCATATTTACTAGTTATATACATCAACGCTTCCGATTTTCAGACCCAAAGTTAAATACTAAGTTGGAAAACACTGATGAAATCTAGTCCCTCCTCAGACAGGTGAATTTCCTTGATTTGTCATTGAAATGCTCCAAACTCTATCATAAAATACCACAGTGGGGAACAGCCTGCACAGCCATAGACTCCTGTGGTATCTTTAATAAATACAAACATTTGGTGTCACTATTAGGTATTGCTTCCAAAAGACAAATCAAGTAGCTCAGTATCTCCTGATGCAATATTTAACAGAGAATTTAACCTCTCCCGGCATTGTCCACAAGTCCCACACCAAAAGCCACACATGACCTGACTGACTGTTCATCCCCAAGACCAGCTTTGTTCCAACTTTGTTCCAACATAGCTGTGTCCTTCTCAAAGTCACTGACCAGAGCACTAAAACCAGCACAGTCCTCCTTCATTTAAAAAACTTCCATTACAGCTAAATATAAACTACTGAAGGTAATGGTAATGTCATATAGAGACTCGGTGGCTTACAACGGACTTCTGAGCGTCCGTTGTAACGGAGACACTCCGTTACATTTGTACGGAGCAGACATTTGTAGCCTAACAGTTTCTAGCTGGATGAAAATACTTCTTTCTTAGATGGCAAATGGCCATTGAGCAGCCACTTGTCAAGACAGGCAAAACAAGGAAAAGCCTTTTCCACAAGAGAAAAGCAGTGCTTGTGTGCCATAAACATGCTTCTCACCCTCCTGCATACTGCTCAACTCATGCATCTCCATCCTCCCACTCCTCCCTGTCCCAAGCTGCATTTCTGGGCCCATAGGAGCTATAATGGACTTACAAGCTATGTAATTGCTGTGTGTGACTTCAGCAGCGGCAGCCACGCAGCCTCGGGGGCAGGCAATATTAGACAACAACAGAGCATCTGTTCAGTTTTATTTTAACATAGCAGCCGGTCACGGAAGAACCATCTTTACTAATTGTTAGTATGAATGCAAGGGTGGTATTAACAAGGACAAAGTGCCCATGAGCTACACTGCCACACGCAGCAGCAGGTATGGCTGGAGTCTGTGGAAGTACCCACAAGAAAATCAGCCCCAGCTGTCCCACAGTCCCAGTTTAGGTATTACATAGAGAGGGAATCAGCTCCTGACACAAGTTGTCCTGCAGAAAAATTCCAGTATTCTGAATAGTGCACTTTCCACAAGGAAAAAAATATTTACCTCACACTTCACTTTTTACACTATTGGCAGGTAAGGATAATCTGAAAAAATGTTAAATTATGCAGAATAAGAAAAGTTCTCTCCCTCTTTTTTTTTTTTTTGTAAAGCAGAAACTTAACCTCTTCCATGGATTTAATGTCATAATTTGTTGCAGTCAAGAGGTTTAAGAGCTATGTTATCAAAACTGGAATCATCAAGAAATTGTATCAGAAGACACTGTTTAAGTACAAGTCTAATTATTCCAATCTTTCCCCCCCCCCCCCCCCCTTTTTCTTTCCTTCTTTTTGTTTCCTTTGCATAGATCCACTTAATCCCATCTCTTACTGTGGGCAAAAGCTGACAGTTGCATGACAAGGAATGTTTCCCTTTGTAAAAGCCTACTTCCTCTCTGTGTAGTTTTAGCCTAATTGAAATGTTTCCTATTAAGCTCAATCAAGGCAGCAATTATCTAATTACTCACTTATGCTTTTCCAGTCAAAAATTGTACAACCAAGCATATTAGAGGGCTGCATACATATTTATTATTGTTTTTATATGTCCCTGTTTAGGTTTAAGCAGCAATCAAACATTTTTACAGTACTTTTGTACTGCCCCTAAGTCAGCTTGCTACTATTTTCTACTACAAAGAATCGCGCAGCTCACAAACCCGCTTCTATGCCTCCCACCAGTTCTGCAGTAGGTAGATGGTAATTTCAGAATCAAGTTACTCCGACATAATATAGCAAAGAGAAAAGGTTACAAACAAACCCATTTTCATATGAATGAAAATACTTGTTATTGATTTATTTTTTTTTTTACATTAAGAAACTTTTTAATGCATGATACTTTGTTTCAGAATGCTCCATTGCTCTTAAAGGCAGAAACAGAATTGTATTAAAATATCTTTACACTATAAGTATACCATGGAATACTTTCTGGTTAGAATTAATTTTACTGATGCAAATTATCTTTTCAAAACTGACTTGTGACTTTGGACACCACAGCTCCTATGCTTATGACCTAATACACCATATGGTAACAGCTACATTTTCAGAATGGTTCTGAGCAACCATCCATAGGAACTTGGACATCTTTCCCCATCCAAGTTTAAGAACTCAAAATATAAAAAGATCTGCAGCAATGAGTCTATGTCCCTTTTTTTAGGGGCACTTGAATCACACAATTTGGATCATGAAGGTTTAAAGCTCCATTTGATGCCTAGAAAGTTCTTCCTAGGTCCAAAGTAATCTTGTTTTCTAAGTCTTAGACTGGTCCCTCCAACATGTATATGGCTATAAAAACCACAGTACTCCTTCAGTAGCCTCACGCTGGTTGCTTTTCATACAGTAGCATCTGTTCTGTGAGAGATTATAGCAGAAACACAGCCACAAAAAACTTCACACCTAAGGCCTCCTGCAATGCGTGACAAAGAACTGAAACATTTCCTTTGACTTCATGTGCTCCATAAACAGAAGGGGAAGTCCTCCTCCTTCTGCCCAGGCCACATCCAGATTGCGCCCATCAAAGAAAAGAACTCAGTACTTCTTTCAAGTTACTTTTATCAGTCAAGACTGCTTAAATGTTATGGGAGTGTTCATTTTAAAAAGGAGGAAGTAAAAAGTACCAAAAATGAACATTTCATGAAAACAAAATTAGACAAAATCCCCTTATTAAAACTCACCAGTCAGGCTGTAAGAATTAATATTACAGAGTATGATGCTAGAATTACAAATGTATTATCCCCTGTGCATGAGACACGGTACGTGTACATTGGTTTAAAGCACACACACGCAGCAAATCTGGAAACACTTAGCAGTGACAGCCTGCACTCTTGTGTAGGAAACCTATCTTTAATTTCTAGACCCAGGACATCTGGGACAAAAGTAGAATTAAATAACGTTCATCACATGGCTGCCCTTTATTAACTTACAGACTATAATACTTTTTGGTCATAGTGTTATGAACATATTCTGTTGTCTACTTTTTAAAGTGAAAATATTCATTGTTAGCAGAAAGGATAATTTTACAGGAAAAAAGAAGCAATTTCAGACTTATGTTGTCATAGTTAGAATGTAAATGGATACTTATACAGTATTTCATAAATTCATGAAATACACTATTTTCTCCACCACCTGACTGTGATGTTGTTTCATATACATTATCAACCAAAATACAGCTGCATGGTGTTTCTGGAAGATATATGTATATAGCACACACTAACACCCCATATACATGGAGGTAATATCCATGTGAAAAATTGGAGAGGTATATGATACCCATGACTGCATCACCTGCCCACTAATCCAGCTCCCTGGGAGTTACTCTAACATTCCAAGCTCCTGAGCAGCTTCAAACAGCTGCCACAGAAAGAAACAAAAAAAAAAAAAAAAAAAAAAGAAACAAGAAAGAAAAAAGGAAAGGAAAACAGCCCCAAACCTCCAAATATGTCAATGAAATGCTTTTCCTTTTCTTCACTTACCTCTCCATAAAATATTCCCCTAGAATACACTGTGAACCACCCCCATCTCAACTACAAGATAAACAAAGCCAATTTTGAACTTTATTTTGAATTTCTATCTATAGAAATGGTACAATTCCAAAATCCAGCCCTTTCCCTGATGAAGTTTAACATCAGAATATTGACTAAAAAGATTTATTCTAATAACTGCAGCTATGATGAGCTGTTCCAATTTTAAAAAGCATTGAAAGATTCAGAATTCCTAATATCCCAATGCAATGATTGCTACATGCTTAAGAATGAGTACAAAGTAACAGTCTAGCTGTACAGCAGAGGAGATTTTAATTCAAACTAAGAAAAAAAACCAACTGACTGAGATTATGATATAACAACATTCAGGGGAAAACTGCTGTAAATTATACCAAACATAAAATCCATGTTCCTTTATACTACAAGAGAAAGACATTCTTAATATCTAGCTTTATTAGGGTTTGTCAACGATAGCAAACTTCTCATTGCCACCGATAATAAACTGGATGGCACAGAACAGGATCAGATCCATTCTCTCTGAGATGACAGAAAATTTCCTAGAGGATGTGAGAAGTGACCCATATAAATACTTTGACTCACAAAATGCTCTTTGACATCACTGTAGTCCCCTGTATAACTAAGTCTGCTCATGGAGCAGGTACACCTCAGCTCTAATCAGCTCTGGTCCATAAAACATCTTATTGATAAGAAAATTTTTATAGTGGTGTTTACTATCTCACATCTACCCAATAATATCAAATCCTGCAAACAGCTCATATGTGCCACATAATGGCATGAGGAGTGCTCCTGAATTCAAGTGTTCAACTGTTAAGGTAGATGTTACAGCAGAGAATACAGCTGCCTAGTATTCTAGTATGGAAGATTATTTTCTTGTTCATTCTTCTGTCAATCAGCCACTTGGACAACTTAAAACACATTCTACATTTCTGAAATACAATATTAACCCCAAATGGTCTTGACTCTTGATTTGAGCCTAATACAGCTGCCACAATGCTAAGAATATTTTTTTCACTGCTAGGGTTGTCAAACACTGGAATAGGCTGCCCAGATGGGCTGTGGAATCTCCACCCGCAGAGATGTGACAACTCAACTGGACACGGCCTGAGGAACCTGATCTAACTTTGAGCCACTTTAAGCTGGACCAGATGACCACCAGAGGTCCCTTAGCACTTATGTGGCTGTATTATTCTAGTAATAATTGTAGTAGCAATAGTATTAACAAGAAACTGAGTCTACAAGACAAAAAGCTTGATAGGAATATGTACACTAAACAAGGCAAAACATCTTGAAATTTCCTGTGAATATGTACACTAAGTAAAACATCTCAAAATTTCATTTACTCCTCTGTTTAGATTTTCTTTGTGTTATAAAAAGGGATCTACCATTACTATGCAACAAAAACTATAATTGGAAATCCATTCCATCTCATTAAACAATTTAAATGATACATTTGAATTACGATGAATTATTAATGAAATTTAAAATGTTGAATCCAAATGTAAAGATTACTTGGATATATGAAATAAATCTGACTCATTTTACAAAGATAAAGCTTTAGAAAAATATAAAAGTTATGAAAATTGTATGAAGTAAGTTTTAAAAAAAGTTTTGGTGGATATAATCAATATAAAGCCAGAAAGAAAATGTAACTAAAAGCACATGTATTCTGTTATGATTATGATGACATATTTTCTAAGTAATTAGTAGAACAGTTGATTAAGAATTGTATTTTTATGACATGTTAATACTTTAAGAATTTTGACAGTTAATAGCAATAGCTGCAGGAGAGCAAGGTATAAAACACTGAATTTATCCTAAAAAACTTCTTCATACTGCAGAGGATAGATGCAATGGAAATAAAATAATGGATTTATTAAAAATAGCTACTTCTTATTAATTTTTCCTGAGGCCAATAAAATCTAAAGGTAGAAATGTTAAGAGCAGAGAGGGAAAGTACTAGAAGAATTAAAATCCTTAAAAATCTTTAAATCATTGCAAAGTCAATAAGGCCAGTGGGGATTGAGAACATTACAAAAGTCCCAACAGTACACGTAAAATAAAAGAATGGATAAAACATATGTAAAACGTGAACATTTTTATATTAAAAAGAACAGTGTTTCAACTATTATTGCTGTCTGATTAGCAAACTGCTTGCTATAAGAATAGTGAGGGCTGGAAAACATGATCTGTACAATTTACCTCACTGATTCTCAAGAAAAACATGATGTCAGGATCTTGATGGTAGGTGGTCTTTGAAGGCTATATGTTGATTTTGCATAACACAGATTCAATTTAAAGTGTATGTGGAAATAGACAACACACATCCAAAGCACAAACCACGATATATTACCTTTGTACACAGATATGTAACAGCACAAATTCCTCCAAATTAAAGGTTAAACTGCTCCCAGAGGAAGAGCAGTCTAGCCAGCCCCACAGCAATGTAATCACGTTACAGACCCCAGAGGAAGTTAGAAGCCATCAGGACAATCGCCTTTGGACTTTACCGTAGAGCTAGACACTGCTGCCAGTAGCTGATTTTCCACAAGCAAGAATCTGTTTTTAAAAACAGCTCTAATACATTTTGCAGCAAGCACCACAGCCTAACAGTGAGATGGAGCAGGAAATGGTCAAAGTCTTAACCGCCTTATTCACATGGAACTGTTTCCCGTGTTCCCACTAATATTCACCCAGTGTAGTCTTCCTTCTGTCATTTCATACTGGCCTGTTATCCTATCACTTTTGAGACTGTAGGATATGAAATTTACTTTTAACCTTTTTATTTGAATTTTGCATTAAACAATCATTAGATAAAGAGAGCAATGCGCTGGCTCTCCCTCTTCCATTAGTTTAACAACTCAGGCTTGCTCATGTTTGTTTGCCTTCTACACTCCCAGCAACACAACACCCCACTCTGAGCAGAAAGGGTGAAGGAGGAGCCTCTACTGTTACAGTTATTCTCTGGGACACAATAAGGGACTCCTCTGGCACATGGGAAGGCTGGGGATGAATCTCTTCAGGCTGGAGATAATTCAAAGTACATCTCCTACTTCTTGTGCTTGTCAATAGCAATTACACAACAAAGAGCACAGCTGTACCCTGCTCTCAGGAGGGACATTCTCAGTTTGGATCCCAGCTGGCTGAAGTACTCACTGTGCAACTCAATCACACATCTCAGCTGAAAAGAGGATCAAGAATCCTGAAAAAAAAGGTGCTGTTTTGTCCTGACTGTCCCTTCAAATACACCTCATTCTCTCCATTAATTGCCCCACTTGCTTAGCTCTCACAACTCTGTGCTCTTGTGATACTTGGCCACCTAATTTTATTGTCTTTAAATCGAAGGCATCAGCTATGTGTTCTGGACATCCTCCTGTTAGGCTAAGGCTGAGATGCTGTTTCTCTGCCACCCCCAAACTTGGTGTTGCAGCCACACTGAGCTGCTGATGCCTGGTTCCAGCTGTAGCACATAAGAACACTGTTGAGTCTAATGGCAGGATTTGCTAGAAGCTATGCCTCAAAGGAAGAGGGAGAGAAACAGTATTTTGTGGTAAGTGCCATACAAAATAACCGTAAACAGCACATGGCTACTTTATTCTGAGTCTATTCCTGAATCTCAGTCTGTTCCTGAGGTAAAAGTGTGCCGTAGTTCAACTTCTGGCAGTCAAATAATGAAAGAAAACTCAGTCTAGCCCTGATGAGCTCCTTCCAAAGATCTAGAAACTCACTTCAAAAGAAACTGCCACAGAATGTTTTCTCTAGTGGCTTTTCATTCAGCTTGGCATAGCGCTCATCTTTTCTATCCAATTGTTTCTCAGCTAAAAGCACATCCTTTCCTCAATTGCCAGCTTATTCATTTAGCTAAGACGCACTGCCAACATGTCATGCTTTCCAGCTTGCTTACAGCTCAGTCTTATAACACCTTCTTTTCTCACATGGGGAGTCATTACTGGGGTTTGGTATAAAGTCATATTTTCTTTAGATTTAGTCTGAGCATGAATATTTGTCTGCTAATGCAATAATTGCCAAAGCATATTAAAAAGAGACAAGCAAAAAAGTAAACACACACATGAAGTAACTGATGACATAAAGAAGCCTAATGATTAATTCCCTTTTCAGGCACTATATACAACATATCCTCAACGTTACACAGTCTCATATAACTTCATATCATCTACTAAAATATGCTATTTATAATGGCCTTTCACAAAGGCGCTAAGGATGGGCCCAGTGACACCAGATGTTGAGAACTCTCAATTCCAATTAATTTTAATGGGAGCTGAAGGTATTCTGAACGTCCACCCCAGTTGCTAGTTAAGTAGTGACCTCGCAGTCACACTGGAATTTCAGAATTCTAGTAAAATTGTGCAAAAAACCATACACAGCACCAAATTGAACTAGGTAGGTTCACCCTATTTTCAATTCACTGTTATAAATGTCCACTTTCCCCTCTCTCTCAACAGGTTTGTTCCTTTTCTAACTATTTGGCCTGTTTTCTTCTACTGCAGTGACTGAGGAAGAGAACAGCTGCCCGGCTCCTACATGCTCACACTAAAAAACTCAAGTGTTTTCCTGTGCCATTCAAGCTCCACATCATTTCAGATGCCCCACTCTCTCTGCATGATACTGCAGACTGTGGTCTAAGTTTTGAGAATGTGCTGGTACTAAACATGTTCTGGAGGATAAGGGAGGAATATTTCTTACTGAGCCAATTTATCTGAGATGCAATCAGTTTCCCACCCTCACAGCAGGATTACAGAGACAGGCTGGATTTGGATTCAGAACACTACAAATTAGAAATTTAATATTAAAAGTGAAGTAATAGAATGCACAGTTTCTCACAAGCTGCAGTTAATAGAGAGGAAAAATAGGCTAAATAGACTGTTTCCCAGAGGTAGATGAGATTTTCACCTACATTTCTATGGAAAGGGGGAATACTGAAGCCTTCAGATTGTTTCTTGCCTCTCCTACAGCTGGAAATAGTGAGAGGAACTGTAAACTGAGTTTTGAGAGGGACAGACTGAGGGCATCTGCCTCAAATTATGTTGGGAGCAACTGTTACATAGTATGCTTGTACTTAAATAGATGAATTTCTGTGCACTGCCAAGATTATAATTTCGAGTCTGCCTCAGTCTCTACCTCTATTTCTTTTGGCTCTAAGCAAGGCAGAACTAGAGATGCTATATGACTTTCCTACAGAAATAAAAAGGGCCCAGACATACAGTCCAGTTATCTCAATTCAACTAGTTAATATGCATCAGCTGAACCGTGGTAACTGCCTTTGTACCCATTCTTACATACTTGATCGATTTACAGGCCAAACTATTGACAGAAGGCTAAACTGTAAAGCAGTAATAAAATATGTCTAATGTTCAGCTTTCAGAGTCTGAGCTAGAATTAAAATTGAGGATCAGTAGCTCCTCATTCTGCACATTGGTTTTAAGACGCACATGGAGCCGTCCTAAGGAATACACCACACTTTTTCTTCTCCCAACACTCTAATATGATAATTCAAGAGCTGATTGAGTACCCAGTAAAGTGGTCTAAAATTACTCTGTAGTAAACAAAGTCAACTTACTGTTTTGATTTACTGTTTTGGGTCTGTCTTGCATGGATTTATTCATGCATTTAGCTTTAAAAGCATGAGTAGGCCTACCAGAGCTAGCGGGTCTACTTAAGTGCATAAGACTCTCCAAAATCCCTAGCCTATTGTCCTTGCACTGAGGAAGCCTTAAAACTATGTTATTTATCGCATGGGGTGGAATTTATCCCATCTACCACCTTAGGCAAAAAGTCAGGCATCTAATCTAAGGAAACAGTTTCCCACTCAACCGAGATAGATAAAAGCTCCATGGGAGAACATTTGTCCCCACTTTAGATACCAATCTTAGGACAGTTTTGGGACAAGATGCTTCTTACGGTGCACTTTATTAATACAGGAAACTCAGATAACTAGCTTAGACTAGACACTGAATTTATACATGGCTAAAATTAAGGAGACCTTCAGAAACTCAAACCATGTGTGAAAACTTCAAAATGTGAAATTGGCCACTGAATGTAAGGTTGTATTAATCTCATCAAGAGAGCCAGATAAAAAGCAGTGGAGCTAAAGCAAACATAACCACCAAGAACATTCATTTGTTGATGTTTTGGTTTTACATTCTATTTTTCCAAACAGAGCACATGTGAAGTCAATATTTTGTTAACAAGAATCATGCATATAATATATATACACACAAAGGTATCACATGCATATTATTTTTTTAATATCTATTTCTAATTCTTATGACAACTAGAAATGAATACAGGTCTGCTGCTCTGGGAACATTCATCCCCAAAGAAGTATGATTAAAGCAAAATCGTTTCAGATATAAAATTTCTCAGGACTCTGCTCTCACTGGAAGAAATCTGGAAGGCAAGGAGAAACAATGGCTATTTTTCCACCTAATTTTTTTTTTGTTCATCAAAACTGAGTTGGTACTTCTTTAAAAATGGGAATCATACTGTCTGCAATCTAGTCAGCATCTAAAAAGTGGGTATTATAAAATAAATATTGATATATTACTCTTGAACAAACATATATATAGTTAGCATGAAGCCAAACTACATGTTAAAAGACATCACATTCTCTTTAGTCCATAGTCATCACTAAAACAAAGGACAGGCAGAAGGTTATTGAAAAGGAAAAGCATCGATACTCTTGACAGGCAATTAAGGATCCATCTGAGGGACTTCAAAGTAGCACACTATTAGAAATTCCATGCTATAATGAAGACAAATACAAAAGAAATTCATGTTTCTCAAAAAATGAAAAAGGAATGTGACATCCACATTACTGTTTATAGATACGAACAATACTTATGTGCAATAACGCTTGTTGATGTAGGCACGCACATACACATGCATTATTTTTAATGCCATTATTACAGCACAATACTAAGGATTATTTACAAATGTGACCTCCAAAATAAAACTCTAGAAAATGTGAGAACTCTATTTTAATCTGATTGTTTTGAAGTAAACATTCGAGTCACTTCTTAGGAATAGAAGCATATTGATGAACTGATACGCAACAGCAAGAAAACTGTGATCTTTATGCAGAACATTTTCTCAATTAGAATTTTTTCTGACTTTGAAAAAAGTCAGAAAAAAATTGAGAGTAATGATTTTTTAATTTTTCTCTTCACCTTAGCTCAACATCCTATTTTTCTTTACCAGGTCTCAAGGAGAGAAGCAAGAGACAAATAGGAACCCACACACAAAATACTACACTGAAACCAAAAAGGTGGTGGTGAAGGCAGGTTTCAAAAGGTCTGTTTGTCCACTGCTTCTCTCTTCTCAGCTCTGTTAAAAGATTGCCTAGCAAATTCCAATGACAGCAATGGAGACGGGACTTTCTCCAGCAGACGTGCATGCCTCTCCATTTATTACTATCCTATAGGTACAGAAAGGCAGGCAAGGAAATAAAATATTTGCTCAGGATGCTTTGAGAACATTTAGAAAATAAAATATACCAGAATACATGGCATATTAGCCATCTATTGGCTAATAAAACAGCCAGGTTTGTTTTAACCTACTAATTTGTTGTTCACCATAAAAACTTACTGCATCAAGGTATAACAGAAATATCATTAAAGAGGTGTTACTAGGATTTTAATTGTTAATTCTTCTAGAAAGAGGCAGACCATTAGACTACATTACAATGAAGATAATTTTTCAAGTCCTTAAGTACTAAGTGACTCTCATGCATCAGAGTATCAGACAATGATCTAGTTCAACAGCTCAGTCAGCTCTTTTCCTGCTCCTGACAAGCTGAAGAGTTGGACTTGTGAACACTGTCAAGTATTTAAATTTTGAAAGAAATGTAATTAATTTCTCCTTTTTCAGAATTATCACCTCAGTCTTTTGATTCTCATCTGAGTAGGAACACACTTGTAGAAATGAAAGACTTCTGTTCTGCTTTTTAAAAAACAGGAAAAAAAATAAAAATATTGGAATTTGCAAAAGTTAGTATTAACTATCTTTTCAACTCAAAGTTAAACTGCATTCTCAAAAAAACTATGGAAAAAAACCAAACCTATAATAAAGAAGCAAAAGCAATTCACTTTTACTGACAAAGACACTACTGCTCAAGCTGCCAACCTTCCACTGCTTTCCAGTCTAGAGAACATTCAAGAAAGGAGAATTGCAGGAGCTCAGTGCTTCCTTGCCTACACCCTTACCCAAGGGACCTCAGCACAGAACACTAAGGGAGCTGCCTTTTCTAAATAATTTGTATAATTCATTTGTGTTGTGAGGTTGAATATTTACTACAAACTACATATCTTCCTTCTTGCCTAGGGAGCAGATGGATGTAGATTCACACCTTGCTGGCTGCAGGGCGGGTCAGGATTTGTCTGCCTTCCCTTTGCTTGTTACTGTTCTACCTTTTTTTATACTTTAGCCTTATTCCATTTCTCTGGATACCCTGATACTACAATAATATTTGAAATTTACAGGAAAACAACACCTCAAGTATTTTATTTCATTATGACTAAGTATAAGTGAATTAATGTTACACAGTTAAAAATTAAAATCCTGCTGGGCATGAGGACTTCAATGCCAGACTTCAGCCTGCTGGGATGTGACATATGAAGGAGCTGTAGATTTCTGTCTATCTTTGGTTGGTGTCCAACTAGAAATTGATCTCCCATCATTTTTCTTTAAAGCTTGGGTAAAACTTCAGAATCCTGGCCAACATTTCCTTTCTCAATAAAACAGGATACAAATATGTCTAGAGGTGTGCAAGAGCTACAACTGAACTTATGACAGATGCCACATTTGCCTACTGCCTGCACCACCAGTAACCAAAAATACTACTTTGTAAAAGACCTTTGTATTCCTCAGCATGAAAAATAGTATATAAACCCATTTTTAATATGCATGTATATATAAAATGGATTTTGAACCTATGCAGTTTTGTTTTGGTGGGTCCCTTAGCATATAAGCAGTAAAAGTTATAGGGATGTTTTATATTCCCAGTTCCTTATAGAAATGGATTGGGAAAGCTGTTTCCAATACTTTGCCAGTGTACATTTTAATAGAGAAAAATAACTGCTGATTATTATGAAACAATGAGCCACATTTCAAGTAATCCAGCCAATCAGTAGAAAGGATTTGAGGCCTTCTGGTTTATATTTGCGTGCAAACAGCTGTATTTCATTTTTCAGCCTCTTTGTTTTCCAAAGCTTTTTAACTTTTGTCAGATAAAATCCCTGTTGTCATGGTGGCCAACACACTGGCGAAATTAGGGTGGAGGAAGGGGGGGAGGTATAAGGGAATAGAAAGCCCCCAGTTAACGCTTGAAAAAAAAAAAAAACCTACAAAAAACCCAAACAAACCCCACAACAAAAATAAAACAAATATGTAGAATAAGAACAGTTCACCTGTAGGTAAAATATTGACTCCAGAATACATTACCTGTAATTCTAAAAATTGGTTATTATAGTGATTTCAAATCACAACATTGAATAACTTACTGCTAAAAGATAGTATAAAAAGCCCCCACTATCATTCAAACTTGACATCATAGAATTCCTGACTTCCTAATTTTTGGTAAAAATTTATATAGGAAACTGTTTGGATTTGTTTTAATAAAGCAGTTGGGGAAGAACGAACACTGGAAGAAGTCCAGGTGCAGTACGTGCAGTTCTTGAAATTTAAAAATAATAATTTCATTACTTTAATGGTTTATTGCCTTTTTTGAGATTTACTTTAAGAGTTAATAAGTTTGTTGCGCTATAAAAATCTGAGTAGAATTTCAGTAGGGTCAAAAAGTCTAAATCTAGCTGGCAGTACAAATTAAAATGAGCTTGGTGTTCTCTGTTCAGACCTCCTGGGACAGAAGTTAATGTCACAGAACTACTGTATACAGAGTATAATAGTGTAAGTGCTCCATATTCCATGTACTCCGTGCATGTGGCTTGCATGCTGGCTTAATCAAGCCTACATTTTAGTATTATGGGAAGCTTTGATCAGGAAAGATCCAAGAAATAATTGTAAGACTCAGCTGACAGCCTAAAAGAAGAACACATCAGGTTAGGCAGTGGCCAGAAGTCAAAGCAGAGAGGGGCTTCGTGGTACAGAAGTTTAGCGCATGAACCCATCTGTGCTTTCAATCTCTTTTCAAAGAGCAGCCACTTCTGAGAACATGGAGAACATCCAAAAGAAAACCCCAGTATTTAAACTCAGTGGGCCAAATTCAAAGGCTCGCTCAGAACTCTGACTTCCAGACGGAGCTTTCTCATGTCAAACACAAAGCATTTAAAGTAACCTTTTAAATGTTTTCTCTCTGGTATGGCCCAAGTTGACCCTCAAATTCCACGCGATATTTTGCTACAAACTAATCAGAAATGCAAAATGTACTTGTTCAAAATTGTTTATGCACTATGTAAAATTGATTTTTTTTCCTTTAATACTAAAATTTGGTCCATCTGTTGAGAAAACAAAATATTCTAAATATATACAAAGAGTATAACTGCTTCATTCCACTCGCTGTATCCTGTGGTAGATGCATTTTCATCAGTATGTTTGTCTTGCAGACAAAATGAATATCAGATGGTGGTTTTGAAAAAGGGCAGACCTAACATGAGGTGATTAGTTTCAAAAACAGATTTTTATTCTTGATAAATTATTACCAAATACAATCATCTGTTGATTGATGATATAAAACAGATTGGTCATAGCATAACCCACAGGTTAAATGAAAAACGGAAATAACAAGTTTATTTAACATAGTCTTGCATTAAGTTTCCAAGCAGTGCAAACCTAAGGCAAATAATTAGATTTCCCATCTAAAGATATACTTTTGTTAAACCAGACATTTCTTGAGGTCATCTATTTCTTTATTGACTATTCTACCTACATTGTGTACTACATATATACACAGACCTTTACACATGTATATAAATATATCATTTCAACTTGCAACCAATGATTAATGTACTTTGTACAAGACTTATCAACTGGAATTGCCATTGCCATTTTATTCAATTAAAATCCATAATCTATTACATTTGCTGATTATTTGTGAAGAAATTTGAGAAAACTGCTGGCCTACAAAAAGAAATTCTATTTGAATACTACAGAGAAAAAGTGATTCTTCAAAGCAGTACGACTCTAAGGAAAAAACCAGCTTTGACTTACTAAAAGCAGCTCACAACAATACTTGCCTAGTATATCTTATTGAAATGGTGGCACATTGAATTATGTATGTTTCAGGAAGAAATTGTACTCCTTGAAAACCACCTTTTATCTTAAAGACACTTACAGCTGTACTGTTTAACAAGAAGAAAAAAAATGTGAAAGTGTGACTCCAAGTTTCCCCAACATTCACTCGCACCTGAGTAAAAATTATGTTTTATCATATTGTCATTATATTCTATAACATATAGTCATCTAGGCAAAGTTTCCTGCATAAAATTTCACACTAAAATGATAAAATTACAGCCATGCATATAAGCATTCCAAGTTTAGTACTGACAAGCATACAAAATGAAATCACAGAAATTTCCCAGTCTCAGAAACAGCTCTGTGACAAGGTTTTTAAATCAAAGCTAACTGCTGACTAGAAGTCTTTACTTTCTTCATAGGAACCATGCTCTATTAACTGGAAGTCTTCTACCAACCATAAAGCTTATCCAGTTCTTCTGTTAAAGCTTCTAAAAATAGTAGGCTAAATTTATAAAAAGCTATTAATTTGTCTCTGTTTTGGTTCACGTGCAAAATTTTCACATATTAGAAGAGCTTCATCTTCACCTATACTCCAACTGTCAGTAGCTGGTTTACTTTTCCAACGTTCAACCTAAACACACTTTTACCATATTGAAGTGAATTTTGCATTCTTGAAAAAGCAGAACTATTTAAAGTGGAAGAAACAAACACATCACTGATTTCACTTTAACATCATTCTTAAGTTTTTAAAGCCTTTGTAAATAGCTAAGTGGTTTTGGACATCACTGCTGAATAAGGGCAATTTCATTTTATACACTCCATAAAGTACTTGAACATAGTTGAATACATAAAGTTCCACTGACATGAAAATTACAAAGAATTGTGGGTTTGTTTGGTCCCCCCTCCCCCCGCAGTAGCATGTAATTCTGTAGTAGGTATCAGAGTTTTCTGATATATATGTATAGTTAATGAAACTCTCATTTACTGTTTAGAGAAAAGCATTTTTTTTTTATTTGTGCTATTCAAAGTATGACATTGTTAACTTGTCTCATTTTGTTCAGTGGGTTTGCTTTTAGATCTCAGACTTTTTCCAGATGGATATTAATGGGGATCCCCAAGAACTTTATCATGTTTTTAGCCAGTGGAATCTAAGTATTTCTCGTACTGCCTTTTGAGTATCTTTTGTTCATTCCAAGTGCCATTACTTGGGATTTGATATAATTGACTCTTAAGCCCGAGACTTCTCTGAATACCATCATTTGCTTCATAAGGCATGAGGCACAGTGAAGTACAGGGATCAGCAATCATCATTAGAACAGAATTCATATGAAGTTTAATTCTTCTCCCTCCCTATCAGCCATCTGCATTTATTCTCCTGTTATGGCCTCCCCTCCCTCCCCTCGCCGTTTTTTGCATGCAATAGGCTCCATGGCCATAATATAGAGTGCAGACATTCCTGTCAAATGAACAGGGGATAGATTGGTTCACAGTCTCTTTGGCGAAATGTACTTTTATGTATTCAGATCTAAGCAGCATGCAGGAGAACACCTAGCTGATTATTGTTGGTTTTGCCAGCTTTATATTATGCAATGGTAACAGTAAAATTATACAATTAAATTTATGTCAGACAAGAAAGGTGGAATGAACAGCATCAATGGGAAAACTCCAAAAAAGCAGGACTGAACGAACAGGAAAATTTTAAGTACCCAAAGTGTATTTACATGTAGACATCAAACAACAGCAGCCACAAGATCCTACATCAGACTTGTCCAATAGGCCACTGAATTGTACTAAGTACAAAAGTACTAAGAATTCATTAGTACGTAAAGCATGCAGAAACTCGTTCCTCAAAAGTGGCAAAACATGCACTGTGAAACTTATTTAACTTTGCAGAATTCATAAACCAAATTGTGGTGCAGTTCATCACTTACCATCAAGTGTGTGACACAAGGAAACTTTCACCAGTTCCCTTATGCTTCCTTCAGAGGCTACAGTGCAACATAAATTATTTTCAAAATACTTTTGCAGGTTTTTTTCTTGTCATAATGACAGAAGGGATTTTAACTAAGTGCTGTCACCCTCTACCTGTCTACAGCCTCACAAGAAATATACACATATTCATAGAAGCCAAAGAGACAAAGTTCTGTAATGTCAATGACTGACACTTCACACCAGTCAAGTTCAGTGAGTATTTCTCAGCATGTACCGTTCAGGAGAACAGAGTTTCTTCACTGGAACAGATCTGCTGTGAGTCATAGTTCAGTTCCTTTTCATGAAATCTGGAAACTAGTGCATGAACTCAATTTGTACTTTTCCTGTATATTCATTGTTTACCAATGTCCTCAGGAATTTCCATCTTTACATAGGCATCATTCAGCAGTTTAAATAAGGATACACTGGTGTTTTCTATTTTTCTTCTCCACCTACCCCCAAATGCCTCTTAAGTTTAGAGTATGGTGTTATCTTAGCCTGTAAATTTTCACAGAATCTAAGTATCATTGCTACAGAGACAAATTCACCCATGCTTAACTTAGCAACTCACATAGCTCCTGAGGATCATAAAGTAGCTCAGGCATGGAGTTGTCACTAAGAAACAAAGACAAATTACACCTCCGCTAACCAAACACCTTGCTATCAGTGGGCTCAGCTGTGACAACAGTAACATTTGTCTTCTCCTTTTCTGCTCTAGGTCTGAGAAGCAAGCGAGCGCTCACTCACCACTGAAGATGCTCCCGCAAAGAAGCTCACTCTCCAAATTTTTCACTTTGAGGTTTTTTTTGTTTTTACTTTTTACACTCCAGACAGCATTTGTTTGATCCATCACCTTAAGTAGGGTGAGCAACTGGTAAAGTCTGCACCTGCCTCACTGAAGTGAGATTCTGCAGTATATTGACTAAAGGTATAGGTTTTTCTGCCAGGGATCAAAGTATGCTAGAATATAACTTCTCCAAAAGTGAAAAAGTACAGAAATAATGTGTAACTGTTTCTTACTATAGGTAACGTCAGTGAAACTTTAAACAATTCTTTATTCTTAGTAGAGTGTTTCCACATCTCTCTGAAGAGATTTCTGCAAGTCTTCTAGTATCAGATGAAATGTTTTATGACCTTTCCTAAAAAAAGAAAAAATAATAATAAAATGAAATACTAAAAGCAAAGTCAATTTTCTTGAAAATTTCCTCTTCAGCCCTCCTGGGTTCTGAAGTGTACTGGCTTTTTTCCTTCCTGGCTCTAGGCAAAGATAGAAACTCTACAACACAGGTATCCTGGCTAAGTAAAAACAGGACAAGATTTTTTTGTTTGTTTGTTTTGAGGGTTGTTTGCATTATGAAAGATCACATATGGGAAACTAAGAAAGCAAAGAAAGATCCCTCAGATCCTGGCTGAGGCAACTGCAGAGTGATGAACTGCAGGCAGAAAGAATGGAAAGGGACTTCACGGCACAAGAGGAGAGGAAAAAAAAAAAAAAAGAGTTTAGCCTTCCTCTTGGCATGCAGAAGTTAGCTGGGGCTAGGAAGAGTCTTAGGCTTCATGGGAGCCTAAAAATAACCAGTAGGGGAAGATCACACTCTTTCCATCTAATGTACTTAAAAAGGGGTAAGGAATTAGAGTTAGGGGCTTGGATCAAAACCATGGCTATTTTCTGCAGTTCATCATGTAATTGGAAAAATAATAGCACTGAAAAAACCTCCCAACCTTGCCTGATACAGGACAACTGCACAAAAGCAGTAGAAAGAAAGACAAGTCCCTTTATCACATCATCCTGTCTGTACATGAACACAAAGAGTTCCAGTTGGAGAAGGTCAGCTGCTCTCTTCACTAAGCAGCTCAAGGCTTTTCCTATTGGAAGCTATTTTACACTTAGAGGGATGATGGGTTTTCAGAGCTGACAAACAGGCCATTTCCTTTGATTCTAGTGAAAAGGCCATTTTTATCTAGGTTAAATGCATAAAGATAAGGTATACCCATTTTCAGTAGCTTATCTTTATTTCTCTTTTGTTTAATTATCAACACATAAAATTTTCTTGAGTGATGTTTGAAAGAACTGGTCTTTAACAGGAAAACGTCTTGGACAGCATTGTCAGGATGTTCATAAATATGTTGCACAACTTCAGCATATATGTGTTGTTTCTGTCATTTGATATTGAACATGGATTTATCACAACAGTGATACTGGATGCCAAAACTTTTTAACTACACAGTTAATTCTCTTTTGAGTATTCATGAGTAACCTATGAGCAACAGAATCAATAACACACACAACAGTATTAAGTAGGATGAAGTCTTTCCACAAAAGCCTTACTAAAGGGATGAGCACACTATAAAGATTCTTTCCCTAGGAACTTAATCCTTCAGAAAAGAATTTAATGGCTTTGGTGGACATTAACCTTCCTCAAAAGCAAAAGACATCTGCTGGCACATCCATTTATGATATTTTAGAGTATCCTCTGTAGTTAATGAAAGGCTGAAAGGCTAAGCATGGCACAACATATGCAACAGCTTTGAGAAAACAGAACTACCCAGAGCCTGATAACCAGTCGATGTCATGGAAGTGAACACCTCCTTGGTGAAACCCTGGCTTCAAGAAAGTTACATGTAAATCTCTTCACTGATATCAGCTACCTGCCTTTCCCCGTTCTGGACTTTTTAGTTTTGCTCCAAACTTTCTCCCCTTGTTGACAACAGAGCGGTGCTTTACCTATCAAGTTAAAACCCAGCTACACTCACAGTGCCACTGGAGATGGGGTGAACTGGCTGTTGTACAATCAGAATATGTTCATATTTCCTATACAACTAAACTCCATTGATTGAACTTATGATGCAGCTACCTTGACAACTTTGCACTCCCAAACTAATTTTTGCATGCGATGGGTATGAGCTGAGACCAAAATTCTACTAAAAGCACGATAACATGTAATTAATTATTGCAAAGTGTTCCGAAAACAAAAAAAGTGCCATGCAAGAAACTACAGTATTATTTTTCTGTGTCACAACTGCACAGACAAGGAGCCACCACAAAAAGTACAATATTTGTAGCCCCCATTTTTCAGAGGTGTTGACTTTTCCAAAGCAGGACAAAGGGACAGAATACAGAATTGCTGAGTGTGCTCAAATGAGGAACATGAGTAATGAGGCATAACACTATCTTTTCTAAATGGAAAAACATAACCAGAAAGGGCAGGAAATGCTATTACTGAAGCTGTAAAAAAATATCAACAATTTTATACAAAAGCAAGTTTTAAACTAGTTCCAAAGATGTGAGATACATTTAACAGTTCCCTTTTCCCATGCCTGCTTTTTAGACTACCATGAAAGAAAACAGACTGCACTAACAGAACTGATGCTGTAAATAAACTTATCAGAAACTTCTTGATTTTGCCAGCAGTTTCACTTTCAAGCACAAATTCAGTTATTTTTTCAAAATTTGCTAAAATCTTCATATATAGTGTAACAGACAGAAAAAGCCAAAGAATCAGCAATATTAGAATAACAATAAGAAAATTTGTGCAAAACAGGAAAAAACCCACGAATCTTATGTCTGGATACTCCTTTCAGTAACACGTAATGCCATAAAGACAGTTTCTGACAATCACCATATTATCAATACATTGCATTGGCTTTATTGGAGCCCCACAAAACAAAGACAGTAGTTGGATATAGACATGGTTAAATCCAAGTAAGTTAACTGCTAGATGGGGGCTAGCATTAAGTTTCAAACTTCCCAGCAACAAAACCTGGGAAGTATATGAAACTTCAGGGTAAGATAGCAGAGATGCGCTGACCTTGTAAAACAACAACAAAAACTGTGACTATTTGTGTGCCAATGCATTCACAATTACGTGATCCACCATTTTAGCCGACAAAACACCAAAATGCAAGACCGTGACCTTACGCAAGGCATTTTCCCCTCCTTTGCCACAAGAGAGAAAGGACATCTAGAAATATGTCTAGGGCTGAATTCTATCTGCACCCTTTAGTATTTGAAAGCATTCGTCATGAAAACTGGGATCAATGTAAAACACAACAGTAGCTCCCCCACACGTTGAGTGGCCGTGATAGTTCAAGCATGCAATTTTAGAGCAGGCAGCAAACAAGATTGGGAATTCAGGGTTAAAATCTCCAGTGAAATTTTGTCTTATAAAGTAATGAAAGTTGACCAAGAGAGTAAATCAAATGGATCTCCTAACAAACTGGAAACAGCTGTTTGGCTGAGTTTGTGTCTGATTTAAGTTCGGTAATTATTGCCCTACTGTGGCTCAAGGTTATTCTGTATTAGTGAAATAGGATAGCATATGAAAATCATCCAACTTCTTAATTTACTGTAGCATCAAAAATTCCACTGTATAAAAATAAGCCGGAAATGTAACTTCTAAAAACTTACCTATAAACCTTTTAAATGCCCATTTATTTATTCTTCTGACACACAATTACACAAAATTTAGTTACAATAAACTAGAATATCTCATGCCAAACAAATGATATGTCACCTCTAGTCACTCCAACTATATTTTCACATAAATACACTGAAAAACAACTTTATAAACTTGGAGTCAGTGATACAGCATCTTTGTTTAATAGCCCACTCCCTGGTCTATTATGCTCTACATTAGCATGCAGAAAAATTGCTCCGATTCTTACAGTAAACCATTCTTACACAGGAAACTTTCTTTTAAGGTCTTTTCATACCAACAGCAGCATAAGATACAACACCACTAAGTTTAATTTTTCAAAGTTGAAAAATATCTTAGTGAAAGCATGGTAGACATTTGATAATTTAAAAGGAAGTCACTCAACTAATACTTGATCCCCCATTAATTCCAAAGTATATTGTGGGTTTATTAGTCACTTTTGGTTATTAGGTGCCTTTATTGCCTAGGAAACATGAATCAATAATCCATGTTAATAACAATTACTACAGTATTCTTGGTCTGCCTGTTGGCCAAACAGCTTAAAGGTTCATGAAAGTGTTTAATTGGCTGGAGCATCATTTTTAATGCCTAAAAAGTGAAGAAACACTATGTGTGTTCTGTGAGCAGTGTACTAGGATTTCTGTTCTGGAAATTCAACAAAAAAATTGGCTCTCCCTCACACACAGGCTGCAATTTTTGAGTCAGAATCAACTCTACATTGCTAGACCGAATCTTTCATTCTAAAAACATGAGTGTAATAAAAAAATTATTAAACAATAATACAATCCTAGTAAATTATTACAAATCAAAGTGCTTATTTTTTCTGAATTTTTCTTTCAAGATCAACCGGAAGTCTCAAATCAAATGATTCAGGTGATTTAAGGTCAGCTCCAAGTAAACACTGAATTCAACTCAGTACATTATTAGAGGAACAATTTTACTTGGAGAGGGGATAATCATAGATAAATTGCAAACAGGCATTTCAAGAGTATCTGTACTTTAACCCAGAACACCATCCTCTTTGTTTCCCATTTTCTCAGTTGAGATACATGCAAATTAAACATTTGCCAAAACAAAATGTGTGTATATACATTATAAAAATGTGGTAATTACTGAGTATGTGCCACAGAAATAGCATTTTGAAAATATCACAGTGCTAATAAGTTTTTTGATGTCAACAAAGATTGGTCAGACTCAAGCAAGAATACTAGTAAACTGACTGTTTACTCTTCTTAAAATCAAGTGGGTTCTACACGAGTCTTTCAGACGCAAAACAGACAGACATCAATCTGAAATCCCTTCTGCATAATCTTTGCCAAGGAGCAATTTCCATACTGACATTGTTTAAATACTCATACAATAGAAGCCAATAAAAGCACTTTGGCTTTAAAGACGCACACCCAGCCAAACACTCCCCAGCAGCATTGCAGAAGAAACCAAATGGAAGCAAGTGAAGTCCCCACTGTTCTGCATGAAGGGCCCCACAAGAGAAGCAGTTAAACTAAAAGAGAAAGAAATAGAAGGGCACAATAATTCTAATTCATCTGCTGATCTCAAGATGCTTTGTACTTAAGGCAATATTGGAAAACTGCACCAGCTAACTACCAGCCGGAGTACAGTGAGCTCCAGCCTTGCCCCTTACAGAAAGATGGGAAACAGATGACCTAAACCAAAGCTCTACTGGCTTAAGCAGCTTCAGAGATTTCCCCTGCATGCTTTCAGACAGCCCTTAGAAGCTTTTTTCTAGCTGCTTTTCACGCTGAATGCAGACCAAACCCACCTAACTTTAGCAGTTTGGCTTTAATAGAAAATACAGGGTAGGTCCAAAAAAGTCTTTGGGCACCTACGAGCCATTCTTCACCTCCAGCATCTGATGTAAACTGTCATATCACCAGCTGCTTAACATACCATCTTATGCACAAACACACTCCAGATCCATGAATGTAACCAACTGCTGTCATAGCTAAAGACAATTTTCAACTACGTACTAACAGACTGTTTTCTTCTTGCACTTCAGTTCATAAAAGCATGTTACAAATAATTCCTTTAAAGAAGAGGATACACATGGAAAAGGGTAAAAATAGGACTCCTTGTCATTTAGCAGCCTGAATCAGGCTTAGTGTCGATAGAAGTGACAGAAGTCTTTCATTGGCACTTAAATTACTTAAAATTAAGTCAATTTAACATATTGACTGTTGATTTCCATGAAAAATATATAAAAATAACTATAAGAGTATATAAGCTTCTAAAATAAGACTTAGAAAAACTTTATGCACACATTTCCAAATAGCTCTATTCAGAAGCTGCCTAACCCTGAAGGCAACTCTAAGCTTAATATTCCATAAGTTTCTGGTGATGCTTCTGTGTCCATCAAGATCTGCTTTTCACAGCTAAACTAATTCCTGCTTAAGCCTGTTCAGGTTTCAAAACTTAAGTAGAGCAACACACAAGTCACATGAGGGGCCCAATCCAATATGCAAACCCACAACTTACTTGACATGCACACACAGCCCAGGACCTTGTGAAAACATGTCTGTCGGCTCTTCTAGAACACCACTAACAAAGGAGGCATTGGTAGTGCTCAGCCTTAGTCACTTTTTTTTTTATAGGAAACCTTAAAGATCTGGTTCAAATCTTAGGATTTAAATCTTTCTTCAATCCAGAAGTGGATCAACAGCTACCTGACAGACGCAGGTACAGGCTAGCTTCAGTCTGAGTTTGCCTTTCAGCAGTAGTGCTGGAGAGTGTCATTGTGCAGAAAGAGCAAAATGCTCTCAGAAATACATTATAAAAGATAAAGCATGCTTTTATTGCTTAACATTTCAGACTCCCCTAAAAGTACAGTGCTATGTTCTGGTATGGAGGGCATCAGTGCAGGGTGTTTCACTTCCTGAGAAGTGGTCTAGCCACCTTTGAATCCTGTCTCCACACAGGAATGTAGCAAAGGTCTCTAGCATGACCGTTCTACATGATTTAACATGAAGTTCCACTGTGTAATTCTGTACCTTACAGGGGAATATATAGTCTTGAATATTCATGACATTTCTACAAGGCAACTATAAGGACTGCTGTAATGTCAAAGTAACCATCTCTTCTGAAACACGCTAAAATTGACCATTTCTCAACAATGGCTCTCATAGGGTAGAGAATCCAATGCAGACTTTTCATTTACACACAACAGCTAAATCCTTCTCCTTTTAACGCTGGCATACACGGTGCATGTAACAAGAACATCCTTTTTGCAATTGTTTATCTCAACTCTGTTCTTGTAAAAACAACAAAAACAAAAACCAACCAACACAAGTAAAAAAAAAAAAAGCTTTAGTTTAGATACCCATTAAATGGACATTGTTTCTCCTCAAAAATGTCTGACACAGAAGTTTCAACTTCTATTGGTATTAAGGGCAATAAAGTAGACCATTAGTTCTTTAAAATGTGGATTACATATTTTTACTTGAGGAATCCATTTCCTATTTCTCTATTTCATGCAGGAGGAATCATGAATTAGTTCACTAGAATGCTTCTGTCTCTTCTGTCTTTACAATATTCAAATGCTGATCAGAAAAAATAAATCATAGAGAGACAGGAACAGTTATTTTAATCCCTGACAACATTCAGTTGACATTTTGTGGTGTTCTGTTTGTGTGGTGTTTTTCAAGATCAATGGTGTTTTTCTCTTAAATTGTGCTGTCACATACTGACACACAAACTTAAAGATAAGCTTATTCACGACCGAAATGCTCCTGTAACCAGAATGTAATAAGTATAAAAATAAGTACTTGGACATTTCAAATGACAAATTCTTAAACAGTGATTACAAGATCCAGCAACATATGTCTTCTATTGGTTAGAAGTTGGATTGCAGTGCAAACAAAATATTTTCTTGTACCTATACTAGAGACAGCCATAATAAAAATAGAGGACCATCTATTAAAATGAACAGAAACAAATACTTGATTCCTCTGCCATTTTGCCATTTGCTCTACAGAGTTCCTCCCCTTCATGACACATCTGGAACAGCGTCCAGCACTACAAAGTTTCCAAAGCTTCTTTTTGTGATAAATAGGATCCAGATCAGAGGTGAGTTCCTTAGAAGTCTTCATCAGTCAGTTAGAAAGACCTGTTTTAAATTTCTCTTTGACATGTAGAGAAGACAACTGAAAAGAGAGTATAAATCTTGGGTTACTTCAGTAAAATCATTACACTGTTGTCAGTATCTCAGTATGTGGCTGTTGGCAGTGACAGTACGCAAGTGTCCTTACGCATGCTGCAAGTCATTGCCCAGCTGTAGAGCAGCTGGCTCCAGCTAAGCCCAGGAAAGGTCGAGGGTGAAATGAATCCTCAAAGTTCTGCTGGTTTGTTGTGTTTATCCTTGATGGCCAAAGAGTGCAAATGCCAAAAAAAGAAAACAAATACTTTCCCTTCACCTCAGATTTCTTAAATGATTTAAGGTCTTTTTCTCCTATGAGAAGCAGTTCAAAACATGACACTTGTATCTGCAGACTGGTCACTGGATGCCACTGTGCATGAAGCAAAGACAGCAGAAGCCACTAAACTGGACAGATTTCAGTAGTTTACCTCAACAAGGACATGGAATTATACACAAAGACATTTGCTGATCTAGCAGTTTCAATGGCTTCTCAAATAACTTTCTACTGATAGGTACATGACTTCTAATTTGCAAAGCCAAAGGGCTGGGATTTAGCCAATTTTCAATCTTTCACATGCTAAAGGAATTGCTCTATTCTGAAGTTGTATAGCAACATAATGCTGGAGCAGAAGTGACCAAAGAAAGGAACTATCACATTGATTCAGCTGTGGAATGAGTTAGTCAAGTGGACTAGACTGCATCACCATTCAGTGTTACATAAAGCTGAGGAATTTCTTTAAGAAAATTTCTCTATTGATTACAATGCTCCAAGCACAGAAAGGTAAAAACATAACACTCCACAGAAGCACACTATATACTTTACTACACAAATCTAATGGTACAGATAAATAAGAGTCAGGTATACTGAAAAACTGAAGCCAGACGTGCCCATAAAACTTGTTACCATTATAAGATACTGTCAAGGTAGATACTTCTCACTATACTTTGTTTTGTTTCTCCACTAGCATAAGAGACTTCATAAACTTATGCTAGTTTTGCCATTTGAAATCTAACCCTCTTTTGATACGGTATTTGGAATATAAACATGATAAATGAGTACAGAAGTAAACAACCCGATAATGAAAATATAGAGAGCTCAGGGAGGAAATTAGGTGTACCGATTAACTATAAAAGCAGGAACTCCAGCCAGTTCTGCTCAGAACTCAACACTCAGCTACTGCTCTTGATTACTCACATGGCTGTACCACAAGATGAAGCTACTCTCATCTGCTTGGGCCTTTCACTTCATTGCCCTCTGTCCATACACTCTTTTCCCCTCTGCCCATGCCCCCCATCCCAGCCATCCACTTTCAATTTCATTTTGTTTCTGAAGCGCTCCTTCAGGTATTTTGGTAAAGGTCTGCAAGCCTATTTTCTATCCTGAGAATTACTTTGGTAGCAAGTAGAGGAAAAACTACAACAACAAACACACAAAAAAGTGGCATTTCTTGTTGCATATGATGGTCCTAACCACTCACCAGCAACCACCTTCTGGCTGTGACCTCAGGAATTCTGCAGTCTTTGCTGCATAGAAAGCCTTATGAGTGGACAGGAGGGTTCTCATCCCATCTAGCCCACAGCCTCATTGATAGAGGATAGGCTGTGGTTAATTTGGGTCAGAACCCTCCCAAACTGGTCTTCCAGAGGACCACAGGCACACAACCAGTCCTCATGACTTCAGCTGAAGTACTCACACCAGGTTCTATCAGTGGGTAAAAATGTTCCGCTGTTTAGCTTTAAGAATAATATAAATCTGGATTGTCACAAGCAGAAGCTAAACAGGTTGCCACCAGCACTTCCTAAAACACATGGATAATTTTGGTCTTGGGTAATGATTTTGTGCTTTGCATCGAGTAATGAATCCTTTTTTTGCATTCTGTATTTTTAGATGCGGTGTTGGGGGATATGATATAGGGGAGAACTTTGTAGTGTAGGGTAGATGGTTGGACTCAATGATCCCAAGGGTCTCTTCCAACCTGGACGATTCTATGATTCTACTAGTGGGGCTACAAACCTACATTTATTATTGAATCTAGATTGTTTAGTTTAATTGTAATGGAAAGCTTAAGACTACCTTATATTTAAAATAAGATCTTTTTTAATTTTATATCTATATTATTTCAGAAATGCCCCCATGGGCATTTAAAAATCCATGGGTTTAAAGCTAAGAAAATCAAAATGTTCTTAATGCCAGGTAAGCATAGTTGATATAGATGATGCAAAGTACCTTAGAGTTCTACGATGTTCTTGAACTTCAAAAAGGGTGAACTCAGATCAATTTGTATTATACTGATAGGTGATTATATAAAATACATACACACATGAAAACAAGGATATGCACATGTGCATATTCACAAACAGTTCAAGAATGGCCGGATTGCCTTATTTTGGTCTCAGTTCTATTCAAACACATGTATAATAAAGGATTTTAAAAAAAAAAAAAAAACAACAAAAGAAAACCACAAACACACAAAACTAACCAACGTTTTTCACAATAAATTTCTATTTCAATAGGAGCATTCACAACACTGTAGGCTGTAATGACACTGAACAGTACTTATTCAAATATCCTCACTGAAATCAGGTAGGGCCAGAATGACAAACAATTACTTTAGATGAGAGCTACTCACATAAATAGTCCCAAGAAACTCAGCTGGACTAAGCAAGTCAATAATTTTAACAGTCGGAATCTATATAAACAAGTACCAATACACTGACCTTAAATTAACAGCAGCTCTGTTCTTACCATGCCTTTGCTTAATGTAAGCGTGATATGTTTTTACTTTGTTTTTACTTAAATCAACTTCACAAGATTATCAATAGCTAAAGACAGCTGTGAATCCTGACTCATACAAAACAAAGTGAAGGTTTTATTTTAGCTTTCAGGCAAAGAGAACTCATCATTATTACTTTCTGTAGTATTTTTTTTCCTCTTTCTTTATTCCTTTTTAGTACTTATTGCCTGCAAAAGAAATTAGAGAATGTTTTCCACATAATACTCGAATACCTGAATCTAATCCAATGTACTCTTAGTAGATATGAATTGTCACAGATTGCTGTCTTATTTTAAAATATCTTGTTAGTTATATTTTACCGTCTACATTTTGAGGTCCAGTTGCAAGTGTTTACCATAGAAAACTCGGTCAAGCTGGTGTTTGACCTTTGACAGGAAGCTGCCCTCACTCCGGCTAGTCCCAACAAACTAGGCCCAAGACAATAAGCTGCTTTATAGCTATTAGCTCGGCCAGTGTGTTTCTCCAGGAAGACCTCAAGCTGAAAAGCCAACACGCTTGACAACCACAGCCAAGGTACCAAGGGCCCAAGCACTAGACATTAGAAAACAAATGGAAAAGCACACATGGCTACATCTGGAATCCTAATGGGCCACCAATGGTTCCCAGCTAAAGGAAGAATTACCAATGTTATTTTATCATCCCTTGTGCTAACTTAGCTGTTTATGTACAGCAATAAATGATTTTTTAAAAACATATTTGGGTCATTATGTCATATACCACCAGCAAGTACGATTGTTTTATTGTGCTTGGAGTCAAAATACGCTGCTATACCCAGATGTGAGGGAAGTTCAAAACCTCTAGTCCTTCTGTATTCATTCCTGTTGGACAAATGGATTAAGTTTTTAAAAGCGAAACTGAGAATTTTTATGGCCTGTACTCCCATCTCACTAGTAAAATTCGCACTGATATTTTTCTAGAGAAGTTTGCCTTGCCAATGCTAACATTAAATATTAACTTAGTAAGCAAACCACAATTTCAACCAACAGGAAATGCCACACATTTTAGTGTCAAAACATCCCCATTCTCTTCTTCCAAAGACACAATATGTTATATTAAAAAAATAATTTTTATGTGCTTTTTTTACCTGAACATCTAGTAAAATTCAAGGCAAAGTAATCATTACACTATGAAATTAAAATACATATATATTCATTAACAAGCTTAATAAAGGAGGAGTCTGTAGTAATGGCTCTGAATTTATATGTGCAAACCCAAGCTTTTCCAAAATCTACAATCAGAATGTTGTATTTCCATGTAATGAAGCATGGAATTTGTGTAACGACTCTTGCATAGTATTTCTAACCCTAGCACTATGGCATTTAAATATGGAGATCAAAGCAGAAAAAACAAGCTAGATCCTCCAGTATTTGTTGATATTTGTCTCAAGCAACAACTCTGTAACAAACAGCAAAAAATGTTATTTTTAAAAGACATTGTAATAATTTAAACAAGAGGTTCAACATTGGTTGACAATGCTGTTCTAAAATTGGCTGTATCTCAACAGTTTAAAAATCAACATTTATGAATATTTCACAACTTTCCATTCCAAAAGACACTAAATGTACTTGAAAATAAATGCAATTTAGCAAGTAACAAGTGAATACAATTTCAGAAAATTCAAATGGACTTACATTCATTTTAATGGAAGCTAGATCAATTTGTAATCAAAATGAAAAACAACTTGAAGAAACCAGGTTTTATCTTCTTCCCCTTCTATTCTCATTCCCTTTTTTCCTATTTGTTGCTAGCTCTGTTGTACTTCTGCTCTCTTTTTTCACTTTTGTGGGAGGATCAGGGCTAAGAAGTTGGGGGGAAGAGTAGTTCAGCTAAGCAAGACATTTCTCACAGAAGAAATAGAAAACTAAATAGAAATACACCAAGAATCTACAATTAGCTCCAATATAGAATACAGAGGTTTTTATTATTTAACATCAAGCTGAAGCTGAACAGAGCTGTAGTATTTTTAAATCTAGGTCGCTTTCTAGGAAGATTGCTAAGAGCGTACACACCCTCATCACACAGGTTACGCCACAAGCACGCCAACCCATTCACAGGGAGTTGGGGGCAAACCCGGCTGGGAAGACACTGAGAAGCAAGTGAGCCAAAAACAGAAAGACACTGTGACAAACGTGCACATCCCACACATGCAATGCTTATGACGATGATACACTGAGTAGCGTTCTCAACTACGTTATAGTGAATCAAGATGAATGAACCAGTCTATAGGGATTCTTCTATCAAATAACTGAAATTACTTCAACACATAACGACTAATGAAAAAGCAATTAAGAAAGCTACTTACAGAGAAGTCAATACTAAAAGTAGCTTCTCTTCAAAACAGATCGCCTTGTTTTTCTTTTAATATTACACTACAGGGTAACCCTTATTTGCCGTGGAAAAACAGACGTGAATTTGATACCCTATACTTGTGGATGTGTTTTTAAAGCTGACAGCAGAGTGCAGAATGTGAAGTTTCCTTGCTTCTGCTGCCACATGGCAGGTTAAAAGCACAATTAAGTAAACAGCTAAAGGTTTTCCCTGATTTCCAGGAACAGCAGAAATATGTTAAACCTAAAAAAAAATACATCCCAGCGACTGATCTCTAGACGTTATGAAGTTGCCTCAGAAGCATGTGTTCCATTTCCAAAAGGTACACTAAATAGTGAAACAAAATACTTAAAAATTCAATTCTGGCACTGCTATAAAGCATTACATCTTTATAAATATAGTGCACTACGTTAATATAACGTTTAACTTTGTGATATTAGTATACATATATATGTATGTCTATATACACACATATGCATACATATATTTATATATACACATACTAACATCCATACTTAGCAATTTAAAATAATTCAGAATACCTTTTCATTGCCTGCCTTCCCAGATGTTTTTATTATTATTATTTTTTTTTTTTTACTTAATGAAAGAAACAGAGCAAGGTTTAGAGAACAGTTTCGGAGAAACACAAAGCACACTAACAAATACTGAAAAGATAAATAAGTTTTTATACTTACAGAAGTGATACTTTATATATGCCAATTACTCCCTCATGTTATCATTAGGAAAATTTGATCCTGGACAAAAATAAATTTAAAAGATATTTAAATCCCAGAAGACCTTATATCAACAGAAGTGAAGGGGAAAAGAAATATTGTGTACTCATTTTGCGTTTCATCTGCATATTAATTCATATTTTTTTTTCTTCTCACTTTTCTCCACTCCCTGCCTCCGTACTTCTTTTAAAGGGAAGAGAAATTAAATGATTGATTAATCTCAGTGTTTGCCATGTTCACCTGTGCAAGACCCTATCCATCTTAAGCACAATTCATTATATTAAAACAAGTTTTATATAACACAGAAGGCTTTGTGGAAGTTATAAACAGGAATTTCACCAGAGGGAGATACTTTAAAAAATAATCAGATTTACAAAATTCTTACTGATGAGTTCTGTTCTTGCCACAACCGTATTTATATTTTCATATACAGAAATTAATTCTAAAAGCATAATTTAAATATCCCTTCCAAAAATACTGCTAGTATTTATAGGCAGTCTCCATTATGATTTTTAGATATATTTAGCAGCAATAATGAGTAATTTCTACAGTTTCTCACTGCACTCTCACAAATCAATTAGAAAACATCAGTTTCTAATTTTATTGGCCTGGCATTTTTCACAGTAACTACATTTTATTGTGGAAAAAATGTGTTTTCCCTTTAGTGACTATTTGGGAAACGTGGTTGAGTATTCCTACCATAAATTAAAGTGCCTCATTTTTGTTTACTTCTCTCTGTCCCAGTATCTCCAACAATTTTAAAAAGAATGTACTCAGCTGGCAAGGGGCCTGTTTAACAGCTTGATACAGCACAACAAGCTATTTCACACATTTTGGATGAGTCACAAAAGCAGTGATCTCTTCAAAGTGTCTGTTTGAAGGGGTGGGGTGAACAGTTTTGAGAAAAAAGAATTATTTAGAAGTACATTCCCTATTAGGCAATAAGAAATATTTTAAGTCAGTACATAAGTACATTTTTAAAAGCAAAGAGATGTTTGCAAATGGTTATGAAATACTTCCACATGTGATCATATTTTCACAATAGTCGTGACTATCAAACATTATATTGCACATTAATTTTTATTGTTGAATAAGATACTGGAGCCAAGAATACTGTAGACTGTAAAGCACAGCCTGTTGCAGCGTATTTCCTGGCCAACTCTTCATACCACAGATGTCGGGCTGCTATCCCAAACTATTCCACATATCTACTGGTGCTCTCATTTTTTCATATTAGAAGTCCTGTATTTAGCTGTTCTCCTCAGTAGCATTAACTAGGCAGTTCATAAAGTCTGTTTTTAAATACAGCTGCAAATATCTAACTGCTTTGTGAAGCCACTTGTTTCATATTCCCCTTAAGATCAGCCATCTACCATTAACAGAGAGTAAACAGCCTGTGACTTAGCTTGAGAAAGTTGTTCAAAAGCCAACTAACATCTTGTTTCAGAGGGTACTTTTGAAGCAAATGCCTAATGCCAAATTTAAATACAGGTCTATGATTAAGTACATGGAGCCATCAGAGCTTAAATAAGAACACTGCCAATACACTGTCCTGCTAGAATTAAATGATAGTCTTCCAAAGACCGAAGCCTTTAGGCAATTTATTAATAATGGACACCAATATAATTTCAACAAAGGAATCACAGGCCAGAGCTTCCAACAAAGGAAGCTACACCATAACTGAAGACTTTTTTCAAGTTCTCAGCAGCCCAAAAGTGTTCCTACTAACATCACTGGGCACACAAGCTAATTTTGCACATGTGAACTGAAATAAACTGCATTTCAATAGAATTTTATAGATAAACACATCCAGGTTTAAAGTTGAGTATCTCAGGACAGCCCCAGACAGTATATCTGACTGAAGCCAAAAGTGTCTAAAATATGAAGGTTTAAAGTACTAAACTTTGCCATGGGTGTACAGCTGATTATTACTGAAATTTTTTTACATAGGCCAGTGTATTTTTTGGAGGCAGAGAGTACTTCATTGGCTAGAAGAAAGGCAGGAAATTTTTCTTTGGCAGGTTGATTTTTTTTTTTTAAATTAGCAGATGTTTGAAGCTACTCCAAGGTTTGGAATGTTGAATAAATCCCAGTGGAGGTAGATTAGTGGCAGAAAGCAGGTGAGGTGGTCAAAGGTGGATGTAAATACAATTTATCAGATGACTCTCCAATTTGTCACATTGGTATCACCATTGCACATGTGACATATAAAAGCTTTGGCAACTGAGAATTAACATCATTCCTCTAGCCAGTCTAGTTAGAGAGGAGCTGTATAGCAACCCAGGAATGTGCTACTAATAAATGAATCAAGAAAAATCCTAGAAAAAAAATTACTCCTTAGTTTACAAAAAAAAAAAATCTACAGTGCACATCCTTGCACTAAGGGTATGGGCAGGGATTTACTAAAAAAAAATAAATCCCAAAACCACAAACCCAAAACCACCCCTCCCCCTCAAAAAAATGTTCTTCCATAACTGGCAAACTAGGCTAGAAAAATACTAACTCTCAGACTAATCATGAGTCATAACATCATCAGTTTGTCGGGTCAAATAGTTCAGAGATGTTCCTAGGCTCCTTGCAGGTGCTCAATTCTCGCATCACAATATCTTTAGGTGAAACTTTCTACCACTTCCAATTGAAAAAACTTCCTACTCTGCCAGATGATTTGTGATTACCTTGGTTACATTTTCCTTTGCTACCTCCAATACTACAGCAAAGCAGTATATCCATACAGAAAGTCATGGCTTATATCTTCAGTATAAAATACCGTATTTCTTCTCAGGAAACAACCAACCATGAATTTATCAGTGTGCTCTCTGCTATCTTTTTTTGGCCTCAGACTACCAGGAAAACCTCAAAGGAATGGACTTTATCTTTAATATGCTAAATGTTTCCAGACAAAAAGCTGAAAAGCTGAATAAAATCAGGGGACTAGATGCTTGGTCATTAAATTAGTTACCTGAGAAAGCTGGGTTCATTTGTGCAGTGCCATCTTTGCTGCACTAAAAAATGTGAAATAAATTCCAGCAGAACATACGTGACATTACTACTTTCCATGTCATATGCCAGGTATAGTGCTTTGATCTTTTCTATATCATAAATACATCGCAAAACATGAATATATATATACAAAAAGATTACAGTATCAGTTCCCTCACACACCTGATAGCCAGAAATATGGGTATTCATGTAACCAACTGTACTCCTGGGAAGTGAATAAATTAAGTTTATCAGAACAAAGAAATGCTGGTCTGTCTCTTCCTCAAAGATCATAATTAGTCTAATGTCAGAGCCTTAACACCATTTCATCCATCCATACAAATAAAAACATATGATGCTGTTTTAAGTTGTGATGAAATGCTATAGCATTGATATGCTAATGTAGGTAGAACTGGAAGTTTCCCTTCTATGAATGAAGAGACTATCAGCGCCATGCACACGTACATACCAGGAGTCCTGGTGAAGAGGTTGGGCCTGAAGAAGTTACCTCCTTTCCACCCAATACAGCAGAGGACTCTTGTTGAAGTCAATTCCCAGCTGTTCATATCAGCTTAACAGAAAGGTGTTCTCAAACAAGCATGCTTTGGCTTTGGAATCAGCTACCCCTGATTGTCTGAAGTGGCTCACATTTCATGACTGACTTCATCTGCTTGTGGAGGCTATTTTTCCCCACTAAGAATTTTGAGGAAAGCTGGAATTTCAAGTTTTCTACCTTAGTAGAAACATGTTTTCTTAAGTAGCACTACAAACTGATCATGTTAATTACAGCACATTCATAATAGTTTTACTAGACTGCATACACTGTCCAAAGTTTAATAAACAAAGAAACAAGATAAATATATGCACCAAAATATTAGAGGCAAGGGATTTTACACCCCACTAGCAGTGATGGTAGCAGCTATCACCACCAGGGCCAAGATCTAAGGTAGATACCATCATTGACAGCAACGTTGGTGTTCCTGGCTCAATTTTAGGATGCAGCTATAAATATATCAAATTTGGAAAACCTAATTTCAAGAATGTTGATAAATGTAGCTACTGTGAGGAAAATAGCATGTAGCTGAGTACACAAAACTACCAAGATGCATATATGCTTAGAAGTATTGGAACTGTTACTATATCCAAGAGCTTCCTATCTTAGGGGCCCTTCTATTGTGGGTTGGTTTGGGTCTTTTTTTAATTCAGAAGATCTACCCGGAAGTCAGTGTGTGCTCTTGGGTTCTCCATAATTTTTCATTCATGGTTTAAGATTATGGAGTTCCTTTATAATCTAGAAGACTCTTCTCATACATGACAAGCAAGAAATAAACATGGAAAAGGAATGTTACATGATCTTGTTCCAACTCTAGGAAAAAAAAAAAAAAGTAACAGAAGCATGAAAGCACCACTACTATGTGTTAAAGAGATACAGGTCAAGGTATTTCATAAGCAGCTCTCCCAGACAAGATTTCTTAGGGCTTCAAACAGGAAAGCCTAACTAAGCATATTGCAATGAAGGAAAGCAGTAGTGGTGTTCACTCTGTACGCTTGCTGTGTAAGCTATTCTTACAGTGCTCCACACGGGACTTCAGAATTGAATCCTCCTCTTAAAAGTATACAACAGATATACTAGATAATGTCTCAGCTTATATAATTTACAAAGTGGAAAATAAAGTGATATTGATTTGTTTTCACATATTACTACCTAGTAACTGCAGATGTCTTCACAGTCCTCTTCAGTAAACAAAGAAAAAAAAAAAACTTAACAGCCCAACTATGAATTATGTCCATCTCCTCATTCATTGGTCAGTGGGATGTACCCAATTTTAATTATCTTTGCCCTTTTGAGAAAAAAAAAGTAACCCCCAGGCTTCAAGACAAGTCATTTTTCTTTTATTTCTGACACATCTTCCTCCTCACACATCCATCTCTTCGCTTGTCCTGTTGTCTGTTAAAACCTGTATGCCTTCAAGCTTTCCACCTTCCTAAAACAATACTCTTTTAGCAGCCTGAACAAAAAATACACCACAAGTAAGGAAGGAGAGAGTTACATAAAAATATACACAGTGAAGTATAAAGCAGTGATGTTCTAAGCTAGGAGCAATAATTTATCTTTTTACTGTTAAGAGTCAAGGAACATGGATAGTTAATCTATATTCTTAATGAGTTTACCCTATCATTTAGTGAGGCCCAGATTTTTGGTAATGAAAAACATCAAACGTCTAGACACAGTTCACGCTTCTAGCAAAGAGTCCTTTGCATTTCAGTAGTCATAGTAGAGTCTTCTGCATGGGAAGCTTTTCAGAGATGTCCTTCCAGGCAAGAGCTGAAAGCAATATGATAAATGGAAGTGTAATGCCAGAACAATCCAGAATGACAGGCAAATGCTTTCAGGGCAAGTGGCAAGAAGCAGGTCTCGTTGCAGAAAAAGTTAATGCATTGCATTGTTTTATGTTGTGGCCCACTGAAGGATGGGGCACAGTGTGAAGAAACATCCGTTGTGCCAAAAAAATTTCATACTTCCAAAAACCAGTATGAATTATGTGGGACATCTTTTCTTATTTCGGCTCCTGTGTAAACATTAACGTATGTGATACATGAAGCTGAGGATATCTACTATAATGAACTAGGAAAAGGAAAATATTCTACTGTGCTCTGCTTCTGCAACAGCACAAATTAGAGAACATAGTCTGATTGCTGTTACCATTGCAATTTAATAAGCCTAGTGTAGCAATGGTGCTCTTAACCCAAAAATATTTTAGTAATTTAGTAAAATGAACTACTGTAAATAACTATGTATCTATACCTGAAACATCTTGTAAAATCAGTGACCATGGACCCATATTTCTTTGTGAATATTAAAGGTGAGAAAAGAACTATTAGTACATGCGGACTACATATTTTTCTCATTTAAGTGAATTCTGAGCTTCTTTTCTGAAAAAAGTAAATTATGCAATGAACTAATTCATGCAAGAAGAGACAAAAAATGCTAATAGAATTTATTCATTAAAAGATTACTACAAAATTGCTTATACAACCTTTCCAGTTTCAAAAAATAATTTTAAATGGTGATGGAGATTTTCCTAGTAGTATGCGGTTTTCATAACATTTTGAACACTCTTCTTTTCCTCCCAACCTTTTTTAATTATTATGACTAAAACCAAAATTCAGTTTCTCAGAAGGCCAAATTAAATTACCTTTCGATGGCTGAAAGTTGGCATATGCAATACAAGCTGTGCTTCATTCAAGTCCTCAGTCAGCTTGGGTACTTGTACTATTTCCATTATGCTAGTGTCTACAGTGAAAAAACCCAAACCCAAACTCAGGGCTCCTAGTGCGAAATAGTCTACTAACATAAGGAAAAGAGGGACCAAAGGAGCTTGCAGTTCTAGTAAATGAAAGCCACTTGCCATGGTTTGACCTACCTGGTACATCAGTAAGGCTGTCTTTTCACAGAGGTGAAGGACTGAATGGAAATATGACTAGGTCAGTAATGGAGTGCAGGTGATACTTTGATTGAAAGGTCCTGCTGCTTGGTGAATATCTGGCTTCAGAGACATACATAATTGAATTAACAAAAATTAAAGGAAGTAAAATGCAGCCTGCAGACACATCACGATTGTCCTGAGATGCAGATTTTAGATATGTCGTGAGTTATAAGAGTATTGATGGGATAATTACCTGAATGGAAAAAATTCTTTTTTTTTTTCTGGTTTTTGGTGTTCCATGCACTACATTCTCATTGGTGCAATACATACTGTGCATGAAACAATACTGATCTAAAACAGTCAAAAGCCACTCATATGTGAGCTGTTTAATGGAACCAGGGCTGCACAGACTCCAAATTAAGTCAGGTCTGAACCACTTTAGGTACAGATAGAACCTTAATCCAGAAGGGGTGCTCCAGTGCAGACCTGTCTCATCTTTAGGCCAAGTGCCTTTATGTCCACTGTTGTGGTCAAAGTTTTCTCTCATTGCTCTATTAAGCCCTCAGCATACATTCTTATGGCTTGATTTACTCATTTCCTGTGGCTTTGCTTACTGGAGTTATTCCAATCCTTCTTCTTCCCTATCCTAGGTAATTAAGAGCTGATTATCTATGAAAACATGATCGGTTCTGACATCAAAAAAGGGTTCAGATAGATGCATTTTCTTCTGGGAAGTGAACCGTCTCAAATTCTGAGCCTAATGTCACAAATCACAGTCACGAATGCCATTTCATTTCAATCAAATGTATACTCAAATCTCAGATCCAAAAAAAATCTTATAAGAGATTACAATTGCAAGATTACCGTTTCTGACACTGTAGTCTGATCAAGCCAGTAAGTAAGAAGGTGAAGACAAAGTATTTCTCTCTTGATCAGCCACTCAAAACTAGTGCTTACTGCAGTTTGTGTAAGTCTGCTCACCAGGAAGCTTGCGCTGGAAATGGGAAAATGAGAAAATGTTTCCTCCTCTACCCCTCTCAAGCTCAGGACTTCAGCACTATAAAAATAGACTTCACTGACTGTGAAGGAATATCAATATAATGGGATGAATATTAATATAGTGTGGCAAATATGAAGACTGCTTGATTCCTCAGCCAGTCTCCCCAGGACTCACAAACTGTGGAATGACAACGTTATCACTTAAAATTGTTTTTCAAACTAAAGCTGGCTACTAATTGGATATAATTCAAGTAACTTGCAATTTCAGTCTCCCCATGCTGCGTTGATACACATACCTCCCAAATACACGATTGCTACATGGAAACACTTGGCTTCCTCTACCAGACACAGCTTGCAATTCGGCAAGTCTGTTCTTCAGTGGTCCCTTTTTAATAGAACCACATAAAAGATTTAATGTGCATGATCTTTAATAAGTGCCTTTAGAATCACAAATATGGAACAATATATTTGCTTATCAAAGCCTCTAAACATTTATTGAAAGTAAATCATATGCCTAGAAAAGATGAGCCAGACACCTAAAATTACCGTTTTACTGACTTAGATAAGTGTTTAAGAACAATTTATTGATTTAAAACTTTCTACAGCAACAAAAGAAAATCATATTCGAGGAACTTGCAAGAGACTAGCATTTAATTTTTACATTCTGTAAACAGACAATATTTAATCTGTTTAAAATTAAACTCAGAAGATCAGATAGGCTTTTGAAGGGCTCAGACACTGCAAGTAGTTTAGCATTGTACTTGCAAGAGATACAGCCAGTTGTTTAACCACACAGATATCATTTAGTTAAGTTAAACAAGCATTGATAAAGTTTTTTATAAAAAAAGATGCTATCAGCAAAACAAACACAATATTTTGTACTAGTTCAAAGCTTATTTATAATGTGTTTAGAAATATTCAGTGGAAACAGGAAAATAATGTCTTGATTTTTCTAAACTTTACAACATCTGCTTTTACTTACTTGCAGCATTGTAAAGTTCTCTGGATTTCAAATGGGTAACTTTTTTCTTTTGTCTCATCCCAAATTTGAGTGTTCAGGTTATTTTTTTTACCCACACAATTTCCTATTTTTCACTTACAAAAGCAGCCATATGAAAATCTCTGCAGCCTTCTAACAGTGCTAAATACCAGTCAGCATAATTCACATTTTAAATACGCACATTAGAAACCTGCTAGAAATAACACTTCCTCAGAAGACTAAAATTCCTACATCTTTATGATTTCCCAATGTACATATATAACTAACTCTTTTAAACCAGATATCATGCTGTTTATTCATACTACTATCTCCCAGTCAGGTATAACCTGCAGAAAACATTCTTTGACAAATGCAGTTCTTTTCACCGGCTTGCTTTGTGGAAGTGACCACTACCTTCTGCAACCAAAGGGTTTCTCTTTTAACATTTTCCATCAATGAGAAAGGATTCACCCTGTAATCCTAGACATTAAGATGTAAGAAATGCATCTGTATCGCTCTTAACAGTTTACCATGAACTGTTTGAAGATGCACCATTATAGACAGTGTTGTCGATTCTCTTTCACTATGTAAAATTAAACCTGTTGGCGATTTAGTGAGAATTCATATCTGAAGCCTTCAAGTGTGCAATCACATACTCAATAAATACACAGTAACATCATAAGTAACTTCCTCTACCTGCTTAGATGAGAGATAGATAAGCTACACTGGCTTATGAGTTACTTTCTGGTTGCACCTAGGCTGATAAGCTAGGTGCCTATTGCAGAACATTTTACATTATCATGTACCTTGGGCTCCTGATCACCCAGAGCAGGCTGATGAGCTATTGCATGGTCTGGCTCCCATCTGGCCTCATACTCAGGTTTCCCTCCCATCAATCAATAGCACCTGGGGGGACAGCAGGAAGGAGAAAGTAACCAGTGGAAAGCTGGGTCTCAGACCACTGTTGGGATACATGGCTGCAGGGTGAGGCAGAAGGCTTAGTTTGTGCTCAAATTTTGCTGCAACATGAGATGAGGTCAGAGTCAGACATGCCCAGACCCCTGAGGTTGGAAATGCTTCCAGGTCTACTCGCTTAAACACGGCTTCTGTGTGCCTGACAAGCACAAGCAGTGAAGACAGAAAGATTCCCTGTGTAGTCCTCAGAAAAACAAAAGCATGTTTGCTGCTGTAAACTGCTGCATAGCCCTGATGCTTCTTTTTCCTCTAATTCCATAGCAATAAATACTTAGTTTTAATTGTAACTTTCCTCTTAAAGCCATTATTTTTCATACCTATGTCTGGAATAGCCAGTGAAACGGGGTTTGCCATTGGCAGCATGTAGAGTTTGCAACATACTTCTTTATAGCAGAGCAGAGGTGGAACTAGTCTTCTCGATCTGGCCACCACAGGAATTCATGTGTACTGGGTGATTTTATATCAAATTCAAATCTACACCCCAAATTCTCCATTTCAACCAGTTTTCAAAGCTTGGCTTGCACACTGGATTCCCTTCATCTCAACCAAACCTGTGAAACATTTGTACTGTTTTTAAACTCACTTTTGGCAAAAGTGAGTTTGAAAGTTATTTTACAAGTTTTTGCTTAACTACTGCCACACAGTAGTAGATTTAGCAATGTCTGTGAGAAGTTCTAAGCAGAATTTTCACACATATATATACCAGCGGGTAGGTTTAATATTTTTGGTGCATGGTTTACCAGGTTACCATGGTAGCAAGTTACCTGAACACCTAAAATTTTAAAGGGAAAATCCCTGATATAGGACCACGGGTGCAATGATTTGAGAGCTAGACCCACACAGCAATTTACACTCGGATCCCCAAGAAGTATTTTAGAAGGCTACTACCTTTTGGGTACTCATATATACTGTGAACTTCAGTGACTGTCAGGGGAGTCTCTGACCCCAGTCAAGGAAGATATGGGCAAGAGAATTCGAATTTGGATTCTCAAGAGTGCTACACACTTTATGTCTAAGACATCTGACAACACACACTAGAACCTACATTTTGGTATGTTACAGGCTGTGGAAGCAGATGAAATTGTTTTCTGCTGCATCCTCCATATGTGAAACTCTAAGATCCCCTATTGCCCACCTATCTATGGACTTCAGTCCTCCATCCACAACTCATCAGCTTGCAATCTTTTAAGCAAAGAGAGAGTGGATACTCAAGACTAATGTTAACATTTGAGGCACTTCTCCAAAAGCAAGAAGGTGTAGAATTCATTTCTAGATCCAGTAGTTTCAGCATTTTTTATATATGTTGTAACACAAATTCCCATTACAACAGGAATTCATGACTTGATAACGTACCAGTGTGCCTCAATTATAAGGCTAAAATGCTATATTTTTCTGTACTCATCCACTTTGGCCAAAGTCCAGCTACTTGAAGCTGCCAGCTCCTAGTTCCTCAGTAGGAGTCTCATCCTCTGCATTTTCACTTAGGTGGGTCCCCTGTTCTGTTTATCGGGAATAAAAGTCCCTATTTCAAAGAACTGGATTCTACTTTCAGAGCATAGCACTGGCTTACTTTGCAGATAAAGGCTCTTTGTCTGTCAGTTACATAGCAAATAATTAGCCAGTTATTTGAAGAAAACTAGCTGTGGAATCAACCACTTGACTTCAGCTATGCATAAGATGCCTGTTCCAGCCAGCGAGGGCAGGGAAAAGATACCTTGAGTGAGCAGTCACAGTCTTGTTAAGCTTATCAATGTCTCTCCCCCACGAGGAAGTAGGTGACAGAAGTCCTCTCAATACCTCAGTGTATACCAGGCTGTACTTGAAGACTCCAATTCAGTTCAACCCTTGTGGTGCCAAAGGGAATTTGTCCTCATGTAAGTAAAATCATATCCTTTGATGTCTTTTGCAGGGTGTCAAAAGACTAAGGAGAAACTTCTTAAAGCAGAGAAAACAGCTTGACTGAAACGTGCAATTCAGACAACTTCCCCTTTCTGTACCATGGGTATTGCCAGAGACAGCCCTGATTCTCCACTTTTAGCTCTGACTCAACAACATGGCATACTAACTAGCCAGCACAGTAGCGACCTTTAAAAACTCACCCCTCTGATATTATTAATCAGCCTTATTGTTCCTCAAATAAGTTACAGATGTGGACTTACACAGGTAGGAAGATAACTCAAAAGGCTGAAGGAATGGAGATAACTTGGGATTTCAGGAACATAAATTATCAATTCTAAGCTTCAGCAAGACTGACAGGGACAGCTCAAAACTGCTACTGCTTTAACTTATGAAGGCCTCCTTGTGCCAGGCATTGCTCTGGGGCATGGCACCTGTAACTGCCACTAAAGATTCCTGGACCCCAACCTCAGCTGACTATTTCAAGAAGTCTAGTTCCATTTTCCTCCACTTACCCATACGAATCCCTCTCTACTTTGGTCCATGCAGAGAAGAGAAAAAATGGTGAGGAATGGGGGACCTGAAAAAAATCTAGCATCCAGCAGAACACGTGTGTAGACAGAAGTAGAAGGGATGATAGGTAGAGAGTAAAGTATAGAGCACAGTTTTTCCTCAGCTTTGAAAAACTTTTAACTCATTAAAGGATGGAATGATCAATGATAAGAAACTCCCCTACTAAACAACTTGCAGAACATACCTTTCAAAAGTCCCATGATCTTTGTGATGGACGTTGATAAATGCTTTGGAGTAGAAACAGATCAGTTTTCTGACTGCATGGCCCTCCTAAAACTTCCTTTCTCTTATCTGAATCCGATGTCTCACTCTAACTAGCTGTATAAATGCTAAAACAGCCACAAAGCAGAACAGCAGCTGAACTAGCAAAGGAAGCCAGAAAGTCCAACTTTCAGCCCTCCACATTTATTATTAGACAAGCCTCCTTAGTCAAATAAGCCATGAAAATGAATGTGAACAAACTGTGTCCTCTTCTTTGATTGTTCATTATGTGTAAGGAAGGAGATGCCTAATCACTACTGTCACCAACTGCTTGTGGCTAGTCAAGTTCAATAATGAACCACTTGATAGTCCTTATGGGGAAAATAAAACTCCCTGGATAGTAAGAACTTTTGATTTTGTGTTACTCAACTTATTGGTAGAAATCAAATCTCAGATTTTTACTCAAAACAAGCATGGAATAAGCAACTGATAATTTGTTTTCCATGCTTCAGTTTGATGACTCTATAAATCTTGCTTGTTTTATACTGGCATCACAACCACAACAAAATTAGTAATTCAAACTCAAGTTTGTATTTGGAGCCTCTCTCAGGATGGAACTCAAAAGCTTAAATCATGGGTAAACATTCTTCTGCCAAATCTGTTGCTCCCCATTCCCTACCACCCCTAGGCAAGGGTAAAAGACAAAGTTAATTTTTAAAATTAAACAAACAAAATATTTGGTCACTTAGTTTCAGTTTCTTCTGGCATTGATATCTTGTGGGTACTATATCAAGCCATGAAAAATAAATAAAAGGGAGCCGAACATTTCAAACACTGCCAGTGAACTTTTCTCCAGTCCAGTGAGGTTAATAGGCCTTTCAATTTACAAATTCATAAGAATAGGATTTTATTTGGTTAATATGTTTGTTATTTACTCATAGAAGTCTCACTACTAGAAATAGAAATTAGTTCCTCATGACAATGTCAGGATTAGTTGTAATTAACAGAAAAGTCACATTCAAACAGACTTCAGACAGCAACAGCTAATTACAGCACCAGAACATACAAGCAAAAAAGCTGTGAGCTTGCAAACCCTTGAACAAACGATTAGACTCCAGCATGTCAGTTGGTCCAGAGAATCCATTCAAGCAAGTTAAAAACATGCACAATTAATTTACAGGACTGGGAATAAATCAATCATTTCATTTTGGGATCAACCCAAATAAGTTTCAGATCCTTCACAATTTATTGCATTGCAGAAAAGATGGGCCCATGTCATGTTACTCTGTCAATTGTCTACATCAAATGTTACGATCCAAGCAATATTGAATTACAAGGTTCAATGTTATTTTTAGTTCTACATTTACTATGCCATGTAAGAAATAGGTTACACAGTGTATCCATGCATCAACTGATAACAGGGAAACAACTCAGGAGTTCACAAAAAAGTGTGTGCTTTTTTTCATGGGCTTTTTTGTTGGTTTGTTTTGTATTTTTAAGGGTGGCGAGCACAAGATGTGCAGTGGCTCATTCAGACATCAAGGCAGTAAAAAATGAAAAAGTAAAAAAGTAGGAAGTTATCAAATTTTCTTCTTGCAATGTAAACTCAGAGGAAGAATTTAACCTGCTGAACATTCCAATTATTTCTTCACTCTAAGAGAAGCTTTGCTCTGTGCAGCAAGCTATAGTTCTCCTTTGTACAGCTATTTGTAGAGAAAATGTTTTATTAAAAGAACCTTCAAAGTGACAGTGTCAGCCCACACAACTTCCATTCCTTTTGTATGCTTTTCTAAATGTCAAATCAAAACAGAGCAATACGATTAAATACACTGGTAACCATAGTTTTATTATAACTGCCTTATAAATCATGTTATAGCTAATTAATCTAATTAACAGTCCTATGCCCCAGATACGTTACAGGAAAAGACCAAATCAATCCAGCCTTGAAGAAATCACTAATGTGTCTCAGACACCAGTCCTGGATTTGTTGAACGTTCATTGAATATTGACCTGCTGTGAAAATATTACTATACCTGCTGCTTTTATGGGACTGGATTTTGCTTGCTTTTTTTTTGTTAAAAAAAATTTAGGAACAGAGAAGTTAATGCTATAAACTAAAGATACTTTGCTAGCGGCTTAGCATTTCAAAGATAACTAAGCTGATTAGATGAACCTCTTATAAATTTTAAGATTCACAAGTTGAAAGTTTACTATTTTTCTGCTATGTACCCTTCTCATCTATCCAAATTAAAACACTGGTACACAAATAAAACAACACTGAAGTCCCTTGAAACTTGGGCTGAAGTCTCACATTTTCAGAAGGTAAATAAAGACCATGTTGAAGCAGAGCAGAGTTTCTAATGAGTTAATGTAAAAAACCTCATGCAAAAGCAATCCCCAAAGCTAGCAGGCAATACTCTGACAGTCATCCATCAAACCAAAAGTCCCCTTAATAAATGCCAATTATAGGGCAAATATGCACAAACGCGGATAGCATAAGCCATGGGATCATTTCCTTCCAAGAAAATTAGTGACCAACAAAACACCCATGCAGTGTAAACTACCAGCCTGCCCTACAGCAACACTCACTCCTGACCGGAATACTAACTACTATTATTATTTCACTCCTTTTTATTTTATTTTATTTTGTACTTTTTCAAAAGTTCAGAACCACACAGAATTTTGTTTGGGGTTATACAAATTGTGAAGGAATTTGTATAGAAGTCTAGCATAACTTTTTAAAAGCCATGACATGCCTATAATGTATACAGAGTCTCTGACTTCCACCGTAAGCGAGCCTTTTTCCTAACTTAATCATACTCAAATTTCACCCCTTTTAAAGATCCTGATTCAAAAATGTTCACTCATTCTCCACAGTCCACAAATTTATACCATCTCTTCCTGTGGTATTATATGTGTATAAATTAAAAAAGAATGGTCTTGTATAAGGACTGAAAACAGAACATTCCAAATCCCCACCCCCCCAAGCCTAACTTCAGTTTATGAAGGAAAATGTTTGATAAAACATACATTCTTATAAAATTATCATTTTGTGTATGGATAGGATGTTTTTAATTTGAATCAAGTTATGTTTCCCAAACCTAAAAACAAAGGGCAGTACAGGATGCTGAAGTCAAACGAACAATATTAAAAGCTTCTCCACCGTTACATTTGCCATGGACCATTTCAGGTCCTTTTGCTAACACCTTCTGCATATCACACCTGACCAACGTTTTTGTTCTCCCAAGAGCAGATTTTTTTTAAGATTTATTGTATCCAATATACAGTATACTGAAGAGTAACACATTTTGTCATATGGAGTGTCAGAGGTCTATACCTTGAGGTGACAGTTGAGATCTAAGATAAAAACATTATGTTAATAAGACAAGTAGCTTTGCAAGAAATACTTAATGCTAGTATAATGACAGAGAAAATTAATTTCTTAGATGAAGACACATTTGCTGTCTTTATAGAAATGGATTAGAAAATGCTACATTACTCCTACTTTGATGTCTTATCTAATTGACCTCTGAAGTGACATCTTCCATCGTACAGGCTGGCCCGTGCTATATTCATTTATTTCCATCTTACCTAAAATTATGATGAATGGTCTGAGCTCCATTCAATTATTGAAAATGTGCAAAGAAACAGAAACAATGAAACTGGCAAAGTGCTCTGCATTCTTAGGAACAATTTAGGCTAATTAGCATCAACTTCTCCCCCATTCATCATACCCCTTTAGAAATATAAACAAACTGTCAGCTCTAACCTAACAAACAGATCACTGAGCTACTTAACACAAATTATTCTTACATGAAAAGCTCCTTCTCAGGCAATATTCTCCTCTAGGGCATCTGGGAAGCTGAGCTATTAAAATTGAAGACATATGTTTCAGTCAAACTTAACTCCTAGATTGTAGAGATCGCTGTTGTGACAGTTTTCCGTCAGCATGCTGCTGCTGGCAGCGTACTACATATTTAAACAAAGCAATGCAACAATAGACTTCAATGATGCATGTTCATTTAGTACAATATCAGTGCCACCCAATTAGCAGCCTACACCTAGAAGTGGAGCTATTAAGATTATTGTTTAGGTACAACTCATCTCAGGTTTCATTTGGGGTTTCTTTTGGAATTACAAGTTCTGTATGTTCCTGTGAGCATGCAGAATGCAGCAGCTATGCCACTGTCAGCTGTGACAATAGTTTAGTAATTAAAATCAAGCTGCAGAGGCAATGCTCCGAAGAGACCATAGAGGGGAGCACTGCTGGCACTCCTCGGTCCTAGCTCAAACTTCTCCATAGATGCCACAAGTAAAAGGACAGCTCTAAGCTAAAGGAAGACTGGGAGGTTTGTAGAGCTGAATTCTTCCTTAACACTGCAATCCTTGTTCTACTTTGAAAGCCAAAATGGCAATGAAATATGTTGTTCTTCCCTTTCTCAAAATGCAGGAGGAACTAAATTTGTCCATACCTCAAAGATTTTTGTGCAAAAGCTAAGACGTTTTTTATCACTTCAGTAAAATAGTGAACTATCTGGTGAAAGGAAGAAATAAGCACTGGCTTGGAGCTTCCTGTCTCACAGGTAGTCCGAATTTAATTGTTTCATCTTTAGTTGAGAGGAGGAAGGAGGATCCTCCTTTAACTTCCTGATTTGGCCCATTGAAGAAGAGATCAGGAAGACCCTCCTGAACAAAACCTCATTTTCCAACAGGCCCTCACTGCCGGCTGCACATACAACTACTTTTTCCCCTTGGATACAGAACTTCCAAGGCCTTGAGGCACACAATACAGATGGGAACTAGAACAATTAGATATGAGGTCCTCAAACACCTCCATGGTGATACACTTCCTACCAGCAATGGCAATACGCTTTCTACATCAGAGCAAGATACTATTTCTTGCTTCCAAAGAAGAGGTTCTTGCATTAAGACATGACAGCCACCTCAAAGTGTTTTACATGTTAGTGCTGACCAGAAAGCCTGATCCTAGAAGTCTTATGCAAACAGATTAGTGAGATTTGAAAGTGAGCACCTAGACAAAGGCTCTTGCCTATCTTGTCTGACATGGTATCACAGCTACGGGCTTGATTGACCCAGAGAATTGGTGATCTATTTCATGTTTATCAATAGAAAATGAAGAGGGGTTTTACAGTAAGAACAAAAAACACCACAACAAAAACAACTGTTTCAGACATCACGAACATAAATTGATACTTCACAGTAACAAACCAAGATTTTAAGCTAGATAGAAACACTTGAGGTCTGAAGTAGAGAGATACAAATCACAGCATAGAAACAATATTTAAACTCATCTTTGTAGATAAGACTGCTCAAAAGCTAGGTGCAGATGTCAGAAGAAACAACGAAAAAAATAGTCTTATGAGAACCTCATGAGGGTTTAAGTGAAAGAAAAAATTAAAAATATCTGCCTTTGTTCACACCAGAAAACAAAAAGCATCTAGGAGAAAAAGCTGAATGCTAACCCCAGAGAAACCAAGGGGAAATAAGCATTCAAGAAAAGGGTAAGTTCTGACAAGTTGGGAAGAAGGACCGAGTACTGCTTCAGCGACTTCACTAGGAACAGGATATTAAAAACCTTTGGGCTAGAGGAATAAGAAGTGTTTTAGCAAAACAGAGGCTGACTTAAGATGAATCATTCTAAACTGTTCTTCATCTACCCAACAACTGAAGTACCTAAATCTCAAATATATCAACCACAGAAAGAGTATATTCATGAAAATTGACCTCTAAGTTACAACACTGAAGTATAGTGTAAAATAGAAATCTTATGATTGTATCCAGCTCCTGTACTTTTCTGGTTTTGTTTCCAATGTCCACTTAAGAAAAACATGAGTAACTCTGCTCTAGAAAAAGGGGCATGAAAGTAGATTCAAAGGGACAGAGCAGCACTGAACACTTCTTGGGTATTAGAACAGAAACTTGGAGGTACACCACAGACACAGAAAGGAGAATGTCACTTGGAGAGACAGTACTTTTCCCCATGTTATGAAAAAGAATTTTTCTAAGCTGGGGAGTGTTTTATACCAGACAGTCTCAAAGCAACCAGCAGTTTTTGCCACATTACTGAAAAGAACAAGGGATACGGGTATGTTACCTAAATACCAAGTTGCATATTCCAGTTCACCTTTTTTTTTTTTCTTGGTTCAGCCATTAAAAAGACATTTTCCATATTTGCATCTAAAGACCATCATGATGACACAAACGATCACACAAATTTCATCTTCAGTTTCAATTTCTGTCTTTACAGCTACAAAACTGTCGTTATTTTTAAGAAGCTATATGCATGTGAACATGACTGCCCTTGTGCCAAATAAAATATTAAATCACATATCTGGAAGTTACTTCCAAACTGGCACAGATTTTCATTGAGCTATACTGAAGTCCAGAGAAACCTGCACACTATTTTTACCGTTATGATATATAGATCAAGCATGCAACATTCAAGGATTAATTTATTATTTACACAGGTTGCTTTCACATGGCTGTTATTTAATTTTTTCCTTATATTTTCAAGTGTTTTTCAGAGGTGTTTTCTTCCTGGTTGCAGTGCCTTTTTAAGGCACGGCATCAAGTAATAGAAGCAGACAGGAAATAAGTGTTGTTGCTCTCCAGAGGATGATTAAGCAAGTCTGCACAAGTTCCCCCAAGTTCCCACAAACATGCTCTTATGTAACAACATATGTTTTCAAAGAAATTTTCTCTGAGCAGTGAAGAGTCTCCATGGGAAAAACATGAACTAGGTTTATAATAAACACCGTGGAACATGAAATAACTATGAAATAAAGAGTGCTATGAATGAAGTAAATTATTAGATACTTAAAATACTATAGCAACTGATTCTCATTTACATTCTTTAAAATTAATCTTGGTCAATAAAGTACACGGGTCCTGCAGTCTTACGCAAACAGTATATTCGATGTTCCTTAGAACATCATCTGTAATACTCTGGGACTAGTCCAGATGGTTGTTTTAATGCTAGTAGTCCAGATGACTTCAGTAGACTGATGTGAAGAAAGCAGGATCCATCCTTTTCCTCTCACTTATGCCCAGAGCAGAGTTTCTTTTAATTTGGGAAAAAAATTTTTAAAAGAAATTCCCTAATATTTCCCTTGTGTTAGATCTTCCCAGTATGTACCATCATTAGATTATTCAGTACAGCTACAGATAAGATTAAAGAATAAAAATATTGAATGGTTTCAAAGAGAAACACAAAATATTACTGTTTTATGTGTGTATTTTTCAATTTTAAAGAAAATTCTGAATCATTTTATTACAAGAATTCTAAACCTATAGAAGTGGTTATTTATATTAACATGAGAAAAATATTTGACAAGCCAAATAGACTACAATATATTTTGATTTTTCCACAAATAAATAAAAATTTTGGAACATGAACATCAAAAGAGTTAAACTACACAGCATAAATATGTTAAGTTTTGAAGTTACTTTCATTTCACTTATTTCACTGTCCATTTACAAAGGTTTGATATTGCAAAAGTAGAAAAACCAGGTCAACGAAAAACACCAGTTAACTACGCTCTCACAAACCAGGACCCCAAGTTGTGTTCCAGCAGAACATCTTGTATGCTCTGAAAGTCTGCTAGCAGTAAGTTTGCTTTCTGTGAACCATATTATGCATTTTATTTTCACATTACATGGACAAAAGACTAGCATTCTGTGTATTAAAAACATTGCTCAGATGTGTAAAAACCACATATCTTATCCTGCTATTCCTACAATCTACAGCTAATTTAATCTATTCAAAAAAGGACTGGATGCCTTGAACTTTTTCAAGTGGTCTGACACTGCTGTCATACACAGGTTTTAAGCTTTTTTTTAAAACTTGTTCCTAAGACATGGAAGAGGTACAGAACACAGGGATTCTACCAGACAAAGCACAAATTTTCTGCCTTACAAAAGCTGAATGGTCCCCACTGAAAAGTTCACTTTATTTCACAACACTGAAGTGAGAAATCACACTACAGTTAAAATCTAATGACAATTTGCCATCTTTTCATGCCCATGTGTTATGTCTTTTCAATATTCAAGTACCTTGAAATTAACACACTTTTTATGATTTACTATTCCTGCCTAGCTGATGCTTTGTTGTGTTGGTGCATGCCTATGTCTGCATGGTTAAGAGCAGGAATTCACTCTGTGAGGTTGGTTAGTCAGAAACTGAACTAGAAGTGACCGAACAGGCCATTTTCCTGGTCAAGCAGGATCATTCTGTTCTATTTTAGTCTATTTTCTAATGCACTGTTAAAGGACCCGCTGATAAGACTTTCACCACTTCCTTCTTTCACAGATTGTAGAACTCACTACTTGAAAGCAATACCACTAGGCATTCTTTTGAGCACAGTGTTTCATTTTCAACTCCTCTTCCTACACATAAGTGTTATTTTTACTCCACAATGAATCATGATTCAGCACCAAACATCAGCCAAAACAGGTGTGATGAGCATTATCTAAAAGGTACTATAATGTACCTATTTCATTCTACTTTAGGAATTTGAGCAAAAAAAAAAAATAGTAATCCTTTCAACTGCATACAGCAAGAGCTGAAGCCAACTATTGACATATATCATTTTGGGTATGATTTTGATCTTACTCCTAAGTGACTTCAAGGAAGTTAAATACTGAAACTCTTAAGTGAAAAATGGAGTGAACAAGCTGCAATTATGCTGATCTGAGCCACTCCTAATCATAAGAAAAAAAGTCCATAAAGGCAAGCATAGAGGCAAGAACTTCATCTCCCAAACGTGTATAAAAAAAGTAATTACATTGTAGCAGCTTTAAAAAAATGAAAAAAGAAAAACACTCCTAGAACAGCCCTAGTGAGGAAAAATAAGACGACAACTGCTACAGAGTTAAAAACAAAGCCTCAAATATAAATAAGTGCTGGAAGGCAAACAAATGCCAGCCTATGGGACTCCAAGTCTAAAGGTTTGGTAAGAAACACCACTTGCTTCATTCAGTTATGTACAAGTTTGCTGTGGTCCCTTAATACACATCTTTCCCAAGTAATCACAAAGGGATCATAAAATAGATAATCCAAGTTATTTTCCCATCATCTTAGGTCTGGCTTAGTACAGCCCTTAATACATTATTCATATTAAAAATTGAGGAAAAGACCATAAAATCTGTCTGTCCCTCTTAAGCCTGACGGAGATCCAGAGCTGATAATCTATGCCTTCCAGGTCATATGAGCCTCTGAAGACAACAGATGGAAGCACTGTAGTTAACAGAAGCATCAGGAAAATCCAAGAAGCTGCCAGAGCATTCCTGCTCTTCGGTCAGGAACAAAAGAGCTGCCAAAAACAGGGGTCAGGAACAAAGAACTGACAACTTGTTCAAATGCTTTCCAGGCTACGCAAGTCATGATTCTCAGGGCAGTTGAGCTCCCTGGTTTGGCCTACATAACCTGAAAAAGCACTTTAAAAAAAAAAAGCCATGGATGGAGAGGAAGGCCAGCTTCTGAACTAAAAATCACTTATCTGCATTTTAAAAAACAAAACCTGTCACTCAATGGGAGCAGGGAAGATGGGCTCAGGCCAAAGCCTGTTTACAATTCCACCCCAGCTGACAGATCTGCTTTGAACAAGGGAAATTCTTGCTCACGCGTTAAAGGGCTATCTAATGAACATGGAAATGGAAACAAAAGGGGGTCTTCCTACCAAGTTCACCCAAGTGCTGCATCAAACCAGTTTCAGTTCCTATATTAACACAAATGGACTCCCCTAGCTTGGGGCATCCATAGGAAGAGTCAGGTTTAGGGCCTGAGTAAGTGTATGGTTTTCACTTCTAAGCCTGTAAACTGGTGATTAACAGATCTTTGCATGCATGTGGATGTTCAATGATGTTCAATTAAGGGGTAACTGAAGCAATTCAGGTAGTGAATTCTAGTTAAAAATTGGTTAATGGAATAACATTGGTTAAAAAGCATGTAATCAACTAGGAACTTTAATTGCTTTTGGCACTAAGCATTAGCCAAAGGAAGATACTCAAATTTGCGTTTTCAGTTTAGGTTGACCAACCTATGAGACAGTATAGGGATTCTATGCCAATGGTATCCCAGATATCTCTTGTCTTCTTTTTGTCTCAGATCTCTCTCATTTAATTTGCACTATACAAGCAGGGGACTTTAAGCTCCAAAATGAACCACTAACCATCTATGATATCCCCTATTTCTACATGGTTCAATTAAGAAAACAGTTCCTAAAGTCACTGGAATGCAAAACTACAGGCCACCAGCAGAAAAGAAAAATCTTGCATGAAGGGACAAGTGCAGGTCCTCCAGTAAGCTACCTTCACTACTTAAGGTTCTAATACTATGAACTGAAGCAGATTAAGCAGAGAACACTCTTGAAGCCTTAACCCTGAAATGGAAGTAATCATTATCAGCCTGCAGAATTATCCCACAAACACCCAAAGTGTTCAAGAACAGTTGGGTCTCCAGTTCTGCTCTTCTCTGTGGTGTGCACATCCCACCAGCCATAACTTAACATGTTTTCTTCTTGAATTGGCTTGGCCAATTGGAATTGGCCTTGGCTAATTTAGGGGGCACAGATCCAATTCATAGTTCTTCTGGTTTACACTTGTCAAAGTGTCATCTTGAAAATGCCCATCAGAAGGAAAGATGCAATACAGTTTACCTTGTGTTGTTTGGCTGCTTATTTTAGTGACTCTACAGTAGCAGTGAGGAAAAAGTGCCACTGAAATGGATGCTATACTTGACTCAGTTTGAGGTTACTGTTTAGTTTGGGCTTTTCTCACTATGATCAGAGGAACGGGCATTTATTCTAGTCTCAATATCCCCTCACTCACCACACACCTATGACACTTTCAAGGTCTGAAACTGCTGCTTTGAGGCTAAACCCTTAAAGAACATGCTGTAAAGAAATGATGAATGCTATTGCACCTAGATTACATTATCTGCCCCATCTGTGCAACGCACACTGAGTTAAGCAGGATTTCTGAGTGCTTGAATCACAGACAAGGTAAATACCATTGATGTTCCTCAAGAGCCAAAAACCAGAGAACTCAAGTGAAGAGTGGCACTGAGTCATGCCAAGGGAAGGGAGAGACTCTCCCTTCAGTATCAGGCACCTAAATTCTCAGCAGCTGTAAGGCATCTCTTTCTACCTTGTATTTTCAAGCTGCAGCCTCATCCTGGCATTCAATGCATTAACATTTGTCCCCGCTTTGAAAGAGCAATGACAGTGATTGTACCCACATTTCAACAGGTAACTGAATTATAACCTCAACGCAAGTGAAACCGATTCTTTCCCTGCCTCTACCAAAAAAGGACTTACACTTGCCTTTGTTATATCCTGGAGACTGCCCTAAATGCTAAGCTACAATAGAAGAACTGCAGGAGGTAAGTTTATTCATTCCCTTGCTATTCAAACCAGTCCATTTTGCATAATTAAAGATCCACATGATCAAAGGCTATATACTATGGCCTAGTGGAAGAGGCACTCACGTGGGTGGCAGGAAGTCTGGATTAGTCTCAGCTCCGAGGAAACATTTAACACTTAAATTGAAACCTCCTTCCTTGCTCCATAATCATTCTTGGTCTAACAAGCACACCAGCTTCCTCGGCCTTTAAATATTTCATGCAAAGGTATCTTGCACCATAGTCAAGTGACCTAAAACTGGAGAGCTAGACACAGACAAAACCTTGGAGTACTATCTTCCTTCCCACAACGGTTTATACAAAGTCTGATCTCAGGAAGCTGCTCTAAACACATCGGCTGAATGAAGCCCTGCAGAGAAGATGAAGGATGCCTACCCACACTGTTAATCCTAATACAGTTTGAACATGAGTAAGTCTACCAAGCATTTATGTCTAGCAAACCCAATTATTGAAAACGGAGATCTCATTCAAATGAAAACTGAAAGAACTTTTCAGAATCCAAAAAAAAAAAAATCAGGTACCTAGTCCACAAAAAACCAATATAAATTTAAATCCTAAATGTCTGTAGCCCCTAGACTCCATTTGTTTCAAGAGTGTTTACATCTAGTATTTCAGCCAAACAGTTCTGTTTTGTTTTTAAATGTATGTATAACTGTGACATCCAGGCAGGTAAGTGTTAAAAAGCAATGGGAAAACAATGGGAGGTTAAAGTATGCAATGCAATAAGAATGTTTAGCATGCCCTGACACTCCAATTCCCCCCCCTCCCCCCTTCAGGCATCTAATTGTTTGCTTTTCCTCCTACATACAATAATGAAGTGAGCTACAATCAAAGTGTGATGACAAATGGTCCCAGGGTTTGCATTCTTCTGAATATATTGGCATTTGTAAACCAAAAAAGAAAGATGTAATCAACCACCCTCATACAAGAGAATGATCTGGAAGAGTATGTTGGCAAAATCTTCAAACCACATTAAGCACTAATTTGAAAGCATGTTTGAAAGGAAGAAAGCAATGCATCTAATACCAGTTTATTTGTGTAACAACAGCTAGAAACTGAACTTGCTAGACATATTTTGAAAGATGGAAACAATTAAAATACATTAGTGACCTAAACAGGCACCATATTTTAAAAGAAAAGAACTTTAAACAACCAAGGTTACACATACCCACATTTTGTTGACTAATCCTCACCTTCCCTTGATCTGCTAATATTCAGTACTTATATTACATGGAAACATTGCATCTGTGCTTACAAAATCTGAGCTAAAATCTGTACAAATACTTTTGCCTATGGAAAGGGTGATAGTGATATATTCTCATGAAAAAAACCACATCAGCAGCAGGATGGCAATTGTTCTGCCTCCAACAATAAAAACTTTGACCCTTCTATCCAAAAAACAACACACTGCTCCAAACACAGCATGGCCAGGCTGCACCATATCATCAACATAACCACTAAATAGTCAGTTCATTTCACTAGTAAATCAAAATGGACAAAGTACACCGAGAGGACATGTTACTCACATCTTCCTCTTCGTCAGTAATATCTTGTCTAGAAGGGTAAAGGACTCAATATGGGAGCAGGCTTAGCAAGGAGATGAATAATGAAATATTATTTAAAATAAAGCAGTTTCAAATATTTAAGTTCAAATAAGTCTTAATTAAATTAGGGATTAACATAACCTGCAGTGTTTGCAGTCATGTTTGAAATGCAGAACTTCAGATTTCTGGATACTGACAACCCCTCCTTCAAAACAAGATCAAGTCATTCCAAAGCCTAAACACAAACTGTTAAAAATAGAGACATCTTTAGATACTCACTTTTGACCTGCTGTGGTCTTACCAGGCCATCATAGACACATACAAGCTTCAGAAAACACTGGCGCATGTCTTCATAACATGATACTACTACTATTTTTTGCATGCTTTGATGAGCAGCAAAATTGTTAGCATTTATAAGCATCATCATTAGCATAACATCAGCACACAGTGAAACAGAACAGTTCATGCCCACAAGCTACTGTATCTAATCTTCTGAAAATATGGACATCACTACAGTGGTTACGGTTTCTTTTAGTCTTGAGGATTATATGTTCACCAGAAACTTGGCTATAGAGAAGGATGATAGAGAGCTGGAGATTATTAATGATGGATTGATTTTTGATCTGTTTTACATAAGGCATGGTTACAATGATTACCTTTGGTGGGAAATTACTTTTAATTACATATGCTAAATAAATGTTTTAAGAGGCCATGTTAATTCTTTTTTTAAATTTCATATCAATCACTACCTTAGAAAACCAAGGAAAAAATATCAATGTATTTTCAAATAAGGTACAATATTTGCAGCTAATATACAAGAATTTAAAATACCAAACAAAAAATAGGAGGTCATACTTTCCGAGTACTAGAGTACTTTTATTTTAGGAACAAAATGGTGGTAATTATCCCATAAGACAGCTTCATCATTCATTAAAAACATTAAATGGTAAAACACCAAAGACAAAGAATAATAATCTACTTGATAACTTTAAAATCACCTTTGATACAGTAAGTAGACATATTTCAGACACACATAAGCAGTGCCATCATGCTATATTCTATAATATCTATGTTTTAATAATGATACACCTTGCTCTACATGGTCTGGAGCCACTTTTCAGGAAATTCCTGCTTCAGAGGAGGAGAAAATAGAGTCGTGAAATAGGACTTCAAGAGGCAACAGAGAACTGGGACTAGAAAATATCAATGAGGTCACCTTTCAAATAGCAATTTAAGGAACGGACTTCAGACAGATCTGCAGTTGTAAATAGAATCACAGCCATTAGAGAAACACAGACAGTATACACAGAACAGAAATGTATCATACTTGGCCCCCCCTCCCAACCCTGTTTCACATTTTTGTGACAGCTATTCAAATGCCTTAAGTATCAAAGTGTTCATTTATACAATAAAATAGATAATGTTCTGGCAGTAATACAAGCTCTACCACATATTTATTAAGGGTTATACTCTTAAAACTACCACTGTTGATGTGAGTTTCAAGAGCAATGAAGAACCAAAGACACATACACCACTAATATATAATATATTATTCCTTCATACCATGTATGCCTTCGTATTTCCCAAAATATTTATATCTACCCATGATTTAACAGGGGCTCAAAGTTACACAGTTGCCATTGAATTCTATTAATAGCTATGAGTCCATAGGATGTAGTTTATTAACAGATGCGCCTTCTTGTTCAGAGTTAGAAGAATAAAAGTGTACAGTAAAACCATCCAACTGTAAGAGTGTTCCTGGAGAGGGGAGGAAAACTTAAGGAGGAAAACTAGAGGGTTAAGAGAAAAGAATCTCAGAATAAAGGTATCTGTCATCTGCAAGGCAAGTAAGAGATTCAAGAAATATTTACTTACATAGTTAACACCGTAATATGAAAATAAGAAAGCCAAGACACAAGTAGTCAGTGGAGCTTAGGTCCTCAGACTTCAAGTGTGCAAGTAGAGGCTGTGCAAGGTGACAGTATCTGAGTGGGCACTGCATCCACAGGTGCAAGACCACCAAAGACAGTGTCTGGCTGCTTTCCAAACACAAGACCAAAGTTCCAGGTGTTCAGAGGCACTGCTCCAGCTCCACCAAGGTCACATTTACACTATATGTCTTCCAAACACAGGATTCAGGTTTTATTGAAGCCAGAGAACTTGTGCCCAGACACTTATAACATTAGTGACAGTGTTCAAAAGTAATATTACAGTTTCTATGAGTGTTTATAAAATCTTCATAATTACTGTGAAAGCTTGTAACTTCCAGAATATGAATGGCTCAAAAGCCAGTTTTCTTCTATCTTAATCTAGAACACAAGCAATAGTCTATGAGAAAAAGTTATTCTTGATTTAAATATTTTTCAATCAAGTGTTAATATAATAGTACTTTTCAACTAATACCATACTTTCCTGCAACACCTACAGACTGATCTTTAACTGCTTCCAGTAGCTTCTTAATGTCAGTATTTTTGTCATAAGACATACTCAGCTTCCTAAAGAGAAGATTGCACGTAGCAAACCCCCCTGCATGGTTAGTCCTCTGCTTGCACACATGAGCTCAGCAACAGCACAGCAGCCTATCCTACTAAGCAATTTGCTTTTGTCTCCAAGCAAGACAGTGGAGAAGCACAACACTGCCATCTCCACCTTAAATGCTGAAGTACAAGTATCACACACAAAAAGATTACAAAATACAGCAAACAAGAACATATGAAAAGGGTTCTAAAACTTTTACTAGCAAATTAAGAAGAGTATTGTCGGGCAGAAAAATTAAGTTTAACCAACCAACTTAGTGTACCTGTAAAACATCAAAATAAACAGCCTCGAAGCCTAGAGGGGATAGAGCAAGCAAGCTGAAAGTGCAAATTCCCCTCATATTTGCAGCCTCAGCCCCTGCCCTCAAACGACCTGCAGCTGAAAGGCATAAGACATACTTGAAAGTGTTTCTGTGCCTTGGTTTATCTGTCAGTACTTCAGATTAATACAAAATGTGAAGGTTTTTCTAGTGATGGGCTTATTCACTGGGAAGCAGATGATCAGTGACTCAGCTGCCATAGCTGCAATTTGCTGTTTTTTCCACACATACAGTCAAGTGGATTATACACTAAGCAAAGTGCAACACCAAGCCCAAAATACGTTCTCCATACCCTAAACTCAATTTGTTAGTAGTATATGTCCATCAGCATACAAGTAGTATGAAGAAGAATTTATTAAACTCTTAAAAAGAGCAGAGTGGAACCTTCCTTAACTCTTAATCCTTACACAAAGCTGAGAAAAATCCTTTTTCCTGGTGTGGATTATTTGAATACATATCTTCCTTTAACGGTATTTGTTAAAGCTTCAGGTTACCCGAGAAGCAGGTCCTACAAGGGAAAATATGGAAAGTGACAAACAGCTTCATTAGCTACCATAATAGAGCAAGCAAATTACATTGCTGATGTCTGTTAAGCTTTGAGTGAAGTTCAGAAGTGGAAGTATTCTTGGCACTCGCTGCAGCCTGATAAAACTGGTAAGCAATCCAAAAAGCCAGCTGCTACCAGAACCATTACCTCCTCTTCCTTCACTGACTGGGAATTCCTGCCAGCTCCTGCAGTTCTGGCAAATAATCTGACAGAAAACTAACCCTACCAAAAGCAATTATGTTTCTGTCACTTAAGCTCCTTGGATCAGTTCCCTAAAAAGGTGAGCATCATTTCAAAGAGTTTGTTAACACAATAAGAACAGGCATAGGTAAATAGCACCACCTCTTTTCTTCATAGGTCAGAGGACATTGCAACAGCAGAATACATCATCAACTTAAAATGCACCCAGAATTTGTGCCGATTTTAACCTAGATAGTGACACAAAAGCATTCTCATAGGTAGCTTTTGGCTAAAGAGGAAAAACGGGGCTCAGACAAGCAACTTTATCTCTACCAATAACACAAGCTAATTGTAAAAGCAAATAACAAATGGAGAAAAAAAAAAAAGAAATACCAGACTGGTAAGCACCCCTTCTGGTGTTTTAATTTTGCAAAGTGTTGGCATACAATAACACAAGACTAACCCAACCAAGGAACAGTTTGGACAGGAAACTTCCAGGAAACAAGGAAGTTCAACATACATAAAGTTCATGCTTAGTAAATACAGAACTTTCTTCAAAAGACAGCCTATAAAGCTTAGGAATTTATTGCTTTAGGCATCGGAATAAACAGAAGGAACCGAGTGGATATATTTACTGGCTACAAGAAGAGTGAAAAAGAGTTCAAGGCCTTCATTTACCTAGTTTGTAGACATGATAAAAAGGAACTTTAAACTAGATATAAGAGGAGTAACTTTGGAAGAGATCACTGACAGCAAATATTTTTCCCCTGAGCAGGTTTGATACTACCAGGGTTCTGGCAAGAACACACAGGAAAACAAAGCACACAATTGTATACAGTCAGTGCATCCTGCCATTTAGGTCCTGCTTGGCAGAAAACACGTTTCAGAAAAATATCTCGATCACCTGATGTTCTATGTACAAAGCATGGCCATTGAAGCTTTAGAAAAAGCTAGAGCTGCTGAGCAGAAGCAAAGCAAAACAAATGGAGCTTCCATTGACCTGGATGAGATGTTAGCACTGTCAGACCATTGCCAGTCTACATCCTTCAACAAATGAGGGAGAAACAAATATGTGCTGGGCATTGAACAATGGAAGGAAGCTTGTGCTCAATTCAGCCCCAGAAGACGGAGTTCAGCCTCCAACTCAAAGCTAACCAAAGATGACTAATACATATGGGATGCAAATCTCAGTAGAAAAATAATGTAAATTGAACAAGTCCCAGCTATGACTGAGAGAATAACTGAGATGTTCATAGAAGCTTCCAAGGAAAATACTGACAGTTTACTTAAAGTCTAAACTAGGAAGTCAAGACAAAATAGCGATGCTGTTAGATAAATGTAGATAAGCTCAGGCAGAGGACTGCTTAGGTTTTAGCTCAATTAGTACAATAAACTCAGGAGAGGGTACTTTAATGTCTTTGGAGTCCATAAAAACACAGTTCCTCACTAAACAAGACTACCATTTCCAGACTGATTACAAATAAGAAACTATTTCCAGATACGCACCCCAGATCCTTTGGTGAAAGACCAACAAATCCAGGTTTGAAATAGTGTCAATGTGACTTTACATACATAACTTGGGGTAAGGGAAGTCAAATACTAAGAATAATTTTGTTTGAGAATAAAAGCTCTAGAGCAGAACAGGAAATAACATACATTAAGAACACCACAGCCATGAAAGGAGTCATGGAAAAGGATGCCGGTGGTACATCAGAATAGCTCTCCTCCTTTCCTGCAAAGGTTTAAATTTGTTGTATGGAAAACAGTTTTATAGAAGACTCCAGGGTTATCAGTTTTCCAAAAGAGATTCATGGTGCTCTTCTACACACCATTCAGCTATTTCCACTGAACAATACATCTGATCCAGGAGTACCTGACAACAGGTTGCACATTTTAGAAGTACAAATTCAGAGCTGGCTACATTTTTCAGTTATGAGCTCTACAGCCTGTTACAGAAATATTTTTTTTCTCCACTATAGATATAAACCAAGTTATGTCTGTTATAGTTTGCGTTATTAGCTATCAAAAAAAGCTATTTCCTACAGGATTTTTTTTTTTTACATGAGCAAAGTTTCCAACATTCTAGCCTAATGTCCAAATGCAGGTGGTGATATCAGTTCAAGTCTTGTACAGGATTTTATACAGATGCAACTTTATACACTGTCTCAGATTTACAAGTAACTACAAAAATACTATTTCTAATAGAGTTAGAGTCAGTAACTTTGGTAAGATGGGATCTTTGGTGGTCTTCTGCTCCAGCCCCTTCTCAAAGATGGGCCAACCTTGAAATTCATTCAGACTAGTCAAGGCTCTGTGTGGTCCATCAATTACTCTTTCTGTATTTTATAACATTGTGGAGAAGACTGAAGCTTTCACCTTACATATGAATTATATATTGTTCATCCTTAATTGCTGTGATTAGCCTCCATTCTGCAATAGTTATCAAAAAAGTAATTTTTTGTGATAAAGTTTAGATTTTCGAATTTTATATTTACCAAGGTTATTTAAAAACATGCAATTAGCAAAGTAAAGTTTTGACCTGCCTTGGTATAAAGTGAATATTCTTCCAGTTTAAAAGTCTTTTTTCCTATAAGGAGCATGTGACAACTGTCTTTTAGGTTTTGCTTAAAATTAAGGTAAAATAATTTTCTCCAGTATCATTATAGCTTTTTTCTTCAGTATGGTTTTTAATCAATTGATGTATTTCAGTCAAGCAAAGCTTCCACAGTCAGTGAGATAGGAACCCTTTACCAGTCTATTCTACAAGACAGAAGCTTACCTTAACTAGTCCCCATTCTATTCCTGTGAACTTCATTGAGTTCTATTTAAAAATAAGGCTTGTTTTATTTAAATACTTGATACATGCTTTTAGGCACACAGTTTTAGACATAAGTAGAAAAAAAATTTCAAGTTATTTGCCTACATAGTTTAGGGCACCACAATGCTTAGAAAGTTGCTGCCTGACTTCAATGGGACACTTCAGAGCATCCAAGCCCACAGCCGTGAAATAATTCAACAGGTCTGTTCCTGTGTGGCTAGTAGTGAGTATGTTAACATGCTGGACATCACAGGATACCTGATGTAGATCTAGAATAGTTCAGAAGAGGTTTGGGGAAAGAGTAACTTCCATTGATTTCAGTGGAATTGAGATACTGATTAATCTCATAGTTCAGGCACCTCCAGTTCCCCTGGAACTGAGGAATGGCAGTTCTTCTGAAAGTACACATGAAGAGTTAATGTGTTAGCATCCAGAAACCAAAACTGTTGTGCCTAAGGCTGCCCTCAGCTAAAAAAAAATGTACATTAATTAACTTTTCAGAAGACTTGACTCATCACCAGGGCCACTGCATATACAGTTACTCTCCCTCATGTTTGATCTGTACTGCTATACAAAAAAGTGCATTCAAAAGATTCAAGACGACCTGGATTCAAAGACCTAGAAAGAGCAAGAATGAGCCCAATTTTGCAGCCTGGTGAAAAAAACATTCTTGGAAAAAGAGGATTTTCTTGGTTCCCTGGGCTACAAGCCAAGCCAAGGAGGGTCCCCATTCTTTCACTGGTCTCATGAATTTCCTGGGTCTGTTCTGAATTGTTCAATAAGCCAGAGGCACACAGTTTTTCTTATGCAGAATGCAGGCAGTCTAAATCTTGTCCATAGTCAAAACTATTTATACTACAAAGTTGAATACTGAAAGGTTTACAAAACAATTAGCAAACATATAAAATATGTTCAAGTTTTACAAACAGTTCAGCCATCATACCAAATGCAATACAGTGATTTATTCCTGTCCAAATTTAATTTCCTAACCATAGAGTTTGTTGTCAAAATAAAGGCAAAGCAAGCTATCCCTAATTCCAGTTGCACTATATAAGGTTCCAGCCCTATTGATGTCTCACTGAAAAGGGGATTTATAGAACGCTGATTCTCTCTCCGTTTTTCAATTCTTCACAGGTTTTGTAATTAAGGTTCAAGGTGCAATGACAAAGGCGAATTAAAATGTAGGAAATAAAGATTAAGACTGAACAGAAAAAGATCTGTTTAAAACTGAGCTGGTAATAATTGTGATACCAACTCTACTTGACTGCAGTGGTTTTCCCTGAAGGATGCTACCTTCATCAGTGCACAGAATGCAGACAGCTCAGTCTGAGTAACAGAGTAGCATTTAGTCTTTAGGGTCCCTTCTACTTCTCAAAAATAGTTGGAAGATGCACAGGTAAGAAAAGAGGATGACAGGCAAGGAGAAAACTTAAAAATAATCACAATTAAGGCAGCTAAAGCCATCTCTTCCTCCTCCCTCCCAGCACTATGTCCCTGCTTCTCTAGAAGTTGCACAAAACGTAGCATCCCAATAAACGTCTACTTTACTTGCAGGTGATGTCTATCTTGAGGCACCAGAGAGGACTAATCACTCCTGCAAATCTCAGCACACCAAGTCTTCAGTGAAAATACCCAAGTAGCATAAGCAGATTCATGCATGATCAAGAAAAAAATAGTCAAGTATTATATGCATAAGCGATATTACATAAGATGAGTATTTAAACAGAAAGCCAATATTCTTTCCAATCACTGAAGTATATATTGATATGGAGAAAAAGGACCAGGCTATCATATATTGAAAGATAAGATCATACTACACAAGTATAGAGTTGTTGCTTAAGTTATTTCAGCCCAATTCCAAGCATTCACTCTAGGGCTGCAAGACTAAGCAAATGACTAGTCCAATTAGAAGTGTTGTGTCAACTGATCAATTATTCTTGCAACACTCTTAGAGAACATTTCTGAATGTATAAAGTCTTTGTGTGTAGACAATGTCTAACCATGACACTGTAAAAAAGCCAAAACACTTAATCAGCAAAATTTAATGTTCTTTCTACAGTGCCCAGTATCTTTATAACAATTTTGACAAGGGACGTTTTTAGTGGATGTTTAAGGGCTACCTGCTCCAATTTTGTGAGCACTTTTTCCTTCTCGGAAGTCTTCAGAAGATACCTGTGTTTGCATAAACTTGAGTTTTAACTCAACTTATTTTTCCCTATTCATTTTCAAAAACTACTTTTGCTCAGAGTTTGTACAATCCTTCTGTTTATTACTTAGCTACCAGAAATACTTGAATTTCAAGCAAGTACAATGTTACAGAAAAATATATCAAATATTAACATTCAATACAGGGTAGATTATACATTTTACAGCTTTTCCAGATCTATAGGCAGATTGAATTTTTATGCATAGAAACATAGAAAAGGAGCCCCAATTATATACCACTTCAACAGGAGTCACATTTTCTTTTAGTTCATGTGTGAATTACCAGATGTCATCCTATTTTTATGCAAAAGAGTGTTAGTTCTCATTAAGTTTTAGAAGAATCTTTTCCATTTATTTTCCAAGTTATAAGCTAAATCCCAGATCTTCATTCAGGAAGAAAAACTTAAAATAATTTCTGCTTGCAGTAAACAGAATCACATAGGTACCACACATTCATTCACTAGGTTTTTATTAGTTCCATGCTGTGCAAAATGTTTATTGCCTATGCCTAATGCCATTTGCCCATGCCAAATATATGTTTGTTTATCAACAGTCACCTAATAGCAACAAGCCCCAGAAGACAGGGTGAAAGCTCCTTTTTCAGGAACAGGATGAGATCTCTTCCTTTCACTCCCTTTGTGAAGCAGAGATCTGACTTTTATACCAATGTTGACCCAATATCCACTCTTAGATGAAATAGGAGGCTCTAAATACTGCAATTTAAGTTTTTTCCAGGAGAGGACTATGCCAGTTCTATGCCAGACATCAATGAGGTTACTGAAAAATGCTGCATCTGCTGCCTAAATTTAAGGTCTGCTCAGAAAGAAACACAATGTTTTAGTGCAACTTTTGCATCAGCCTAAAAAGAAAAGTATTCTGCCAGCAAAGGAGTATTTGGGAAAAAGATACTTAGCAGTGACAAGAATAGCCATACATCTATTAGCACCATACTTTAGTTATAATTACAAATGGCAGAATTCCAACAACTCAGTAACTTGTTTATCTAACAAAACACATTAAAAGCCAGTGTTGCCTGTATAAACTTCAAAAAACTGAAGAGACTTATTTTTTTAATCTGTGAATCAACACATTTTCAACAGGTCAATTTTAATAAATATGGCTTGATGAAATACTGAAGACTTTTTCCAAAATGTTATTCAGTGTCACACATGAAACCGGCATGGCCATTCACACTATGACATTAAGTGCAGCTTGAGAGAAACTATTACTTGTTCAAAACCAGAAAATAAGAATACTAGCTACTGTTATGTCCTATTATGCAGTCTTCAACTGATACTACATTTTAGGGTCTACTGTAGTCTTTAACAAGTTTTGGGGGAAGGTAGAAATGACATGGTAAATTTGCTTTTGAATTCAAGGAACTTTTAAAGAAGTCTGTTTCCCATTTAGCTCTCTAACAAGAAACAATATTTTCATTTGTAAACATAGTTTCATAATCAGACATTTTGTGCTTTTGAGGGTCCCCTGAAATAAAATCTACTGAACTCTAATAACTTATTTTAAAAACAAAGCAGTACCTTTTCAACATAAATCTTTCAATACTTTCTGCACTGCTCCACAATCTAACATATAAGGAAAGATTTTAAGGAAAATTTAATCTAGTGTCCAAATAAAACTTTCCTTTAAACATGAGGTCATCTAAACATCTGTCTCCAATATATCCCTAGGGATTTAAATCAAAAGTCTGCTAAACATGTACAATCATTTTGAAAATAAATAACAGAACAAATTTAGTCTTGATTATGATTATCATGCTTTTTTAAAAGGAAACATTTATTCTAATAAGAAAAGTCTGAACTAATTTAAACTTTATGGACATTACCTTAGAAAAGTTTCATTCTCTAAATAAGACATTTATTTTCATTTAGTCTAGTCTCTAACAATATTAATTGTTTTCTATGTGCAGAAATCCCATATGCTTTCTTCTTCCCTTTTAGAAATGTATAGTCAATAAAGCTATATTTCTTATCATATTAAGAAATATAATTTGGCAGAAAGGAAAAGTTTACTGACAAATCAGCAGAAGACATTGATTTGTTTCCTTTTAGTCATCTGGAATTGCCATCCTCAGACTTCACATTAAGGAAGAATATGCCAGACAAAGCATATTGCATCACAATACTTATTTTCTTCACTGCTGAGAAAAAAAAAAAAAACCACAAACACAAACAGAACAGTAGAGGCTGTTTTAAGCAAGGACTGTCTCATTACCCAGTCAGCATTACAGTTTTGCTATGTAAAATTTTTTACTAACAGGTATAATGAATAAGTGGTAGCTACGTCTTCCCTGCTTAATTCAACAGCCCCAACCCTACTGAGAATCCTAATCCCATTTAGAAGAGAATGAAGCTCTCATCCATGTAACACAATACTTTAAAAATCCTATTGCTTTGGCTCTTTAACCACAGATTGAAAATGAGTGACAAGCAGGACTATGAGGACTCTCAAAGCTCCCAGGTTCTTGCAGAAGCCTTTTCTTCTCAAAATACTGCCGATAAGCACTCTTTTAGATGAGGAACTCTTTCCAAGGGTGAGCTAGTACAGCAGTCTGGAGACAGAGACTGCCAAGGATACGATCACGGAAACATCTAAAAAGGGTGCTGGACACAATATTTAGGATGTGCAGCACAAACAAGGCAAACATTCTTGTTCACAGTATTATGCAATTCTGACAAAACTAGGGTGTATATACTCTTATAAGACCATGCTGACACTTGTCAGCATCTGTAATAAAGCAGTGTTTTGGAAAACAAGTTCTTCTAACAACGTATAAGCAGCTCAGTGCTTTGTTTTCTACATGTTGCTTACGTTAAGTACATGTTTATACACCATCACATACAAGGCAACATTGCAAACCTTCCTATAGAGAAGATATATTAACCAACCTAAAAAAGCCTAGTGTATCATCACCAGTCTGTAGCATTTGCAACCTCACGGCTCAGATCCCAAATTCATCTAAAAATCATGAAAACCATCTTTAAACTTTGTTTGGGTTTTAGGTTCTTAAAACTTCTATAATTCATCATTTCAAGCTTTAATGCCACAACACTGAGGACAAGTAATTTTATTTTTGGGTTTGTTTGTTTTAAATTGAAGTTTTAATCAAACTTTCAAGTTTTGAAACTAAATCATGTAGCTCCACAAGCTGGAAGAGACAAATATCACAAAATCCATAATAAAGATTCTGTGTATATGATTATGGCAGTTAGAACCACCATTTGGGTTTTGGTTGTTTGGGTTTTTGGTGGGTGTTTGGTTTTTTTGTTGTTTTTTTTTTTTTTTTACCATGCCCTTCATGTTTTACCAAGTTCAGCATGCTATCCAGAGTCAGCTGAAAAAACAAAGTTGAGCAATTTTACTATACATTTAAAACACATACTAATTTTGAAAATCAAGCTTCTAGCTAAGTCTTAGAAAAATAAGCATTGGTAATAGAAAAATAAGTAAAACTTAACTCTGTTGCAAAAACACTTAAAATTAGCTCTAAGAGAAAGTAAATTAAACAGTGTAAAGAATTTTCTCCAACTGAAAGTACTACTAAGACTATCCTTTTGCTTTTGGGAGTGTTGCTGTTTGGGGACACCAGTCACACATCAGCACACTTCATTATAATAAAAACAGCAAAAAGCCCAGGAAACTAGGATAACACCCTGAACTGGGAAACAATCCATTGACTAAAGGCTGAAAGATGACCCATAAACTATGTTTCCTGCCAAAAATTGGCAGATTGAAAAGGATCCAGAGAAAAAAACAAAAACAGCTGTTAACAGTGTAGTTTAATGACTGAAAAACAGATCTAAAGCTTAATTACCCCTGTGTTTCCTTTCCCACTGTATGGGTGGGACTTCTCAACAGCATTCAGAGTTCCTAAGATATAACCATATTTTCTCATCAGAAAACCACTATAGACAATTAAAGCTTTAGATGTTTCAGATGTTGGTGAAATTATATCTAATTGTAATGAACCCCAGGACAAGACACACCACAGGAAAAGTGGCAGGTACTTGTCCTGCAACTATTCAGCTTTCAACACAACCGAAAGAGTTGACTTCTACTACAGACACTACTATATTATAATGACTAATGTCTAACACTTTCTTGCATAAATGATAATAAGGCATGAGAAGGTGAAAGCTTCTGTTTATAAAAAAACAGTATTGATTTATTTTATCCGGCAACAGGACCAGTGATTATTTCTACAAACAGCAAATGCCAATTCATCTCCTCAAAGGGGAAAAAAATTCATTATACATTTTCAACTCAGGTTGAAGCAGAAAAGATTTAAGGCCTTTATGATCAAGATGCAGATACTTGAAAATACTTAGAGGCATCCCTATAATGGAACTATTGCCAGTTCTCTCCATTCATCGCAATATTGATTTTCAAGACTTCCAGGTTCTAGGTGAATTAAAGAATAAGGCTAGGTATGGCTTGAAGGTTTGCTTAGCAAATATAACTTGGCTGACCACAAATAGGGGCCTACACCCCTGCAGAGCTACGATAAGTAACAAGACAGGAAGGTACCTATGTAGATAGCAATTGTGAGGCCAGCACAATGTTATCTTATCTCTGACAAATGGGGGGCTCCAAGAGGGAGGTAGCATATGGTAATGAGTTACTGGAAACTAATGAATATGTTAAAACTCCTTGCATGAATATGTATGTATGGTGTGCATATATGTTGTTAAACTGACTCTGTCGGGCACGCACATTTGGAGGAGCTATCCCCTGTGCGTCCAGCGCTGCAATAAAGGATACCTGCTTAATAGTCATCCCGACTATTGAGTCCTGATTTCGTCTTTCACGGCATCAATTCTGGCACCCCAGATGGGACCCTCTCTGCTCGGCTGCAGGACCCTCTGAGAACAGGACTCCCTAGGGTACCCCCGGGATCTTCCCGGAGGGACTCCTCGCCTCATACGGATCACTGCGGGAGCAGACAAGGACCATCTAGAAAATAAGGTATTCTTTTAAGAAAAATTAGAGAGAAAAAAAAAAAAAAAAAAAAAAAAAAAGAGTTTTGGTTTTTGGAACCGGTCACTTGGGGTTCCCATAAGTCGTAGGAGACGTCCTACGCAGGGCGCTGTATGCCAGGCTACTAGTGCCTGAGGGCATACTGTGTACGTGAGTTGTGCTGCGCAACTCAGGTTGTGCTGCGCTCTCTTGCATTACGTACACTTGGTTTGTGTACGCGGGTACAGGCACATTTTGTGCTTTGTACTCTTGTATTTCGTACACTTGGTTTGGTTTGTGTACGTGGGTACAGGCACATTTTGTGCTTTGTACTCTTGTATTTCGTACACTTGGTTTGGTTTGTGTATGCGGGTATGAGTACATGCTGTGTTTTGTACTTTTGTATTTCATACACTTGGTTTTAGTACGTTAGGTACGGTCGCGAGTAAAGCTAAGTACCTTTGCATTAACGTACTTTGTGGTGGTAGTAACTTATCGGTATTGAAATTGGAACTGTTTAAAGGAATTGTTTATTGAAAGTTGATTTGGATTTGGTAAAAGGTGTGTGAATGAATTGAGCTAGCTCTTGTATGACTGAGACGCGGCACAGCTGCGAAGCGAGTGTGGAGTTCTGATCCGCGGTTCCGTTATCCCGCGAGGGGTGCGGCCGGAGATGAACAAAGCGAGTGTATTTGGTTGACTGGATGAATATGATCGGTCATATAAATGGATATTGTCCTTTCCACCCAGATAACGGGTGTAAAGCAAACAATAAGTGTTAAGCGTTCAAATTGTTTTAAGATTTTTTCACTGGTTTGGGTCTAATCCAGATTGTACTGATCTTGAGTGCCCTAATTGCCAGCTGTGGATGCAGTGGGAAGAATATTGAGGAGACAGATTGTATCCTCTAACTGTACTGTGTTAAATTAGCAAATATGGGGGGACAGCAAAGTGGCGGAATTGTGAAAAAGAGCCCCATAGGATGTATTTTAAAACATTGGAAAAATATAGGAGGACCGTCAGGTGGGAACGTGAATAAGAAAACTTTGATAAAATATTGTAATCAATGGTGGCCCTTATACAAATTAGATGATGGAGAAAAGTGGCCTCATAATGGGACTCTAAACTATAATACTATGTTGCAGTTGATGTTGTTCTTACGGAGAGAAGGAAAATGGGATGAGGTTATGTATGCGGATATGTTTTTCACTTTGCGAAATCATCCTGAATGGCAAAAGGACTGCGGATTTAATATACCACCGCAAGACCCTTTAGTTTTGTCCCTCGAGAAAGAACATAAAGATAAAAGGAAGGGGCAGCAGAAAATGAAGAGATGTAGTATTGGACAAAGGTGTTTAAAAGTGACAGAATCCAGTAAGAGGAAAGAGGAAACAGAAGATCAGCTTGAGGATTTGGGAATGCCCCCCCCTCCATTGCCAGATCCGCTTTCTCCACCCCAGTCGCCATTCCCTGAGACAGAGGGTGGCGGTAGCGGTGAGGAAGAAGGGGAAGCGGCAACTGCTTTTACTCCAGTTACTGCAAGAACCAGGAGTAAAACTCAGAGAGCTCCACAACTCCTAGCCCCGTTACGGGAAGTAATGGGATCTAGTGGACCAGCTAGAGTGAAAATTCCGTTTTCCACCACTGATTTAAATGACTGGAAGGAGGTAGCTAGAGGGTATCGAGATGATCCCTCTAAGGTGGCAAAACGATTTGAATTGATAGTTAGAAATCAAGAGTTAATGCCTGTAAGCAAGGATTTTGTAAATGTAATAGGAGCCACTGGCCAGCAGAGAAAGGCGTTCTTTTCGGAACCCCTTAGATTTAAATTAGGAAAACAGATCGGAATACATCGATTTTTATACTTGCCACATTCCCCCAAATCACTGTTAGGGCGAGATTTATTAGAGCAATTAGGAGCAGTGATAGTTTTTAATCAAGGAGCCATGGAATTAAAAGTGAAAGAAGATCAGTTGATTGAAATTTTGAGCCTAGCCCTAATGCACTCTGAAAAGCCCACTGTGTCATCACCCGAACTTGAAGAAATCATTAATCAGGTATATCCAGGGGTTTGGGCTACAGGGACTCCAGGAAGGGCGAAACACGCTACCCCCATAGTAATACAACTTAAGGAGGGAGCAAGCCCAATACGTCAAAAACAATACCCCCTGAGATTAGAAGATCGCAGAGGGATAGAAGGTCCAATTAAGACCTTTTTACAACATGGACTACTAGTGGAATGTGAATCAGAATATAACACCCCCATACTGCCGGTAAAGAAACCAAATGGAACTTATCGGGTAGTTCAGGACCTAAGAGAAATAAACAAAATTGTTAAAGATTTACACCCTGTAGTTGCCAATCCCTATACATTACTTACCAAATTGAAAAACAGTCAGGTATGGTTTACAGTATTAGACCTAAAAGATGCATTCTTTTGTCTGCCTTTGGCTAAAGAAAGTCAGAAGTTGTTTGCTTTTGAATGGGAAAGCCCTACCACTGGTAGGAAAACCCAGCTTACTTGGACAGTGTTACCCCAAGGTTTCAAAAACAGTCCAACAATTTTCGGAAATCAATTAGCACGTGAGCTTGAGGGATGGAAGCCTCCTTCCAAAAATGGAACCCTTTTACAATACGTGGATGACCTGTTAATAGCAACTGAAACCAAACCTGAGTGTATCCAATGGACTGTGAGCTTGTTAAACTTTCTTGGACTAAATGGATATCGAGTCTCTCAACAGAAAGTTCAAATGGTACAACAGCAAGTGACCTACCTGGGATATGAATTATCTGGAGGACAACGGGAGTTGGGAACTGAACGAAAAGAAGCCATCTGTAAAACCCCACTTCCTCAGACGGTAAAAGAACTCAGAACCTTCTTGGGAATGACAGGTTGGTGTCGATTATGGATTTATAACTACGGAATAATAGTGAAACCTTTATATGAACTTTTGAAAAATAATCCCATTAGATTGATATGGTCCAAAGAAGCTCAGAACGCATTTGAAATACTCAAAAAGGAACTCATGAGAGCCCCGGCCTTGGGCTTGCCTGATGTAACCAAACCTTTTTGGCTCTTTTCTCATGAGAAACAAGGAATAGCTCTAGGAGATTTAGCTCAGCGGCTGGGACCATACAAAAGAGCTGTAGCTTATTTCTCTAAACAATTAGATGAAGTAAGTAAAGGATGGCCAGGATGTTTACGAGCGGTAGCGGCCGTAATACTAAATATTGAGGAAGCCCGGAAATTTACCTTGGGCCAGAAGATGACAGTGTTGGTTTCGCATACTGTATCCGCTGTATTAGAACAAAAAGGGAATCACTGGCTTTCCCCATCCAGGTTTCTGAAATACCAGGACTAACATTGTGAACCCAGCTTCTTTCCTTAGTGGAGCAACAACCGAACCACTAACACATGACTGTTTGGAAACAATAGAGGCTGTGTATTCTAGCAGACCAGATCTGAAAGAAGAACCCCTGCAGGATGCACAGGACTCCTGGTTTACGGATGGAAGTAGCTTTGTCCGACAAGGTATCCGTAAGGCTGGATATGCAGTGACCACAACAAATAAGGTAATTGAATCCCAACCATTGCCTACCGGGACATCAGCTCAAAAGGCTGAGATTATTGCCTTGACTAGGGCTTTGGAACTGGCGAAAGGGAAAAGGATAAATATATGGACAGACTCCAAATATGCCTTTGGAGTTGTTCATGCTCATGGAGCAGTCTGGAAGGAACGAGGATTGCTAACCGCACAAGGAAAACAAATCAAACATGCAGAAGAAATACTTCGTCTACTGGAGGCAGTACGGTTACCAGCTAGCGTCGCCATCATGCATTGTCGAGGACATCTGAGGGGTAACACTGACCAAGAAAGAGGTAACAGATTGGCTGATTATGAGGCTAAACAGGCAGCAGAAAGAATACAGAAAGAACAAATTCTAGCCTTAATTCCAGACAATAGAAATCAAGACCTGGATGACCACGAGGGCATTAAATATTCTAGATTAGATGAGGAGTTCATACGAGAATTAGGAGGACAAGTTCCTTCCCGGGGATGGGCTCATTTGAGTGATGGTAGAATGATTATACCTGCCAAACTAGTGTGGGGACTTGTTAAAGAAGAACATGATAAGACACATTGGGGAGCAGATTCGTTATATAAATTTTTAGGCCAAAGATGGATAGGGAAGAATTTATATACCATGTTCGACAGGTGACTCAGCAGTGTGAAACATGTTTGAGAAATAACCCCAACACAGGTAATCGAGTACAGTTAGGAACTATTGGGAAAGGAAACATACCAGGAGACCATTGGCAAATCGATTTTTCCGAACTCCCAAGAAAAGGGGGGTATAAGTACTTATTGGTGCTTACAGACACCTTTTCTGGATGGCCAGAGGCTTTTCCCTGTAGAACAAACCAGGCAAGAGAAGTGACTAAAGTGTTATTGAACGAGATAATACCTCGATTTGGGGTACCTATAGTCATCTCATCAGATAGAGGTACTCACTTTTGTGCACAAATAGTGCAGCAAGTTAGCAAACTATTGGGAATTGATTGGCAGTTACACACCCCATATAGGCCGCAGGCCAGTGGGCAAGTAGAAAAAATGAATCACATGATAAAACAGCAGATAGCCAAAATATGTCAAGAAGCAGATTTGTATTGGTATCAAGCATTACCCATAGCTCTGCTTAGACTACGTGTAAAGCCAAGAGCTAAAGAAAACCTAAGCCCTTTTGAAATATTATATGGGAGACCATACCAGACAAAATATAAAGGAGAAGATTTAAACCAGTTGGGTAATTCTTATTTACAAAAATATGTTATTTCTTTGGGAAAACAATTAGAGAAAATCAATAAGAGTGTCCTAGGAACTAGAGTTAAGGGATTGGATCACGCTATCCATCCCTTTAGTCCTGGAAATTGGGTTTATATCAAAAATTTTTCAGGCAATCCACTGGAAGAGAGGTGGACCGGACCATTTCAAGTGTTACTGACCACCTTCACTGCAATCAAGGTGAAGGAGCAGCCGTCCTGGATTCACTACTCTCGAGTGAAAAAAGCTCCAGACAAGCAGTGGACTTCTGAACCTTTAGGACCTTTAAAACTAAGATCACAAAAGACGGCTCCGAGGCATAAGGAAGATCCCCAATTTGAGCAGAAATGGACCTCCGAATGTACCGGATCAGCAAAACTGTGATTCCGGAGATCATTATTGTGATCTTCTACATCACAGCTGGATGGACAGAGAACTGCACCACCCATCAAGACCTAGATGATGTCCCCGACCCCGAAGACTGGACCAGGAATGGACATTTGGGCAATGCAGGTCTGAATATCACATATAAAAAGACTAAGGTATACACAGTTTTAAAAATTGATGGCCAGATTAAAAGAGACTGGGGAGATTCACAACAGATACCATCCTTTGAAATAAGAGAAAACAGCTTGATTGATAAAGCATGTAAATTTGATATGACACAAGTGTACTTAACCACTGTAATAACGGTTGGCATTTATGTATATAATTTAGAAGAGCCACAACAATGCATATTTTCAGCAGTATGTACACTCCACCAAGATTACTGTCGAGCAGAGGTCCAACCTAAAGTTAGTTCAATGATTAGGTGCATAGGAGTTATACATGATGCAAGGGAAATTATAAGATCATACTGACAAGCGGCCTTGATTTTAGTCCCAAAGGATATAACCGCCACACATGGTATGGATACTCTCTCTCCCAACTTATCCCCTTTCCAGAAGTGAAACGTTCAAATACTATTCTCAATTATAATGCACCAGTAATATATAAAAATTATGTAATATATAGGGAAAATATAGCATGCAAAAAGGAGATAAAAACTTTCACTCAAACATTTACCTTTAGGAGTAGGGTTACTTGTAATGCATCTGAAAAGGCTGAAAACATCACTATAAATATAAAATACAATAGCACTGAAAAAGGGAAATTTACCATATGGGAAGTACCAACAACTGCTTTGAAGGCTACATGTCAGCAACCTCAATGTAGCCTTACTATAGTAAATAAAGGAGAAGCAGTTTATAAGATATGTGCACTATGAAGTCTAGAAAGCCGTGCAGCAACATTCCTATTCCCCTTTGTGCTCTATGTGCCTCGGAGAAATATAATTACTCCAAGTCCAACCACCATCCCTCTGTTTGAACCAGCTAAATGTGCTGTGAAATACCATAACCTTTCGTTCGCAGGCCCTTATGTAGTGAGACAATCCAATGAGCAGAAATTATTTCTGGACCCCACATATTCTTTAAAGAAGGTACGGGTAAAGGTACAAGCTGATATATCTCAGATGAAATCAGAATGCTTACCTTTTATTTCGCAAAGTCTTAAAGGATGGAAGGCATGGTTACATTCTAGAGCTCACCACTCAAGGAAACAGAGATTTAACAGGATGGTTTGGATCTGGACTAGGAGTTTTAAACTCAATTGATCAGGAAGTAATAATTAATAAACTGAGCACAGTCACCTCTGATTTAGGAAGGCTAGAAGTACCACCAAGGTCATCTTTAATCACTCTGGCTGAAACTCAGCAATTAACTGTTGATTTCGTTTCCCTATTATCTAACCATACTACTGAGGATTTCCAAGCAGTAGCAACTTTTGTAAAAGGACTACAAGGAAATGTCTCTATTGCCATTCAGTGTATACAAACACAACTTTGGATACAATCTGTGGTTTCTGATATAATCAGAGAAGGGATGTCAGGAAACCTACCACAGGAAATTAGAGAAATTATCGCTAAGAACGATACTACCACCCCATTCGAATTAAAACATCAGGCTTGGTGGTAATTAGTTAATTTCACCTATGATGACACAAAAGAACGAATTGAAGCCTACGTGCTGACAATTCAAAAGGCAAAGGTATGGGATATTTTCCCTATTTTAGCACTAGGGGCAATCCATCAAGATGTAGTAGTCAGACCAATAAACTATAATGTTTGGGCAAAATATAATGATGATATAAGAAAATGGCAGACCATTAGTACCGAAGCCTGCATCCCAAAGGAACAACTAGGATATGTTTGTGAGAATGCAGTAATTGAAAACGAAGATTTGTGCTTAGACACAGAGGACAGTACATGCACGTTTGAGATGCTTCCCTTAGAACATGCTCAATCACAGGTGTATTATGTAGGAAAAGGATGTGTCTGTATAAGGACTAGTTGTGTTAATGTCAGCATTGATACTTGTGAAGAAGAAACAAATGGAACTAACTTTTGTGTTTGTAATTTTACCAAGATACAAGGTTGTGATTTTAATTATTCTGCTCCAATAACCACTTCTCAGTTGATCTCTGACAGTTTCATGCTATACAATGATATACCTAAATTACAGATTGGAATGGACATTAATGTCCTGAAGAAAATGCTTTCCCACCCAGACATTAAAATGTTGCTAAAGAAGGTGAAGGAAGCTTCGAAACGAACATTATGGCAAGTCCAGCATGATACTGTAGAAATAAAGAACATCATCACAGCCATTGAGAAAACTGGTGAACATCATTGGTGGGACATTTTTCTAAATACCTCACTAAAATCTCCAACCGCTGCACAGGTTTTCAATTTCCTAGTGCATCCTGTACTAGTGCTGATTTTTGCAGCCCTACTGCTGACTATTCTCAACATTTGGCTGTGGTGGAAAGTACGAACTGTTGCTCAACAAGTACATGTATTATGGACTGTAAACAAAATTATGCAAAAGAATTTGCAATAGCATAAAGAAAAGGGGGGATTGAATTAAAGAATAAGGCTAGGTATGGCTTGAAGGTTTGCTTAGCAAATATAACTTGGCTGACCACAAATAGGGGCCTACACCCCTGCAGAGCTACGATAAGTAACAAGACAGGAAGGTACCTATGTAGATAGCAATTGTGAGGCCAGCACAATGTTATCTTATCTCTGACAAATGGGGGGCTCCAAGAGGGAGGTAGCATATGGTAATGAGTTACTGGAAACTAATGAATATGTTAAAACTCCTTGCATGAATATGTATGTATGGTGTGCATATATGTTGTTAAACTGACTCTGTCGGGCACGCACATTTGGAGGAGCTATCCCCTGTGCGTCCAGCGCTGCAATAAAGGATACCTGCTTAATAGTCATCCCGACTATTGAGTCCTGATTTCGTCTTTCACGGCATCAAGGAGTCACATCGCTGTCTAAAAAGGTAGGGGGTTTTCCTTTAGTTCGTTTAGCACTTTTAATTCATACCAACCCTAATCATAGTACTTAGGCCACTCTGAGGAGTTTAGGTTAATATACCCATTTTTCAGAGAGAATTTCAGAGTCAATCTTGTAACAGATGAGTACTTCCAGGCTCAGTGCTATGATTTTGAATGTCTCACACCCTGCTAGCTTGAACTAGAAGAGTAACAAGTGTAAGTAAATGTTCATAAGTATAAGAAGGACATACAAGGTAGTGTCACAGGAACTGAGCTACAGTTACAAATAAATTTGTAACATCACTAAACAGGCAAAAATCCCAGATTTTCTGCAAAGAAATAACCAGAACCAGGTTTTGTTTTCCTTTCTAGAACATTGCCACAAAAACACATACAGTGCTATCAAACTTCTATATATTAGAATTTTATTCTGATTACATAATTAGCCTTTGTGTTACAACAATTTAATATGGATTTGAACACGAACATCAGTCACTAGCACAACTGATGAAACAGTTATGGAAAGCTTTTCTTTACTCCAAGATAATCTGCTCACAGGAGTTGCATTAACTTCTCAGAACTGTCTCTGCAAACAAAGAATTTTTTGCCTTTACAATAGGCATGCAACAGTATTAATTATTTTGACCACCTATTTTGTTTTACATGTAAAATACATACTATTCTATACTATTAACTTGGAAATCTAACAAAATATTTAGAGTTTGTTCTGAAAAAGTACTTAAAGTTTTAATGCTTTGCTGTAAATCTCATTTCTGCCAATACTTGAAAGAAGTTAACACAGGCTTACAGCAGCCTGTAAGACAGTAGTCTTCACTTTGTTTATAGATGGGCATTGAGAGTTTGAATATATTTCTGCAATATCACAGAAAATGTATGGTAAAATTAAAACAATCAAGATGCAAAATCCTCTCTGTGGAAATGAGTAGCTAGTTGCACATGAATTCCACTAGCCAGAACTTTATCCCAAGTTTGCCAATCTATACATACTATTTCAGCCTTAACACCATCTTTTGACCTTTACCAGTGATACATCACTATTTACAATATTTGCAGTTGATTCAAGGAAAATCAAATTCAGTGCCATTGGTTTTGCAGTGCACATATGAAATCAGCATTTATTGATCATTATTTGGTTTATATCTTTAAGCTTTCCTTCCACATATTATCATCCAAAATTACATATGTTAATCTTCTCACCTGCAACAGCTTCAACATACATTTTTATTCATCTTCCACCCATAGGACATGACACATTTAGCATCTTCTTGTAGCATTACACTGCCATCTTGTGGGTAGTAGAGCAAATGAGTATGAATAACCATTACGCTCGAGACTTGGGGTTGGTCATTTTGTCGGGGTCTTAGGGTTGGTTTTGGTCGGGTTGTTTTTGTTTTTTGTTTTTGTTTTTTTTTGAGAAAAACAACAACAAACTTGTTGCACTAAAAACAATAGAAAGCTTCCTTTCTCAAACCCCTCACACTTACCATATCTTAATGGTAAGTATCTTATCACACACCCATAGAGGATTCCGCGCGGAAGTTTTGTCCCCATTAGCTAACATGCCAGATTAAATAAAGCTCAGCCAACTGCTTGCTTTCCCCAGTGTTTCCCTTGGAACAAAGACAAAATGGGACTGATGAGTTTGCTGAAGGATGCTCAAACCAACAGTGAGTATCAGAGCAAGGCAACACAAGCTTAGTTTGAGATTTAACCCCCAGGTTCAACAGTTAATGAGCAATTTCTGCGTCCACAGACAAAAGAATTCTTCTTTTCAAGGTCCCAGTTCCTACAGAAAGTACTAAGCATACAACAGGTGTCATGACATGTTAAAAGTTATGAAAAGTCTTAGTTTTAGTTTGGTTTTGCCACTGTTGCATAAAACATGTAAGAATTACTTCTTCATACCTTAACAGTCATAAAAGCTATTACATTTAAAAAACACATAGCTTGAAACACACAAGTTCCAAATAAGTGTTTATAAATTGTCAGTACACTGCAATGACTTGATCAAACATCAGTTCACCATGAGCACTACAGAGGTTTTCATGTGTTCCATTTAAACTAAAACTATATTGCAAGGATATTGTTTCTCCAAATTACTAACCATCTGGAAATTTATAGGAATTTTGCTAGCTGCCAGCTTTGCACATTCAGCACAGTGTATGAAAGCCCACAAGGACTCCATTAGTTTCCACTAAAATCAAACAAGGTTTTCTGAGGCAACCCCACGACATTTTTAATTAAGGAATACATGTATGAAGCAAATAGTCCAATCTGTCTTTCGAATTCAGGGGTGAGTTTTCAGCATTATCAGCTGGTAGAAAAGAGGAGGCTCAGGAACTGAAAAATGTTGCTTAGAAAATTAAAGTTTGAAATATTATGGTAGGTGGGGAGATAGTCTTAAAAATTTCTACTGGGGAATGTTCACAAGGTAACTGCAACTGGTTCATGACATGGCATTCTGCACACCTGCAGCTAGCTGGCTGATGCACTGGTCTGCAGCATGGAAGTACATTCTCATGGGATGAAAAAAACCGTTATTTTACCTTGTTTCCAAGTGCCCAGGAGACCAAAGTCAGCAATTCAACCACACTGACTTCAAAACTACCACTAGTTTGTGAGCTTCCCTAGTGGCTGTTCCTTATCCACAGGGACACACTGAAGTCACAAACTGTCCTGAACACCGTATTGCCTCTCTGAACTGTATAATGGTGAAGGCCATAGGGGTTACACAGACTTTGCAAAGTGTTTTTGTTTTGAAAAATTTTGCTTTCAGCATGTTTTGTAAAACACATCATGAGGGGATGGTTGAGCAGAAACAGAAGTCTTTCCAAGTCTTAACTTCCTGACTGTTCCTTCATCCCCCAGATTCTTCAGCGCACACTTGAGGAGGTTCAGGATATCCGATCTCAGGTTACAAACACTTAACCTTCCTTTGGCCTTCTCTTCACTCAAAGTTCTCCTCAACATATTGCCAACTAAGCAACTCCCCTCTGAAGCTTTAAGTCCAACCACAGGTATCACACTATCAATTTCTCAGCCTAGCAGAGAAAATTGGCCTCACTGGTAGGAGCAAGTGCATTCCCTTGGAGTACTTTAACTTGTAGTATTAGTTTCAAGGAAACATCCTATTTGACTGCTTACCACTCTTAGCTTTTTAATATAAATGGTCTTTGTTAGCATCCAAAATGCCAAATACAGGCAGTGAAAGACAATGAGTGCATACTGTGGTCTTAGATATTTCAGCCTTAAAAGACTTTAGAAAGAGGAAGGTTTAAGCACTTTAAACTATTATTATTTCAAGTCAAGATAGTTATGAGGTCTAGTTAAGTACTTACCTAGTTGAAATTACCTCTGAGTATTAAGTGATTAATCACATGTGAATGCTAATTGCATGGTTTAAAAGCAAGAAAAATGCAGCTAAGAAAACATAGAACACTCATCCTAACTTTAATGCCCAGAAAAGTATCAACAAAATAATCAAAACAAATTAAACACCTAGCAGGGCAAAAAAGAAAAAAATTAGCAAATTTTCCTGCTCTTTAACATGCTTCCTGTACATCTATCACACTCCCTTTCCCATTCATGTTAGGTTATTTCCCAAATAACCTAAGGTGTTTCACAGAGTTTGCTGGCTGGCATACCTTGTAGTGATGTTTGTCTGCCTAATGCCTCTACTCATAGGGACACCAAACACTGGTTTTAATATTATATTTGCATCCAACAGTCTTACTCTGACAATTGGCTTTCCTGCTTATAGATCCGGTTCAAAGGAGCTGCTGCTATCCAAGATAATCAACTCTGTCTACTCCTGAAATAAAACACCTCTCAAGAAGAGGTTTGGACTTTCAAAGGAGCTTAAGAGAATTAGACTCCCAAATCCTATTAGGTTTCAATGCAGCTGGAAACCCAACTCTTTCCAAAAACCTCGAAGCCAAGAGGTCCAGACAGGCAGAAACCCTGCTGTTTCATGAAAATATGAAGAATGGGGGAAAGAGACCAACTTCAGTTATTCTTACAAAGTAATTTTTTTTAAAGAAGTTCACTTTTTTTTTCTGACTTTCCCATGTTCACTTTGCAGTAAGAAAAAGTTCATGTTCATTTATTAAATGGAATTAGGAAAAGAAACGCACTGAATTACAGCAGAAAAGTGCTTCAAGATCAGTTCATTATTACAGATTTGAAAAACGTCATATTTCCATTTATTCACCTACTATATATTAAGAAAAATCTTCAGAATTTTAACTTCAAAATTAAATATTTATGTTATTTATTTGCAAGTGTATGGAAGCACAAGAGGTGAACACACGAACTAAATATAAATGAAGTTATATTTATGTTACTTGTTGATTTAGCTAATTGTCTCCATCTGCAGCCTTTTGTTATTAAAAAACAAGAATACACCTACAGCAAGTAGCAGCATCTTAAAACCTTCAGGGTAACTATAGTCAGCCAATAGTCATCTGTGCAGTTGTTTATAATCACATTTCATAATTCAAGCTGACTCAAGACTGTTACAAGGATGTCTTAGCAAATCAACCTGGGTATCCCACAACATACTTTGCAGTATTCAGTTCCTCTCTATAAGGATAGGAGACTCCATTGACTTTGTATGCAACACTTAATTTCTGCCTTTTCCATACAGGCAGACAAAACAAGGATTTTTTTTGATGCTTGTAAATTATAGAAACAATTCTTCCCATGACTTGAATCCCACATTGACTGCACTTCTCAAATAGCCTTTTGAAGAATTGCTATAAATCTAAGGAAATAAATTTAGAGATTCACAATTTGTTCTTTCCACAGTGATTCTTACAGTTGAGAGAGTTTATTTTCTGTTTATTTTTTTGCTATAAATTTCACACGTCTTAGTTTACTAATTGACCACTAGAGAAAAGAATTATGCCTGCCATTCACTATACTAGAACAGGCCAAACTTCCTAATGAAGCGTCCCAATTACATTTCAAAGTCCTGTTCCTCACTATTGTCACGCATCCAGGCAAGCAAACAAAACCAAGTATTTTCAATCATGCTATTTCAGCAATCCGAAAGATAGGAGCAAACTGAATGCTAGCAGAAAGAATATAAACCAAGACCAAGTAAGACTTTGTTCATATTTAACATTGAGTTCAGCCTCAGAAAGCAGAGCTTTCAATTTAACTTCATGTTAAGTTATGAGCCACGCAGAAGCAGATGCATCCCTTGGCACAGACACAAAGTAGGCATGAGATCCTGTCACACTTAAGTTTTACAGTTCAATTATAGCACAGAGCCATTCAAGTTTAACATAGAAATACCTCAGACAGCCAATGGTACAGTTAAATCTGTTCCTTTACAATGCTGAATACTTTTATTTCGCCTTCCTTCAGCATGCCAGTATCTTCCATTTTATCAGTCCTGTAGACTAGGGGTCATGCTTGAATTCTTTCTTTCCCCTTCTCCATCTTTATTAAGTCCATGAACAAGTCCTGTCACCTTCCACAAAGCTTCAAAATCCCTTTCTTTCTGTTCTGACAGCTTAGGCTTATCTCTAATCATTTTCCACTTGACCTAGCAGAATCACTTCTTATCAGATTCTTTTGCATCACACACATAGATGGTAAATAACCTCTCATTTTACTTATGCAGACAATATTTCTGACCCTTCAATTACACCTATTCTGCTGTGCAGTTCATTGCTCAGCTGCCTCACTACTTTCCTATCATTGTTTTGACAAAGACACCAACTTACAGCACTTTTCTTACAAACAGTTTAATACATTCCTGGTGCTTAACTGTATGAGTTAAGCTGATCAGAACTTCTTAAAAATCTAAACATTAGTTCACCACAATGGTTTTTTTTTCCAGTTTCCACCTAAATACCCGGCTGTGGTACAGGTTGCAAAGACAGGCTAGGATATCTGTGACATTCACATGGGGCCAGTAAATATGACAAGTCACCTACAAGAGCCCTATGTCCTTCTGCAGAGGCAGCCAAAAGCAATATAGGGTGTCTAAAGTGATACTGGAAAACTAAGTTCAGACAACCAAATCCTACACTAGGATGAAATACTAAGTAGACTGTCAACAACTCACACCCTCCATCCTTTCCTTCCTGCTTCCACCTTTTCCATGTTAGATCCACACTTGCCTGAGAAATTTAACCTTTAGACTGAAGACCTCAAAGCTACAGCCTTCTCCGCTGCCTTCTCTATAAACCACTAAGAAAAACACCACTGAGTTTTAAGCATCTATCAAGCAAGTTTTCAAATTTGATCCATTTCCCGCTAATACCTTAGAATTCCACTTTGAGCCATACACTCACCAATCCCTCTGGTACAACTTCAGTGTTGTTCAGAACTGGAGAACAGTCCTTACTGGTTTATTTCAAAACCAATGAGTAGAAATTTCTCTACAAATTTAAGGCTAGTGATGGAGCTAAGGCTAGTGACGGAACTGCCTGCTAGACAGGAGACTAAGCAAAAGGATGCAAGCATCTTTTAACAGTATGCCTCTGCACTAGATTCAACAGGGTTCCCATATTATGCCTTAAAAAGTGTCAGGTGTAGATCAGTTGTAGATCAGTTGTCTCCTTGAATTGAGACTTCTCTCACCTTAACATTTATGCCTACTAGATCAGCAAGTAGTTTTCATGCTTTTACCCACACCACCCTCAAACATACTCATTTTCCAATTCTAGTCCTTCTGTAAAGTATTGCCTTCTTGACAAAGGCAAATGACAACTTTTTTTTTCTAGTGTTAGCCAAACTATCTGTACTTCTATGAACAAAGAGAGCGTGTAGAGAAAACAGGCTACTGCCAGAGGATGGGAAGCTACTGAGTTAGATCGATCTGAATCACTAAGGCACAGGCCCACTACTACAGGCAGATAAATTTTTCATCTTGCAAAACATCTGGTCACAAAACATCTCAGTATCCCTTCAGGTATGAAGGGCTTTCAACAGGCTAGTACAGATTAAACCTTTCCTTTTTCTCCTCAGGGAAGAGTGGGGGTGGTATCAAGCAGAATCTAAAAAAGCTTTAGGATTGCCAAGGCCGCAGGAGAGCTACATAAACTGGAAAGGCCGGGACAGCAAACCTCTCTCCTTTTGCTGTGATACCTCTCTGTGCAAAAGCAGAGGGCTGAAAACAAAAGACATGCAGAGTCACAGGCACAAGAAAGAAGTGCTCAAATGTGTGTTGGTGGCAGGAATGCATAAAAGTGGATTTAGGGGTAGCAGGGGAATTCAAAGGAACGGAGCACCAGCTCACCCGAAGTGCCATGGTCACACAGCACTCACCCACAGAAGAGTTTTGCTTGTACCAAAGCATTAGGTAAGACACAGCAGTATTATCATGTAGCTTTCCTCTTTTAATTTAAACATAACATGGCAAACAGCATTTTGACCCCAAAAGAGGCACTAAAGAACACTTAAAAACACACTACATAGTTGAAATGCAGCAGGATTTACACTAAAAAAGCAGTATATTGTGTAAATACTCCCTACAAGGCAGGCTGACATAAACATTTCAGATTGATTCTGATTTAGGGAAAACAAACTAAAGAAATTAACTAGCAGTGCTTTCATTAGTAAGCAGATGCATGCGGGTTTGGCATTTGTCACTTGCAGTACAAACAGTGTGATGAATCCGCAACGGCAACATTCCTAAAAGCATTAGCAAACACAGAAATACGTTTCCGCTGCAGCCCTGCAGCAGTTTCTGTGTAAGGCAGCAGCAGGGCGCGACAGAGGGAAGGCGTCCGAGAAGGGCAACAACACTTTCTGTCCCGCATCAACGCGCTGCGGTGGACTGCACAGGCTGGCGCTAAAGCTTATTTGTAAAAGTTACCGACGGAGGCCACCTCAAGCGAGGGAAGACCAACCGCCACCCACCAGAGAGGCTCAGGAGGGGACACCCACGGCTGCTACGGTTGAAGGGGGCCCGCCTGCTACCCTTATCACCCGAGGGGCTGTCGGAGTGTGTTTGGCAGAGATACACCGCAAGTCCGGGTGCTCCCTCACCGCCCGCCGCCCCCCCCCCGGGGTGAGGCCGAGCTGCGCTACAGGAGTTACCGCCGCGTCCCGGCCGCGCCGCTCCCACCCTCGGGACCCCCAGGCCGCCTCAGGGGCTCGCCCGCGCCGCCCGGCAGGGGAGGAGCCGCCGCCGCCGCTCCTGCGCCTGAGGGGAGCAGCGGGGGGAGGGGGGGGGCGCCAATGCAGCTGCCTTCGCCTTAGCTTGGCGGAGCGCTGGGGGGAACGGGCAGACCCTCCCCGCCCGGGAGGAACGCGCCCACTTACCCGCTGAGCCTCCGGCGGCGACTTGGTGAGAAGCCTCCTGCAGGAAGCTCCCGGGCTTCCGAGCCATGCTCGCCCGCGCCGCGGCGAGAAGCAGCCGGCGCCTGGAGAGCGGCTGCTGAGATGGGGCCTACTGCGCGCCGGGCGGGTGGGGAAGAGCCGGGGGGAGGCGGGAGCCGCGGTTATCTGCGGGGCGGGGGGGGCCGTGGCAAGGCCGGGCGGGGTGGGGGCGCGCAGGTCGGGCCCCCCCCGCTGCGGCCTTTAGTAGCCGGAGCGCAGAGGGCGGCCCCGATCAGGGCCTGGGCTCGCAGCTGCCGGCGATCACGGCGGCGAAAGGAGCCCCTTTCTGATGGTTTCCAGCCGGGAAACCGGCAGCCAGTGTCTCCCGGGCAGAGCCGGGGCGGCCGGGGCTGGGATCTCCCTCTCTGGGGCGGGGAGGCAAGGCTTTGGCCGCCTGTCAGTGAGCTGACGGGGGAAAGGCCTCTCGGCTCCTCAGGATTGTGCTGTTTACTCCTCGCTTTGGGGCCGGTGCCACCCAGCACACACTTGCAGTCCTGCTCCCAACTGCTGCTGGGACCCAGCTGACACCCTCCTAGGAAGGGTCGGTCGTTCTGTTTGGTTCACCGGCTGTCTTTCTGAAGCACACTGTTCCTTTAAAACCTTTAGACTTTGGTTCCAGCTCTTCGACGTTCAAAGGACACGGGTGTTTTGTCACCTGTAGAGTGGCTATTGCATGTATTACGCAGACCTATTGGCCCATCTTAGTAAATGAAGCAGTTGCCAGGGCATGGTCTTGAGTGCTGGGACGCAGTCAGTGCCATTGCTGACAGTCCCCAACATTGTTTTCGCCAAGACCAAATCATGCTTTTCCAGAAGACACCAGGGTACAACATGGGGAACAGCATGGGCTCATCACCTGAGGCAGCACTATTGAAGAGGAAGACAGTTCAGCCATACGGATGCAGAACACACAAGAACGTTTATTCTCGGGGCCAGAGAATGGGCATAGATCGTTTCTGTTTACTGGTACACACAGTCTTTTTGACTTAGAGCCAGATTCAAAATGGCACTCAAGTTAATAAACTACAGCTTTAGCACTTAATCAACAACTGATTACCTAGATGTTTCTATGGATACGGAGCCTACAAAAGTTGGGAGCAGATACAATATTCCAAGGTGGTCTTTCATTTTCCCTACTCTACTAGTCAAACCCCTGGGTTACCAACATCTAGCTGCAAAGATTTTTTTCCTTTTCTCCACTTCTTTGCTGCCTACCTCTGAATAGCACGGTGATTTCTCATACTCTCTCTCTTTCCTCTTTTTGCATGTAGCCCACAGCCTCTAGTACTGCTGATTTTTCTTACCGGAGAGGAAAGCCTTTCCACTCTGAGCTTGACCTTTGCTTCTTTTCTAACAGTCAGGGGTTCATACAAGCTCAATTACATTGGTTTGGGGGAGAAAATAGAGCTACTGTTGATCTCAAGGGCATGTTTATTAAAGTTAAGAAGATGGATTTAAGGAAATGGCTCTTGAATAGGGTGCTAGACTGTTTGTTTAACCAGTCACATGGATAATTTGGATTAATTTTTTTTTTTGCTTTCTTGCTAACAGCCCTGCAGTGTTAACACAAACAAGGATTGTCGGAGTGGGAGACGGACCCGGAGTAACGATGAGTCTCAATACGAGTATGGTCGTTCTCCCTTTACTCAAGTTCACACAGAGTATATAAAGACAGACAAGCAGAGCACGCGCTAGCAACAATTATACGATTGGCTTACAGTCTCTGTTCACGCGCCTAGAGCGCTCACACAATTAGTGCAGACCTCTTGTCCACGCGCAGCAGATGTTTCTCTATCTCCCAGAGGCAGTACCGCTTATCACTTACTTATCATGTAGCTACTTCTTCATACTTCTGTTTCTCAAGGACAGTTCACAGCCTCCTCCGGGCTCTCATCCCTATCAAAGACTGGGTTGCTCATTGTAATCAAGTCATGCCCTTTTTCACTCAGCCATTCCTCCACAAAGGATATTCATTTTGAATCAGAAATCCTTCACGTTATCTTCAAAGTGATTCTGAATACTGTGTGTGATCTAGAGCATCTAGAAATAGAACTAGGAGGCTAGACTTGCTAGCACCTCTTCAAAAGAGAAGGAAAAGAAAGGTAGTTTTACATCTTTATTTTTTTAACTTCTCTCCCCTGAAAAAAAAAGACAAACTGCTGCTGCCTTACAAGGGCATCCATTTATGCTAAACTCAAGGCATAGATAATTTGTAACTAGGTGCATTTATGTACTCCCGCAACACAGCTTCCAAAGGCAAATGTCGGTACCTAGTTCTTTCTCTGTTCTTTAAGAAACATATTCAGTTAGATCTCTGTTTCTTTAGTCTGAACAGTGTATTTACGTGCTGTTTTCCATGTCTGAGATAGGTATTTAATTGCAGTCTGCTGTCTATATACATTTTAGTTTAGTAAGAGAGGGGCTTCCACATGTTCATTTAAAGCCTTTGAGGTAGTGACTTTAAGGTAAAATCCTAGGCACAATGAATTCTAGGCACATCATAGGCATTGTGCTAAAGTCAGGATTTCGTGACTCCAACTCTAGGAATATATGTAGCATAGCAGAGTTGAAGAGAATATATGCTTGTTTCCCTTGCCCACCAGTCCTGGAAAGGTACCTTTAAGGTACAAAAGAAAGCTGCATTTGTTAGAATAATACCACGTCTTTTCCTCAAGGAAAAGGGAAAAACTTGAGGAAAAAGTCCATTGTGAAGAAAGGCATACCCGACTGCTATAAAAGTGAAGGTGAAAATACCTAAAGTTGATAGACAGGAAAAAATAGTATTCCAGGATTCTGATGGATGGAATTAACATAATCAAAGAGATTAATTAGTCAATGAGAAAAATATATTTAAATAAAAGACAAAGTAGATTTTAGATTGGGATTAAAATGCCATTATTTATTTCATAGAGGCAGAAACCAATGCCATAAGAGACAATTTGTTTCAGATAGTTTTGTGAAAGAGAGAGTTTTCAGATCACAGCTCTCCAGATTGGATGGATGGAAATAGAAAGGTTACTGTTAGACTGATGAAGAAAAAGTAATGAAAACCTATTAGAAACAAGATTAATCTCCTTTAACTGTCCACTTCATTCACTGGGAAAGAACCTTTTTTCCTACCAAGAAAACACCAATGATTTTTACATGAGCATTTTGAGAAGGAAGGATCCTCCAACAGCCTACAGGTGGGTTTTATGCATAAGGTTCTGAAACTAGAGTGTTTCCTCCCCCTCACAGGCTTTTCTGGGAATAATGTGTCAAACCTCTCCAAACACATTTTACTGTTTTGAGAATAGATTGCAGGCACTGTTGTATTTGGAAGCCAAAACTTTATAAAAGCGTCTTCAGAGAAGTGTTTTCATGCCGTGGTAATACTGTTCTGATACCTTAGTTTACAGAGTGCCTGGGAGTGTTTTGGGATAACTTAGCAACAAATGTTGCTAACTGAAAAGATGTTCCAAGTTTGAAAAGAAATGTAGCCTTTGGTAAGTTACTACAAAGATTAGAGAAGCACAATGGTTTTATTGCTACTGAAAAGTAGGAGAACACAGAAAATACATGGAGAAGTGTTAATAAAGTGTTAAAACCGAGACCATAATTGCAAAAAGGAATAATACTCAGCTATGAAATTCAGTTGTATAATAATGCATCAGCAAATACATCAGCCAATAAACAGTAACTTGAATTCTTTGATCTATGTAGGAGCAGAGTGGGGATTGCTGTGGGAATACAGAATAACTCCCTTAAATTAATAAACATTGAATGTGCTGACCTTTAAGTAATTAAAATCTCAACTTCAATGTTTCATTAACATTTGCATTAGATCCCCTGGTTTGGCTTTTTGAGACTGCTGCTCAATAAATATAGCAGGATCATCAAGTCTCCAGTGTTCTGCATCATCAAAAAGCAGATGCTGAAACATCACTACTTTTTTGTTCCAGAGATGTAGGTCTGGTCTCGCTGCCCAACGTTCCCTTTGATACAAATAGCAAAGCTACTGTTAAGGGGGACTTGCTGCAGTAGTTGAACAGTAAAGAGAATTTGGAGTTGATCAGAGAGTGAAGAAAATGTCCCGAGGAGGTGTCACTGCAACAAAAAAGAAGGTTTACGTGAAAAAACTGAAAAACAATGTTCAGAGGGTGTATAATTTACATAGAGATATGTTTACAAAATAGCATGACATCTGCTCCTTAAAAAAAAATAAACTCTGCTACGGGTAGGAAACCATTAAGTTTGTCTCACAGTATTCAAACCCCCAAACTATTCACCTCACCACCACTAAATTCTCCTGATGAAAGTCTCTTTTATAGATGGCACACCTCCATCCACCCCTCCCTATTCCCCCGCAAAGGATCAGCTGCGGGGTAGTTTCCTAAAGCACTTCTAGGCTTAACCCCGTTTCCATATGGCCTCTTCCCAAAGCAGTGCCTGTGGGCCAGTACGTTCTCCTCCTTAGTAGCCCTGGCAGGGTTTGTCTCTCCATTTGCGAGCGCTGTATCCCTCAGTAGGGAACACCTTTCCCGGGCAGCGCTCCAGCGCGAACTCCCCAGAAAGGAAACGACTTTTCCCTGTGCGGGGGAAACGCGGGCAGGGCAGACGCCCGCAAACCAGCTCCGCGGGTCCCGCCGCCGCCCTTGTGCCGCCTCTCCCGCCCTCGGGGCCGCGCCGCCGAGCTCCGCCCTCGGGCCGCGGCCCCGCCGCTGCGCGCTCCCGCCTGCCCATCCCTCCTCCCGCCCCGCCCGCTCCCGGGCTTTGTTGTGGAGGCGGCGGCAGCGTGGGAGGAGCACGCAGGTAACGGGCTGGCGGGGCGGTAACGGGCTTCCCTCGGCGGCCGCGGCCCGGCGAGGCCGTGGCTGCCCCGCGGCGCTCGGGTTTGAACTCGCCCCGTCTCCCGCGGCGGGGCTGGGAGGCGGCAGCGCGTCCCGCCGAGGCGGCGTTGGTAGGGGCCGCTCTGCCCTCAGCGCCTCCCCGCCGGCCAGCGGCTCTGCCCGGCCTCCTCCTCGCCTCCCCCGTCTCTGGGGCCGGGCCGCCGCCGCCCGGCCTGCGCCGCTGCGTCCTTGCTGCGCTTACCGGCTGCGCGGGCCGTGGTTGCCCCTTGGCTGGGTCACCGTTACTTCCCTGTGACCGGTCGCCGCCGGGCGGCCCCCGGCTGTGCGGCTGGAGAGAGGGGGAAGCGAGTTTCCCGTGCGGCGATGGATGATGTGGAGTTTCAGAGGCTGTCAGCGCGGCGGGGAGGGAGGGAGGGAGAGAGGGACGGGCGGACGGACGGGCTGCCGCCGCCTCCCGGGAGTGGAGAGGGGGCAGCGCTTGGAGAATTTGAGGTGAAACCTGTCGCGAGCAAATTCAGGAGGTTAGTGCTGGGTCTTTAGCGTCAGGTGAGAACAGGCTATGGAGGGTACTCAGGGAAAAAGGAAAAAAAAAAAAAGGGAAAAGAACACACCAAAACCCCTATCAAAATAAAGTTTGCACTATGTGTGGTTTTTTCTTTTTTTTTTTTTGCACATTTATGACTTTATAAAAAGATCCTTAGGAAGTCCCAATGAGTTGTATACCTCAGCTTCTCATATAAGTAAGTTTCATACTAACCCAGTTTCTCGATGGTGTTGTAAAGGTCTGTTTCATTTCAGGAAAAAGTCTATGGCTTCTCAGTGTGAGCAGTTTAGAGGAAAAACATTCAGTATGTGTGCACAGAGGCCTGTGGTATCTGAGGCAGCACTTTTCAGTATTTGCCCATGGAACAACTACAACTGGGTCTAGATGCCGCTTCAGGAGTTGAGGTGGTTGGAGCTGAACAGTGTAGAAGTTTGCTGACGCTGGGAATTTGGAGTCCCCTGCAGCAACATAGTGTCTTTTTTAAATATGTCAGCAAGTTCTAACTACTGTTAGAATAGTCTTAAGTTGCTGTGCTTTAGTAGTGGAAGAAAAATCAGTTAACCACAGAGATGTGCTTCTGGCTCAGTAGATCTCAGAGCTGCAAATTCTGGAGGTTGTGGGACATGTGGATACTAGCGAAACACAGCGATGTGCTTGCCTTGCTCTTGCACCTCTCCTTGAGCATCTATTCTTGGTCAGTTTTTCTCTGGGAATACACAATTTTGGTTCAACCTGAAACTGATCAAAAATAATGCCTGTTTTGCATTATTTGCTAATTTAAATATTTTATGGTACTAACTTTAATATCTTGCGAGGTTTAACATGAATTAAAACTAGTCATAACAGTTAAACATTCTGTGTTATGTGGTAGTTCTGGGTTTGTTTTGCTTTTAAGTAAGCAAAATGTAGTAATTCATGACAAGGTCTTTCAGCTATATGAGATGTGTGAGACTGAGCTGTATGCACCAGTGAGATACCATTGGCATGACGGCTACAGGCACTTCTGCCCGTCACCAATACAGGGATCGCAAAGGAAATTTTAAAAATCTGTTCCCCAGTTTTCAAGTGATAACTAATTAGATTTCTTGCTTTTTTTTTTGGTTTGGTTTTGTTTCTGGATTCACTTCGTTTCTCTTTTAATTATTTGTTTGTCCCTTTTGGAGAGGGAAATTTAACTTTTGTTATTCACATTCTTTTATTCTATCTCTCTGCTTGTTAGAAGTCATTCTATATGATGCTAAATTAGAAATGCAGTATTATGGTCTTACCCTCTTTTCTTGACCAGTAAGAAACAAAACAAATAGCAAGCTTATTTCTCTTGCAGTGAGGTAAACCCAACACGTTGTATTACTGACAGAAATAGGAGCATGGTGCTGATGCCTCATGGCCCAGATCTAGCTTTTTGCAATTTCTGGGGTTTTTAGTTTTTGAGGGTTAGTGAAAATGTAAGGAAGTTTTCAGGGCTTGCTGGAAGGGATTAGGGGAGGAGGGAAAACACAGGTTTGGTAATTCTCTGTGGAAAGAATCATTAAATTATTCACTGTAATTGAAAGCAAGAAGGTACATGTGAGCTGAGGGTGAAGGAGGAGAGGGTCCTGCCTAATGATCACAGTTTTGTGTAAAATCAGTAATGTGAACTTGAGAGATATCCTAAGCAATCTTTTTGCTACCTCCTTTTAGCATATGGCATACCTCCATGTGCAGAGTAGATGCTGCACATTAGTGGCAGCATGCAGATAGTGAAATGGTTTTTAAACTATAAATCACTAGTCTAACTTGATGTACACTTTAGTGCAGATCTCCCAAATCTATGCAGAGGCTTCTTGTCACTTTTACATCTGTTATCCTATAAGGGCAATAGATGTTTTGAAACTTACTTTTAAAGCAACCGACCAACCCTTCTGGGATGCAGTCTGTTAACAGATTTAACTACAGGGTAATACTGGAACTGGCAGATGTTTCTGAAAGTACAAGTGCTGGCTTTTGCCTTTTCCTTTTAAAGGAGAACAGTTTTGAATAGATAATAAAAACAGTATCGAACCCTTATTTGCAGAACAGATACAGCTGTGGAAAGAAACAATGTGTATGTTCATTTGTTAAGATGAATCTCTTGCTGCTTTGAGCCACCAATTTTTTAAGAGATAGGATGGTTGGCATGCTCCCTGCTAGCCTTATGAGCAGTAATACAGAAACTATAACAGCAGGTTTCTTTTTTCCGTGGTGACTCTAGATGCGGACTTTTGTCTGTTAAGGACAGGTTAAAATGCAAACTGGCAGTTTCTGCAGAGTGGTGACCTTCAGTATATTAAAGAATATTATGTATTAGAAAATATTATGTATTAGAATTTTGAAAATATTGTATATGAAATATCGCTGGGATTGATTTTGGATTTTCATAGTATCAATGAATCAAGTAATATTTTTTTGAGATGTTCATATGTTAGTTACAATTCTCTCAAATAAGTGGAATTTTTTAAGCCTTCTTGTATGAAGTCTGAAACAGGCACTGCTTATCTGTCCCAAGTACAAGTTACAGGGACATGATCACTTAAATTGAATGCTAGTGGATAGCTATCATAATGAAATATGTGTTGTTTATGGGTTTCCTCAGTAAGTTACTGAACACTACCTACACATGAAAACAGCTCGCTGTGTTTTCTGTGCACCATTACACTTGGCTGAGCCTTGTCAAAGATCTTGTCAGATCTATTTCATGCCTTTCAGAGGAATTAAAACTCAGTGGTTCAGTTAATTATTTTGAAAGAGGTTTTTATTTTAAAAACTAGAGTTACAGCACCCATAACCTACAGTCAACTTTAAGTTGGCCACCAGAATATGTGTATAGCTTGTTTTGTTTTTTGTTTACTAGTGCTTTTCTGTTACAGGTACGTAAAAGTTTATTGAGTCAGGTCCCTAGTGGAAGGCTATTTGTACATGTGCTGTGAGTTCAGTGTGATACATATGCACCAGATGACTTACAGGGATGCTTCTGTGGGTTCTGGAGTAAGGAAGGAGGTGAAGGACTAAATAGGGTTTGTGAGCAATTTCACAGGCTGTTTGCCATTATTATTGCTAAAAATTATTCTATAAATTAATGTTGAAAAAGGCATATAATTCTGTTGGCAGCTTTACGTGCAGTTAAAATTATCCTCAATATGTTGCTCTCAGTTTTAGGAAGGAATAAAATATATGAGGCTGGTTCATAGTATCTTTTCCTTATTAGAAAGAAGTTAAGACAGCATCTATGGTATCATTTTACTCGGTAGCACTTGCTAGAGTAGCGAACCAAGATCCAACTTGCCTTTAGGTGAACGGCAAAATTTCCATTGGTCACAGCAGCATGGGATTACACTGTGGGTTTGGAATAAATAATTGGTAATGAGTTCAGCTCCTGGAGGGCATTAATTTTTGCACAATGAAATTCATAGTAAATTGAGTTAAGGAGATTCGCATAACATGCTGGTAGGCAAATGTTATCCTTTCTGTCCTTTTATGTAAATCTATTGAAGACAGAATTTGATCTTTAAGTTATACGTTCATTTAAATAGTAATATTCCAGCTAGCTGTGCACTAATTTAAATGTTGAGTGTGAAATAAATTAGAAAAGTCTAATCTGATTCAGTAATGTAGTATTAGGACAAAGAAGGATTAAAATGCTCGGTTATTGATTAAGTCTTTGGGGGGAGGGGGTGGCAGCTCCCACCAGGGTTTGTGAAATGAGAGCAGGGTTGTGTCTGAATCAAAACTGTTCTGAAAATGCTGTATGATGCTCTGCTGTGAAGAATTTAACATGGGATCAAGGATTGCTGTACTTGAAGCAAAAAACCTGATGTTTTCAATGGTGTTTTTAAAATATAGTTTATGTTGACTTGTATTTTAGCTTATAAATAAAATATCCACTTCTAAGGGAGTATTTAGTGCTGAAGAGTTGCTTCATGATTGTGTGTGTGTGTAAAATACGCTTGGTGGGACCAAAACCAGAAATTGTCATTGGTTGCCAAGTTAACAAATGAATGGTACTAAGCTTAGATTGGCTTGTGGGAAGGGAATAGGGTTTTCTGAGGTATGTCAGTCGTTTGACAGAGTATTTGCACATTTAAAAAATATTATTGTGCGTTGTTTCAGTTTTTAATGCACAAAGTTAAATACATGTATAAGTCTTTGTATTGTGAACATTGACTCTTTTTTTTCAGATGTCCTTGGCTTGTTTCCTTTGGGAGTAATCAGCTCTGCTTTAGCTTTCTTTCATTGCACTGTTTCCAAATGTATGTATTTGACACACCTCCTGCCTTTGTTAATCCTAACGTATCAACAAGTGAGGAAGCGGAACTATTCTTTGTGCTTACATACTACAACTGATAGGAAATAAAATTTTGATTTATACTATTTTTGATGTTTTTTTCCTATGTATTATAGATTTAACTTAATTTTAGAAGCTTAGTTGACTGCCGAAAGATAAGCCTAGTAACTCAGCTTGTAGCTGAGTGTAGTTAGAGATCTGAGAATACTAACCAAGCATAATTAGAAAATTATCCTAAGACATTCCAGTGGCCACTTCAATGCTATTGAAAGAAGTTATGCAAAAATGAGTGTGTTGTTTTTTGAGCATTCATTTCTCTCAATAATGGTATGATACATAGTTATATATTTCTTTAAAAACAGCTAGTCCTGTGAGAGAAAGATTAGATGGTGAAATGTGAAGATACATATCTAATGAAGTGTCCTGTCTGGATATTGTCATTTATGCCTGTGGTAGTTGTATAAATTATACCTAACCTATAATAAAATTATTAGTATTGACATAATACAGTTATTAGTATCAGTATAATAGTTTTATAAAGTTATTAGTGTTACTTTTACAGAGGAACAATTCTGTTTTCTCAAGTACAGTTCTTAATTTCAAATGTCTTTGATTTACAGTTGGACTTGCTTTAGGATTCTGTTTCTCAATGTGTTGTCCTTGTGGTTCACGTAAATAAAATTTCAGGTTCTGTAGGATTTTGCAACATAAGGTGTTTGTTAGGTGAATATGTGTTAACTTGGTTATGTAAATTTTTAGATAAAAGCATAAGAAACAAAGCAGTATTTTTCATCTTGTTTCTCTATAGTGTGTTTTTATGTGTGCTCTGATACAGGCAGTTTTGCTGTTTTCTGTTATAGCAGAGTATTAGTATGTGGTTTTCCTTGTCTGAAGTTTGATGTAAGCACTGTGACACCAATCAGATCCTTGAGACCTTCCTTATAATGAGGAAAATGGCACTGTGAAACATCCACAATGACTTCAAGATTTGTTGAATGTTTTGTAGCTCTTTTTGTAGAGCTACAAAAATGTGTTCTGATTTTGAATTTCTTTACTACAAATATGGGTGATACAGGTAGTATCATAGACATTCAATTGCTCTGTGTAATCAAAATAGGACAATCAAATACTCAGATACCAATTTAAATCTCTTTTCACAAATGCTAGTTGACTTTTTTCCACTTCTTTTTCTTTTCCATCTGTTAGTTGTCAGGATACCATGAGCTTGCCGATAGTGTAAGCTGTTTAAGATAAGATAGAATAAAAATTAGTCTTGAAGTAGTTAAATATCTCAGTTCCCATGATCTATATCTGAAGAAAAACAAAGAGTATTTAATAAGTATGTATTCTTGGATCTGTTTGTAATGGTATTTATTTTCATTAGACCACAGGAATCTTGAAGTTAAACTTCTCTCTTTGCACCTGATTATGTATGATGAAAAAGGATGTAGTTCCACACCTATATCCTTCTCGAGTGTAGCCTGCATTGATGTCATTGTTCCTTAAAGAGACATCAGCAACCCCTTAGTTCTGTTCAGTTGTACCTTAAAATGCATTTTTGTTAAAATTTTAATTTAGCAAGTGAAAAGCCACCTTCAAGGTTTAAATTTTGCTTTTCCTTCAAGCTAAAATTTAAAAAAAAAAAAAAAAAAAGGCAGCATCCTGTTCTTATTCCGTGGTGTTATGCAAGTCATTGTAGGAGATTCTGTCCATTAGTCTCTTCAACTGTCATTTTAGGGGGACAAGCTAAACTGGGAAAATTGAGCCACTGAAGGAACTTCATGAATTCCCTGCTGTCCTTGTTCACCAGTTCTCTCTGCCTTCTAGGATATCCTGTAGCACCTGGATTTTATTACTCCTCGCTCTTTCCTGCCTTCTTGCTGTGACCACCTGTTGGTTGTTTTCAGGTGTTCCTGGCTAAATCATTCTCATCTTTTCCTGTGTATAAGTGTAGTGTGAGGGATGTGGGTATTTTCCTGATATTCTTACCCTGACCACATCGATCTTGTGCCTGCAACAGTACTGAGCCACACTTAGCTGCCTTCAACTTGGTGTTGAGTGTACGACAGGGTGTTTAAAGAAAAGAGGTGGGGAGGAATTGTGAAGCTCACTGTCCTTTTTCTGCACTGTCTCTCATCTTGCACCAGGTCTTAAGTTAGCTGCTGATCTTGCTAGGCATGCCTTGGAAAACAGAATTGGGGTGACTGGTTAGTTGGCCCTTGCCACCTGGATGTGATCCCTGCTTGGGTAGTTGTTATTTAATTTCCCCACTGTTGCTGCACACCACAGTCAGCACAGTCAAAATGAGCTGCCCCTCGGAAGTGATGGCACTGCTCTGCTTTCTGTTCTGGTTTCTCTTCTAGAGCCTGAGCTCAGCGGGGTTGGCTGATGGGCACAGAGGGTCCTGCGGAGGAAAAGATATCGCTCTTTTTCACTACCAAACATGAGCTGAAGGCAGAGTGGGGCTAGTAAGGCAAGGGTTAGGTGGCTCTATTTGAGAAATGCTGCACATGGCAGCAGTAGCCAAATTAATCTTTAAATTTACACATACTATGGTGGCATAAGCTGCAGTTGCTACAGTGCAGAAATACCCTTGATGAAAACTGATGGCAGTTTCCTACTGTAATTTTTTGCTTCTGTACATTAAGGAAAAAAAAAAGACCACCTCTAACACCTTAAATTGTGCAGATATGCAATTAATTTCCAGTAATTTTTTGGAGTTATCTGTGTTTGCTTATTTGCTTGCTTTAAGAAGGAACAATAAAGTTGTACATCTGGATTGGGAGCATATGTTATGTTGCTTCTTGTAAAAAAAAATGTTAGATCTTTAGAACAGTTTTTGAAATACATTTTACAAATGTGAAAGTGTAATAATAGATTTTGTATATGTACAACTGTTCCCACCTAGCATGTGTGAGTGCGTGTATTTGTTTGACTGATGTTTGTTTTTTTTTTTTTCTGAAAGAGTAGTGTTTTCTGAATATCCTGATCTCGTTAGCAAATGGGGATGTGAAATAGCTGGTAAGATTTTAATTTTTTCCCCTCCAGCTCTTCTCGTGGGCATACAGGATCGCAAACCAGTAGATGGAGCCCTGTGCCAACAGCCAGCCTTCAGCTGGCTGGTGAGAGAACCTGCAGCCTCTCTACCCAGAGAGCCAGGCAGAAGGAGTTTCTTGAGCGTGTATCTGTAATATGTTTTATTCAAATGTAATAAATGAACATGGTTTTAAAATTAAATGCCTGGTGTTAGCTGGGCAAGTCAAGGCAGTGACCATGTGCTGAGAAGCTTAGGGACAGTTTTGTGTTGTTCATGGGGGACAGGTGATCAGGTGAAATACCCTGATCTGTTCTAAAGTGCTGTAAGTAGGAGAGCTCATCTGATAAGCCATGTGTTTTCCCTTTTCAGTTAATTTCTGAATCAACTGCTTGTCATTAGGCAAGTCTTGGTTGTGAGCATCGAAAACGGGGCCTGTGAGAAGCTCTTAAGAAATTCACAAAGCAGAGAATTTGCTTTTCAAATTTAAGTTTTGGGTTTGTATTTTTGTTTCTCACTAATACTAACTGCTGATCCTTTTGAAACTATATTTTTAAGTGTTGAAGTATGTTGAATAGTTCCTAAACTAAAAATCAGCAGTAGCCAATTTTGTACGTTCCATGTTTTGCACAATGTGTGTCCACACCCTCAGCCCAGTGTTATGCAGTTCAACTAACTGATACAGTGGACTTGTTTTATTGACATCTGTGTGGGCTGCTTGTAAAACTGTGAAGAATGTGCAAGTTGCAAACAACTTCCTTTAGAAATAAGTTTACCTGATGTGGTATTGTATGTAGACAAGTTGCTATAGCGTGAGAACAGTTCCTAAATAGCAAGGTGCTAATTTTATTTGAAAACGTGAGATACGGCTCTTAATTTTAGAGGGAAAAAGGAGGGTCATGTTTTACAGAGAATAAGAGGTAGTAAGTTTTTATTCTTGTTGTGGGGGGTTTTGTTGTGTTTGTGCCAATAAGTATATACTTGAAAAATCCGCAAGATTAGGATTATTCTGTGATTGTAACAGGTACACAATTTGTATAAAATATACTCTACATTTCTTATTTGAAAGTCTAGATGACTTAATGTTTACATTTCAAAACAATGGGAAGGGTGTGGGGCCCCAGTGTTCTTGCTCTGACTAATATTTTTGTGCAGTAACACTCCTGTACAGTACCTTATATCACAAAAGAAAAAGTCATTCTCAAAGCCTGCAGATTTGTCTGATGACTATACGAATACTGAGCTAAGTTGCAGACTGAAATAATCTTTGGAAATGTGTTTCTGCCTGCTGTTCATTATGCATGTGAAATAGGCATTCGGGTGTTAGGGAATGGGGTTAAAAGTGAGGTTTTGAAAGCATTTGTCAAAAGTAAATTTTTATTGAGTTTAGAATTCTGCTGGAATGCTATAGTTTGGTTTGCTTTATTTATTTTCATGGTTAGTAATAACTTTTGCTTATGGTTTGCAAAAATGAAGTTATGGATTTTCTTTAATATGGCACATAACAAACTGTAATACACCACTCCAGTCCTTCAAACCCAAGTATTTGTTGCACTTTGGTGAGGGAGCTCTAGACAGTATTCCAACTCATTCAGTGCATTTACAAAAAAAACAACCACAAACCTCAACTATGAACATCCTTGTGCTTTGGAGGGAGAAAAGAAAAACTGTGGTGTGATGTGTTGACCCCAGCCAGCAGTTTAAGCACCTGCACAGCTGCTCGCTTGCCAGCACCCCCAGTGGGATTGGGGAGAGAGTAGGGAAAGCAGAAGTGAGAAAACTAATAATTCAAGATAAAGACAGCTTAATAAGCAAAGGAAAAAGAAGAATGAAAAAAACCCAACCAAACCCAAAACAAATGATGCAAATAGAGTCATTCACTACATCACACCCACAAGTGTACCAATGCCCAGCCAGTCTCCGAGCAACAGCTGCCTTGGAAGACAAACTGCACACCCCCTTCTTGTTTCACCCTGGTTCTTACTGCTGAGCATGATGTTACATGGTATGGAATATTTCCTTGGCCAGTTTGGGTCAGCTGTGTCCCTTTCTCAACATCTTACTCAACTTCAGCCCACCCCAGGCTAATGTGAAGGTCAGAGCGGGAGGGGGAGAAGAGAAAGCCTTGATGATGTGCAAGGACTGTTAACAACAGTCAGAACATTGACTTATTATCAGGACTGTTTTAGCCACAAACCCAAAACACAATACCATGCAGACCTTTATGAAGAAAGTTAATTCCATGCAAATGAGACTCAGTACAAGTAGTAACTTATTTTTCAATAGTAAAAAGTTTATTTTATTCTAGAGTCTGTTAATAAGATCATTTTCTAATTTCATAGAAGATATATTGATACTACAAGCTTAGCTGGTTATACATCTTAAATTATTGAGGGAGGAACACATAAATTTATATAAATATCATCTACTTCTGTTAGTGCCATTTTATTTTAATAATTTTTTTTAAAAGGAATTTTACTTCTATGCAACAATATTCTCTGCAGTGACTTTTTATATATGATTGAAGTTTCAGCATATAGATTTGGAAAAGTTTGATAGTAAAGCCTTCAATGAAATACAGGGTAGAGCCAAAAAGACAGAATGATCAGAAAATAACATTCCAATGAATGTTTACCCTTAGAAGCAAAAGAAGAGCTCAATAATCTTGTATGCAATGTTAAATGAGTGGTAGAATCAACAGGGGTGGATTTACTGGTAATTAAAAGGTGGGAAGAAAAGGCAAGCCTTCATTAAAATTGGCCTTAAGGTGTTTTTAAAAAACAAAACACAGAGTCTCGCACTCACAAGTGCATGGAGAACATCATGAAAAGATGACAGATTAAAAATGTTTTTCTGTGCCTGATGCATCAGTCGAATTTGGCGGTTGTCCTGAAGAAAGTGGAGACCACCTCTGTGTGTGTTCAGCATTCCTTATGTATCAGCACCTGATTCTTTTGAGATTTTATGTAGTGCCTGAAGCATTTAGCAGGGAAATAGAACCTGTGTTGAGTAGTAGAGGTTGTAGTGAGGTCTGATGTTTTGACTCAGGGAAGATAATAGAAATGGAGAGCTAGCAATTGTGAAAGGCTTTGGGAAGAATCAGAGCTTCTAGGCTCTGGTTCCATTTCTCTTCATCCAAAAGATTTCAGGTGGTAACTCAAGCAGATTAATTTCTAGTTCTGATATAAGCAGAAGTAATAGATTTTTCTCCTGATAGTATAGGGTACCTCAAAGACCTATTGATAATTGCCTGTAGCACAAGATTACATCACTGCTGTAGTTTTTTTTATTAACAGGTTACACTGAGTGGGGAAGGAAATCATGGGAACTGAGCTGTTTAAAGAACTCCTGCAAAACACAGCACAAATCATCAGCTTGTGCAGAGGCTTGTGGTCTTCTGTATTGATCAGCTATAACACAGGAACTGACTGAAAAAGGTCTGTTGGTCTTCTGAGGCCTGAGTGGTTTCTGAGCTCAAATACAGGGGAGGCAGGACACCTGGACAACTGCAGTCTACATTCAGAATGTTTTGACTGAGCTCCTTGAGCTCTTCATGGCTTAAATTTACATCTTAGCAGCAGGACTTGGCAAATATTCGGAGTTTAACGCTCATTCAGACACGTAAGCTCTCCAGCTCTAAAGCAAAGCATCTTTCAAAATGCTAATTCTCTGTTCTGGCAGTTAAATACATGTGGTATATACTTGCAGTCTGGCCCATGCCTAGAAACAGGTTTCCTGCTGGGCTAATTACCCCTAATTGTGGTACTGTATAGCAGTAAGGGAAACTAGCAAGGTAAATTGGTCTAATGCTAACATTTATGAGCTAAATAGTATGGACTGCTCTGTTCTTAGAAATGTGTGATATGAAATTTTAGTTGAACATAAATCCAGCAACTAAGAGGGAAATTCACCAGATAGCTGCAATGTCTTAAATGGTGTGCGTCTGTGACACGTAGCCTTTTCTGAAAGTTGAATGACTTCGGTGGTGGTTTGAGTCTTATTCCCCTTTGGAGGCGGATTGTTCAAGCTGGGGAGTTGTGCTGGCTTCCCTGTTCAGCTTTGTAAATGCAGCATAGTTCAAACTGATGTTGCTGCTCTTTATCCACTGATGAACAATTTTGCCCATTCCCTGTATCTAAGACACAGGTTCCAAGTGGATGTCACAAAACCCCTTTTTACTTATTTTTTGTTTGTAGGACAGATCTGAATCATTATCTCTCAGATAAGGAGGTAGTAAAGCACCTCAGTAAATCCTACAGGAACTATTTACAGTCTGATAGAAGAAGGATATTCCCACTGGAGCCTAGAACTTGCCAACGTTTTTGATGCTTGTGTGGTTTCTAAAATAGCATAAATTCCCTCCCAAAGATTTTGATCTTATTTTACATTGTTTATATAAGTGTGTCACATGTATATATTTAAAATAAGCAAGTGCACACGTAGAATTTTTAACTGTTTTCTAGGATCTGGCCAGGTTAAAACCAGAGTTTGTGGTTTTTAATCTATCCCTAGCTATCTGTTGCAGTGTCATTTCACTGCAGGACTTATGTTGATCAGTTTTCCTTGATTGTAAAAAGCTATTGCAGAACACCTGTACCTATTTTTGTATAAAATCTGCTGCTAATATGAAAAAGATACTACTAGAATGTTTTCCTGACTCGATTGAGAAAGTATTTAATTGCTTTGATAACAGGTAAAAAATTTGATATTTCTATTTATGAAACTTTATATATGAGTAGGGCTTAGAAAAGCTAGTTTAATTACTAATTTGCTCATATTTTGCAATTTTATGGTTAATTTGGCAAGTAAGCGTAATCGGTTTTGTTGTATGCTTTTGTGGACTGGATGTAAATTAACCACAGTGTCAGCATGAATTAATTATGCAAGTAAGCCAAATGACTATTTCATTATTTTATTGAAATAGCAAGAGTTTGAGAAGATCTTTTGTCTTAATAGGTTAGCCAGAATTCATTGGAAAAAGTCTTAGTATGTTTAAGGTAATGGAAAAAAATTGCTTTCAGTACATCCTACAGAGATCCTGTTTAAGACAGATGACGGTCTGTCACGTTCAGTAGCACATCAGTCATCAGATTTATTCTAATTCCTTAAGCTGAACATTTCATTCAAGCTTGTAGATTGTCTTGTCAAGCTACCAAAAGCTTCATAGCTTTTCTCTCAAGCATAGAGTTGCACCAGCAGTTCACAAATAAATGCTAAGCTGCAAAAATATTGTTTATTTTCTTTAACCTTTTATTCAGTTAACTACAGTGTTCTCTCGTGTTATTTTCTCCACATGCGTTTATCACAAGGTATTCAAGGGGCTACTTCCTAAACATGCCTCATCCTGACCAGAGCCACTTCAGACCAAGGGCCACTCATTTTGGGATGTGTTGTTTTTACTGGTAGCAGTCTAGACCACCATGGTTATGACATTCCCCCTCTAATCACAAAGGCCCAGTGAACAGCTTCATTTGTTGCAGACATGAAAGAATCCCACTGCCAGTGCACATGAGGCGCTGGTGTGGCCAGTCTGGCTTTGTGCAGAGTGGCCGTGGTCATGGACTTATGTATGGACTTTTCCTGTATGGAAAGTTGCAATTTTGCTACCAACCTATATAGCAGTGCCAATCTTCGTATTTATTCATCAAAACCTCTTTGGGATTTTTTTCCATGCTTTACCGTGTATGTTTGTGTACATGAGGCATGGCTGAATTGGGCTGCTTGCTTTTGTTGCAGATCTGCCACCTTGGAGAAAATAAATTTTTCTTGTGTCTTTTTTCTCCCTGGCCTTCTCCAATTCTGAGCCTCTTGTTTTCCTTAAAAGAAAGCTTCTGTGTAAACCATTGCACTTGCACACGAAGTATACTTGAGCCTGTGTGGTAGTGAGAACTTGACTTGCGACACAGTTGACGTTCTTTGAATTCAGCATACATATGTCTGAGGTAGTAAAACGTTGGGAATGGTTAGTTGAAATGACGTTAGATTGGTGCATTTGTAAAATTTATATTTAAGCAGCCCCAAAATTTCTCAGTAAAGTGATTTTTCATGAACCCCTGAAAAGCTCATGTCCAGGTTAGACTAACCTATATTAAACTGCTAGCACTACGGCATTCAGTATAAAGTTGTGACTGCCCTTCAATAGGAAAAAAACTTCCTTGGTTATCTTTTTCAGCTATTAGAAAGAAAAAAAAAGAAAGTCTAAGCTTTGTGCAAAAAATTTTCCAGAACTGCCAATTTCAGAATTCTTTCTACTTCTGATTCTTCACTGTAACTTGTGATTTCTTCTAATGTTTTTTTCTGTTGTTTACACACAGTGCTACATTTTCTTTCCTAATCTTATGTTTTTCTTTGTTATAAAGTCCTGTTGTTTCCTTATACTGTGTTTTGGTCTGCTAAATGGCCAATATGTTCTTTCAGTAGGCTTATTCCTTGAACGTATATTCTGAAAGACACATTGTACATGTATAAATAGAAACTGTGGGGTTGGAGCCCTATATAAAATTAAAGCCTGAGTACATATATATAAAAAAGATTGTTAAAATGTCAAGATAAGTTATTTTCTGACTTTTCATTATACCTGTTACTAATTTTGAATTGTATTCAAACATGGAAATAGGTAGCATTGACAAAAGCTCGTTACAGAGAGATAAAATTCAATTTTACACTAGGATAATTGTTTTATGTATTTTACATTTATTTATAAGATCAGATAAAGGCTTGGAATTCTTGATATAAATCACAGTATGGTCCTGATGAATGCCAGGGTCAGTAGATGGAAACTCCTTCATGTGCAAAACACATTACTACTGTGGGAAATACCAAGTGAATAAAATGAATCTTATAAGCACCATCTTCTCTACTGTATGTCCTTTACTTGCATTATAATGTTAGAACTTTGAGTATTTTTGGTTTTCAAAGGAGTAAATAAGTATTAACGCACTCTGTCTCCTCCCCTGTGTTACCTATAGCCAAATAATGTGTATTTGTTAAGAAGAGATTAATGCAAAACTTGCTTGAGATCTGTGGGTGAGAATGGAACTGTTGCTGCAATAACACTGAGAATTAGATTGGCCCTGTTCACATGGTCTTGTGTGTGCTGGAGAAGTAGTTGATGGGATCCAAATGCTTTATAGATGATGGAACTCATGATTTAAGAATCCACTTCTGTAATAAATTGCTTCCTATCAGGAAGGCTTATTTTATCTAGAAGGAAATGTAACTATTTTTCAGGTTTGGCAGGACAGTAAAATGGATTCTAGGTCCTCACAGAGAATGTATGCGGTTGATGATTTTATCCTGTAAGGAGGTAGTTCAGGCTCAAGAACCTCAGCTGGCAGTCTGTGCCAGTCTGAACTAGAGGAGACAACCTCTAAGTAACCGATTTGCAAGCTGAAATTTGAAACATTTAGGTAGCTAGTCAAAATGACTACCATTCATCCTTCCACAAATATTTAGTAAATAAGCTGTAACATTCAGCGACAGGTTTTTCCATATGTAATGTTTTGGAGCTGTTGAGTCCTAGGGCAATAAGAAATAGACCCCTGTTTTTCTGTTGGTTTCTCACAACATGACATCCACTTAACACAAAAATGTTACTAGACCTGACAGGTATTTTGTCAAGCTGGACATTTTACAGAAGTGTTGGCTTCTAAACCACGTCTTGATCAGCTGCCGTCATTATACAGAAGCAGTGATTTCTACATCTGTTTCTTGTTACACACTCCAGGTTTTCTGTGCTCCTGTCAAGGTACTGGTGTTGTCGAGGTCAGTAATTTCCACTGTTACCTGAGTTAGGTCATGGCAGAGAGTAGTGGCGATGAGCAGTGACTCAACAACCTCAGGGTGCTGAAGGACAGATATGGAAATGCAGCTCCCTGTGAGAATAGACTCACCTTCTGTTTTTTGATACGATGGGATTTCTGTTTCTGCTGCCATACAGCTGTGAAAGGGCTCTAGCAAACCAAGCCCACTAGCTCGTTCATGGCACCCCAATATAAAAGAATGGAGCGCCCACGGAGGATTCCTTTGTCACAAATATTATGGATTAGGGTGCAATGGATGTATCAAGAGACTGTTACCCTAGGACGTGTAGTCAACCAATTAAGGGTATTTCAAGTTAGTTTTCTGCACTACAGTAGCATAAATGTAGGGTGATATAAATATGCCTGGGAGGAAGCTTTAGCTTCTTGTCTTATGGACTCAGAATTTGATGGTAGAAAGAATAAGCACAGTTGTGGGGTGTAACACTTTTCTCACACTGTACTGAAGGTGACTGCTGTGCAGGTGTACAAGGTAACTCTAATTAAAATAGTTTCCCCTTGAAATGTAATTTTGTTCCTCCTCTTCACTATCCAGTGGTAGACTAATATTTGTCTCCAGAATGTTTTTCCAGGGTCTGAAGTGGAATTACAGTATCTGAAGGTTACTAAATATTAGGCAAAAATTATAATTCTTTTCATAGTTTAAAAGTATCTTTCATATTTCAAAAACCCTCCTGGATGTAAAATTCTTTTGGCAAACATTCACTGTCTTGCACTTATGAGAGAAAACTTACTAAAAATAGCATATGCTGCTATCATACTGAGGTTCCCCTCCAGTTGTATCTGCTCAGTAGCTTGTTTTCTACTTGGTGTAATATAAACATTTCAAATTTATCTTTAAAAGTTACCAAAAAAATTAAATCAAACCAGATACTTTATTGAGAACCCATTTAGTGTTACATATTACACTTTCTTTCCAATAATGCAGCCTTATCAGTCCATTAGAGAAATCAGGGAAATTAAGAGTTGTCTGTACATCTGCAGTTCTTCAAAGTCCCGCACGTAATGCAAATAACCCAGTGACGGACTATTTTTTTTTAAACTGTAATGATATGTGATACAATTCTATGTAAAAATGTAATTGTTTACTAATACCACAATGTAATACTGTAAATAAAAGCAAAATTTTGTTTCAGTTGCTTATAGAAATTCATTCAAACTAATGTTAAATGTCAGTTCTAAATATGTTTGTAAAAATTATTTTAAGTTATCCAAAATATTTTCAAACAAAACTGCTATCTCATCTGATTAAAAAAAAAATATGATGGGAGCATGAGTTTGCTACTTGTAGGGTCTCTGGACTTCTCAAATATCTTGAGAAACAGGTTTTTAGGGAGGTGTCTATTAATGGATGTCTGAGAGTAGGTGTGTTTTTTCAACCTGTCCTGAAAGCACTGTGGAAAACTTTTAAGTACTAAATTGCCTTTTCATTAGGTTTAGTTTCTTTTTAGTGAGTATCTTTGATAAAAAAAAATAAAAAATAATCTTGCACTTCAGTGAAGTGATGAGTAAATTAAACTCACTTAACTCTTTTCAGGCAGGAGCAATTTATTGTAATAACCTAAGTTGTGCCAAAAAGTGCAACCTTTCCATTGTACCTCTTCTCCTGAACCAGCCTGCTCAGCAAATGCATGATCCAGCTGAAGAACTAAGTACAGTGAAATACTTCCTTTAGATAAGAAGAAAACACAAGAAGGTTGTGACTTACTGGCATAAGATTTCACAAAAGGAAATAATTGATTAGATGTTGAGACTTTAAAGTCTTGAAGACATTTAAAGAAGAATATTGAAGACCGCTATGAAAGCAGTGTCAAAGTGGCATAACTTTATCAGAAAAGTTATGCCTTTTTCAACCTTAAAGTCTGAACATGTTAAGATTTGCCTTAGACAGCAAGGAGTCATGAAAGTACAACACTAAAACAAAGTTGCCTTTATTCGTAATGTGTTTTAAGAAATATTCCAGAAGTCTTTCTCCCTTCTTTTGTCCCGGTTTGGCTGTGAAATATGGAGCTATTTAGGAGGTTTTTCCTAGTGTTATGATTAGGCAAAGAAGCCACCCTAGTACACGTACCTAGCTTAGTCAGGTGCTCCTTCAACATGAAAGTTGAGGTAAAACTCTGGAGGCTGCAAGTCTTCCAGCTTGACAACATCTGAGAATGTCTTCAGAGCTGTTATGAGTATTTGAATTGTTGGCAGATTTTCCCTTTTTTAAATCTTGTGTTTTATCTATACTTCTGTAGCTATAAATTTATTTTTATTTTTAGTGATGTCGACCAGTGCAACTTGTTATGCTCAGAACATCTGGCAAACAAGCCTCAAACTGCTCAGCACGATTATGTGCAAGAGAAAGCAGTCATCAAAATAAGCCTGGGTTTCAGAAGTGCTCAGGAAGAATTTCACCTCCTTCGTCTAGTAAGTGGATTTAGAACTTTGCTCCACCCAGGAATAATTGGTGTGGGGCCAAGATTCAGCTGCTTCCTCAGCTCTCTGCAACCTCACATAATTTCTTCTTTTCACCTCTTGTGTCAAGTGTTTTGGCAATGAAAACATTAATGTAGATTGATGAATCAAGGAATAATGAGTGCAAGGTATCTGAATTTATGATGAGGTTGCAAGAAAGAAGAGAACATCCATCTCTTTCTTTTTACAAAAAAAAACCCTAAAGAGAATAATCTTGCTGAAACTGGCTAGATAATTCTAGGTCTTGCATTTTTCCAGGATTTTTGTTTTTCTATTTGTCTGTATGGAAGGAATCTGATTTTAAGGCTCAGGAGTCTAATAAGAAATTTTTCTGTCAGTTGTGTAACCCCCAACTTATATGAACCTCTTTGTAGTTTATGTTCTCAGAGGAATTCTTTAAGGCTTCTTCACTGTAAATTACTTTTGTGTTTTTGGCTGAAAGATGTGCTTACTAGGGGTCTAAAATGAGGCTATATCTCAGTTCTGCCTATGCTTAAAGTTGTCCTGCACCTCTCTTTGGAATACATTTTTTGTTTGAGTTTTCCATTGTTTGTAACTTCAACATTTTAGATCGAGATTTTTCTTTTTTCACAGTAGTAATTTCCTTCCTACTGGGTGAAGGTGACTTTTTTTGGTAAGTTGCAGCTGAGAGAAGGTTTTGGATATTTTCCAAAGTAGGGTTTAAGGATAAATATGTTGTTTTCCCCAATGTAAACAAAATATTGCAGCAGTTTGGGAAGCCAGTATGTAGTCATCTTTTGCATTGCTTTCTTGAAATTTGACAGGAAGATTGATTTGCTGTCAGAAATGTCTGTGATAATGTGACTGATGATCTAAACTTCTTTAACTAATGCCTCTTTTTTTCTACTTTTTATTGTTGTTTGTTTTTAGTTTCTCTTCCCAACTGCCTGGCACTGATTTGGAGTCAATGGTGACTCCCCTTGTATCTTCCTTTGGTGCAAGTAAAGGAAGCAGTGCAACAAATCCATGGTGCTGAATGTTTGCAGGTTTAGCCTCTCTGATTTTTAGCTTCCATTTAAATTCTGGTCATTCTCAACAGACTTAATTTCACTGACTGTTTTCCAGTTCTCATCAAGTTCTGACCCACCTCAGAATATGTGATGCTTCTCTGATGGTCCAAGACCATTTCTGCATGTGCAGCTTGCTATTTTAAATGGTACTGGCCTCCAGGTTTCTTTGATATTGTATTAAATTTGAGCGAAGCATCTGGATTAAGTTTCTAAAAACACTAGCCTGCTAATCATACCTAAGTAAGCAACAGCACACAATAGGGTATGTTATATATCATACATGTTGAGCATGTTGTAAAGCACACAGCCAATGCATAGGTGCTAAAAATGCTCTGAAATGTTGTTAGTGTAACACACATGTCCTGAAGTGTGCCATTCCCCCGTAACTCCCTCTACTTCTCACTTAGAAGGATGAAGTTACTACTTGTAGTCAATGAAGGCACTCTGTACTGGATCCAGTTGCTAGATTTAAAAAAAAAAATCACAAGTTGAGGAGAGACGATATGTTTATTGAGCCAAAAAGTACGTGTGTGCTCATCCAATGCTCTTAGTGCTGTGCAAGCATAGTTTATGGACCATTTATGCTTTCAGTTAAAGGATAGCTTTCTCTTCAGATAGTCATCTAAGAAAATGACAGCTTAGTTAATACTCTTAAAAAGAACAAAACTGGCTGATCTGGAATCAGTGTAGTTTTATTTCTCCGCTCTTTTTAGCTTGTGAAATTTCAGGTGACGTGATTCTCTTCAGCAGCTCCAGTGTATGCTGTTGAATTCAAGAGCATAAATAATTTGGGGTAAATCCAGTATACTGGATATGTTGGTTTTCAACAGCAGTAGAGGTGCATTTGTGTTCTCATGCTGTTCAGAACAGTCTGACAGATACGCAACCAGTGCGGCTGTATTTCCCTGCGAGAGACCAATGGGCCCCTCTCGGTCCCCACGCACAGGACTGGGTCTTGAAAGGTTGGCACGTTTCTGACAGGCCTCTGCATGTTCAGCGCTCATGATAGTTCTTGGTCAGGCTCCAATATACACACTGCTTGTAGCCTTTATATTTTTTGTTTTTAGAGAATTTGCTGTCAGGAAAAATGGTGCTATTTGAAGGTACTTTGAGAAATGCAAGTTGGCTGCATAAACTGAGTTTCTCTGCTTCAGTGGGGTTTGTTGCCTCCTTTTCTTCACTAGGTCCCTGTTCAGTCTTCCTTCTTTCTGTGAAGGCAGCAGAACAATTAAATTGGATTGCTTTTGGCAGGAGAAATATCATTTCTGCTTAATGCTATTACTTATACTAGTGGTTTATGAATCCACTTTTCATTTTTATGGGCATATAATGTTCTGTGACTTTATTTTTGCTTTTGTGGAAAAACCTAGGCTAGCATCTTACTTCTGTGATAAAAGAAATTATGATTTGGGAATTTCAAGATACTGAATATAATAGACAATGAATTTTGTAAATATAAGAGTGTTTCTTGAATACTTTCCATGGTTAGCTTTGGAGGTCTTTAGTCACAGCAAATTTTTCTTAAGTTTGGGCGTGGGGGTGGTGGATTTTGTAGGGCTTGAGGGAAATGCTTTCAGAAAGGCAGATGAAATATCTGTATCAGCAGTCCAGTTTTGGTTTATGGAAGGATGGTGTGCAAACTAGCATGCAACGTTTGGCCTAATGCTACGTCATCCAGTCATGTAGCAAACTGAATAAAATGGGGTGCTTAAGGCAAGTAGTCCTCAAAATGCTGTGCTGATGCTACTGGTGCACCATTTCCTCCCTATTGGCATTCTGCCTGTCTGCCAAGTGGGTCGTCTTTGGTTGTGTTTCACAGCTTGCTTGCTTTTCCGCCCCTTCCCCTACTCCACCCCCAACCCCCCCCGCTCTACTGTCCTCCCTTGTAAAGTCTGGGTTGCTTTCTGCTTTACTGTACTGTAAGAATACTACTTCTGGTGGGTTTGTTGGGTTTGTTTTATTGCAATCCTTAGAATAATAAAATAGGTAGGCAGGAAGTGATCTGTAAATATCATCCAGTTCACACCTCTGCTCAGAATGGGGCCATCCCCTAAGTCAGATCAGGCTGTGATATCCAGATGAGTTTTGCACATCTCCAGAAGTGGTGATTCCACAACCTCTATGAGCAACTTGCTCCAGTGTTTGACTTCCCTTGCTGTGAAAAATCTCTTACTCATAACTTTGAGTTATCTGCGTTACAACTGGTCTCCAAGCGAAGAATCTGTCTCTGTCTTCTCTCTATTCACTCACATGGCAGCTAAAACCCAATAAAATCCCTCTTTAGCCTTCTCTCCTTAAAGACCAGCTAACTCAACTCTTTCAAATTCCTCATAAGTGATGTGCTGCAGACCCCTAATCATCTTGATGCCTCTCTGCTGGACTTGCTTCAGGACATCAATGAGAGGGTCAGACTGGATACAGCATTTCAGATGTGGTCTTGCAAGTGCCAAATAGAGGGGATTAATTGCTTCCCTTTGTCTGCTGGCTATGATCCTGTCAACAGAGCATAATATGCAGCGTGCCCTCACCACAGCAGGGATACAGTGCTGATTCTATGAAAATATCCTACTAAATATTTTTTTGGCTCCAGATAAGACAACAGCTAGTCTAAAATACATGTATATATCCTTATCATTAAAGGCTATGGAAATCACAATCTGATTGTAAACTGTTCAGAAATGGAGATCCAGCTGCCCGTGTGATACGTAATATTTAAGTTATAAGGCCAATGAAGTGTTAACTCAAAGGATAACTAAATGAATTGGCTATTCTACACTTGACCAAAGCATATCATAATTTCATTTTTAGAGTGAAAATAATGTTAATGAAGGTGTCACAGAGGAAAGCTTTTTCACAGAATGCCCACTAAGATGAGAAAAGCTGTGAAAAAAAGGAGACACAGTCTTTGACAAGATCCTCTGCAGTTTTCTTTACATTTCAAAGAGGTGGCAGGCAGGGGGAGAAGGAGAAGGATGTATTGTCAAAGAGAAGACAAAATTGAGGAAAAAGAAAAGAAATGGAGGACAAAGGAGAGCTAAAAATTGGGAAAGAAGACAACAGAGCAGGCTGAAGATTGTTTAATAAATAAGATACAAATGAAAGATTGTCATTTTCATTGCTAATAGGGGAGAGAGAATATAACGGAGGAGAGAAGAGATATGGGGCAGTCGGTGATCTAATATGCACATAAAACACTTCCTGGTATGTGCAAAGAGAAAATTGAGCCTTGAAGACTCTGAACTAATAGCAGAAATTAGGGAGAAAAAATAAAGAGAAAAGTACATGTCCTTTATCAAATTAAATTTGATTCAGGAATAGGTATAGGCTATTGTAAACCAGTTGAAACTGCATTTGTATGCCTTCTCTCTTGCCTTTGTCAAAAGTATGACATAGAGAATGAGCGCTTTTTGACTTAGTGTATTCTAGCATTAAAAAGCATCAGATGCAAATTCTTTAGTGAGAACATGAAGAAGCTGCTGCAACAACAGAGTGAAAATGCCTGAAACTTGGTTCTCCATGTTTTTCTGATTTATGCAGGTTAGCTGGAACCAGCTCCAAATGTCTCATCTCCTTCTGGGGAAAGAATAAGTAGGGGAGAAACCCCAGGGATTACTACATGATTCTGCCCTCTGGGAAAGTGCTTTTATCAAGATTCCAGACAATGCAATTACTTCCATAAACCAGTCTTGAAGGTTTTGTAGCAGGGTAAAGTTTTAAATTTAAAGAACTACTCATGCTACGTTCTTCCACTTACGAGGTAAATCTGCTTGCCTGTGTTTTTATATTCTTTTAAAAAGAAATAGAATATTTTGCATGAACTACTTGTATTTAAAAGCATATAAAAGTTATAGAATACAATAAAATAAGTAACTAATCAAATATCAAAGTATGTTTCATTTCACAGCTTTCAATTAGCTAACAGATGGGTGTTATTCCATCTTTGACAAATATTTGAAGGGGCTATTTCAGTTATTCTTTGACTAGTATTTTTATAACTGCCCAAAGCTAATTTTAACTTATTTTGGGTTGCCTTAGATTTCTGATTAGCCATAAAGTTTCTTAAGGTAGCGAGGAAATGTGGACTTCTTTGTGGAATGTATCATTGCTTCAAAACTTGGCATCTACCTGGGCTAAGAAAACTGTCTGTTTGTTCCCTAGGGAAATGCTTCTAGAAGGTAACTGGTTTTTATGTAGTGTGCCTTCCTAAATTAAAGTTTTTAGTTTAGCTTGGCCTGAGGCAAAACGTTTCAGGATATTTTAGGAGATCCTGGTAATCTAATTAATCTTATGAAAATAATACTAAAATTCGTTCTTTATTTCCCTATCCATAAAGTATATGGTGTTCCTTCCCTTACATAGCTCCATCCCTGCACTGTCAGTGACAACTGTCAACTGCATCATTAAGGTGGACAAAGACTGGCTCAGTGCCATTCCACGGGGTGGTGGGAACGGGTGTCTTGTTCCACCAGAGGCAGAGGAAGCAGGGTAGCCCTCCTTGTAGAAAAACTTTCCCAGGACCTGAGGACTTTTTTGAAGAGGTGAATTCGATTGACACCAGCAAGTGTTTGCTTCCCGTCACAGCAGCTAAGGCAGTGATTCAGTAGTTGTCTTCAAAACCTGTCAAGGCAAGACCAAGGAATGGGGGTTTGCAGCTATCAGGGCTCCATATGGAAGGGTCTCAACAACCTTTCTTTTCCTCGGGAGGGGGAGTCAGTAACTGAACTCCAGCTTAGAAGATGGACTTCCCGATCTCCTGCCCAGGGAGGGAAAGCACTGGCAGCTACAGCAGACAGTCACTAATCTAAATACGTTGGGTGAACATCACTGTTCAGATGGTTGGAAGTTGGCTTTTTTGTGAGGTGCTCCCTTGTGCAATATGTATTCTGCAGATACTCCAGAGGTTTTTTCCTCTGAAAGTGGAAATACTGCCACAGCTGTAATAAAAGCTATTCAGAACTGCACAAGTAAATCACTGTATGCTTCCTACCTATGCTATGCAGGTGTACATCATTTTTATCTACTTTTTTTAAAAATTTAATTCCTATTAAGTGTTTGTGTTGGTGAGTAATTAGAGCCAGGACCGGAACACTATCCTTTTGAATATGCCATTATTTTGTTTAAGTGTTTTTTTCTTCTAAAATCCATTCATATTTCCAGGTACTGAAAGGCAAAATATTTTGATGGCTGTCTTTACAGAATATATCCCTGAATGAATGAGGAAATAGTAATTTTAGTTAACACTATATTAAAAAAATAAATGAAGGCAGTGCAGTGAGCCTAGTTTTCCATTTTTATCTGTCATAGATGTAAATAATTCAAACATTTGAGCATGGGAAGAAGTTGACAGTTTGAAACTGGATAAGTCTCATAGGACAATGTTAAAATTTCCTGTGTGCTTCGATTTGACATTCTTTAGAAAAAGATTGGTTTTGCTGAAGTATAAAGCCATTAAAAGTTAATATTGTTTTTAACTGAGCACCCATGCTAAACTAGAATGTTCAGTATTTCATGTGTATGCTTATGTAATTAAGCATCCACTAATTTCTTTCTCTTTGGGAAATACTTCGGCAAATCAGCAGTCCATATATGAAGAGTTAAGATCATATCATATCTGTTGTTTAAGGTAAAGATAAGGATAGACATTATTATTATTTTAGAATAGATTCTTAATCCTTTGTTCTGTGAAGTGTTGACGTTTTCATTAGAGTTAAAATATGTTGCATGTTTACAGAAAGCCTGAAATCTCAATATGTGGTCCTATCAATTTTAATTATTTGAATCATTAGAACATCTAATTTTTTGCTTAAGGGTACACGAATGTACCATTGAATCTGTTTTTAAGGTTTTTTCCAGTTTAATGTCTGAATCCAAATTCATAAAGAGTTGGAAAAATGAGATGTCTGAGCTATAGGATTCACGGGGATTTTATATGAAGCCTATTTAATCAGGATAACACTGTTATTAATATTCATAAAGTCAGCTGGAACACAAATGACAGACTATGGAGCCTAAAATTTTTTACTTGTGAATTTATTAAAAGCAGCTTAAAAAATTAATGGAATTTAAGTAAAGTTGACGAAAATGAAAATCTTATGTTAGCAGAAAAAATCTTTATTAGAACTTTCTCTAAGACCATCTTGCATTGATGTCTTTGACAGATTTCATTGGTACTTAAAGAAGAAAGATGCATGAATGGTCATTTAAAAGGATTTAAACACATTGGCACATTAATTTTTACATGAATAATAAGTAGTTTCCAAAAGCAATTAACTTACAGTGTACAAGATTTGAATAGAAAAATAGGACTGTGACATCAAAGGGCAAAGTAAATGTGCTGTACATTTTAAACTTTTAATAATACGACTTCTTAAAATAATTTATTTCATTTCCACAATAGGTAAAATAGGAGTGAAGGTATTTGTGTACAGCTTGGGTTTGTTTTGAAATGCACAGAGATCTGGAACAAAGAAATATTTTGGTGCCAAAGCGCTATTGGTAAAGAACAATTTCAGGCTTTTACAGTGATCAGGTGCTTCTGAATTGAGCTTTCTTACGGTCTATTTCTGTGTGTGGAAAATAGTCATATACGGACCACAGCATATGATTTTTCTCCCATGCCACTACATGCAGAACTGGGAAGCATTTGTTACTTCTGTAGAAGGCAAAATAGATCTGGGATTTTTTCATTAGTCGGAAGATGCTGGTTAATTTATATTCATATTTGTAGGTAATTTTGTACTTAAATATTTAGTGTGAGTTTTACGTGACTACTGCATAATATATTCAACAAATAAGGACAATTATTATTTTTTTTTAGCCTTCTATGCATGATTTTTAAGTAGTAGTCTTAACACTAATGCCGGTTGAATAAATAGGTAGTGAATAAGGAATTTAGTATTTATATTTTAACTCCAGATTTTGGTTTACAGCATCATTTTGCATTTTCACTTTTGTCTTGGTCCACCAGCATACTTTATTTTAATCTCCAGCTTTAATTTCTTTTGATTATTGGACAGATCAATTATCGACAGATTGTCTTCAAATGAAAGTAAAGAAAAGCTTTAAAATAATTGTATTTAATTTTTCTGATGACTCCTCCTGGGAAGACCTTCATGCTCAGCTTCTGATTGTTGTTGATGTGGTGAAGTTTAACACTGTCTGAATAATAATGGTTCAATAAATTCTGGTTCTAAATATACCTTATGTTCAAAGTACCTACTGTAAAGGTACATCTTTACAGTACGTACTGTAAAGGTATCATCTACAATGGTATGTAAGTGTTGTGCATAAGTTAGATACCTATTGCAGCGTTTGTGTTCAGAGAAACCGGTTTATATACTTAGTGTATGGAATATTTTGTTGTTCTATTTACTAAAAAATTTATTTCTAATAATAGGGAAAGTATACTGCAAGCCCTAGGGAGCCCCAAAATGTTCTTTCTGTTTGACCTCGATTGATAGGTTGTCTTAATCTGATATCAACTGTTTTCACTTTCTGTTTGTGTAAACCAGAAAATTCCTGTTAATTAGCAGAACGTATTTCACCTATGAAGACAGTCTGTAAAATGAGCCTCTTGACTTCTGTCTCCAATTATTCCCGTGCCATAGTCTATTATTTCCAGGAGAGGGCAGCATTTTCCTATATCAGGTACACGAAGGCACATGCCCTGCTTAGACTGTCAATGTTTCTTGTAATTACTCCCAGTATATTTGTTGCTTGCTTATGAATTAACTTGCATTTATGGAACTAAATCATTCCAATCATTTAATTACACCTGAGGAGCTGAACTATAATTGCTTGCTTCCAACTAGGATCTGATATGGCTTGAGCAGTATTAATTTGGTGTTTACTTTTCTGAGTGCTAAAAGCATTAAAATGATTGTGCAATGGGATTACATTTTACTAATTGCTGGCATTCATTAGCTGGGTAAATGGCGAGGAAGAATGACTGTATATTGTGGAGGGATAAAATTATGGTTTTAAATAGTATATTACTAGGCACATTAAGGCCCTAAGACATGTTTTAAAATACTCCAGAGGTTATTAAATACCGTATTTTCTTCATGTCTTGCTATATGAATATCTTATTAAAATACTGCAATTATTATGAACCTTTTTGTGCAATATGTAGGGAAATAGCTTCATTGACAGAAACCTATTTCTTGATATTAATAACCTTCTATATTTTCAGCTAATCCAAAAGTAAATGAGGAACTTAGGAAAAGATTGCCAACTCCAAATCAACACAGTTACACAGAATTGAAAAAGAAGCGTACAGCTTCATTTGAGGGACTCTTGTAAGGAGCTCAGTGTTCTGCGATATGAGGTGAAGTTGTTATTGTTTGTTAAGACCTAAGCACATCAAATCATACACTTTTTTTTTTATCGTGCACGTTTATAGATAACAACAAATATGAGCTAAATATGTATTTCTTTGAATGTTTAATGTAAATGTTAGTGTTGAATCTTAAGTGTTTGCAGTTATTATACGTTTTTGTAATCTCAAATATAAAAATGAAAACAGCTGCCTTTTAGGTGTTGTATAGGAAAATAATTTCTTCTGCTGACTTATTAATTGGAACATATGTTTTTATATAACATGCTTGAATTTTAAAATATGTACTTTTTTTATTATTTTTTTTAACTCTTACATTTATCAGCATAATGACAACTCTCTGAGTATTTTCATGATCCAGCCACTGTCTCTTCAACGCACATGTTGTATTTTTTTAATAAATGTAGAAAAAATACAGCAGGGAAACATACAAAATAAGCACAATTATGTATTTAAAGATGAAAAATTGTCCTTTGTACAGTACATTTTAAAAGAAGTGCTTCAGTAAGTAGTAAAATTTGTGGTAAACACTGTATTAGCAAGATTACAAATTTATTTAGACTTCTTTCACATATAGAATATAGCTGATTTTTTAACATATTGGAAAGCATGTATTTTAACACTCAAAATGTTACCTGGTAAGCATAACATTTTACTGTAGGTCTTATTTTTAAGTATGGAGAGTTGTTTCTAGAAGATATTTGATTATATGAAATACTGCAGCTGTGTGGTTAACTGTATAGTCTGAAGAAATATGTATGCAAATATTAGGATCGATTATTTACCTGTTTAGAAAAACCTCCAAATTCAGAGTCGGAGTGGTCGTGGACCACTTTACTTGTATTTTATCCAGAAAATTAAAGCAGGAGAAAGAATGTTGTAAAGTAAAGCGCATACCACCATCTGTAATAATTACCAAAGCGAGCAGTCTCATTGCCTCTAGCGGGACCAGTCAGTGTGATTTGGGCTGTGCTCAATAGCATGTACTTCCAAGACCAGACTCTAGAACAAGAAGAGAAGCTAATAAATTTTTTGACAAAGGCGTTGCACTCAACAGAAAGCTGAACCAGACCATTGTAAGAATTAGATGTCTGAAGAAAAAGTATTTTACTGAGAAATGTAATTTATCACCGATTATTAAAGCACACAGATTTTATTGTCCTATAACTTTATTGTTATAAATATTTTTAAATCATTGTAAATTTTCTGTCAAATGAAGGCAAAGTATAGGAGTGTTATAATATATTGTTTCAAGTTTATTTATCTAGAGTTTGCTTTATTTTAGCTCTCAAATCTTCAAGCAAAAACTGGAGTCAGTGCCAGATCAAACAAGTTCAGAAGAACAAATGGAGAACTGGTCAAAAGGTAAGGACTTTTAAGTTATTAATAAGGAACCTCAGGTGTTGTACCAGTGCTAGGCAGTGACTGGAATGCATTTGTTCTTGCCGATACATGACTGATTTTGGCAGAAAAGAAAAAAAAAAACTGAACAAAACCCACAACTGCACACTGACTCTTTAAAGTATTTAGGGTAACAGGAGAGCAGCTACAGGAATGTAAATCATCAGCTTTATTTTTTATTTTCTGTGTTATTGAAAATGTTTTTGTATAACTTTGAGAAGTCTTATTTAAATTCTTAGTCTGTACCTTGCAGTTTACTTTCAAACGTTTTTTTCTTAATGGGTTACCAACAAACCTGAAGTCTGTCTTAAATAACTTTCTCGTGCCTAGCTAGAGTATGATTAAGCCATTTCCTAATATTAATGAGTTTCTTGTTATTACTTCAACTGAATATAAACAGTAAGGTAGGCTTGGAGGTAAAGGGAGCCTTGGTTAACTTGAAACTTCCATGGTTCATGGAGTTTTCATCTCCAGGTTGGAAGGATCTTTTTGTGTTTGGATGAGCAAAATTTTTCTCTCAAATAAATTGTCCTATGTTTCATGGCAGAAACTTTAAAAAAAAAAAAAGGGTGATGGTGAAGGGGGGTGGTATCATGTGACTGACTGACTTTACAGAAGAGATTTGTCAGAAAGTGACTTGTGACTAGATAATAATGTGTAGATTGAAAAAAAGGAAAGAAACAGGAAGGAGACATTCAGTACATCATAAAAGGGTGGATTTTTTTCAAGTGAGTGGCCATGTGTAGGTTAAAAAACAAACAAACAAACAAAAAAAAGTGTGTTAACATCAAAGATGCCTTCTATATCAGAGCCTGATAGCATCTTCTGCCTTTCTTTTTTTTTAACTTCTATACTATGTATTCTTTCTCAAAAGATAATAAATGTCAAGTTTCTCATGAAGAGTCTGTTGTTTAGGAGAAAGAAATTCCTTTGCATATGTAAGAAATGCATCATCTCCAAGACAGAGTATTTCTTCTATCTAGATTACTGTGTAAAATAAACTACTTGTAAACCCTTTTTAGTTCATGGAATTTTGAGCTATTACTGAGTGAAGTTAAAATGTTTTTGAATCATATACTCTGAAAACAAACATATTCATGGGGGAGTAGCTTAGTGGAGAATTGTATTCTGACAATTTGTACTTTAAATGTGTAACAGCTTAATCAGATTTAGTATTTTTAGACCTTTAGGGGTCAGCATACCCTAAGAATGGTTCAAAAGGTTAACTTTCCAAAGTAGGCAAGTGAATACCATAAACGGATTCTCTGTGAAATATTTTCTGTCTAATTGCAAGAAAAGGCATTCTTCTGCTGCTCGCAGATACTTTAAAAACTGTGTAGTTCTGAGTTTCATATGTATTATTTTTCTGATGCATTACGTTAAGATTTTGTGCTGTTTTGAAACTTTTTTTTTCCAAGCTAACACATATTTGTGTATCCAATAGAAGATTTATATATTCAAAAGTAAAATTGATAACCTTTTTTTAGATCATTCATTGGTAAGTCACATAGTTCTTCATGCTTTTATTCCTAGGGAAGTTAAAAAAAAGGATTATGGATAAATCTCATGTCATCATACTGGTTTGCATGCAGAATTTTATTTTTCTTAGAATTCTATTTGGATATTAACAACTAAATTATATTTTCTTATCATAAAGATAGTAGAATCATAGAATCCTCTGGGCCAGTAGGGACCTTCAAAGGTCATCTAGTCCGAAGATAAATTACAGCAACAAAATGCTCAATATGTACCCTTGGTAGACCTGGTGCGTTTTCTTAGTCAACTACTAAATCAAAGTAACTTTTCATGAAATGTGTACCACTTTGTGTCCCACTTGCTTTGTCGTCTGTGGTGTCTTTTCATTTTGTGGCTGGTTGTTTCTTGCTTATAACTCGGAAGTTTAAAAGCTGTTTTTTGAATAATGATTTGTTCAAATATTTTTTTTAATAACATACTGAAATGTTGAAGATTAAATTATCGGTCAAAAAACAAGGACGGTAAAGCACGTCTGAGATTTAAATTCAGCTGACCGGATGAAAATTCTGTAAAGCAATGAGAATTTTAAAAAAAAAAAAAAAAAAAGGCAAAAACATTAGGTACAGAGAAGTGGAGAAGTGGTAGGTTTATGGTGGTTATGCAGGATAATATGTAACCTGTTAATAGATGTTATAAAATAAAATACTTGAAAGAGGGGTAGTCTCTAAGAAGCATATATCTGAAGTGTTTGGTAGTTGAGATTTTCTTTTTAACTTTCCGTGTTGTTTAGAATATAATGGGCCTGTGTGGGTTGAAGACATTTGTTTGTATCTGTTCTGGTATATTAATTAGAGTTAAAGAACAGTCTGTGTGCAAGCCTTATTATTTTGGGTTTATATCTAATTTAAATGTACTGATTATCTCCACAGCACCCAGTTTTTAATAGGAGGATAGTGACTTTTTCATTTCTCTCTAAGAATACTCAAGAAAATGTATCAGGAGCATTGGCAGCAGGCCAGTGAAGACTGTGTAATTTCCAAATGAAAAATATTCAGGATCCAAGCTAGAAAGCCTAGGATGGTAGTCCATTATAAAAATAAACTTATGTTGGCAAATAGACGCATATCTTTGCATTGCCGTGGCGGGAGGGAGAAGCACATTGCACCTAGGTGGAGTTGTTACTTTAGCAGGGTTTACAGGCTTGACGAAAACTGCACAAACACACTGTGAAAACACAAGAGGGAACTTGAAATTGGGTGCTTTTCATACTTGCATATACAGTCAGGACTCGATATGTCAATTTTCCAAGAGTTAGCAGGATAGGAAAGTGGTGAGTGTGCAAATGCTGGAGTTAAATTTGTGTCTCATTTGACTCATATCATATACTGTGTTTGAATGGGTGCAGCTATACTTGTTTTGTCTTATGCAGTCTTTCACTATTGCAATGTTTTTGTTTGTGTCACATTTCTGAACATCTACAATTTTTAAGGACAGGGCAGAAATTAGGTGAAGTCTTAGAATATCGAGTACTGTCTAGTTTGTTTTGACAATAAAATTATAATTTTGCTGACTCCCAAATGAAAAGCATTGTATAATTTTTATTTGGAATTTCCTAAAACTAGGCAATAGATTGATTATTTTTAATGGCAAAGTAGTTTGCTTCCTTCAGAAGTGGTTGTTATGTTTCTCAGGCATAGAAATAAATATATATATATATATTTCTAAACCACTACTTAAAACATATATTCAAAAGTAAGTCAAAGAACCAATTTCACCTGTAAGAATTTGATGTCAACTCCTAGTTATGATTCATATAGACATTTTCACTGTAAATTGTTACCCTTCAAAGAAGGTTTGTGTGGCTTGTAAATACACTTTAAAATGGCATGTCTGGAAACTGTAGTTCAGAGGAGACTCTGGCTTTAAAGAGATGTGATAATTCAGATTGGAACAGAATTGCAGAATCAGCTTGTGCAGGGAAATTTGAAAAGTGTTTTTTCTGGCGGTAAGCTGTTGTTTTCCAGTCTTGCTTCCTTCAGGAAAAATAGAAGAGGAAAACAGATATGCAAACAAGTGAACAAGTTATGTGTGCATATATAGCTGCTCAGACACGTGCATGTGATAAGCTTACACATAGACAATTGGCTTAATTGCGTTGTGTGTTTGTGTATGTACTGGTCTTGCATGAATGCATGGTGCTTACTGTAAAGAATCTGGCCATAGCTGGTCTTGTATTGTCATAGTCATGATATGTATATGCCAGTATATTGCTTTCAAAATATTTTTAAGTTCTTTTGCTGCGCAGTGAATAATATTCAGGAAATAAAACCTCTCTAGAAATATTTTTGCATTTATTTGCTCCCATTAATTAAATAAATTCCATTAATTATCAGCCATTCTTTTTGCATTCATGGTAATTAAGGCAATGTACAGTCACATACATATGTGCATATTCATATAAGTAAAATGAATCATCTATTTTTGCTAAGTTCCTAGAAATGAAACTCCTGTTCTTCACCACATATTGCTAGACTACCTTATTAGAAGTAATAAGGTTTTCTAGCTGCATAATGATTTCAATGTACTTTTTGGAGATTTGGTTTTGCAATAGTATTTACAAGGACTTTTTGTCTGGAATTATTATTATGTCACTTTAACACACATACAGAGAAAGATAAAAGGGTAAAGAATGCTTTGAGCATAATGTGGTTTTGTAAAGATTTTTAATCTGATGCTCTAGTGGGATGGAAAAGCAAATCATTGTAAAGGTGCTGCTTCCCCTTTCTTCAGTATGCACCCATTACAGCTGTAAACACTCTAAATCTGAAGCCCTTCTTCCAAGGCTGTAGTAGAGGCAGAATGAACCATACTTGTCGTATTGAAGTCTGTTTCTTCTGTTACATGCCTCAACAGGAGATATTGTAAGCCTATTCTTCCTCTCCTTCCCTCTTTTAGCAATAAGGAATGCTGTTTACTTGGGAAGGAAAGAAGACCTGGATATTGCATGGATGTGTATGCAGAAGAATCGACACGATAGGCAGAGAGGCAGAGTCCTCTTCACGCACGTGGCGCAATTGATTAGTGTCTTCCTTGTGTGCTGTGTTTTCAGCATCAAACTTGCTGTGTGGGAGCTGTAAGAGATCCCCTTGCAAAGTGGCAAGGGTAGTTGCAGGTTTCTCTGCACAGTATAGGAGGCAGAAGAGAGGCTGAGAGGATGATCTAGCATGAATCAAACATGGAAAGAGTGGCTAGTAACTGTTGAGCGACACTAAGTATGGATGATGAAGAAAACATCTTGTTATGGCACACTATTGTTTCCGTACTTACAGGATAAAAAGGAGCTAATGATAACTGAAAAATCATCAAATACTGTCTGGTCTTTCCTGTAAATATAATCACCCTTTTGTATAAATTCTCATGTCTCCTTTTTCATCCTGTTTCTTTCCTTGTACATTTTGAACGGTTAAATACAGTGTATTTCTGGCCAGGCTGCGTGCAGAAAGACTCATCAGAAGCACAATTAAGTATCCAGTATCTGCCCGACTCATTGGAGTGTTGTGAATATGATTTTGTTAGACCCTTTACAGTACCCTGAAAATGTGTAGTGCTTTATCTGCACCGAGTATTGCAAGCACTAAAGATGGGGAGAATGCGCACCTTGAGGTATCGCACTTTGAGTCACTTAAGTGTTTAAAGTATGAGTGCGGTTAACTTCAGAATGTCTTGAAATGTGCTTCAGGGGGGAGCAGCACTTATTACCACAGTAATTTTTATGTACTGCTTCAGAAGGAGCTCTAGAAGACCTTAGCACAAGTGCAAGAGGTATTTGGTTATTTTCTTCTTTAGAAAACTTCATTGCTTCTATTTTAATAACAGCTAGAATGAAGCTTATGTTCAGAGCAAAGATGTAACAAAAATATTTATTAAAAAAAAGTTTCCTCAGGGAGCGCATTGAAGTCTCTTATCCGAGTCCACCTGCATCTTTAGTAGACCATTTACTCAGAGAAAAGGGTGTGGGCAAGGTGTCTTAACGGCAGTTTATGCAGAGTGACCTTTCTTTTATGTCAGAGACTTAAAATCACAATATTTTTCTTCACTTCTGAAGCTGTAGTTTTCTGGGATTTTGCTTAGAACTCTAATTCAGCAAAGCCTTAGTTGTTTGTTTGCGGTAGGGGAGGTTGAGTACATTTGGATAAGAGAATTTTCACTATAATTAATGGGCATCAGGAAACATGACCCTGCCTAGATAAAAGGGAGTTCTGGATCATTAAGATTTAGATAATGGAAGGGGTTATATGTGAAAAGCAATTGTCTGGTATGACAATAGAAAAAGAAAAATGGGACGGGAGGGTTTACTTTTTTTTTAGCTGGTTTAGAAAACAAAACCACAGCATGCTTAGTAAAACTCTAGCAGACATTATGTTTGGAAATTATGTAATAACTCCATATAGGCTGTAATGATATCCTGAAACCCTGTATTTAAACTAACCTGAATTACAATGAGAGATAAACAGAATATTTACCCATCCCTTATGAGCTGCTGCTGATATGTAAATTTATTCTTCTACTTTGCACAAATATACTTTTGAGCTACTGCTTAAACACTTCAAGGTCCTTAGCCAAACAGTTTTAATGATGCCTCCAATATTATGAAAGTGTGACATTTGATGAATGCCTTGTATAGTTGTGATATCGGGGAAAGTGTAAACAAAAAACGCACATCAAGTCATCGTGCAACACCTAGATAATTTATAATTTTACTGTTTATATCCATCTTGACATTTTTTATCTGCCAAAGGCAGGTTTCATTTGGAATCTTAATCTGAGATTTATTTGGTGGATCTGGAAATCATAGCTAGAGTTCCCACAGGAAATGGTCCATCTACCAACAGATTAAATGGCAGTCCTGCAGTTGTTAAGGGAGCTCTGCATTTAACACACATGCATACTCATTCAGTCAGCACTGTGGAGAAAAATTAAAGTAGTAACCCAGGTTTAGGAACAATGTAGCTAAAAAGTCCCATATTTGCTGAATGACAAAGGGTTATATAGCAGCATTTCATTTTATTATTCGTGCTTGAATTTCTTGTTTGCTTTGTTGAGTCTGCTGACGAATACTAATAAATGCCTGCAACAATCCAGACGAGAGATGCCTGGCAACAAAGCTATGCGGTGGACCTCCCTGATCTTCTCCAGTTCACAACCTGACCTTTTGAAAAATTGGCTGGGCTAAGCTGCAGAATTTGGGTGTAATGGTTATTGTTAACTCCAGCTTTAGGATTTATTAATTTGTGTGATCAAGACTTACCTATACTTCAAAGTTTCAAAAGACCAAACACAATCATCCGTCCATTAGAACTAACATTGTGTTTCAGTGAATCCCACTTAGTATCTGCCTAGAGATTCTGCTGTTTTGATGCATTTGGAATATAAAAATGCTTTCTCAAGTGCGAGAGACCAATCCAATGAAAATCTGGTGTCTTCTCAGAGACTAATATTTTAAAATAACAATATGTTAATGAACTGCAAACGGAGAGTGGAATGCCAAAGGAAATGTCTGATATTTACACATTAATAAATGCATCATGATTAACTGAATGCATCATGAATCACTGCAGTGAATACCAAAATAATGATTGGCCGCATATTTTAAAGACTTAAAAGCATTTTTCTATTTTAAATATTCACCAGTTTGTACACAATTGCTGTTAAGATCCTAAATAGGAGGGCAAAAGACATAGAAGCAGGCGAAGGAAACATCATTACTGAAATAATCAGAATCCTGGGAGAATTGTGAAAAATTGCCTTTGCCAAAATAACTCCAACTGTTTTTAATCTCCCTCTCAATTTATTTCTTTATGAAGGGTGTTGCCAGGGTTCCACACAAGTACAGGTGAATAAAGAAGCATTCAAAGTAACACAGATGTCCCCTCGCTTAAATTGCTAACACAGAATGAATTCACTGTTCTCTTTAGATTCCTTTAAGGAATAAAAAAATGAACCATTAAACTTCTAAGATTTGTCTGTGTTTTAGCAGACAAAATATTTTCAAGCCTCTTTTTGTGTGTGTATGTGTCATGGGATATAGAGCAAACTAAGACATTAATGCAAAACATAACTTATGTTATTCTTACTTCACTTGCAGAGAACTTTCTCAATAAAGTTCCAATAAGAATGCATTGTTCTATTTGATCATGATTTTTGGACAACTTAAATGCTTAACCATAGCCAGAGATCAAGCATTTTATTTATATTGTTCTCTTAACCTGTCTGGCTTCTAAAACAGTTTTAATTGTTCAGAAGTTAGAACAACAGTCAACATTAAAAAAAAATAGTTAAAAAATAGTTATTTCATTTCTTCTGCTTACTAATGAAATTACAGGAAACCTGTGTATACTGTACTGCATGTCTGTCTTCTAATAGAAATACTGTAGTCTGTCGTAGAGTATTTCTATTTCTAGAAGAAATACTGTAGTCTGTTGTGGGAATGAAAATTATCATCATAAAGGAATGTAGAAGGATACCAATCTAGTTATTTGAAATTTCTCTTAATTTTTTGGTTGTGTAAATGCTACTTTATCATTTATAACTGAAAGCATGGTTGTTTTTTTTCCTTGAAGTCCAATTGAAATGAGTTGCTAAACCCTCTCTGACAGAAGAGAGAAGAGTTTGAGGTCTCTGAGGAGGAGACAGGAGCAGGAAGGGCCCCCAGTGAGGTAGCACTAGCTCCAAGATACAGCATGGCTACAGAGTCTTGGACTTCTGCAATTTTACATCTGCCATGGCTTTGTCAATGACCTCGATCCAGTTACTTCATTACTACCTCAATCTTGATGGCATTAAAATGACTATCACAGTGCTTACGCATCCCTTATAAAATATCTGTGAGAGCTTCCAGAACATGTTTTCAGGGCTTATTTCAGTGAACCTCTGTCATTTGTTTCTTAAAATAAGAGCAGATATCCTATTTCAGTGTAAAATCTGGGACCTTCTGAGTAAGAGTTACTTAAAAGTAAGTTGATTAGTCCTCACTCTTCTGAGTTGACCCATGGTGTTTTCAGCAGGGTCCGCAGTTACATGTTGTTGAGGCACTGACCACACAATGCATCTATGTGGTGATTTCCTCTTTGTTACTGCCAAGGGCTTGGCTGGTTATACATGACATTTTGGCTGGGCGGAGCTCTGAGAAATAAAAGGAATTAGCTTTGTATTACAAAACTACTCTGAGCTCAGTCTCTATTTGTTATCAGGTTCCTGTGACTGCCATTCTGCCGTGCTACGGAAGTGACTTACTGAGATCTTACGAGTCCTACTGAATAATCATCTTAAAGTTTGCCCAGTTTTCTGTAAACATTAAAAAAGCGTGTCATGAAGGGACAACCATTTGACGTTATGTGCAGGTTATTGGTTCTCAGTATACTACACTGCACTGAAGGTGCCTAAGTAATTACTAACATAAGTAAATCTGTAGTAAGTCCAAAGATGAGTAAATCTGCACTTTTTCTTGTTTGTTTGTTTTGGAGAAAATGTATATTGACCTTGTACTTTTTGTACTGTGCTTTTGTAATTGTTTTCCAGAAACAGGAATTACTTTCTTCTTTAAAATTAAGTACAGCATCTTTTCTTGAGATTAACTCTGAAAACGTGTTTGCAGATAGTGGGAAAGATAAAATAGTGAGGAAAAAGTCAAAAATAATGACATTTGAGATATGCACATAAATCATATATCTTGCATCTATGTCAACTCAAATACATATGAAAAAGAAAATAACAGGCATTCTAAAAATGGATAAAACCTAAACCAACTCTTTTCTTTCCACATGCCAGGTAATAGGAAAAGATTTCTTCCACCAGCTTCATTTTCTTTCTTTGCATATTTATGCCTATAAAATCCTTTAATTTTGGTTTCCCACTAATTTTCTTGATTTATGCCTTTTAATCATTCAGTAAGGGGTGAACTGTTGAGCAATCTGAGTCTTTCACAGTCATTCTGTTTGGTAGAAGTTCCAGTAGTTATACAGCCAAGTGAATGAATGTTTGTCTTTGACAAAAAGGCTGACTCATCATTCACAGCTCATGAAGGAATATTCCGCCATAGTACTAATTTCATTTGCATAGCTAGAAAAGTTAGTGGCTATCAGGCTCAAGTTTTCCATTAGACTTAAATATTTAATTTCTGTTTATTTATTATACATATATATATGTAAGAATTCAAGTCCAGTGGCATTAGATATTACGAATTTAAGACAATCCTGTAGTCCATTTTTCACATAGAATCATAGAATGGTTAGAGTTGGAAGGGACCTTAAAGATCATCGAGTTCCAACCCCCCTGCCATGGGCAGGGACACCTCCCACTAGAGCAGGTTGCTCAAAGCCCCATCCAGCCTGGCCTTGAACACTTCCAGGGATGGGGCACCCACAACTTCCCTGGGCAACCTGTTCCAGTGCCTCAGCACCCTCACAGTAAAGAATTTCTTTCTGGTATCTAATCTAAATCTCCCCTCTTCCAATTTAAAACCATTACCCCTTGTCCTGTCACTATATCTCCTGGCAAAGAGTCCCTCTCCGGCTCTCCTGTAGGCTCCCTTCAGATATTGGAAGGCTGCTATGAGGTCTCCCTGGAGCCTTCTCTTCTCCAGGCTGAACAGCCCCAGCTCTCTCAGCCTGTCTTCATAGGAGAGGTGCTCCATTCCTCCGATCATCTTTGTGGCCTTCTGCTGGACCCGTTCCAACAGGTCCATGTCCTTCCTGTGTTGAGGACTCCAAAGCTGGACACAGTACTCCAGGTGGGGTCTCACGAGCACAGAGTAGAGGGGTAGAATCACCTCCCGTGACCTGTTGGTCACGCTTGTTTTGATGCAGCCTGGGACACAGTTGGCATGAAGCTATTAAAACTGCTTTTTTTTTTTTTTTTTTTTTTAAAATGCAGCAACAGTCTTGTCCTAACAGCTTGTTAGAACGCTTGCAGGTGTGTGTGCACTGTCATACACGCATCCTCAAAAATTATCTTTTCAGAAATGTTCATAATATTATTAACATACAAAAAAACTGAGATAATTCGAGAGTCAATAATATAAAATAGCAATTCTATATTAGAATAGCAATTGAAAAGCAATAGTCTAGTGAAAATAAAAGAAGATGAACTTCTCAAGTAATGCTCTTACACTCTTGAGAGTTATTGTAGCAAGCTGATGTAGAAGTGTGGTTGGCAGGTAGGGGCAAGAGAAAGTATTTTTAAACTGTAGTAAGCGTGTCCTTTTATTCCAGTGGGAATAGATCGGTTTGGTATAGGGACACGGTGATTCTTTGCTGTGATAGTTTTCTTGGATAGTGAATATTCCCTCTTGCTGTCTGAAATTCAGTTTTTGGTATTGTACAAACACACAAAAAAAAGAAGTTGTTGAAATTGCATTGTTGTTTTGACTGAGAAGAAAAAATACAGTTAACAGTGAATTAGTTTGTCAATCACTGAATTTTGGGGGCTTTTAGTAATTGTGGTTGTAGTTAGTTCCTCAAATGTAGCGCAATGTTTTGTTCTGCAATTTTTCCAAATGCCTTTGATCTGACAGTGTCACATAGGAAGAGTAAGCTATTGAGTTTGCAGTCACTCCCACAGTGCATATGGCTCATTCTCTTCTTTCTTGGTTTTGCTCTTTTTGCTATTCTGCCTCTTACTGCCATCCCTCTAGGCATTCATTCATGCGGTCTTACGCAGACAGATGAGAACATGCTTTGCCTGTGCTACAGACCAGCTTGAAACGGGAAGCTATAGGTAGCAAGTGGTAAGTACTTTTCTACTTGCAGCTGGTTTGGAGCACCAAGGGCTTCCAATGTCCCCATACTCATCTGCAGGCAGATTTGTAGCCAACAGTGTATTTTGTGGTGCTGCGTGCATGTTCCATTGGGTTTTGTTTGTTTTCCTTTATTGTTATTCCATGGAGATCCCCTGCAACCCTTTGAGCTGATCAGCGCAATTTGGCTAGCGGAGTGCTGAAAGACTACAAACAGGGGGAAGGAGGTGCCCACCCAGATTTTGCTGGATGACGGGACTGCTGAATATGCTGAGTGGTATAACAAGGGAAGCTACTGCCTTTTTAGCCTTCCAGGTGGATATGCACCTTCTGTGAACTTACATCTTCAACATTTCTGTCCATATTATCGGTGTCAGTAGAGGATTCTCTAATGCTGTGCTTTCCCTGATCTCGGTGCCAATTCCCCCACTTCTAAGAAGCAGCTACGAGAAATAGTGGCTGCCTGCAAATTGGTTAGGTTCAATATTTTTAGTCGGCTTTTTAACCGCTCCCGGCTTAACAACGTTGAACTTGGTTCTGTCTTTACTATTTCAAGCCATGACAGCATTATCTTCCCCTTACGTACCTCACAATCAATTCCCAGCTTTAATTCTAGTGTCTTTATATTCCTTCTTCCTAACATTTGCTTTTCTTTCCCTCAATGTGAACAAGCTATTCATTCAAGATAAATACATACAGAAGATCAGCTGTTCAGCTTCTCCCTATAGTGAAATATTAATCTGGGCTACTGAACTTTTTCTTTTATATGGAAAATAAGTTGTTTAGTATACTTGAGAACCAGAGTCAATGGCGGTGATATCACTTAATGAAAACTACAGCCTTTTTTTCCAAAGCTTGCAAGGCTGTTTTACCCTTTCTCTGATGTTCCTTGTGCAGCCTGATTATTGCAAATGCTACTTACTCCCCAGTGTGTCTCTGCAGCATTGGTAATTAGTGCACAATACAATTTGCAGGAGGCATGAGGAAAAGCACTGAAGTGCATTGATTAATATTGCTACTTAGTTTAGCAGCAAGACAAACTACCATGTACCAAGGCCTAAATAACTTAGGGTGGGGGTCGTGGACTATATGAAGAATAAAGTGTTTTTAAAAATAAAAAAAATAGCTATACCCGTTGATCTGACAATGTTCAAAACACCTTCCCCAAAGCATTCTACTGATAGGTTTCATGTGTTGACCAAAAAAATGCATTACAACTTTATTAAACAAGTAAAACCTCTAATCTTAATGCCCTTGGGCAGAGTGCTTCCAATTCTGAGTGGAGGCGGCTGCCATCATCTTCTCTCTTACAAAGCCAGCAGGGAAAAAACCAGATCCTCTGTGTTTTGCCTAACATTTCCGGGAATGACACTTACAGGAATGCTGTGATACTGCTTAGTCTTACCCACATGCTTCAGGGAATTGAATCTGGATGAAAAGGTGTGCTGCAAATGTAAGTTGCTTAAAGAAGCAGCATTAGCATTAATAAATGCCAACGCAGGTCTAGTCCCATTCTAAATTCTATTTTTTTCAGCTGCTGTAACTTACAGTTGAAGGCATAAAAATCCACATCTTGACATGGGCTAAGGATTTAGCCTGACGTTCAGCTGCCAATGCATCATGCAGACATGTTGACTTCATTCTGGTTTTAAAAAAAAAAAAAAAAATAAAAAAATCTGTCTGCTGACTTGACCTGTCATCTAGAGATCTTTGTTGCTTGTTGTGAGTCCATATTCAGGATGTTATAGAGAGGCTGCTGAGGCTCATCTGATCCTGCTACACCCTGCTACTCTTCCATGTAGACACCAGTGATACTGTTGGGATGACCTGGGAAGTATTATGTGTGATTATATGGCTCTGGGGGTGATGGTCAAGGGGGTGGGGATCCAGGTGATGTTATCCTTGACTCTGCCAGTAAGAGGGAAGGGCATGGAGGAAGATTGGTTGAAGTAGATGAGGCCTTCTTCAGACAACCAGAAGAAGCCTCACATTCACAGTCCTGGTCCTCGTCCTCATGAGGGACTACAATGATGCTGATAATCTGCTGCAAGGACAACAGCAGGGCACAAGTGATCCAGGAGATTTCTGGAGTAGGCTGATGACAACTTCCTGACACAAAGGAAGAGCATAAGCCAGCAATATGCCTCTGTGAACTCTTCTTAAACTCCTGGCACTAAAAGCATTAAATTTGAAAAACCGGAATTATGAAAAGAAGAAAAAGTTATTCAGTTGATTACTCTTACGTTAAAGGGATAGAATCCCTTTTTTGATTTGTCCTAGTGTAACTGTTGTAGCTAACATCATCTGGTCGTCTTTGCATTCTGGAGTGAGAAGGGTTTTCTTCTCCAACTTTCATATAGTGTGGGCCAAAGGGGAGTGCAGAGATGCTAAACAAGGAACAAACGTTTGCCAATACAGTCACTGGTTATTGCAACAGATAACATTGTGCTTGAATTCTTTCACAGAATGCAACACACTTCACCTGAAGCACTTCAAATATATACGACTTACAGAAAATGTTGATGCCCTAGAGAAGGGGAATAAAAGTTGTTATGGCAAGTGAAGCCTTGCGCTTCCCCTTCAGTGTGCGAGAGCACAATTTGCAACTATATAGATACAGATCATTGCATCTGAAATGGGAGAACTGGACAGGATGACATTTGATAGGCAGTTCTTTATAACATAAATCAAATGGGAAACACATCTCAACCAAGTGTATGCTTCCCTAGAAGAAGCTTTGCAAGTATTGAAATTAAGACTATGTTAGTTTTCAGATAGTACTAACTGGAGAGGATTCCAAATTATGCCCTTATGTGTTGCCCTTCCCAAGTTGGAGCAGGTTCTTAGAGTATACACAGTGAATTTTTTAATGCCTGTTTCTTTAAAGATCCTTGCTACTTACAGTTAGGAGGAGCAAGAGGTTCAATCCAGTTTTAAAACGTAGCAGCACTTAAAAGGAAATCTCTGCTCAAAAACCTGCAGGATTTCAAGCCAGTGAACAACAATGTACATTTGCTCAAAGAATGCAGGTGTCTGTGGGCTGTGTTCAATTTCTGTATTAGCTGTGAAATTATCCAAGGAACACATTTCAATCACAGTACTGAAAGTTATATCACAGTTATATTTGTTAATGATTTTTTTGTCAAATTAGGGTCCCCACATGTTTATTACTGCTCAGAAACAAAGATTCTGGTGCACTGTTGACTGTTGTTTTTCTAGTACAAAAATCAGTGGTTATAGTTTAGAGGAATCGTGACAGTGGACTCAAGTGGATTTGTGCTGAACTAGGTAAGGATAATACAGATGAGCAGTGGGTACAATAACTTTTTCCTCAAGGCAGTAACGCATGGCTTTGCATGGGAACTTGTTAAACTGACTCCAGCCAATCCAGAAGACATCTCGCTGTGCCCTCAGGATGTTTCCTGTGCCATTGACCATGTCTTTCCTTCTTCAAGGAAAGGAATCTATTGCAACAGACTTTAGAGAGAGTCTTCAATATTTTTGACTTGGAACCTGTGCTTTTGTGTCCTACATGCAGCATGTCACCTTGATACTGATTGATGTCTTTTTGGGGGCTATTTGTAGATAATTGCTACTGTATAGAACAGTGTCTTAGTATTTTTGAGGAGGAAGTAATGAGTTGCATCAAAGAATGTATACCGTCTAATTTATCCAGAATGTTTGGAAATGCTAACTTTATTAAATGAGCAAAAGTTCCAGTGTTTGTTCTCTACTAATTTAAATGAAAAAAAATGAAGAAAATATGCACTTTTTTCTATTTGCAGCTTTTTTAGGCTTCTTCCTCCTCATTTTTTAATATAGTTCTATAATTAAAACTTACTTGTTCCTACTTTATGACAGAACGTTCATGGCATGTAGATCTTTCTTTCATTTAAATACCTTGATATCAGAAATATGTCCTAAAAATATCTAGTAGCCAAGCTTAAGAGAACTATTACACTCAACATTTTCATCAGATAATTCTTCCCTTTGGCACAATTTGTGCTTTGCATTCTTCAAGTTCTTTAGTTGTATGAGCTTGTACCTTACGCTCTCCAGGAGGGAATGATGGGGCCTTAAATTTGTTGTTGCTAATTACAGCCTGCTGATACTCCTTTTGTAGGCAAAATGGATTTGAAAAAAGATGTCAATATAAGTAAGAATCTAGCTCACAACCTGCAAATTTCCCTACCTACAGCAAAAATTCATCATATCTCACTAGGGTAGAGCTGATTTTTACAAAAGATAGGTAGATAATTTCCTAGGGTCAGCATTATTTTAAGCAATCATTTAAGAGGAAGAGGGATTAGGAAATGGTGATGAATTTTTCAGGTTTCCATGAGAAAAATCCAGTAAATAGATTGTAACTGCTACATCTGTGCTGTAGTAGCACAGCTCTCATTCCTTAGTGGGATGAGGAAGCTGCGAATCTGAAACTAGAGTATTTTCTCCATTCTGTTACAAATAGGAATATAGCAAGCCATTTTCGAATGAGAAATCTCCAAATGAAAAAAATATTTTGCTTCTGTTTCCAAATAGAAACACACACCCTGGAACAGAATAAAGAAGACTTTTGTGCTGAGCTTCAGTTTCCTCAGAATTCTCAAAAAACCACAGAATTTTTTATCCAGGCAGAAGCTGAAGCATGGAAACTTTCAGATTTGCCAGTATCCAGTCAAAGAGGAAGAGCTCCAAATGATTACAATTCCAGTCCTGAAGAATCAAGGTAAAACCAAATATCCCTTTATAGTTTTTCTGGATTCAAATTATAGACAATATACATATGGATGTTTGGATAAAGATAGGGAAGTTTACTTTCCAACTGAGAATCAGTCATCTTTTTACATATCTGCTCTTCTTTCCTTGTGGAGTGCAACATTTCATCACTGTATTCTCTAGTACTGTTACAAAATATGATCATGCAATGGCTTATGTGACACTCTGTGGGTATTTCAATGACTGTGGTTTCTAGAATTTTAAAAATGTATACTGAACAGAATTAGAAAAGATGATCTGAAAGTCTAGTAGTATCTGTGGCTTTATACAACAAGCACAGTGTATCCTAAGTATGATGAGTCAGTAGGAAGCAGGAATGAAGCAGGCTGGAAGTGAGTAGGAAGCAGGAATGAAGCAGCTAGGAAGTAGGAATAAAGTAGAGTGAATTCCAGATAAAGTTGGAAGAGTGAAGATGAGGAGCTGTTATACCTTGTAGGCAGTCTGTGACAGGAGTCTGGAGAAGGGTAAATATGGTTGAAAAGTGTAATACAAACTCTGAAGATTCATTTCTGTCATTAATTTTGGTCATTTATTGTCATTAATTTCTGTACTGAGCTATGGCCCTCTACTGCAGTCTTAAGAAACATATACACTCGTGCTGTATGTGACATAAGATATGAAGGTATACCCAGCTGACTAGGGAACATGCTACCAGTTTTGACTGACTTGTGCATTCTGAAGCCCAGGTCTTAAATGAGAGTGACAGATTTGCTTTTGAATATGGGATCAAGTCTGCAAAGCCCTATGAAGTACTTAGAAAAATATACTCTAATTCTTCACTGTCTGGCAGATTCCACACCTGGTTTTGTTATCTTTAGTATGATCTAGTGGTGACCTATTGGGCCAAAACCAGTCCATAGTACTTTTCTGTCTGTCTTGTTGCCTTTTTATTTTGCATTGGGGCCTGAGAAATGCTGTTAGGGCAACGCATCCTGTGCTAAAAGCCAAATATAATGCTAAAGTGCTTAAGTACAGCCCAGCACCAAGTTAGCCAAAGATTGTTGCTCCAACCCTTCACCAGTGCCACTCACACTGGCAGTCAGGCTGGTCTTGAACACTGAGCTTGACCTCCCACACCAGTCAGCATGTTGAACCATCTCATCTGCCAACATATTGCATGTAGGATCCTAAAGTTATAGGCCAAAACCTCGTTTTTGTAGATACTATATAAACTGTACAAAATCTGTCCTTCCCCAAACAGATTGCAATTAGAATATGAGATGAGAAAATATCTTGATATAAAACAACCCAGGAAATGTTGAGTCAGCATAGAGGATGGTCTTAGTGTACCATCAATGCGAACCATCAAGTTTTCTTTTAGACATCAGGAAGAAAACATTTGAGGGATTAAAAGATGATGATGAAGTCTATTCAAACTTGTTCATGGGAAGCCTCTCCTGAACATGGAAAACACACAAAAAAAGCTTGAGGTTTGTAATGTCTGGGCAATAGAATCCAGAGGCATCTACCACTTGCAGTCCGAAACAATACTAAATGAAATTTGCTAGACAGAGCAAAGATGAAATAGGCTTTGAAGGATCTTGAAAGTGAAGACAAGCAGTTTAAGCACTCTTCTACATCATATATATTGTAATACACTAAGTACTTTTTCGATGTGAATCTCCCTGCTGTTTGATGTGCTTTAGGTTGCACCACAGTTTACCTGCAGAGTACGGATCTTAACTTCCTTCTTTAAGAACCATAAAGAAAATAAATCCAATGGAAGCACGTGAAGAAAGGGGTGGCTGAGTACAAACAAATGTCTACATAACAGAATGACTCTTTGGAGCAACAGATAGCTTTCCTTTTCTTTCTAGGATGTGAATTACACATAATGAAAGTAATGTATACAGTAGAAATAAGAGTTCAGAAGGTATAGTTTTTCTGTGGCTTCTTATGACTCCCTGCCTATGAAGCCTATAAACAAAAAAATGTTTAAGTGAAGTGAATGTTAAAAATATTTGCTAATCTCCCTTCTTATCTATTCATCTACTGATTTTGCTGCCATCTTAAAAATGAGATCTGAGTTATCTGTGGATATCAACAGATAGCCAAGGAGTTTTAGAAAAGTCTTACCTTGAGACAGAATTTTTCTGGCCATTGAATCTTATCATATTTTTTCCTGTCTATAGCTAAATAAGTTGTCTTAAAACTCTATGACTGGTATACAGTATGGAATTCCTGTTGTCGGTAACAATATTTAGAATAACACCATCATTTTACAGATTTCTTCAAGATGAACTCCTATGTCTTGTCTTCTTGATATTCTCATTCCAATTCATGTGGAATTGTCCATCCCACCAAAGAATTTTGTTTCTTTGAACATGAGCATCAATGTGATTCCCAAATATTCCATTATGTTGTTGCTCCATGTTAAGTACAGGGTTTTTAATACTCACTTCCCTTAAGCATTTTCTGTTTATAGGCTTCATAGTTAATTTATATTTATCTGGTTTATGCCTTAGCACTATAGTATATTTATTTACTATTCCAAAAGTACAGATTTTTTTCAGAATTACAGATTTAAGAAGTAATAGAAGGACGTCCCTTTTGCTTGCTATTTAATACATTTGCAATGGTTAACAAGCTTTGATAATCTATGTGGATTTTATTTCTAGGGGGGGTTGGAGGGAAGAACTGGTTTTGCATTATTTTTCTTTCTTTTATTTTTTCCCTTCTAAACACAGCACTGTAGAAAGAAAGGTTAACAGGATGTTCCCTGAATTTATATCCTCATGGAAGGATGCCACAGATTTAGGTGGAAAAACAGAAACTGCATTCCTTTTAAAAGAGTTGGACACTCTGAGGGCCAAAAATAAAAAGGTACAATTGAGATATTCAGATCACAGTATTTGCTCTGTTATGGTTGTCTTACAAAACATACGTTTTAAACTGTTTCTAATTTAGTTTTGTTATTTATTTTAGTGCACCAATCAATAGCTTTCTTGTTATTTTGGATTCTTAGTATCTGCTTAACAACCGCTTCTCTGGAATTAAGAAAATCTTTCATCCTACCCTTTGACCTTTTTAATCAGTGACATAGGTTCTTGCATCATGAGTGAAAACCAAGGAGGACCAAAACCAAGACCAGGATTTCATGAATGAAATCTGGAGCTCGTGCTTCTTTACATGTGATCTAGATAATGAAAGTGCCCTGATACCTCCTCTTTGGTGAGGGGAAGAAAATTCCATCCTACTTGCACACTGCATTGCTTCTAGTGTTAGTAGCAGGTGCATGCACCCAAACCACAGAAGAGTCTATAGTCTTTCCATTAAGTGTCATTGAATATTCAGTGGCAAGCTCAGATATCTGTCCAAGAACAGATTTAGTGAATTCCCAGTAAAAAGAAAGGCCTCAACATGTGAAAGAATACCAGTTTTCTGTCTGGCGATGCACATGAAAAATGGTGCATTTACACCACACTCTCTTCAGGCTGTGTTGTCAGTACTCTTGGTAGGAAATAGGCTATTCATGCAGGCACACCTGCATTATATTCCATGTAATTCTGAGCTTCCTCAGAGAGAAGGACCACAACTGGTGATACCTGAAGAAGAAAATCCTAAATAAAAATGATGGCACACGCATTGCTGTTTGTCTCGTAGAACAAGATAGGGCAGATGATAAAAAATATATTTTAACATTTTTCCTTTAAATAAATAAATATAATTAATTGAACTTCTGTTGTATTGCTTATTGTTTGTATTTTGGGGGTAAGAAACAATTATTTAGAATTTTGTTGTGGTTAAAATAGATGGTTGACTGTTTCATCTTGATAGGAATCTCACTGTCCATTTGTTCAATTCAGCTTCAAGATAAGCTGTCTGAAAAGGACAAGGAGCTGAAGACAATAAAACTGGACTTAGAACTGCAAGAGAGAGCTGCAGAAGCTAAGATTGCAGAAAAGATTGCAGGTACGGTAGGCAAGCGTTTAACAGATGTCTGTATGGCTCATACAGTACCCGCGGTTGCTATATGACGTGGCCTAGTGAATGTTAGCTTTATTTGCTAAAGGAGGGAAGATTTGACTTTTTTTTTTATGTGTGGCTGTTTAGAGTTGCTTAGAAAATAGGTGGCTTTAACATCCTGGTACTGGTATTAGCAGGAGCTTTACCTGTATTCATACTGATTTGGGCATTAAATGCATTGTTAACACCATGTCAATCCAATCACAAAAAGGTTGTTTGTTTTGTTGGAAGGTCCTGAACAAACAAGGGGAAATAATGATTACCAGTGCCTCTACCTTTCAACCAGCAGTTCAAATACCACTTATTGTTTTAGCTCGTTCAGAGCAATACTACCCCCTCCCCGTGTATGGAGATAGTCACACATTCACCTCAACTAGAGACCTGCACTTTTCTTGAAAAATCTGTTCTTTTGGTAGTTAATGAATTTTTCTCTGATGATGGTATGTCTTCAGTAAATGGAGTATATACAAATTCCCAAAATGAAAGGGGTTTAATTTTATAGTTGAAAGCGAGTGCATGCTTATATTTGTTGTTAATTGTTCTTTGGGTAGACATACAAGATTGGAGACAGTTTGTATTTTACAGTTTTGGAAATTTCTAAAGTAATGAAGCTGAGTGTCTTTGTTATTGCAAAGTGACTGTGTGTGCAATGTACCCAGTGGATGAAAAATACTCTGAGGTTTTTTCGCCAAGTGTTTCAAAGAAATTCATGGGACTGCTTTTAGGTCCCTTGCAACCTAGACAGTTCTATGATTCTATAAACTCATCGTATCATTTCTTCATAAATAAAGTAAGCTAGGTAAAATTGTGTCCTCATAGACCATGCATGCTTCATATAGCATTAATAATATTAATACCTGTCCCCAAACTATTGGTGCTGATGGGAAGTGTAACTGTGTTCAGGAAAAATGAGCAGAAAAACTCCCCAGCTGAAAACACAGATGGATGACTTTTCACTTAATGTCAAACTCCTGAGAATACAGTATTCTGTGTATGTTATAGATGGAAGAGAGAGTTCTTAAATTTTCTGTGGTACAGGAAGGGAAAAACAAATCTAATATATATATTAGGAAACAAATTGAAATGCAGGTATAATTTTATTCTTATGTCATTTTATATAAACTGCTTGCTTTATTTTCAGAAGAAAAAAAAATCCACACTGCGTATCATATCCAGCCGCCGAAATCTAATGCAAATTGTTTGGGTCGAATCCCAAGTTTTGTGTTTGTTCCTGGATGTTTGCACAGTGATTTACCTCTGTACCTATAATAGAGAAATATTCTCTTTGATATAGGTGTTCATTGCTTGTTAAAACCTGGAAAGAAATGCGTGTCAAAAGGTGTGTCAAAAACATGTTTAGTTTCATTTTTATGGATAGAGTTGAAATATTTGTTAGTAAATTGTTTTTTCTTATATTACTGTTTAAACTTTCTAATTATTTGCTATGCATAATATTATCTTCAAAATGAATGTCGTGAATATGGCTATAATAATTAATATAGGCGTTCCATTTTAAAAGGAAGAATAAACCAAATTTTAATGAGAACTACAATGTGTAATAAGGATGACCTTTTAAAAAATACCCTTTTTTCTCCTTTTATAAGTTCAGGAAGTCTAAAATCCTTTAAATGCAGAGAGAGAGGGCAAGAAGCTCCTTACTACTTAAGCTATTTGCAAAAAGGAAGCATCGTTAATATTTCATGGGTTTTTTGCTTCCTGTCTTACAGTTCTAAGAATGTTGTCAACTTTGGATAAATGTTTTGAACTTTGGAATGATGTGAACCAAAGTTTTGGATGTCTAGTGTCTCTTTCTCATAAAAGCCTTGGGGAGAGTTCTAATGGACAAGCTGAACCTAATAAAGAAAACTCAGTGTGTTTAAGGAAAAACTTTTTCCCTATGTGTTAAGTCCTTTGAGGAAAGGAGAACACATGCTGCTGTTTTCGTGTTGTTAGTTAATGTTTAATTACTGCAGTGTATAACACATGGTAGAGTGAAGCTTGTAAATGGGTGTTTGCATTTTTATTATTACTAAGTACTGACTTTATGATAAGAAAATGGCTCCACAAAATTATGTTGTAAAATACATCAGAAATGTCATCTACTTTGAGGAATACTACAATTCAGTTTTCAAATGTAACCCTCTAATTGATGGGTTTTACCTAAACAAGTCTCATGGAAAGAACAAAAAAGCTGCAGACAAAGGCCATTTTAAAATGAAGCTACAACGGCCTTCAGAAACAAATAATCCAAAGCTTGTCGCTTTATGATTTTCACTTTGTTCAGATGAAGAAGTGAAGAGGATAAGTGTAAATTTGTGAAACGCTTCATGAGAGAATGAGAACAAGTAGAGTTAAGGCAGAAGATACACACAATGGAAGAGAATGTTTAATATTGTGTGCAGTAAATAACTTATTTTCAGAAGTTGTTTATTTTTAAATCTTACTAACCTGGAAAATGGATTTTAGAACTTCCTTGGGTCCCTATCTCTGTGTGAGGTGGCTATGGCTAAGGAAAATTAGGGAGTTACCAGTTTGTGTTGCAGGCTTTTAAGCATCAGAGACTATTGTTGCCACTGGTTCCTGCTTTTTCTTCATTATTCTTCTGCTGAATATCCTCTCATTATAAGCCAGTGTCAGAAAGTACCATGGGTTTCACTCCCCATCGTGAAGAGAAGAACAGAAAATCAAGGGAAGAGCACATCATGAAAGAACTGGGACTAGGATAATGTAAGGAAAAAGGGGAACATGACATGTGAACTGAGCATGAAGAATAGGCAAATCTTGAAATGTGGGACTGCAAAACTTTCAGATGTTGAACGGAAAAGGCAATGGGTGTGCTCTGTGGGAGCAGAAAGGGAGAAGGAGCACACATCTTCTGAGGACAGACTGGAAGATAAGGATGGAGACATTGCAACGGAGTAAGTCTTCCAAAGAACTAGCAAAGAGAACAGATCTCACTTTGGATGGACATAGTAAGTGACTTCATTTTTGCCTAAAAAAAGAATTATATGGGGGTTATATAGGAACTTTTAGAGGAAAAGAGCTGGTTGAGTGTGAAAATTGTAGAGCATAGTGGTAGACTCTCTAAACTGGAAAAAATATCAATTACTGCAACAAGATATACCATGGAAATACTTTTTTTAATCAGTCAGCTGATTGAGTCCAGCCGTGCTAGGTCTATTACGTGTTGCACGCTGCCTTTATCGCCTGACAACTGTATGAGCATTCTGCAGATGCTCTCTGAAAGACGAGGGTAATGACAGGAAATATGGTGTGGAAAAAGGGAAAAGAAGTACTTTTAATACTGTTGTATACGTTATACAGCTTTCCGTCTCTTGGAAACTATGGCAATATACCTACAATTAAGTCTCTTTTTTCAGGTCAGTTTTTACAAAAATTTTGAAAATTAACATTTGTGGTATTTTAGAATTCTTGAATATGGTATGGAAATGTTCATGAACATTATTTGAAGTTTCCAATAATTAATGAATGCATATGCAATAGTTTTAATAGCAAAAGTGAAAATAAATATCCAAGTGGCTATTAACTTAGAGTTAGTTTGATTTAATATCCCATTAAGTAAGAGGAAATAAGTAATCTTGCCAGTAATAAACTTTGGGTGGCAATAACTTCCAGCACGGAAGAAAAGTATTTTCCATTTCTTCAAAGCTCACTTTAGAGTCCCTTTTTAGATGTTATTTTTCTTTCTTCCATGTCATCCATTAAAGATTAGCTGTGGAAGGTTGGAGCATGGAGAGATTATGAATGACAGAACAACTCCTGCAGAATAATAATCAGTTTTTGGTATTTAATGCTGTTTGACTTTTGCAGACACATTTCTTATTAACCTTTGGTACAAACAGAAATCCAGGTTCCTGATATCTCATGGAGAAGATGAATTCAAGATCCTCTTCCAATTAAACTGAAATAAGGCCAATATTGGGCTTTAGCCAAAAGAACTCAGTAGTTCCCAACCCTTGTGTTTATAAACCTAAATATGAATGATATTTTACAGTTTAAGTAGGTAATGCATATAGTTCCCTAACTCAGTTTTCTGTGCATAATTCATTCGTATATATAGTCTATGTAGTTCTTAGTGATTTTGTCGTATTAATGCTTCATTATGCAAAATTATTTCCTGGATATTTTTTCAAAATATTTCCTGGTAAATAACAGAATTTTTAAAAAAGCTGTAGGATTGGAATCCTTTGTATGGGAAGGTAGATAATCCATCTAAAGAACAGAAAAAAAACCCTGAAGCTGGGGGTGTTGAGACTGAGAACATCTTGGCTTAATTTTAAACAGCTTAATTTGAAACAATGTAACTTTACCTTCAGATTGTCAGAGTTGTGGATTGTCAAAAAGTGGTGTGCAGTTCTTTGAAGTACAATATACGATGAGCTGGCATAGGTTAAAATGTAAATTACTAAGCTGTTTATGGGTGGAGCTTGTATGTAAAAAGCAAGCCAGTTATCTTCTGCATATTTTTATGATTAGTCTGGCCTTTCTTTCTTCCCCACTACAGTCCTAGATGAATATAAGGAATTGGGGTTTATTCAGGAATAAAAAGGTCTGTAAATAATCTGCTTCTTGGGGTATTACAAAAACTTTTATCTAACCTGTCATATTATAACTTGCAAACTTTAATGCAACATTTACATTTTTTCCCCTTAAGTAAATATTCAGGCATCTGCAATTATTCACCGAAAAAAAGTTTAACAGCATTATGGTTTGAATTTTGAAGTCAGATGTGTTTAGTGTATTAGAAACAGAGGCTTAAGTATTGTACAGGGATTGGCTTTCACAGAACTGCCTTTGGGTCTGTGTATAATACTCTCCCCTATTCTTTCCCACTTTATTTTTTTTTTAATTGAATTGGGATCTGAGTACACAAAGAAAACCCTATGCAGAGCTGCCACTAAGCAACTATACCCTTTTATTAAGAACACTGTTTATAGCATTGGAAATGTAGGAGCAGATGAACGCTATGCACCAAATACATACAACAAGCACAAAGCAATAAAGAAGTCACTGTGTTCTATCAGTGTTTGTTCAGATTGCTTTATCTGTAAAGTCACATTTAGGTGTAAATGACTTATAGTCTATAATTCCTGGTATAGACCAGTGAAAACTCTTAAGCAGTTTTCCGATTATATTCTTATCACTATTTTGCTTTTATTTCTCAGTTATAGGTCATAACTGAAAGTAAATTAATGGTAGCTTTCAAAAAAAGAGCTAGGAACTTAAGTTTTCGGTTTCGTAATAGAACATTTCAGCGCTATTTTTAAGTTGATAGTCAGCCCTGGAGCTCATGGTAGTTTGCCATTAAACCTGAATGAGAACTGTGTAAGGGCCTTAGGCTTTGAACATTTCTAGGGATTATCTGCATTTTGTAACATGTATGCGCAGAGACCAATTAATGACACATTTTAAAGGCTTTCATAGCAATGCAGTAAATTTGGGGGTGTTGTTTATTTGGCTATGATAAGATTGACTTCTTATTTAAGAATTGTGAGCACAGTCATTAAATCTAGTAGAAAGACATCTCGGAGGATTTTGATTTCTAAAATGACTGGATAACAAATACATACATGTTTGTATTTCTGTAAGGAGAGCAAGCATATATCCATGCGGCTAAATAAAATTCAATAATAGTGGCCCATCTGGAAATGGCAAGGATTGTTTCCAAGTCCTCCTGTGATTAAACAGACAGAGATGGGAGTGGGAGGAATGGAAGGACTGATGAAAATGAGAAGGCAGGTAGTCATTGTACCTCTTTTCCCTGTATACATCCCTAGTTCCTCACATTCATGTAGCTGCTACTCAGAAATCCAAAGTGAAAACACAACAAAAATCCCTAAAAAGCTTCAGTTAAGCCTCTCTGTAGAATAAATTTCAGCTGATGGTTTTTTCATGGGAGCAACTGAGCAGGATAAACAAGAAGCTCATTACAGGAATTTTGAATTCTAAGTATGACCTGGCCAAGCTCGTTCTTTCATGTTTCTACTTTTCCTTCAGACTAATATACATCTCCAAAAGGCAGAAACCAAAAATTATTCTTTGTTTCATTTTTCTCATGACTTCAACATTCACTCCTATATTAGAGCTGTACACTCATATGAAAAAGAAGTTGAATCATGCATCAAAATTTTTTGTCATTACTATTATTTCAGTCAGTTCTTGAGTATTTAAGATGCTCAGAGCCTTTTTTGTAAAAACGCATTATCTCATTTGTATTTCTTGTTGCTATAATGGTGTGAGTAGCTAGTAAAATTACCTTGAATGTACCAGAATCAATGCCAAAGAAAATCCCATCACCTATTGTTCAGCAACCACCGATCTTGAATACTAAATCTTAAACTGCAAAACCCTGACCTTCTGCAACATTTTGTTGTTCCTAACAGAAAAACTTTGTCACCATGTCTTTTTCTTGGAAGTAACTGATGACTATAACTGGTGCTTGTTACAAAAACAATTAGCAAAATTTTAATTGTACTATTTCTTGGATTGCTTTTTTCTTCACATAGTCCCAAGCCAAAAGCAGTATTTCATCACATCTGTTAATGTCAAATAACCTTGCAAAGTCCAAAACATTGTTGTTATTCCTGTAAAACTGACTTATCTTGAAAGTCAATTGTTATAGTGTTATAATATTAACTGTATCTTCTGAGATAGCGGTGTGGGTAGTGATCTCATCTTTTTCTTATAAGGTCTGGCCTGTATTCTGGATTTTACATTTTTTAATGAGTAATGTGAAGTGATTTCTGCTGCCATAGATGTTTTAAGTCCTAACAATTTCTTCTTTCTTGCCTCTCCTATTCAGTTTTTGTATTTACACAGATGACCTCTAGGAAATCAGCAAACAGACTTTTTTCCTGGGAACTGAGCTTCCCTCCCTTCCCCCAAAGTTCTGTTGTTTGGAAAATCATGAACCACTGTTTAAACTAGAATGATTTCCAACACACCTTCTCATTACTGCTGTATTTTAAAGGTAGTTTAAAAAGTGTAGAAGATAGGTTTGCCAAGAGAATCAGGTTCAACTAAGAAAATATGTACACTGCTTTGACTCAGTAAACTCATACTCGGTATGGTTCATCTTCTTCATATTTACTTTTGCCCATATTAGAAAACAATTAGCTTACTAAACAAATTTGAGTATTTGGGAAGAAAAAAATCTACTTTGAGTCTCTCTCATTTGACTAAGAATTACATGATATTTGATAAGCTTGTTTAAAAATGGACATATCCAAATATTATTGTAAACACCCATTGATTTGTTTTACCTGCAATATAAGTATTTTACTTAGTTGGCTTACATAGTAGCTAATAATATTTGTTAATGTAATTTAACTGCTGTGAACCTTTACTGAACAAATATTGAAATTTATACAAGTCAAAGAAAGAGAATCTCTAATGACTTTTGTAAAAGCTTCCATTTAATAGTTAAGGAGAAAAGTTTATATGACATACCAGATGCAATTAACAGTAGATTTTACATTTAATAAAAAGAAAGAAGCATATGTATTTGCTTTATTCATTCCACCATAATTTGCATTAGAGCTGTGGGTGTTTAATGAGCAAATTCCAGCTAAAATGCTATATTGATTTTCTAAGTGAACTTTGTAATAGCTATCTACCTTACAAAAGCTCTCTGTTTACAATTGTTTTCTTTACTAAAAACTAAAAATGTTTTAGAATTGATGAGTTTAGCATAATGATTCTTTTAAAATAAAGAGCTCTTTTAGAGTATGCAGGGGTTTTAGTTACAAGGAGAAAGATGTTATTAAATTATTCTAAAGCAAATAAAGTTTATGCAACTAAATAGTAATGTCGCATTTGTATATATTACAATGTTTGCAAACATTGGAAAATAATCCTTTTTTCTTCATTTAGCAATATGGGATTTAAATATTTTAACTCTTGAATATCATTGTATGTATATGAATTAATAAATGGCACAATTCGTTTTAGCTTAATACTTGACTTTTCATACTTCATTTTTGTGTGTCATTTTCTTGCTTGAAACATAAGTTCTATAAGAATTTGTGTTTCTTGTTGGTCAGGCCTCAAGATAAACAGGATAGGGTTGGTTGGTGCGCCGCTGGAAAGTCTCCAAGAAAAACCTTGTGGTGTCGACCAGAGCAGCTGGTGACTAAGTAGCTGGATCCCTTTTTTCATTGGATCAGGCATCAAGTCAGTGTGCCAGTATGGGGCTAGTATTTTGCTGGATATGCCATATCTTGACTGGGACTCAGGAGCCTGACTTGTTACTTTCAATTAACTTTTGCCTAGCATTTTTAAGAAGCGTAGGGATGATAATCTGGATATTCTTTACTCCTTTTAATATGAAGGATTTTTACGTCACTGTCTCTCATAGACTTTTCATTGGACAGCTTATACTTCACATACTTTCCTAAATATGACACAAAGTGTTCTGATTTGCTGCTGCATTGCAATCAAAAGGTGTTTGTATTTCAGCGGCTTATTTGAAGAATCTTGTGATCCTTATGGTCCTGAACTTTTACTTGTGACTCATCCAAAGCTCAATGTGAATGGTGAATGTAATTGTTAATAACATACTTCAGACTATCTGCAATTGTATTACTGTTATACTATTCCACATGGTATTAAAAAGAGGAATTCGTAAAATATTAAAGAGTCAGAAATGTATAGTCATTGGATAACAGAAATGTCTAACCTAAATTCACCAGAAGCTTTGGCTGGTAAAGGAATCAGGTGAGTTAGCCTTCTGTAGACCACTAAAATGAGTTAGACGAGGACTTTAAATGTTTTTTAAATTAGTGATTTTTTGCGATCAGTGTCAGTATTGCTACATGATACTGAAATGCCATGTAGCTAAGTTTCTTTTTTTTTCTTTTTTTTTAAACTTAGATCACCATATAAACATCTTACATGATTTTCTACACTCTAACTAATCTGTTTAATGTTTTAATATGAAAAAAATAACTTGCAATATAACTTATAGAAAGAGAAGCAAAATCCAAACACTTGTAATTGATGTGGAAAAATTATAAAATTTTTTTCAGGTATTTGATGGATCAGGTCATTGGGATGTTTACTCCAATGCCTTATTTTAGTGGAAGAATAAGAAAATAGCACAAAAGGGTTGCTCAATTTAAGTGACTTTTCCATAGCCAATAGTTAAAAGACAGTATTTTGTAATGGGCCTTTGAATGGGGGAAGGGTTCATTGTTCAAGACAATTAGCCTCTGGGCTGCTATCAGGGATGGTAAGATTTGAGATAAGCAGGATGTTTAAGTAACTTAAAAAATCTCTTTTGCTGAATGTTTTCATACTGTTATATGTACATTACTTTGGTTTAAGGACAAATAAGCAACAATCTGGTTTTAAAATGCCTTTATAGTCATTATTGCCACAGGCTATAGTTCCTCAGAGAGGGAATTGGATATACCAAAACACAGTCCCTTTTAAGTGTAGTTTTATACTCAAGACCCATTGTAGCAGTCAGCAAGTTGTGGTTTTCCACGCTAAGGTGGCGACTCAAATAGAAGATAATTAAATTGGTGTTTGTTAAATTTTCTGTACCTTTCAAGAATTGTGTTTCTGATGCTGAATAGCTTTTTTGTTTGTTGGGACAAAAATTGTTACATCTCTGGCCTGATGACTAGGACCTCAGCTCCTCTGCGGATTTTTGTGAGGAGGGACTGCACTCCCAGAAATGCCACTTAGACTTTCCCTGTCTTCTTTTGTCCAGTCTGCTGTTATTGTGCAACATTTTTGTAGGCCTGCAAAAAATGCTTCCTTACTCATCAGTAATGCTCTTCTCCCCAGCTTGAGGACAAGAAGATTGCTTTTCTACCTTGAATATCTTCCTAATTCATCTCTCTGCATTCTTTTTCTGTTCATCTTCTCACTCGTCTTTGCATCTCTGGTTATCTGAGCTGATTGTAAACTGTACTGAAACTTACCACTTTTTGTATTTCAGTTGGTTGGGTTGTTTTGGAGTCTTTTTTCGGTACTGATAATGTGTATTTTGTGCCAGCAATATAGCTGCTACCAAAACATACTTCTATGTTCCTATTGTTCCATTCTGTGAAGAACCATAAAGTGTTTTAGGTCATATTACACTGTGAAGTTTTTGTACAATAATGTATAAAGGTGAAGTACAAGTAAATTAACCTATAAAGGCAACAAAGTTGATATCAATTGAGGCAAGAATGGAGGGGGATAAAAGCTCTAGTTTAAAGTGAAGAGGAAGCCTTTCTTTGAGATCTCCACTTAATGACATGAGCAGTGGTTCAGAGAGGAGCGGAGTTCTGAAGGAGATAAGGAAGCCAAGCAGCAATGGGTTAATACAGAAGGTTCTTGAGAAAAAAATGCGAAAATTCGAAAAAGACTGTAGTAAGGTGTTAGGAGACAGTGGCTAAACACCAGCTCGGCAGACTAGAAAGGGAGCATGGAGAATTCTGGAACCTACAGACCTCAGTTGAGTTTTTGGAGGTACCTGTGACAATCAGAGAGGTATAGACCTCTGTCTTGGAGTGACAGGAGTCTTACTATGGCATTCTGAAAGTCCCTAGATGTTTCGACTGCAGGGTTTTATGATGACTATGAGGAGAGATTTGCAGTATTGCAGAGGGAAATGATGAAAGTATGAATAAAGATTTTAGTGGAGGCAGGGTTGAGGTAAGGATTCTGGCGGTGTGCCAGAGATGGTGTTAGACATATTGACAGGGGAGAGGCAGGAAGAAAATGTAAGCTCGAGATGAGGAACGACTTGAAGGTGTTAGTTTGCTCCGAAGGATAGACAGTAAATCTTAGTTTATTGGCACCTAATGCTCCAAGGTCCATGTATGCCATAACAGATAATATAACAGTATATTGCACAATAAAGTAAAGGCTTGGCAGAGAGAGATGCCAGCTGTGCCACTCTTGTGATACCAGAGACAGACTATGAAAATATTAGAATTTTTAATATTTAATATCAGTGTGCCACCCTGATAGGAAGCCGTGTGATGGTAGAAGTAGAATGGATCGTTGCTTTTAACTGTATGTCCTAGAAGAAACCTACTAGTGTCTCATATGATTCTGAGCTTTAAGTATTACTTTTCCATTAAGCAAGAATTCAGAATGCAAAGCAAATCCCTTCTTTGCCCTGTTTGATTATACAGGGGAGAATTTGAAAGCATAGCTTTATTTCATTCCTTAAAGTATTCACTTTAGCAATCAACAACAATTTAGTGTTGTGTCTGAAGAGTAATATAGACCTTATCCAGAGTAATCTGAGGTCAGTGGAGAAACGTTAGTTTTAGGAGATGCTGGCAAAGGCCCATGTAAGTGCATCTAATGGTGTCTTTCCCTGTCAAACTTACTTGTTAAACACACCGGTTGCTTTTGCAGCTTTGGTGGAAGAAGTTTACTCTGCTCAACGGGAACGTGATGAAGCTGTCATGGCAAGGCTTAGGTTAGCCAACGAAGAGAGAGATGAAGCATTTCTACGAGTCCAGCGTTTAGAAGAGACTCTCAAAGAGTAAGTATACATTTCCCACCTTGTGCAAAAAAGGTTGATGTGTCACTTTGTGACTGTCACAAACTGCTCGACAGTGGTTATATAGGAAAACTTAGCACAAACTTCTCTATGATGAAATACCAGTTTAGTGCTAGTCTTACTGTGCCATTGGTTAATTTGTTAGCCATCCTATATGACTTCATTTTTCTCTGGAGACTGAGAGTGAGGTGAATAATTTTGATCACAAAAGTTACAAATATAATCAAAAGCTTTGGTATTGATTTATTCAGGGACAAATAAGATGGATGTGATGTTTTATAGGGATCTTTCGACATGGAGTACCAGAATGTCAGTCAGAAGTTGTAATGTATAGGAAATCAATCAAGGCCTTAAGCCCACTAGACATTTTCTTCAGCAAAATTTCTGCTAATGGTGTGGGTGAGGTAGTAAAAACATATGGTTTTTTTCTTATCTTTAGTGTAGCAGCGGTTTGTAAGGCAATAAGGGTATAATTAATACTTCATAGAGTTTTATGTATGCCATGTTAGCACAACAGAAATAGGCAATCTCATGTTAAATAAAAATTGTTAAGTCAGGAGAGGAAGATAAAGAACAGTTTCATTTCTCACTTTGTGATATAAGTAGCTTTGAAGCTACAATTTGCCTCTCAATGTAATCCTTCTCCACCTGAGTTGTGATCATCTTGGTTGCCATCCATTGTAGTCCCACAAAGGATAGTCCCCAAAGTCTAGAGTGGCTGAGAAATTTCTCCTATATTTCTGCCAAGAGAAATACAAAGCAAACAGAGAAGTTTCTCATGGTGGGAGACTGACTAGGTGCAGTTGTTAGTTAACTAAATGGCAGGCAACTATGTTTTAAATAATTGATTCTATTAAGAACACCCTTTCCTCTTTATGGCAGAAAACCAGTCATCTTCTTTTGGGTATTTTTATAGGTAAGGGCAGAGAATGTTATCTAAATACATTTCAGTAATCTGCACATAGTTTGTGCACCACTAGTCTGTGGAATTTACAAGTTGCTAGAGTTTGTCACAGCCTGTAAGTATGACTCAATAGCAAGATTAGGAGATGCCTTTCCCACAAGTATTAGTGCACAACATGTTAGAGTTAATGTCTCTACAGAGCCCATTCTAGGTGTACGTGCATCTGAAATCTTGCTCTGAGCAGCAATCTCTGAGGAAATTACAAATGTGCTTTGCATTCCCCTAAGAGGCATCATAACTGTGAGCCTTACTCCAGTCTTTCCAATTTCGTCACTCTTCTAGTTTTGTATGTTCCAAGAGTAAAGAAAGCAAGAAAGTTTTGTATGGCCCCAAAAATCAAATGAAATTGTCCATAAGCTGTTAGCATAAACTCAAGATCTTTAGGGTTAAAGCACTCAAGTCCTGCAGCAAATTATTCTGTTCAACAGACCTAGTCAATGACTCTTGGGTTTCGGGAAGAAGTCACTGGTAATTAAGTGCAAGAGGCATATTGCTGCTTTTTTCTGCAGTGGAATCCATAGACACACGTGTGGCTGATCTTGGCACACGTGAATCTCTCAGAGCACCATCACTTGTTTTCCCTTCAGCCCCTTCTGTCTGCTTCACTCACGTACTGGAAGACCAACTCAGTTTTAAGCATAAGGATGAGAAAAGAGAAGAAACTCCATTTCTTGGAGAACACGCATAATACCTTCCCCAAAACATGTCATTGCAGAAGGCACTGGACACACTGGTAATGACAAAAAAGGTACTTTCTCCAAGGAGAGGGTCAGTAACTCCCTTGGCTGATAGCTTGGAGCCAAGTTATTACACCTTCTTGCTATCATTTAGAGAATAGCAATTGTTATTGCTGTCATCCACTTGGGTGCTCCTTCTGATGCTTTATAGACCTGATACCCTGATGCCATTCATAGTCTCAGAATTGGAGTAGGAGATTTCCCTGTGGAGAGCACCAACCCAACAAAGTAAAAATTGTGATGGGCTAAGCAGCTACTTTTGGTTCAATATCTGATATACATTTGTCTCTGCCTAAACTGGTGAGCCATTGTCTGTAGCTAGTGTCTCTTACTGTATATTCTGTAAGCGTGCAGGTCAGGCTTCAGTGTGATACTTGCTGTCATGACAGCCAACACCACATGACTAGGGACAAAAGCACTTTAATTCAAAAAAATTGTCCTTGCCAGTGTACTGTAAGATCATAGTTTCAGTATTTTCCAGGATATCCTGTTCAGCCTGGATATGAACAACCCAGAGTCAACCCCACTAGGACATTACTTTTTTCTTTCTTTTTTCTTCTTTCTCTTTATTCTAAGTAGTTTATTACTGGCTGAATGGAAATTTTTTGGAGTTCGCCTCACCACTCCTTTGGAAGGACGTGATGAGATGAGCCATGAGGGACTTGGTTTATTTTATTTAATTTTTGAGTGTCTTCTGGAATCTTGGAACTTTTCCAACTACCACCCTTAGTATTTTCTTCCTGATGCTGTTTGTTCAAAAGGTCAAGTTCTCTGTCTCAGACAGGGAGTACATAGAGGTTTGGGTTTTTTTAAAGAACATTGGTTACTTGTGCCACACTCATCAAGTTTTAGAGCACAGGTCACTCCTTCCATCTGCTTTGGACTTACTCCAATCAGACATCTTTACAAGAGGGCAATATTGAACAGCCTGCCAACCTTTATCGAATGTTTTAATGCTTTCTTTAAATTAGCAGCTGGAGCAATTCTGTTGTTATTATTTAACTGTAACAACCAAAATTCTTTTAGTCCTGTTGGCCCTAGGGGTTATAGTAGCAGAATGTGTGTAGAACTGGGGGGAAGAGGAATCCTTGGATCATGAGAGATCTAAGGGACACTTATTGCTTGTGCACAGCACAGGGAGAGGCAGCAGTGTAAATAGACAACTCTGGATGCTGCTGCTTAAAAAAATCCTGTCACCTAAGGAGTTGTATGTACACCTACAGACAGATCCCATGTGGCAGTAGTATGCTGAAAGGCTACACTTAACTGTAAAAGTTCCTGTTCTTTTTCCCACTCCCATTTCTTCCGAAGGTGTCATGCTTACCCAGCCTGTTGGTCGGCTGGGTGATTTTGTTGACCCAAACTTTTAGCAAGGTAGAAGTCCTCTGGAGAAGCCGGGTCAGTCCTACCAATTTACTTTGACAAATACCGTTCCTTTCATTGTGAATACAAACTAGCCACTGATCCATTTTTAAGTCCCACATGAAGTGGCACTTGGAGCAACGTAAAAACCTAAAGCAGGAATTCTACAAGGAGCGAAGTCAAGGAGACAGTTCTGAGAATTTGGACATATAATATGTTTGTTATTTTATGATTTGTGTTACTTTGTTAATACAATTCAAACCAAGCAAAGGTTAGCTTTTACTTTGTTTTGTTTAGTTCTGATGCTGACTGTATATGTTGGAGTAGTTACTACTTGTGAATTCCATATAAATATACCAGCCATTGTACACTGGTAGTACATTCTGAATTATTTCTTTGTTATCTAAAGAATTAAACTCTGTACTGTTTGATTTACTATGCCTTATGTATTGTTATCTGGTAAAACTAATGCTTTAATGTAAAAGGTGCTAGTGTGCTGTCATTATGCTCTATGATGTTTGCTAGCTAAAGTCTCGGCTTCAGAGCAGCACCTGTCACAGCACTGTTTAAAAAATGTGTGATGCTGTTTAGTAGATGTTTAATGGTACTGTATCAGTCTTTTGAAATATCATATGCTAGTGACAGGCCTATTTTTAGTAGAAGTCGCCATTAAGTCAGTAGCACTGGAGTGGTAAGGTAACTTTAGTATTCTCATTTTTCCAGACAAGAGGTCTTTTCCATTTCAAAATAGACATAGGTGTTTGTCCCGGTTTGAAGATAGATAATATGCTGTCCATATAACTAACCTTAAGTAAAATAAAATGCATACAATCCCATTTATTAGATTTTTGTGTTATCACTCACTGCTTTGTACAGCCAGTGTTCAATGCTGTATGACTAAATTCCTCATATTACCTTTATATTTGACAGGTCAATATACGTTCTGTTGAACTAAAAAGGGGGAAAGTGTTGGGGCGGGGGGGAAGGAGGTGGGGTGCTCCAGAATTAAATAGGGGCCTTGCAGAGAATTGAATTAGCTTGCTGTTTTATGCAGGAAATAAAATCAAACCATTTTTAAGGAAACTTCTACTAGGTTTTTTTCCATATTTTGGAAGAGTGAGGTGGAAAAAGAATTACTTTAAAATGGAAAAAAAAAAATCTCCACAGAAGTCCTGTCCTGTTTCATTTGGGATGCAGTAAAAACAACAAAATTACAACGTCAGGTAAAAGTTGTAAGCCCAGAAATAAATAAAATAAGAGCATCAGTCATTTCTATCACTGGGGAACTTTCTTCATCTAAGCACATATGAACAATTGATCCTTGTAGTCATATATAGCAGTAAACATTAATAACTTAACAGTCTGAAGTCAGTGCTGAAGATATGGAGCATTATTGAAAGATGGAGTCGAGCAGGTGGCACTTTAATATGTTCAGTGTCATGGTTGACTCTAAAGACTAGTAGAATGAAATTACTTGAGGTTCTAAAGATTTAAAAAGCGAACTCATTTTGCTGCACTAAGGAAATGCTACTGATCAGGCTTTCTGTGTCCCTTTTTTCTAGGCTAGAAAATATTAACCCTGAAGAAAATGACATGGTAAGCCATTCTCTGAGGAGATTTCTTGATGTCAGTCTTATATCTTAGAGGCTTAAGTTCAATTGAGTGGGTTTCAAGAACTAAGATGTGGGAAAAAGAAGAATTGACACACTAATAATGTACATCTTTGCTGCAATATGAAAATTCAATAACTTCACTCAGTCAATTTACAATTCACATGTGCCTATTAATTAAAACCCTATATTAAATAAAATATATTAAAACTTCATGTCTGACTAACATATAATGCTGTTGGTAGACATTACAGGAATTACTGAACAGAATAAACAATGCAGACACAGGGATAGATATACTGAAGAATGGAGCTATAATTCTGAATCGAATACACAGGACCAAAGAACGTAAAAAGAAAATAATAGCTGAGGAAATGAATGCAGTAATAGAACAACGGGATGCTGCTTTGTCTCAAGTAAGTCTCTACAAGTATATAATCACTCAATACCAAATTTCTTTTTTTCTTTTTTTTTTCCTTTTTTTTTTTTTCTTTGCTTTTGGGGAACAAAATTATTTCGTTTATTTTTCTCTGTTGAAAATATCAAAGAGAAGCCTTATAGTAAATGGCTGATTAATGATCAACTGTTTCTTCATGGTAGTAGTTCCCATTGAAATGACATTAATGCATTTCAGGAGAAAAGTTATTTTTGTTTTTTTTGCACCTGATCACTAGCTGTCTCCTTTTTTAAAACAAAAATAGTTTTCAGTGCATTGACCAATGAAAAAAAGATATTAAGGACTTAGTTTTGCTGTATGCTGTATTGGTATAATGCATTCAACAACAGTTAACTGGGACTCAAGGGTTTGTAAACGGCAGCAAAAATATACGTTAAAGGAAGATAACGGTACCACATGCAACAGTGCAAGCAATTCATCCCTTTGTTGCTTTACATTCATGAGATAAAAATCAGCATGTGGTCCTTGGCTCTCAAAGTCTTACACTTCTGCAACATGACTTGAAAGAAGCTGAGATCCTTTTTCTGCTCAGATACTCAATCCCTGCAATTTCCTATTTTCACAGAACAATCTGTCTTCAACCCCTTCCCCATGAAGAGATTCCCCTTGCTTTTCTCATCTCGTGGAAGAGCTTTTTTGTTTTGGTTTTCCTCACGGTTAGCTTTCCTGGATTTAAACCTAGATTTAGCTCAATAGGAACAGGCTGCAGGGAGAAGTCATCCAAGTAAGGAATATATCTCCTGGGAAAATACAAGATTTTTGACTGGATGAAACTCCTTATGTATTCATCCCAGGCAAGAAATTTTATCTGACTCTTCCAATACTGAAAAGTTAGATTTTTAATGTGAGTTACCAAAGTTAGCCCACATCTAACTAATTTCTGTTAGATTTAGTCAGGTTTGTGATCTTGAGTGGTATTGATAATGTTGATTGAATTTATGCTGTATTGAAAAGTTTCCTGGTAAAAGAGTCTTTTCTACACACCCTGTAATTGTCTTTTTTTTTTTTTTTTTTGCAATTGTTGTTTTTGCATTCTCTCCTACTTTAACCTTGAAAGCCCCATCTGCCTGCTGCTTAAAATATTTTGTGTGTCTATCCAGTATGCACTGCAAAGGATGTTAATGCTGAAAGTTGTTAATATTGGAACTTTACTTTTTCAGACTACTTTATTTTGCTTTTATAATAACGATGAGCAGCATAGCTATTGGGAAACATCCAACAGTCCTGCCAAAAGTTTGTGCTCTTTCTTCTTTGCACAGGGCATTTAAAAGTGACCAGCTTACGAGAAAAAAGCTTTCAGGAAAAGACAAAGATCTTTTGATACTTTTATTTTTGTTTTGCCAGTTTTTGCTTTTTTGTTGAAGGGGGACTTTCAGGAATACTTGGACCATGAAACTTTTATGAGTGCCAGAAATGTCATTGTAGGGCATTTTAATATACATTTTAATTGAATTGATTTTTAAGCTGCCTGTTTAAGGAGTAATCTTTTCCAAGTAATCAGTTTGGAAATTAATAAAGATAATTATTTTATATAGTAATGTCTCATGTGCTACAACCAGCAAAGCTATCTTTAGGCTGTCAGCAAAAAGTACAGGTAATGTTAAGTAGACAGTGCAGCTGAAAAAATAAATGAATAAAATCAGAAATCCCCTCCGAATGGAAATTTAAATATTTGGTATTAAGCTGTACTACTGTGATGCCGTTTGCAATTTATAATACCATTGTTTTAAATTAATTATTATTAATAGAACTCTGTTGATCATGTGTTGTGTTTTCACATACGTGATGCTGGTATGGCTGTAACTCTTGACTGTAGAAAATAGGTCCTTGGAATTGCAGCTACCTGCATTTCTCACTTGATGATTCCTTGGGAATTCGTACTGTACTTGAATTATTAGTAGTCTTTTGTTAACATTGCAATAGTGGTAGTTATTACAGTGCTAACAGCAAGAACAATAGGAGAGGGATTCCTACATTAGACCACAAAGGGACTAGCTATAATTCAGGGGATGTATATGCTTAGCATAACAAATGCAAATTATTGGAAGTAAGATCTGAGGTCGCCTCAGGCATTCATAACATCTGCAAGTTAAAATCTTTTTCTTTTTGATGGAGGTGACATCAAATATGGGGGGAGGGGGGATTGGTGAAAGCAGGATGAGACAAAGCACAAATAGAGGAAACTGTAGCCTACAGTGGCTATCCTCTGGAAAAGGCATTTTTAAAGTTCAGAGGTCGCTGGGCAATGGAAGTTAAATGCTTCATGACACATTGTGCGAACACCATGTTGCTCTGGTCCAGCTTGCTGTTGTGTGGTGCTGGAGACAGCAATGTCATTCGAGTGACCACCATAACTGGTTCCATATGACAAAAAAGTGCCTATACAATAATAAGGGTTTGGACTGACTGTGTTTAATGAAGCTGCATCTGTTATCCTTCTTTATGGTTTTCTTCACAATATCCTGGCATTTGATGTTTGAGCACAGTGCATATAAGTAGTATCTAGTTTTTTGGGTTTTACTTGTAGGATTTCTGATTTTTCTCAGTAACAAAGAGTAACTCAAAAGCTTTCACAGCTCAAATGCATTGCTTTGATTTCAAGTAAGGAATAGATTACATTCCTAGAGAATGGAATTCTATAAACTTTGTGTTTCCTATGACCAAATAAATACAGATTACTTTCAGTGAGCCTTTTAAATGCAGTTTTTCAATACTTTTTCTGGTAGTTATACTATTAAGTTGCATTTAACTGGACTGCTGTTGCAGCATACTTGACAATGGTTAGCTAGTTGTGATTCTTCTATTTGAATTTTGCTTGAATAATTTTTTTAATTCACTTTTTTTTAAAAAAATGAAGAGCACTGTCCATGCCTTGGAAAGGTCATGAAAATGGTCTTTTCAGCTGTAACACCCAAGAACTTCTGCATATTTTTTTTGAGATTTCAAACATGAATGTTACTTCTTGCTAGGAAGCAGATAGAGGCACTTCTATCACTGTATTGAGCTGCGTATGTGTATGTAATCTTAGATCATTCACTAGATTGCTGAGCAAATATGCAAACTACTTTTTGTATGTGCAAAAACAAATAAAATGGTATAAACTCAAATATTTGATACTACTTTTAGTATGTATTTTCAAGTGAATAAAAAACAAACAACTAAAGCGTGGCTAAACATTGACATCCATCTTCTCCTGTACCAACCCCCTTAAAAAAACAAACTCAACTGTTTGGTTGTATTTGCTAAGGTATGTTTGTTAGTGAACAGATATTGTGTTATACTGGAGAGCTTGAGTCTGTTTTATAACTGATTCTTTAAAAGGAAAACGGAGAAAGATGCTGACTGTCATGAGAAATAAAACATCAGTTTCTTGTCTGTAATGTTCGGGTTTGTCTTAACCCATTCAAGGAAAAAACTTATTTGTCCGTACTAGAGTTCTGCCTTTCTTCAAAAGTCTCTCTTGCTTGAGTAATCCAATTAGTGACAGACATTTAATAATGATTACATATGGAATAGTCATATTGTGCGATCTTCATAAAATACTTTTAAAAAGTGGTTTCCAGCAGGAGGCAATACAGTGCAATGTCTCAAACTAGCAACCACCTACTAACCACATCACACTTTGTGGACAGGAATGTTAATGTGTTAAGGGGTTGGCAGCTGAAGCTGAGGACTTGAGTAAGTCATTACAATTACTTTTCTTCTGGTCTAGAGAAGAAAGGGGACCTTTTAGTTGCTACAGCTTGAAGGAAGCAATTTTTTAAAGCTAAATAAGAGATGGCTTACAGTTCAGGAGAATGTGTGTTTGATGCGTTTTCAGCCTTAATATAGAAATAAATATTTCGTAAATAATTTTTAATTTGGAACAGTCAGTTCTATACAGAGTTTTAAATATTAAAGGTATAGAATTTGTTGTTAAGGAAAAACAGTGGTTTCGTGGCTGGCAAAGTATCGTCTCCAATACACTGATCTTGAAGCAATAACATAACTGGCAAGCAAACCTGGTTTTACAGCTTTGAATAGTTTGATCACATCCTGCTGTGCAGGAACATGCTTATGACTGTTCATGTAAAAAATTGGCACGCACCCAGTTGCTCATCTGAGGCAAGTTTAAGTATCTTTCCCCATTTTGAGGCAGTTTGGCAGCCGGCAGCAGTTTATCGTCATTGAAAACAAAGATGAGAAGCGCTATGCTTGACTGCCCATCATTATCAGTTTCGACTAATGACTAATAACTGGTAAATGTCTATGCGTACAAAAAGCCAGCTTCTTGCTAACTTTTTTTTTTTCATTCTGCTCAAGCAATTTCCCTCCTTTTACACCAAATAAGGTGTAGAGCTCTGTGTTATCTGTGATTCACAGAGCATTAAGGCATTCTCAGCACACATGAGTGAACAGATCTTACTGAAGTAATAAATGCAAGAGCTCTATGAAGTGTAAAAACAACAAAAGCATATGTAAAAGAAAAAAATTACTTGCAGATCTTGGGTCTTTAATTGGGGAATAGTCAGGTGACTGGTTACAATGCCTCATGGCTCTCTTATCTTAGGATAGAGATGATCGTGATCCCTTTGCAACTCAAACCACAGTTTGGGATGTTATTTTTAGTAATTTGAATTAGCAGTTCAGTTTTGGTGCCCTTTGACACTTCCTGGTCAAGGATACCAAACGAGTTCTTGGGTGGCAGGAGAACATTTGACAGTGTCCTCCTGGCTGCTGTGCCAGGATGCTTCCTCTGCTACCTTTTCCGTTTTGCCACTGATATTTGGGAACAGGAAAAGGAAAGGTAGAACACTATATTCACAGTTGTTTGTGAACCAGGCAGCTGCTGTGGGCTACTGATGATTTTGGTCACAGGCTTATTTGAGGAGGGAAGTGAAGGTAAAGGGGACGTTTATTGTAATTTGAGGATCTAAGGACCATGCTGGTTCACTCTTATGTCTGGTTTCCTTTGGGCAGGCAACAGCAAGTTCCTGTTGTCTTCGTTTGTCGTGCTTTTCTCTAAGAGGTAGCAGATGAACAGGCACGGGGAAATTATTTGCCAGCAGGATGGTTAAACCGAGAGAGAAAGCAATAGGGATATGGAATAAAATATAAAATAGATTTTTTTAAAAAACAAAATTAATTTTGAGATATAACACTAAAAGTTGCACTGTGACTTCAGGGAGAAAAGAAACAAGAGTTGAAGAAATGGTTGTCAGTTTTATTGGTACTCACATCAGTGGCCTCAGATAAACCTCACAGATGTCTCTTCTTTGGAGGTAATGCTGGATAAAAGGGATCCTGAAGTAAGATCACAAAAAGCCAGTTATATGAGTAATTGTTGTGATTAGCCATGTTAATTTTCCATTTGATTGTGTTGCACTGGAATGGTGCTTTATAATGTCACATTTCATTTCCTGTGTTCCTAAATAAAGATAATCCTTTGAAAGTTTGACTAAATCCATGTTTTAGGAAGTCCATGTTATACTGAACCAGTAACTGCTGTAGTTGGGAGGCATGGAGTAAAACCATTGGGAATGATGCTGAAGAGTATCAAGAATCTTTTGCATCTCACAAAAGGACAGGTTCTTCCCTACTTGGCTGCTTGCTTCTCCTAAAAACAAACTCAGGTTCAAAAATTATTATAATTCTTTACTTTCTGAGATGACTAGGTATGCTCTGTCTCTCTACCTCAGATATACTTGTGCTAGCTGGAGCATGAATATTTTCCAGGGAATACTCAGTTAAATATTTGGCTACATTCAGAAGGTGCTTAGGGTATTTTTTTTCCCCTGAAGTAGGAATTTTAGTCCACTGGAGACTAAAATAGAGAGTAAACTGGCCAAACAGAATCCTCATGATATCTTACATTGGGATTTCTGATTTGGTAGAATTTTCACCAAAAGAATAACATCTTTTTAATCTGTCATCATGGTGTGCTGTTTTCTTTGATCACTGTATGTAACTCTTTAGTTCTCTAGGCATTAAGAAAGCTGAGGAGAGGTGAGATGTTCAGAAAGGATGATAGGAGAAGATTTGAGGACATTACACATCTGTGTCAGTTGGGCTTTTGCATTGATGTAGCAGAGGTTGTGATTTCTCTGTAGGCAGGTATCTGTTATTGGGGCATGAAAGTCCCTTTGATTTCACTGGAGTCAACGTTTCACTAGTGAAAGTGAGTATTCTGCAGCTTACTCCTTAGTTTGACTTCAGCAAGGCTTTGGTTGCATGAGGTCTTGTAGTTTTTGAGATAATGCTTCTCACAGCTGGTAGTGCAGGTCAGCTGGTAGGTCACGAGTGGGAGGGAGAGGAGGATCTGAAGGAAATTACCTGAAGGAGCTCTTAAACCAAACTTTTGTATTTAGTCCATGAATGCTAAGTATGAGTAAATATGTTAATGTTAATGCAATGTTTCCTTGAAGAGAGGGATTACGGTTTGTCTTTTTGAACTTCTGAAGCAAATTTTTAATTAATACTACATTTCTTCTTTTTGCTGCCATAAGGTTTTGGCTGAGCAATGCCCTGAGACACATCATTGTTTGCATTGTTAAATCACCTGTTGTTCCTCTGCAAACAGTATGTTGTGCAGAATTCAGAAAATACATGTCTGCATAGTATTTGAGGGCATGATCAAGCTTTGTGTCTTTAATTGTAAACTTTAATGAATTTCCAGTTGAACATTCATCTTCTCTTCAGTACCTAGAAACTCCTCACCACTTTGAAAATGACAGTAAATTTGCATGCAAGCTTGTTTGATTAATTGCTATTTGACTCATCTATCATGGTGCTAAGCTCTAGGTTCACACAGCTTAGTCTTCCAAACCAATTTCTAGAATTAATTTAAATATTTAATGTCAAAACCCTAGGATGAAAGCAAGGAAAAATGTTTTGTATGCTTATTGATCTCTTGTTTCAGTACAACAATGCACAGAGGAAATTTCCAATGTGATACAAGCAGAATTCAAACAATATTCCCTCTGAAGAGACTGATTCACTGTGTATGCAGTAAATTCTATAGGTACCAAAACTATTAGAGGTACCTAAAGTGTTTTCCACGATACTTAACACTTCACACTTTCAAGTTAGGTACTGAGTATTGAATCAGATTTCGGTTTTCTTACCTGTTGGATAAAATGTCTCTGATTTTCTTAAAAAATTAAAAAAAAATAAAATCAATCTGTGTGTTTCATATTAAAAGCTGGTTTTCTTAGGCAAGTTTCTGTTTCTGCAAAAATACTTTGTTATTTTGGATACCCAGATGAGTTTGCATAAAAATTCTTTTGACAGGTGAAAACCAAGATTTTTGTGCTTTATATTTATATTTAATGGGGAGCCTGAACGGGTTAATATGACAGACTTGTGTGTTCATTTCCCTCCTTGCTTTTACCCACTTGCCATTTCTTGAATATTCACAACTGCAACTTTGTGGTTGATTATGTCTGTATTAGCAAGTAGTGTTTACAAATAGGAATAGATCTGGAGTAAAAAATAGTTCTCAGCATCTGACATGCACATTAACATGTTTTGGCGCGGAAGAGGTTGCATTTTTTTTGTTTTAGGGTTTTTTGTTTGGTTGGTTTTTACTTCGGACTAGCTGTAGTCGAGTCCTATGAACTGAAGACTCATTTGTGTCAGAATGCGCTAGGTGCATTCCTGGACGTAGTTTGCTTTAATCAAAAAAGGGATGCAGTTCATGTTCTCAGTTAGCACTCCATGGTGCAAAACTCAGCCTAGGAAGTAGAGACAGGTGAGAGAGATTGGAAATTGCAGCCCCCATGCAAACTAGTGTGCAAATTGTGTTTCTTCAGTGAAAATTTCTGACAGTTATTGAGAACTTTAGATAAAAAGTTCAAAACTTCATTATTTATAAAAATGGAAAAAAATCCATTTAATCCAAGAAAACATTTTTAAAATTGGTTACATAAAGCTTTGCTAGTGTATTACATGAAATTAAGGATAAAAATAAGATGACTTCAAGAAGGAGAACCAGATTTATTAAAAAACAATAAAAAAAATAGGTAAAGGGAAGTATAAGCTATCAGTGTTCTTGGAGAAAGTATTCCAGTACGTTTGTATTCAGCATTTTCACTTGAAAATTTTTAGACTACTTTATATGCAGTCTTTTCTGGTGAAGATTTTCGACCTGTCCACAAGACATAAATGAACTTGTTTCCTTCAAGGAGAAATAGGTTTCAAACTAGTAGCGTAGATCACAAATAAAATGACACACAGAATATAAAGTTTGGATTTAATTGGGCAGTGAAGATTTCTCCAAAGAATTGCAGTCAAACTGTGTTGCTGATAGCGCCACTACCAAGACATCAATAGTTGACTGAGAATATTGTGGAACATGGAGCTAAGAAGAATGAATAGTCTGCTTTCTGTTGACATTTTTTTTCCCAAATTTTTTCCCTAAAGTGAAATATTCGCTTATCTTCTAGCATTGCAACAGCCTCCACCATCACCCTTGTGATTCAACTTGTGTGTTAAGCTGTAAAGATAGGTGGTGAGTAAGGAAGCTTTTGCCTAGCGGTAACAGAGGACGTAAGGAAAATTATTGTAATAATGACAAGCTGACTACTTATTTTCAGCAGAATGTAGATGATTTTGACTGAAATGTAGGACAATAAACATTTTGGTTGCTTCAATTTCCTTCTAGGTTTATAATTGCTTTATATATATAATATTGCTGATTTATAATTATAATAATGAACAGGTAACAATTACCACAACGGCAATTTTTCCTCTTTCTTTGGTCTGGACATAGTGTTCTTTTTTTCAGTTGTGAAGCCAGTAATTAATTTCTGGAAGTCTGCAGGCTTAATGAAGTTATTTTACATATTCTGGTCTAAAATTTGTAGTGGCCCTGGCAAAACAAGAAAATCTATCAATATTCTCTTTATGAAATAAAGATTTCACAGTAGCCTTAACTTATCCATGTCTCATTCACAAGTATGCCTACGTTTGTGTGTTGTATGGCTTTACTGTTTTGTGTTTCAGATGGTGAGTATCTAGGATTTACCCTCTTTTCCATGTTTTGTTTATTCACTGTTAATTATTTTTCAAGCTGAGTTGGTTGAGAACAAAAAAAATTTATCTTCCATTACCCTCTATTGCAAATGAAGGACAGGCTTTCCTATTGCGTGTGATCTGAGTGTGACTGTAAGATGCTGTTGTCAGGGAACCTGTTAAGGCTTTCTCATGTTAATGTTTTGTTGTCATTCTTTTCAGTAGTGTTTTTGAAGTATTTATTGTTGCGTGTGCTCTGGGTATACATGAAGTCAGCACAAAAGATCATATTGTGATTTATAGTTTACTTTTGTTTTGAAAATACTTTTTTAAATGACACAATTCAAATATGTAGAAATATGTAAAGGTCCTTAAGGAGCTGTGATTATGTAAAAAGTATTATACTTTTAGCTATAACAAAAAAAAAACCAACTGGATGAACAGTATTAAATCATAAAAGCATGACAACTTTTTGCAATTCTGGAGTTGTTATCAGAAATACAGAATACAGGTGGCTAACTACAGCATATTTTATTGGTGTAATGTACTGATGCAGGATAATCAGCAGTAATACTTCTTCATGTTTACTTTATATTGTTGATAACATAGAATTGATGCTATCTTTTAAGGGGGATGTGTAACATTACCTCTGGTTAATGAATTAGCAGCTATAAACATGTAAATCCATTAACCAAAGTTCTGCCGAAATTACTGGTCATCTTTCAGTTATGCTGAGTTGCTTATTTCTTAATTAGCTGTAACACCTTTCTTTGGTAATACTTCTGGAGATAACAAAGTTTAGATAAAACCCAAAAAATAGAGTAAAGCTCTGTATCAGAAGAATGGCTATGAACACTTTGCTCCTAGTTGTCTCATGAGATGACTTGTCACCAACAGGTATGAATTCCTTTCAAGTCATGTTGTAATCACCATGAGAAATTTCATACCTCAGACAGAGATTATATTACAGGTCCCAGCAACATTAGGAAACAATAGATTTCACTTTTTTGCCTGGAAGAGCTCTGGTAGGTTGTGTTTAGGACAGGGGTGAACACCAGCCCTTGCTGTGAGTTTACCTCCTCCATCTTCTGTAGCTTACAAAGTATTCTTTCTCAATCTGCAAGCATTTTTTCAGTCTCATTGCTTGACGTCCCGTTCACAATCAAAACGTTAGGACTGTAACTGAATCTCAGTCTGCAAAACTAGTCTTGAAACACTCAGTGTGAAAATGAAAGCAACCAGTGCCAGCCTCCCTTAAGAAACAGAAAAATCCTTGTTAATCCCTTGTCCTAAATAGTCCTATCAGCCTGCTTTCTATTGTAGGGCAAGCCAGCAGCTGTGTGTCTCGTTACATGTTCTCTTTATGTCGTGTGTCTTGTCTTCTATGGTATCCAGACACTTCTCAGCAGTAGTCATGCATTTACCCGTTTTGTTTGTTTTGGCAGGCAGGCCCATCACTTTGCTTTCAGAAGTTGTCATAACATTCTTCTATCTTTCTGTTTTCTTAAGTTTTTTCTGCTTAGGGTGTCCTACCCTCTACACACGAGGGGTGGAATTGCCAGGAAGCTTTGAGTTGGATGAGAGCAATGTTGGTAATTGCACATGTCAAAGGCAGCTGATTTTAGGTTTAAGCATTTCTGCCTTTCAGTAGCAGGCAGATCTGAAAGCTTTTAGGGGGCTGTTAATTCAAAGCTGCATGGTCAATCCTCTTGAGAAGTGTGCATCTATTTGGGTAGTTAGTCACATCAATCCCTATAAAACACTTCAGTGAAGCTTAAACTAAATTTTGTTACAGAGGTAAAATCTTCAGATTCAACCACTACTTAATATTTGAAAAGTCTTATTCATGTACCAAAATCATACAAACTTTTCTCAGTATTACTGAAGCTGAGCAATACATCATTTCTAAATATGTTATTTTATTTTAGTTTGCAGGGCCTTTGTTTACTTCCTTAAATATGTCTTTGTGGGGTTTCTTTGTCTTCTATGTATGATTCATTTTAAGCTTGTGCAAAGCTGAGTAATTTCTTGATGTTTTAAAAAAATATTTTTATTCCACTTTTCAGTGCATTTGAGCAAATCTGAAAAGATGTCTGAAATACAAATTGTATACATTTGCTGTTACCTAGATCTCTATACTGGTGAGAAGGAAACTGATTTCATAATAATATTTGAAGATTTATAATTAGTTACTCCATTTTCACACTTATTCTCAGACTGTTAAAGCACTGATATTAATATTGCTTTCAGAGAGTTGTGATCAAAGTTTCCTAAAAAAAGCATGTTCCTTCCAGGAAGAAAGAGCAATTAGTACTGATTCAGATCATTTATTCAAAAAGTATTTCTCATCCCTCATGTATCTGCAGAGCTTTGTTTTTTCACCTGCCTAGTTAGCTGGTTTATTTTGTTATATTCTCTAGTTTAAAGTAGCTTTTACTACACATTAAAGGATTTTTGGGAAAACACATTCCACAATAAAAAATTGAACAACTGCCACTTAAGCAATTGATGGCTCAATTGAGAGTATGGTATTTGTCAGGATAAACAGATAGTGTGTACTATGAGGAACACCTGCAACCCCATGATTACAATATCTGAATAAAGAGATTAAAAAACTGTGGCATCTATACAGTGATGCATGATACTGTTTTCTTGAATAATGTGATCATATTTAAAAAAGGACCAGAAGTATTCCTGTCCTTTTGTGCAGTAAATGCCAACTTAACATTTAGGCAATAGTCTTGTTTGCACATGGATTTTAAGAAAATCTATTGAAGATTATTTGAAAACCAGCTCATTAGAATGACAGATTGTTTACCAAATTTTGTTTTCTTCTCAGCTAATATTGGTTACGTTCAATTAAACAAGGTTACTCTTTCTAAAAACATACCTCTGTCAGCAGCTGAGTGCCTTGCATATATCTGAGAATCAGATTGCTAATTTCTAGATCTAGTTGGAAGATCAGACTCTGAATGTTTCTTTCTGAAATTTCTCCTTTTCATACACCTTCACTAGTTTACATGGCTGAAAACCCAGGTGTATCAACCAACACTACCTCCATTCTATTATATATACTTTTTGAGTACCAACATTGCAGATTATTAACTGGGGGTGGGGGAAAGGCTTTAAACAAAAACAGTTATCAGCTATCTGTCATGGTGTGCTGGTCAGCTGTTTGACAAACCACCTCTTGGCCACGGGCCATCTGGTTTTAATGGAACTGACTACTATTCTGAGGAGCCAGCAAAACACGTGGCCCTGGAAAGCAATAACTCCGTATCATTTGGTCAAGTCAGTAAAGCAAAGGTTTTGGGTGTAGGAATCGCAGTTCTGACATGATCTTGTCTCTTGATTAAGCTTCTTAAACTTTCTGTGCTAATTTTTCATCCCATAAAACAAGAAAGTCCTATTTACTGACTTCATTTAAGTGCTGGGAAAAGTGATTAGTCAATGCTTATCAAGAGTTATATATATCACCAAACACTGTGTACAATTAAAGAAGAGTTATTCAGAAGAGTAGCATAATAAAGAGAATATTTTTTGAAACAGGATGTAGCAAAAACTTAGACAAAAATGAGATAGTGCAGTGCAATGGACCTCACACAGGCCAAGATGAGAATTGAGAAATAGAGTATGTGTACATTCTGCCATGCAAAAGAAAGAAGGAAAGATGCTGCATTTGAAGGAGGGAGAGACTAAAGAAACTGAAGAGGGAAGACTTGTGTTTCCTCCTTTCAACAATGAAGAAGGAGAAATAAAATGAAAAAAGTAAAATAGCTAGTAAAAGTAAAGTTCATGGCTTTCTGAAATTTGTGTTCCCTCCATTTATAAGGAATACGTAGTCTTTGTACAAAAGACTTTGTACAAGTCTTTGCTTCAACAGGAGGATTGGGAAAGATGATCTCCAGAGGTCCCTTCCAACCTCAACCATTCTGTGATTCTATTTCCATGCTAGAAAGAACATGTGTAGGATCTACAAATCTGCAGGAATAAAATGTGATTGGTTTTGAGCCCATGTGATGAAGAGGTGGCTGGCTACTGAGATATCTGTCCCTATCTAACTAAAGACAGAAAATCAGTGGCATATTAGGTTGTCTGCCTTTACCTCGTATTGTGACTACAGTAACTCATTTCATAATATTACACTCAGTGTGCTAACGAATTGCACAGTAGTCAGCACTGAAGTTTAGAATGACCAACGCTGCCTTGCAAAGTGGTGTGTAAATGAGTGTGTGGGAATTGCATTGACTTGGCAAAATCAATACTTAGACTACGAGTAAAAAAGATCAGAATAGTATTGTAATATTCAACTGCTCTGACTGGCTTCTTTGGGGCTTTTCTTGCTACTTCTTGCTACTCAACCAGGGTAGAAATTAATTCAAGTAGTCAGTAGGATATTTTGGTCCTGCTTCTCTTATAAGTACTAATACATGAACTGCTTTAATGGCAAATTTATTCCAAGACCTCTTTGGTGTTGGGTAATTTTATTCTTTAAATGTTTCTAAAGATGTTGAGGTTAGTTGCTCTGAATTATTTTCTGTGCAGAAGTTTCTACCCCGAAATCCTCTCTTGAATCTGTACACTGGAGTTGCTGCCATGCATTGAAAATAAAACTGAATCTAGTCTAATTGTCCTATTGTACTGACAGATCTATTGTACTGACAGATACTGGGGATTGAGAATTTAGCTAATAAAGGTTTACCTTTTTTTTTTCCCATTGCTTTTGAAAGAGAATCTTTACTCTTGAATGATCTTTCCCTCTTATGATAAAATTTTAATTAGTATTTTCCATTTGCTGGATTATTTGGGAGTATTGGTGATTTCCTTTGCTTTTGACTATAACTGACATGCGAACTATATGAAGTTCATTGTACTGTGCCAGTTTCTAGTGTTTTTACAACTCTGCAGTGTGGGGGTGTGTGAACAAGCGTACTAACCTTGTGAACTACTCATCAGCTTACATGCTTAGTTTATACATTATTTATTAGACTTACAGGCATGAAATTAAAAAATTGAATTAATAATGTGACTTCTATGTAAAACAGAAGTCACTTATTTATATATGACAGGCAGGTAGGAAAAAAAAACCGCTCGGGTTAGAAGAATGCATTTTTGCTTAATTTCAGACCCAGTACAGCCTCATGAATAAATGTTTTGAGTCCGAGTTACTGGGTTTATGTTCTGATTAGAAACAACTACAAAGAATGGAGGCAAGGTAAGGTTGGTAACATGGATACGGGAAACTGTGAAGCTGATCCACTTACGTGGCTTCAGCAGCTCCTACCGTTGTTTCCTCCTGCAGATGAGGGATCTGCCAGCAGTCCCCTGTTGGCAGAGCCGAGGTAGTCCAGTGGCACAGCCAGCACAGGGACTCGGCTTGAATGACCTGTGAGTCACATATAGCTCTAGACATTTTCTCTTCTCTTTGCACATTTTTTATAATGAGTGTCATTGATTAGGAAAGTCTGTGTGTGCTGAGCTCTCTGAGAAGTAGATCAAGCTTGTCTTGATCTTTGAAATGTCATCACTGAAAGGAAGTGTAAGAATACATAGAGAATGGAGTTGGGTGGCTATTGTACTACCCGATGCTGTTGAATCACTGCACATGAAACATGGTTGTTAACATGAAGAGTGGAAACAGTTAAACTTTGTCTGAATTTTCTGAATATCTTTCTGTGCACTTACAGTTCCTTTAACTGTTCAAAGGAAAATAAATGAAAGCTTGTTTTGCTGCATTTTCGAGTGCCCAGAAATAGAAAGGGAAAGGAAAGGTAGGAGGATACCAAGTCATGTATACAGCATATTATCTGCCTTAATGCTGCAGGTTTCAGCTGGCTAATAGTGACAAGGAAGACAAAAATCTTTCATCTGTATTTTGATACAATTCGTTTTGTGGCTTCTGACAAAGCAAAACACCATTGCCCTGATGCAAAAAAAAAAAAAAAAAAAAGGTGTCTACATTTAAATGTTTCTCTTACTGGTAGAATATAAATTTTTAAAGATGCATATGTTTCTGAGGCCTAAGCTCTACAAAAGCACCTCTTTTTCTTGAAATCTCAGTAGTTCTAAGCTGCTGGGCATTGTATAAATAATCATTTAAACACATTTGTTGATGGTTTGCCAGAACTTTGAAGAAAGTCTTTTCTTTCATAGGTTAGAAAGCCTAAATTCAAAATTATAATTTAATGGAAAAATCTTTCTAGTGATTATTATGTAGAAACTCATTTATTTCGTTATTTCTTTTAAAATTATTATTTTAGAAGAAAAAGGATAAAATCTATTTATATAAATATAAGTGCTTCCAAACATCTGCAGTTCAAAGTACATAATTCACAGTGACACCAAAGGTTGGTTTGTGTTTTGACTGGATGACTTTGGTATTATTTTTGTCTGCAAAGGAAAGAGTTGTGCAGCATCCAAGTGGCGCACGATGTTTGCCTCTCCAGAAATCGTGATGAATTTGGGACAAGGGGCAGACTGTAAAAAAAAAAAAAAAAAAAAAAAAAACACCAAAAAAAACAACCACTATTGAGGGGAGGGGGAGCGAAGGGTTGTCAAACTGAGAACACTTGCATTCCATTCGGCACCTTTGAGCTGGAAGCTATTCTGTAGCGCAGATTGTTATAAACAAAGTAAGAAAAGGCGAACAAAATAATAAACTAAGAAAAGACTCAGTTGAATTGGTTTCATTTGCTTCACGTGGTTGTTTATGGTATTCATATTTCCACAGGTGATGCCTTAAAAAAATATAACAGGTGAAAAATTAGCAAAGATTTTTCATCTTTTCATGTTTGGTGTCTAGAATAATTATTTGTACTTCAGTTTTTCGTTGCAGTGAATGTGTTAAATAATTTTAAAATGTATCTGCAGTTATCACTTCCAAAAGTATTATGCTGTGGGTAGTAGGATTCTGGTATCCCATAAGCTCATCTTTTGATGGTATTCATTTTCAATAAAGATACAGTGTGTCATTTACTTTGCTGATAAGAATTTTGTTGAAAATGCATAAAGGAAAAAATGCATGTTGGAAAATAGTTCATCTGCCATTCAGATGGACTCCTACTTTCCTTGCCATAATTTGGAGGACATAAAACATTCTCCCAGCTTTTTCGGTAGGAACTAGGTTATTTTTATTTCTCACTACTTTCAGTAATTGAGATCCCAGTTCAGCAAGGTCTTATATTTTCATAAAATACTGTCTTTTGTATGTGCTAATTGGATGAGACAATCAAATGTAATTCAGAATTCAGGAAAGAACTTTGTGTAGAATTTGGCCTCATCTTAGCCCTAGTACATTTGTTTCATTAGACTTTGACCCTCATATCTGTATCAACAGAGGCAAATCAATTCCTTTTTTTTCTTAGCATATAAATGGCATCATGTGTTTATTCTTTTTTTTTTATTTTCCCTAGCATATTGCCTAAGTTCAGGAGGGGTTAATTTGGATTCCTTTTAATGAAAGACGGCGGGAAACATTGTATGCTATATAGTAATATTAAAAGCAAATATAGATGTAACAGGATTAAATATCCACGAAGACTGCATTTGTAGTAAGGAATTGTTATGGTTTTCTGTTATGTTCAGCTTTAGCTGTTGCTTCCTCAGCCAAAGAGCGTCACAGTACCCTTTCTCTGGGTCAAATCTGCGCTGAAATACAAAATGAATAATGCACCTGACATTACTATCTAGTTCAGTGAGATGAGAGCCAGGGACCCTGGTGTAGCAAAACATTTATGTCTGTTTGAAAGCATGTGAACAGTCTGATTGACCCGAGTAGCGCAGTTAAATACGCTTCTGCACAAGGTCTCAGGGAATAGGTGTTGTCTCATACAAACAAACTGCAGGGGGACCAAATGCCTGGGGGCAGGGGGTTGCTCTGCTCAGTGCCAATGCTTTGCTGTATTCCGTCTTTGTCGGAATTATCTCTCCAATGGCTTGCAGATTTTTCTTTACTCTTGTATAGTGTCTGTACCTTTTACTTCAGAACACCTCACTGAAGAATCATGTTAAATAACAATCAAAACTAACTCATCAATCTGTGTAGAGATGGCGGGCACCCTAACACCGTGTTAGCATGGTATAGGTACAACTTGAAGAAGAAAATGCGGAAAAGCTGACAGCGTGTTGAAGATGATTTGTTTATACAAGTGTTAAAGTTATGTTTGATATGTTAATGCAACCTCATTTTCTAGTAAAGGCCAAACACTATTAAGTGGTTATCTGCATTGATTTTTCTATCTTCTGAAATACTCTATTCATTCTAAACTATCTTTACTCCTTTTGTGTACCTGGAAGTAGGACCATCTTTTAACAGTCTCTTTCTGGTCGAGCCTCAAGGACTTTACTCAGTGATATTCTCCTGGGCCACTTCTTGACCTCTCCATCAGTGTCCCCTTTAGTAGGTGCTTCTTTTTGCAGTTCGTTTGGATTTTCTCAACTCTCCCACCTGCGTAGTCACTGAAGGGGGTCAGCACCCGTTGAGGGTTGAACTGATGCCTCTGACAAACATCCCTGTTCTGCTGAATCATGTTAGCTGATGCTCGTTAAAAAAGGCTCGTTAGTAGTCTAATGGTTTAAATTAGAAGATGGGAGTGGAGAACAGGTGTCCTTGCTGCCGCTTCTTTCTTTCCTGCCTGAATCTCTTCTTATCTTTTCGGTATGTTACCTGTTTTGCTTTTCATTTTGTGTCTTAGCTGCTTGTGATATATTCTCTGCTGGATACAGAGGTATTTGTTTGGAAAGACTTGGGTGCATTTAGAAGAGTGTAGCTGCGTTGCCCTGTGGAAATATGGTTAAAAGAAGATTGAGTGCCTGTTGCTGGGAATGGATGATGTTGAAGTGAAAACTGTACAGTTGGTCTCTGATGATTGCTCAAGGAGCACTTGGAGTAGGCTTAAAGAGGTTCGTTGTCTGACAAGTATGTTATCAGCTGAATGAGGCTAGGTAGGAGACTTTTTGAGGGAAATATATTCAGAGAGGAGAACAAACTTGAAGGTTTGAAAGAAGAGAGGAAACCTTTTTTCTGGTTGGGGCTTTTTTTTTGGTTTGTTTTTTTTTTTTTTTAATCCTCAGTATTGCCTCTCTGGCTGCAGGACTGGATGAACACAGTAGACCAAGCGATGAAGCTAATTCTTGGTGGATTGTTTCTTTGAAACCTTTGTGAAATGACTTGTTACTATTTGTGAGGCTTTAATATCCTTTACTTAGTAAAGTCTCTAGTCTTCTGATCAATGTGTATTCTCTTTGCAATCCATCTGCAGTCCTTGATATACTCAAAGTATCTGAAGTAAAAAAGCAGTTTTCTCACTTAACAGCCCATCTTTCATAAAGTGTTAAATTCACAGAAACTTCCATTTAAGTGCACAATTACACCTCAGATCAAATGTTTAGGCAACCTGTTGCATAACATTTTCCATAAAATATTGCATAAAATATTTTTTCTCTGACTTTAGGAGGATTCTGTTTGAATGTTTCCCAAGTATGAATTTTCACAGGTTTGGGATAACAGGATTTAGACATTCTTATTTATAATATTTTAAATGAAAACTTCCTTTAGCTTTCAGCTTTCTTAAAAGGATACATCCAACATTTCCTTCTTGCCAGTACTGAATTGGACGATGTCTTCTCTTCACTGTGCTCCAAAAAGTATTTTTATATATGTTTTTAGAAGGAAATCCAGTTTCTTGCTTGCAGCTGTTGGCATTTTAGAGCCCTGGAGTGAACCAATAAAAACACATGTTCTTTTAAAGAACATCTATTTTTACTGGACCTTGCTAACAACCAATGACACAGAATTCAAAAAATGTTGGCTCAAATGAATAGAAGGGCTGCATTGTTTTAAATTCTATTTTTAAAACTTTTCTTTACAGCAGGATTACACAGAAATTGCATATGCTCTTGCTCTTGTTAGAGAGTGCTTGCTTTTAATGTTTTAAAAGTAGTTCAGTTATCAAAGTGTCATAGACTAAAATTTTAGTAAGACATACACAATGTTGCCATTTAAGAGTATTATTATAATGCTCACAAACAGGGTAATTAAAGATTTTACTTCCTAGACATCTAGGAATAAATACATTTTTTTTGGTAATCCAGAACATCTTCTGCTAATACATTGTTTCCAACATATTAAGGCGCTTCTGTGCAAAGCTCAATTAGATCACCATTTCTTTCAATGATACCCTCAAAATGGATTCAAGCAGTATGCTGATTGAATATGCCTAGTTTTTTTCAGATATCAACATTCGTAGTGGAAATGAAATTAAATATGAGTTATAAAATGCTACCAAGATTGATGTAAATGTAACCATGTCAAGGTTGACTTGATAGGGAGGTCCATCTATTTTACGTTACTTGTGTTGCATCTTTATCGTACATGCTCTATATGCTGCATGACACTAGATTCATATTGCTGTTGTTTGTTTCACAGTCCTGTCTTCACAGGAGTGGAGAGCAGAGTGGGATTGAAACCATACCCTTGGTTGTGCTACCTGCCCTGTACATCAAGATTCCCTATGGTCCTGTAGCTAGGTTTTGCTCTTAGTGTATTTCCACTTCTCTTTTAGAGTCAAGAGAATAGTACGAATATAAATTCATATTTTAAAGCCAAATTGAGATTTTAGCCTTTTTTATAATCTTTACTGTAAGAAACCTGTGTTGTTGTCAAACTGAGAATTCCAAAGCACTGTTTTGAAGAAGAGTGTTGGCAAAGCAGAAAAGTGAGATGCCTGCTGATATTACATGATGTAATGTGTAAAGTGCTGTGATAAAGCCTGTAGTAGTATTTTTTTAAATTTTAAAATGGTTTATTTTTTAAAATGGTGTTTAGATCCTGTACGCTACAGGAAAAAAGCTGCTAGAGAAAAATCCTGCGTAATCTGGGTTTAGTTCTTCAATCGTTTTATTAGCACCCTCGTGTCTGCAGACACATACTTTTCATGCTGAATTACAGAGAATGCAAAGAATTATAGCTATAATTCTGTGATTTGTGATTTTTGTGTATGAGGTAGACATTAAATGTCATAAACCTGTAAAAATATTTGAAATCAAATGTATCAACATTTTTTCTGTATTTCCCTATTTTCTGGGAAAGTGTCTTTTTTTCTTTTCTTGCAATAAAAGAGCTTCACAACAGACACTGAGAGAATACACTAGACCAGGGAGATTTGCTGCCTTTAAAATAAGTAATCCTATTAGAAATGAGCCCAGATTTCTAACAGAAGTAATCAGATACAACAACAGACATGTGAATTGAATTTTTTTAGTAGTACTCTTGGACACAGACAATTATTTAAAACTTTATTAAAGTATAGGATTGAATCATTCTGTTTTATATACTATGCTGGATACCTGATGTGCAGTACATTGTTAAGGATTTTGTGTTTAAGTGTATGTATTGGTATGTCTTTTAAAATTTTTGTCTCGAAACAGGTCTATTTTACTTAGATTGGTTACAATTTTTGCAGTCCTACAACTCTCTGTTTCACAGTTTTTCTTTGTTTTTAGAGTTGACACGAGCCATGCTTCACTGTCCCACATACTGAATTGCTCAGGAATAGGTTGTGTACACTTGATGGGAAGCTCAGTTTTGTGTCTTTGACAGTCACTAAGCACAAGAGACTGATGTTTCTAGGTCTTTCATTTGAGACAGCAGTACTTACATGGGATTATATCATGATTCTCATTCCTTTCTTACTAGTGTTTTCAGACAGTGTTTATTAAAATATTTTTTATCAATTAATTGTCTTTTGTTCCAACGGAGTCTGTCAGCTTTGGGTTTTGGTGGTGATATCCAAACTACTTGCTTGTAATATACTGTTTTAAAATGTTCCTGTTAATATTGTGCTTTTCCCTAGTTCTAACAGTTGTTCCCCTGCAGATTCCTGGTACTTTGTCTTTTTTGTTTTGCTTGGTTTTGTAAGTCAGAGGGTTTTTTTATAAGACAATGAACAGTCTGCTGACAACTGATTATTCTTTCAAACCAAAGTAACTGGGCAAGACCTCGTATGGTTACCATATAAAAACCAATGAAATATAATTTAGCTCACAATTTGCAGATCTTTAGTCTTTAAAATAGATGTTTTGCTGACAGCAGTAAGTGATGTGTGTATGCACACAGTAGCAAATGTTAAATTTTTCATTCTTTGTCATTAAGTTAAATATTTAAACAAAATAATCTTAAAGCTTCTTTTCTTTCAAGATGTGGTGTGTGTTTGGGATTTAGAGTGATCTCTTAGTGTGAAAGAGATGAGTATAAAAATTACATGTATATTTTCTGGTAAAATGCTGGGTCCTAGATTTAGTAAGAGGGTCTATAATTCGCTTGCTTTTCTAAAAGCACGTATTGCTGCTTTTATACACACTTACTTCCATCATTATATTGACATAACTAGGAACAGAATTTCAACCTGACACCTTTGTAATTTTTAAGACTTTTTAAAACATTCTGAAAAATGTTGTTATCTGATACTAAACTTAGCTTGTTTTGGCATAAAATTGGACCAGGAATAATGATGCACATTTAGAAAACATAGTTCTAGTACTGATCTGGGATTGTAACTTGCTTTTGTCTGATGCTTTCTCTACTGCAGAAATGGGGATGGGGTTATTTACGTTAATTCGTTTGGCTTGTTGAAAAAAATATGCCCACACTCCTCTACTTAATGGGATTCTTTCCTCGTTGCAGTGCAAACGGCTGGAGCAGGAGCTTCATCATCTGAAAGAGCAGAACCAGACTTCAGCAAACAACACGAGACATCTGACTGCTGAAAACAATCAAGAACGTGCTCTGAAGGTAAATCTCCATTTCTTCTTGCAGGCAAATTAAGGTTGTAAGCCCCTGGTGCCAGCTTTCTGGGCTGCATATATCAGTTGTGTACATTTCGGCAGAAGTGAGCTATGGTGTTTGCCAACAACCCCTTCTTTAAACACAGATACAGCACCCTTCTGTTATGGTTTTATTTTATTTTGTGTATGAAAACAACAAGAAAAAATAACATACCCTCTAAATTATTGGGCTGGTAATTAACGCTAAATTCTTGGGGTCTGTCCTTGCAATATTACATTTTATAATGTGAAGAAAACTGCAACTATTTGACTCATGGTACCTTTGCAAAACTAATATTTTAAAGCATGGCTGTTTGATCTGCTCCCAGCAGTGTGTGCTATATTAATAACATTGTTGACCTATACTACTAGTGACCACATAGTTGATACTACTATTTGCAAAAGGGTAGCTAGTTGGAATTGGGAGGAGGAATAATAAGTCCTGTCAATAAGAATAAAAATGAGCAGACAGGCGGGAGAGGGTCAGAGAAAGGACAGTGTAAAGTGACAGGTTATTGCTGCTTTGAAAAAGGGAAATTGTAACGTCAGTGGAATTGATAGCTACATAACCAGCAATCTCACTGCTAGCCAGAATAAGAGACTATGCCAGGTAAGATGTGCAAACATCGTGTGCACCAATTTCAACCACTATATTCTTAAAAATCTCTTTTATGGGTAGTGGAGAGACAATATAAATACAGAAGTTACTCTGTTGATACTGTGTTGTCATTTAAAAATTGTGTTTGATTTAGGCAGTAAGATCCAAACGCATTTCGTTTATAGGCAGATTTTCCTCTGCCTCCTTTTTAATTTTAATTTTTTTTTTATATTCGGGAAACATCACTGTTCGTGCAACAACTTGACTGATGCAAAGTACAGGAATTAAGGTAAATCCTTGTGTAGTTTGACACTTCTCAGTAAAAAAAAAAAAAAGTATAATGAATAAACAGAGAGAGGCTGTGTGCCACACAAATGCTGTATGTTCCATGGGTTTATGATCACCATCAGAAACTACGGTGAATATTACAAAATCAGGTGTGCTATACTGAAAGCAATCCATCCTCAGCTGATTAGAAATAGAGACCGTAAACATTCAGGGCTGTTTCTGACCACAATAATAGTGTTGCTTTGAGTCTGGTATCACTAAAATTTAGTGCTTGCCGAGCATGCTGCTTATTGAACATAGTATTGTTTTTCATTAATTGCAAGCTGACGTGTTTTTTCTGTGTCATTGAAAATATTATGCACAGATTCTTTCCTTTTGAAAACAGCAATGTTTTATTGAAACTACACTTTTTAGATTTAATATTGCCTGACATAATGCTTACAGAATAATTATATTTTCAGAAGCAAGAAGTGACTTAATAGTTCAGAGTGTTACTAGGATTTCATTCTAAGCTTGATATTGCTCTCCCAGCACCTAATCTTTAAAGAATTTAATTTCTGGCTGTCACAGGCATTTTTTGATTTTTCAAAGTTAGAGGTTAATTGGTCGTAGTCTTTTAGAGATGAGAGTCTGGGGAGGAAAAAAGGAATGCTTTTTATTTTTTGGTAAGGTTGAACTTTTTTAATACTGTACTTCTGTAGAGTTTGTCTCAGTTCATATAGATGTTGCCTACAGTGAGGACAGGTCCATCAGAGTACTTTTTTAAAGGCCAATAGGTTAAGTTGAATTCTTGACCTTGAAAACTTTAAAATGTCCATATGAAATATTGGCAACAGTAGTTAGTTTTCATATACAGCATATGAACGCTTATCCTGACCTAAGCACCCATGTAAATGAAAAGTTTATCACTCCTTTTTAGTGTAGCAACAACCTAGAGAATATGGACTGGCTGGTAGGGATGAAAGTCGTGTCAGTGACTCCTTTAGAAATGGGGTTGACTGGTGCCAAAATATCCAGCCAGAGCCTGCTGACAAATAATGCACCATGGGGCCTTGGTACACACCTTCCCTCTGAAACCCTCTTGTTTTCAGCTGCCGCCTCCTGCTTCTTGCGTGCACTCAGTAGCCACCATAAGTTCTACACACAGAGTGCGGGTACAGACCCAAGAATCCCCTCCTGTCCCCTTTCCGCTGCAGATCACCCTCTGGTCATCTCACTGTTTTCACAGGAATACAACTGGCCATTTGTTTCTGTGGTGCAGAGTTAAATATCAACACAACTATTTCTATTTTCACCATGATCCTGAGAACTACGTTTACTTTAACCACCACCACGTGCAAACTGGGAACTGCACTGTGTGCTATTCATTCAGATGTAGGCACCTGTCCTGCAGGAGTCCAGGAATTCCCTCTGTGTCTATCCAGGACAGTTTCTGTTAAGAAAGTTTTTTTTTTTTTAAAATTTTATTTTCCTGATGTTCTTAAGCTTAATTAATGTTGTCTGATTCAATTTAGCAAAAGATGTATTTTGTGATAGGTGGCAGATGAGGAATTTGATCTGTTCTAGATTTTCTTCAGGGAGTAATGGAAGTGTAAACATCAGATGTGGTGCAAGGATACTTGCAATCTTAATTGGATAAAAATACAGTAATCAGGATCAACTAGATTAAGGATGAGATCATTGCCTCTATGGGGTCCTGAACTACACTTAACAACAAAACCCAATGGGTTATTTTTTCTTTCTTACTTTTTGAAATCATATCACAATAGTGAGTTGCTCAGAAGGAAAATAGTGTAAAACCAACTCGCAAGAAATCTATTTCATTCCACTGACAGTATGGCCTAATAGGTAAAATAAGTTGCAAGCTTTCAGCTATATTTTTAGTTATATTAGTTCACAGGGCTGCTGCCACCCTTTGGGGCAGTAGCAGCCCGTAGACTCCCGAGTGAGGCAAAGCAGCAGAGAAACAGATTGTAACTGTGGGAGAGGGAGAGATGTGGTGGCAGTAAATTGTCCAGATCCAGGATCTGGGAATTACAAAGATGATGTAAGCACTTTTGCAAACTTTAGGTTTTACACATTTTTAGATCCCGTGTCACACTTGAGGATAATGTGACAAAACAGGACACATAAGGCATGCTGTCTAGACCTATACTGTGCCATTTCATCTTATTGTGCGATATAAGATCTGCACATCTTTGGTAAGATAGGTCTTAGTTAATCTGTCATATATACTGGTAGTACGTGATTTTAAAGTTCCATATTTAATGTATTTCTTGCATAGAACATTCCATATAATGATGTGAGCCATTCAGTCCCACAATGCCAGGCTGGTACTCCTAATTTTTATGACGTTGTTATTGGTCATAGGAGATTGTATTAATTGAACGAAAAGGCCAATTTCAAATTTTCCCTCCAGGCAATGCCCACAACTGCACACAGGTCATTTGGAGAAGCATGTGGGCCCCTATTTCCATAGTTAAAGTAAAATAATCCTCTTCTTTTGAAACCATTTTAAAAAATCTCTTATAATATTTCCGATTGAATTATAGCTAAATCTTTTAGGGATAATTGCTTCCTAAGGGCCTATACATTTGCGCTCTTAGTACATTTTCATAAAATAAGATCTGCAGAGTGCTTTGCAGTTCTAATGTGTCAGGGTCTATACGTAAGATTATTCATTTTCCTTGGCCTTCATAATTAACACTTGGTCTCTACTGATTCTGGTAAATGTATTCCCACAATACACTGAAATAGCTGATTCAATTGAACATAGAAAAGTTGAAAATTTGCTGTTTTTTCATTAGTATTCAAATATTGATGTGAATCACTTTATTGTATTTGGCTTTGTAGCATGTAGTTTTAAAATGCAGAGTTTCAAGTAATACATTTCCCTAAGCAAAAATAAAGACTTTGCCAGTGTGAATGTCCTCCCTACTCAGTTGAAGAGGAATAGGAAATAAGTCTTATGAAACAAATAATTTAATGTGAAAATTCATGGAAAATGTTTAACTGGATTTGAACAAAACATAAGGAGTGGTGACTTTTTTTCACATGCTTATGTATTTTGTAATTTTTAATTAGATGGTACATTCTTCTTAAAGCAGCTATTAATCTGCTTTAAAGACCAAAGAGACATACTAATTTTACTTCCAAGCCAAACTCTCAAAACAGAGGAGAGGTTTTTTCATGATGATACACAAATCAGGTGCCCTTTAGTGACTAAATGAGTTTACTCCAGCCAAGTATGATGTCATTAGAACGTGTAAAGGTTATTAGTCTCTTTCAAAGCTGTTAAGAAGCTAATCTTTGGTTATGATTGGCTCATGTTTTTCTGACTGATCTATTTTTTATTTGTGATTTTCTGTAGAATGCATCCTACATGCTTCTGTGGCTTTATTAAGAATATCATAAATTTAGTCAGAGGTAAGAAAGTGACCTGAAGGAGTTGTCAGAAATTAATCTACAGTAGTGTCACAAAGCAACTGCAGCTTTCTGCTGACACATAAGAATTGTGTAAATGGCAGGAAATCCACAATGCATAGCAGTTTGGTAGTGGTTCCAGTGATGATGCCTCTTGAAAACCTACTCTAGAAGACTTAAGTCAAGCACTCCCTGATGCCCATCATAAATTGTATTAAGTTCTGTTTTGATTCCCAGAATTTCCCACATTTTTAGAGTAGAAACCATTTTTCTGTATCTGCTTGACAATGCTAACTGCAAAAACAAATCAAGCTGACTAGTCAACGTATTGTCCATGAAGAGCATGATCCCAGGAGAATCTGGTGTCATGAGAGCTTAAAAAAATTTAAGAAAAGCTTTAACATGAAGTTTAAAATATTTGTTACTATTGAAAAGCATGGAGTATGCATGCTACGTAGGCATATAATATTGACTACGGAATAAAATGCTTCTTTCAGAAGATAGTAACTGTGGCCTTCATCTGCAAAAACTAAGTAATTCTAACAATGTTTTTATGTTTAGAGCTTCCGAGCTGAAGCTTCAGAGATTCATTTTAATTAGTTTAGAGCTATTTTATGGCTACAAATCCTCTGATTTGTTTCTGATAGAACCACACGCTTTTGAAATGCTCTATAATCCAGGGAAACTTGCCTGAACCACTGGTGGGAAACTGAGAGATTCCAATCTCACCTTTTCTATTCAAATTCCAGTTCAGCATAAAATTTTACATTTCCTTATAGTTATTAATTGCATCTTAGAAAACTCTTAGAGAAAAGCCTTTCAATACTTCCATAATCATTTTACATGAGGCAGCAGAAGTCAGATTGATTTATAAGAAACCTAGAACGTAAGTTTTGGATGTGGCAAGGCCCAGCCACATCATTTCAACTGAAATTAACTGTGGTGCTGTGTGAGTGGTAGAAACTGGCTGCTTATTACCAATATTTTATAGCTAAGAGGTGAATAGCTGTGTTATCCACTGCTGAAGTGGGTGTTACACCTTTCTCCAGTTTCTGGTCTACAAAGTAACTAGACATTGTTCCACAAAGAGCTTAAAAAATGCTCTTCTTGGTGTGGTGTTATTGTTTGTGAGTCATATGATAAAAGATGCTTTAAAATATTGTTCTTACCTCAGAGTGGTTGGGTTTTGGTTTGGTTGGGTTTTTTCAGTGAAGCAACTCACCAGTAGTCATGTGATGGACAATTCAGCCACTTCTCTTGCATTTTGCTGTGAATTCATTGGGCCAGTATGCACTGTTCCCTCTGTATCTGACAGAGAATATCAGACAGTGAAAGCTCAGTTTGAGTGCTCGCTCTCTGGAGTTAACCCTAAAGCAATCCTGCTTTTCATTCTGGATGTCATATGCTGCTACCTGTAAAAGGGACTGATATCAGTTTTGCAAATGAATTTATAGGTATATTTGAAGACTGGGATGCCAGCTTCATACTGGAAGTAGAAAGGGAGGAAAAGTAGATTGCAGATCTGCTGCTCAGTGTGAGGAGATATGTGCTGCCCTTGCACTTACTTATGACCTATACCTATTTTTCTGAAACTATGGGAACATTTCAGGAGCAATGGGAATAGTAAACAGGCTTCTTGGAGGTTGCCTCCAGCAAATATTATGTTGTTACAACTAATGCTGAAAGGTTCTTCATGCTATTCTTCCAATAACTTACATGAGGGTAGAATACTAGAGGATTTATCAAAGTAAGCTACAATCTCTAACTTTGTGCAAGAGCCATTTCAGTAGATCATTTTCTTCTCCTAAGAAAGGTGCCGCTTCTCCTCTTCTGCTCTCAGGAGAGTTGTCCAGTTCAAGTTATAGAAAGCCACAATGTGCTGATTGCACTCTTCAGTAGCTACCCTAAAGCAGACTGTACTCCCATTTAAATGCCTGGGCAACGTGAGAGACAGATTTGCTACCCTGTCAGTAAAACTTGTTATACAGCACATGAGATCACTGTTAATTTTTAGAGTGGAAGTTTGGTGATGTTTGAATAATCATTGCTTTTATTTATGTAGTGGAGGTGGAAATAATAGACCTAGTAAAACTTGGATTGCTGACAATCTGCATGTGGATAAGAACGCACATTTTTCTTCAGTTGTTGCTTCCTAGACACTTTATCAGACAGAGTAGATACAGTTGCAATCTTAATTGCCATTGAACAGAGGCTTGGCTTGTGCTGCACCCAAAAGCACTTAATCACAAGGTCTTAAAGGGTGTCACTAAGGTTAGACCCAAGACTGTTCAGCTCTTATCCATGCTAGAAACATGATTAGTCACTTTATGGCTGATGTTATTAAATAGTACTGTATGCCTCAGAGGATATCCGTCTAAACCAGTGCATCATGCCATAAATGAACACTAGAATGAGGCTGTGTACAACTTCTGCAGGAACAATTCTGTCCATGTTCCACTTCAATATTAATTTTCTACATTCTTTTCTGCTTAAGTTGCAGTGTATCCAAAGGCTATTGCTACAGACTTCTGACAACCTGCCTAGTTATCTGGATGTATGGACAGGGAGAAAATAACTCATAAAATTCTACAGTGACCAATGTTCCCCCTCAATTCCAGGGGAAAAAATGTGAGCACTGGTCGAGTGGTCTTAAAAGCAGTCATTTGAAGTTTCCCTGGACTCAGTTGTTCCTTTGAGCCAAATGCCATAACCTGGTCCTCTGGTCAGTTCAGGTCTAGATATCCTCAGCCAGGGATTTCTCCTTCATCTGCTGTCATATATTTAGGACTGTAACAGTTTGCTTACGTGTATCCCCCATAGGCAGGAAGTGACTAATTTAGCACATGTATTTGACTATGAGTCAACAAGCTAAGTTCAGAAATTTGATCTACTACTATCACTTTCAGTGGCCGGTTTTGATAGTTGTTTTTTGTAGCCATCCAGGCTGGTAGGCTTTATTTAGTTACGCAGGTCTTGACAGAATAGTTGTTCACAAGTGACAACTACCTTCTTACTGACATTCTCCTCCCATCTGGTAAGTAATGGTTTAGCACTGATAGACATTTGTATTCATTGACCACAAATATCTTAATTTGTATAGGGAGTTGAAAGTTAAAATAATTGCTTAAATGTGCCATAAGCAAATACTACAATGTTTTCCCCTGATGGAAAACATGGGAAATAAATTTTGAGATGAAACATTTGCCCTTCACTGAGAGTGAAGTTGTCCAGAGTCTCTTTAGAAACACAGGCTCCTACAGTCTGACAAATCTAATTTATATGAAACATTGTCTACCTGGGAGTTGAATAGAAATGATTCTTGGTAACAGAAGTACTTGCGTGATTTTTGGTGGTCAGCTTGCGATGTCGTTAAGTGGCTGTGTGGATAGTCAGCAACGATGTTTGTACTGTTCTTGGTTCACTAAGATGTCACTGCAGACCAGAATTTTGAACTCATTCAAGCCTTGGGTTGTTTTCAAGTTGAAGGAAACAAACAGGCGTACCCAAGTTCTTGTCTTTACTTCCTCAGTTGCACTGGCCATGCCACCTTCCTGTATCTGTGGGGCTGTCCTTTCACTGACAGCATTGTATGGCGTGGCAGCCCTGTGTGTACAGTGTGTTCTGCACAGTAGCTACTCAGGATTTCTTGGACTCTGTTTGAACAAAATGAGACCAAGCAGTGGTGTTTCTTACTTACTGTGACCTGAAGTCTTTCAGAATTGTTTCAAATCAAAGTAATATATGGATGAGAGTGAACATTTATCGGCAGAACAACATTTGTCATGAAAATGATCCTGAGAAGAGTTTTATCTGCCTAATTAATTGTGCTTGTCTTGAGCACTGTATGTCTTAAGGAATTTTAGCATGCTTCATATTGCCTGTAAACAGCTGCCCAAGAATGGCACTGAATGTGTCTTGACAGACTGAACAAACAGTGTCTTGGCTAAAAGAGTTTGTTCACCTTGCCTGAGGAGTGTAAGTCTTCCTTCTGTCCTGTTAACAGATGCTGAACGTCTCTAACCAAAGCAGATATATTTATTGACCTTTGATTCAGTTCTAAGCATTAAGGAATTCATTACTCATTCACACTTTGTGTTTGATGTCAGCTTTCATCTGTGCCACTAAAAATTCCTTGGAGGTCTGCAGCTTTTTATTTGACAGCCTTCAAATCTTTTTTGGCACCAGATTACTCTTGACAATCTTAAACATCAACAAACTGTTTGTATATACTATAAACTTCTCTTTGTCATTGGGGATGATGTGGTCATTCAAATCTTTTGGCTGAGCCTTTTATTTTTTGGTTTCCATTTCACAGGTGGAAATTGTCCTCCCGTGAGGTCAGCCAGTGTTACTACCTCCAATTAGTGCAAGTGTTGTTTCTGATGAAGGCGGTAGATTCCTGGAATACAATATTTTGGTTTCAGGTTATTCCCAATCTGGATTATCATTCTCACAGTCATCTAGACTGCTTCCATATCCTCCCTTTTGGTATGCAAAGTATCATCTCTTTCATGGTAATAGGCTTTTGTGCCTGTGAACTTCCTGTTGACAAAGCCTTCTTATCCACATTTCTCACTTAACCATTTTGTAATTGTGCATCTGCACATAGTACATTAACTTAGCATTTTACAAATACTTTGCACTGCCACACACCTTTTTCTCCTTCTAACGCGATAGATGCCGCTTTGTATGGTTGATTCATTTGATAGCTGTCTGGGTGACTTCCTGGAAGTTCCTTCCGTGCTGAGTGACATTACCACTTGACTTTACGGTTTCAAGGACGCTTTCTTTCAGTTGTAAATGTTCTGCAGCATTTTTAGGGCTTTGTCTAAATCCTGTTAAAGGACCTCTAAACTGGAATAGTTTATGGGCCTGAGACAGACCTCAGATATATGTATTCTAGAAATACATTCCTGAAATAAACAAAGGTTTACAAAAGTTGTAAAAGGTGGAACACACTATGCAGGCATCTTGGGGCCAGATAGAAAGCTGTCTGTTACCTGCTCGCTCTTTCCTTATCTTCACAGAGGTGACACCAGTGTCTTAAACCCAATATAAAAAATTGATGTGTTCCAAAATACACTGAAATTCATCAGTATCTTGTAAATCAGAATCACAGTATCTGATACATAAGCAAAACATACCATGGAAACCACAATCATGTTAGAAAAGCTACTTATATGGAAAGGTGAATTCTTGTAAAAACAAAAACTCTATTTAACTGTACTGATAAGTTTTGTTGCCATCTCCAATGGTACAGTTTATCATCCCAGTCATGGCTTCATTTTTCCTTCCTCTGCTCAATAACATATCAATAGTATTACTACTATGAACCTTTGTCTGAGGAGGTGTCATATTGCCGCACTTCAAACAGCTATAAAAAAATTATTTTACTTTCCCACTAGTATGGACCTTCATTTCGGGATTACATGGATCAGGAACAAAGGACACATTTTAATCTGATTTAAAACAATCATGAAGCCTAGAGTATCAGACTTACTATAAGAAAACTAAGACTCCCTCCTTCACTTGCCACTTTCTGATGTTGTAAAATGTATTTCCAAACTTAAGTAAGAGATTCTAAATCTGAAGCCATTTTGTACATGAAATAGTAACTGTTTTCTGCAATGTTTAAAGAAGCTCTTAGCATTAGTTTTTATTAATAATATCATCCCTAATTTTCACTGGTATAGTTTTCAAAGTATCTATCAGCATAGTAATATAATAAAACAAAACAAGTATCAAAAATATTTAGCCAAGTTAAGTTTTTCCTTTTTCAGAGGTACTGATGCTGGAGACAAGATATCAGATTTAATGAATGAAGAGGAGGAGTGACATTGTTATATATATATATTATTTTTTTTTTTAATAAATCTTGTTTCTTTCGCTGTATGAAGTCTGTTATTCATACACACAGAAATAAAGTGTGGTAAATCTTAATTTTCAATCATTTTTTCAGCACCTTACTGTACACCCTTCATTTTTTTATGCTGCACAGGAAAATGATCCCCTTTTGTTTGAGCAGCAACTGTAAACAAAATCTTGAGCCTGGGTGCATGATGACATGCCACTTATTTGTCCCACAATAAAATGTATAAAAGCTAGTAACCTAAGCTCTTGTGCAAAAGGCAAGCTACAGGGTCATTAAATACCAAAGGTCTTGCTCTGACCCATCCATGACCTCCTTATCTGAAACGCCTCTCAGAATTGATAGAATCTACTTTAGATCTTGGGTAGAGGAAACCAGGGATAGGATCGATATAAATATTTCAGAATTTTGGGTATTTACTAAAATGGAATCTTTGGTCTCTGTCTGTTTAAGTTTATCCAAATTTCTGTTCAGAATTGGAGAACCCTTTCCTAGTATTTTGCATGCAAGCAGTCATTTGAAGCATGGGTCAGAGTAGAAGGGGGACAGATGGTAAAGGAAGACACTGAAACATCAGATCTTAGTATGGTCATGAGGCTGCAAACTAGTCTTGATTCAGAAGCCTCAAGGTGCTACATGTTTCCTCTTATTTATCTTTCTACTGTAATCTGAAAGTCTCTCCTATTCTGTTCCCAGGTGAGAAGCTTCTTTAGGTTTTCGAATAAGATGAGTTCAAAAGAGCCCATGTCCAGAAAGTGCAGCTTGGTGCTTAGCCATCAGTTACTTGGAGGAATAAGGACTCATTTTGCTTGTCCTTTTTAATTCCCATCTATTTATTTAGTCTGGTGGTCTGGTGCAGAAGAGCACTTTTGATATTAGGGAACTTGTGCTTCTAGATCACTGAGAGGCTTTTGAGAATCCCTTTCTTTTCCTCATAAATAAAAGCAAAATCCTGATTTGACATTTATGTGTGTGGTGTAACACACAGAGATGTAAGGAAAAGTGGACACCACTGTTCACATATTCAGGTTGCTAAGAGGAAGAGATGTACTCCTTGTGTGCAGTAGGTGCATATTTCTACATATTCTAGCAGTATACAGGTCATTAGGAGAATGCTTGAAGAGCAGAAGAAACAAATGGACTCGGATTTATTTTGATCTTTTTATTTTTCTTTTATGAAACTGGGCTTTATGAAGTAAAATGTTACTCAATTCACTGTTCCAGTAGATCTCCACAACTTTTCTTGTGAGATTATGGTCTGGCAACTGGACCTTGGTTTTTCTCTAGGAATAAGCTTCAGAAAAGTAAGTTATACGTTAGGCGTCAAGTGGTAAATTTGTAAAATAGTACAAATCATTCCAGACCTTGACCATAAAAAAACCCCTGTGCCTGAACACTGATGTAACACCTATTCAGAAAGTAAATTAATATTATCTTTACTGAATAACACAAATACAGATAGAATTTTGGCATACAAAATACTTAGCCTTGGTTTTTATTGTTTGAAGACTTGAAAGTTACAAAGCAAGCTTCACATCAGTAGAAGTCTATCAATGCCATTAGGATTTCAACTCAACATATATTAGGCTTATCTTCATATTTAGAAACACTGCATGCATAGCTCTGTCATGTAGCTCAATCAAAATTGCTCATTATGCTTGCACAAAAAAAGCAGTTATTCACTGAAAACACTTAAAGGTCTCATTTCTCTTGTAAAATATGTTTGCAATTAAAGCTTCAATTTTTTATGTCTCCAAAATTGTCTGCTGTGTTGTAACTTCCAAAATTCAGCCTTCCTTAACAGTAAGGTAATTTTATCTTACAAAGAAAAGCAATAAAAAGGTGAAATTAGAAAAGAGCTGTGTCTCAGTTTTTCAAAATGTGTGGCCAACATATTTGTAAAGAAAAAACTCTATGTACAAGTCACACCATCACCATTTTACTCCTCCAGCATACCAGGTATGTTGTTTTTTTTTTTTAAAAAAAAAAAAAGCATTAAAATAATCATCTTACCTGTGACTCACAAGGAAATGGAAAATTTATGAAACTCTGTGGCATCTGAATATGTCTAGTATACGCTACAGCCTTGAGAAAAAAAGTTTAGGGGGGAGATTTTGTCACCATGTTCCAGTATTTAAAGAGTGGCTACAAAGAAGACGGAGACTCCTTTTTTACAAGGAGTCACATAGAAAAGACAAGGGGTAATGGGTACAAGTTAATCCTGGGGTGATTCCGATTGGACACAGAGGAAAATTTTTCACAATGAGAACAATCAGCCATTGGAATAATCTCCCCATGCGAGTGGTGGATTCCACAGCATTGGACACTTTTAAGATTCAGCTGGACAGGGTGGTGGGCCATCTTGTCTAGATTGTGCTTTTGCCAAGAAGGGTTGGACCAGGTGATTCTTGAGGTCCCTTCCACCTGGTATTCTATGATTCTACAATAGTAAAACTGTGAAAGATGACACCTGTTCTTGAGTGGAGAATCAATTCTGGAGATGGAAAATACAGCATCAACCAACACAGTTCAGAAAATGAAGTCCCAACAGGCTTCTTTATATATTGAATCTAACCACAAAATGACATGTGGGTCTTCAAGTTTAGTTTTAAATTGCAAATTTGGTTGCTTAGCATCTTACCGCAATCACCAATTTGTATTTATACCATCAGGCAATGTGATATACACTTATTTACTATTACACAATAGCATTTGTTGCTTCAGCTTCTGATGCAAAAATCAGTACCATTTAAACTATTTTTTACATTAGAAGCATCATTTGGATGAGGCTTTCAAACACTGAAGCTAATCTTGTAGATCTGTGTGCATATGTAGCAGTGACTGCTGCAGAGCAGTCCTACTGACCTTAATGGTTACTGTTATAGGGTCTAAATTTTGAGATGAACCCTTTCTTGCTTTGATCTAGAAGTTTCTGAGTTCCACATGCACTTAAATTTTAATGGGACTTGGTCCAAATCTGTGAAGCTGTTAGGCTGTTATACACACATTTAGGCTGTTAGGACAGTATTCAGAGATGAGAGGAAATTCTGTTCAAATTTGTTTTCATAAACTAGGTGTTTTACATAATACAACAAGATCTGGTAAGCATACAGTGATGCTTTGCTAGTTCTTTCAGAAGAGCTCAGGCCAGAAGACGTCTTAACAGGAAAAAATCTTTGTTGTCCACGTTAAAAGAATCTATTATCCTTTCTCAGTGAAAAACATAGCTCTTCAAAACCTTTCTACCCAAAATCTCATTAAAAGCATCTCTACTTTAACGATGCTTCTTACTGGGTTCTTTGGGAAAAAATGAATGAATTATAAAATACCTCATTGCCCCGGTACTTTAAACTTTCATCCCATCTTCTGAAAGGATGAAACTATTCAGTGCAGGTTTCTAGTTTAAAAAAGGAACTGTGTTTGCCTCCACTGTTAAACAACTGATTAAATGGTTTGACTAGTTGGCTGCAACTAGCTGCATTTTGAAGAGACACAGATTTCAAAGTTTTTCTTTGCATATAATCAAGAGGAGAGACAGTATACCAAAGATGATTATTTTTTTGTAATGCATTAGACTTTTAAGCATTTAAGAATACTGCGTAAATTTGGTTATCTGCTCCTATTTCTTACAGTGGAGCTGTAAGTGCCTTAGGTGTTGGAGGAGAGTGGCTGAGTGACTGGGAGGAGAGTGACTGAAACCTTGGAAAGGCTGATGATAGCTCCTTCCGTTTGGAATTGCTATACAACAGTAACAACAAAAACACTGGTTTTCCAAACTAGATAAAATAAAATCTGTTTATCTAGCCTATTAAATCTGGGTGCCAGCTTTCAAGCAGATGCAGTTTTAAGCTCTGTAGATGCTAAATCCTGAAACATTTGGTCTATAAACAAAAAGCTGACATCAAATACAGCATTGCTGCTAGACATAGTAATGGTGTATATATGCTGCATTCACACAAAATAGGGAGATGATTGCTTTTTTGTATGTTGCTTAGGGTTTTTTTCTTATGTTAGAGTATTAAAACAGATATTAAATTTTATCATTAATGCGGTGCGTGGTCTCTCTTCAAATCCCCTTAATTACAGATTGACTCCAAGGATTACACAGCATGGATTTTAATTTTAACTGAAACAAAAAGAAAAGCTGCTTAAAAATTATTCTTGCTGAGTGAGCTGTTGGACCACAAAACAATTTTTAACATCTTTTGACAAGTATTGTCAAATTTAAAACATTAGAATAGAGCTAAGTTCACCTTCAAACTCCAATTGTATCATGTCTACTTCCCAAATAAAATGTTTTATTAACTTTGTCCTTACAAAGGAATGTCTGCTTCTCATATTTTTGTTTTTTCAGTTATTCTTTAGGAGAAAAATACTCGCAGTCTTGCTGAGATGTGTTTATGTTTGAAGAAAGTGACATCAGACTTCATATTTCCTTTCTTTGGTAATTTGAGAGAAATTACCAAGCAGAGTTGACATTGCAGCAGCAACAGCGTATTTCACATCCTTGTGTTGTCTCCCTTCTGACCCCTATCTTTAGGACTTAAGAGCTCCATTCTGAATATTTCATTCCAGCCTGAAACTTAGCATAGCAGGTCTCAGTCCAGAAACAACATTTTCACAAACTGGGGCCTAATCCAGTAAGCCTCATGCAGGAAGCTACTTCTGAGAGTACCTATTATTTATGTGAGTAAAAGTTTAGGGGTCAGGTTTTAGTGTTTCTTAAGGGTTTTTTTCACCATTTCTTAAAAGATAAAATCAGCTTCCTAATTTGTTCATTAAGTAAAACTCATTTTTCACAGTTGAAGCCTATTAATATTTTTTACAGTTTTACTGTGTATGTCCTGCCAGTGCTTTAAGGCACATAGAAAAAAAAGTTGTTCTTTAGACCAGCATCAAATAATAAATTCCCAAAGCTGAGTGTCCACAACTTCAAGAGAAGTTAGGTGCAGCTGAAAATGCCCCTTACCTCTCAAAATGTGGATGCAAGTTGCCTGCTTCAAGAGTCAGCTCCTTGTGACTAATAACTTTGAATACAAAAGGCTGGAAGGATGAGAAATCAGATTTGGTCAGGAGGTCACTGTAGTGCTGAGAGATAAATCTATCATTGCTGTTTAATGGTAGTTACTGGTTTGATAAAGTTCCCCTAACCCAGTTTGTTAGCTTAAAACGTACTTTCTGAGACTTCACAGATCTGCAGGTAAATAACACCATTATTGCTGCATCTTTGTATGGGGGGAAATTTTTGCACTTAAAAAGGGTTATTTCAACAAGCTTTTCTCTCCCTTTTTTTCAGCTGTCTCTGAATTGTTGCTATCAGAATGTTTAATGGTTTCCTCCATTAGTGTACTAGTGCACTTTTTTTTTAATGGATCAGATTAAACTCTATTGCTTTGTATTATAGCCAAGCATAAATCCTTCCTATTTTAACAGAAAAGTATTTCTAATCCAAACCAATGAACAGGCTAATTTATACACAATATTGTTCAGTCTAATTTGTCCATTATGTGCAATAGTCTCAGCAGTATATGATTTTCAAGTCATGTGTGCTTAATGCAGAGGCCAGAACTAGTAACAAATGAGGCGAAATAGTGAATGTGCTTGCTCTTTATGGCTTTTGTTGCAATCTTAACATACGTAGGTTAGTAAGTGTGCATGTGTGTGTGATTTCTTTTAAATGTTCATTAAGTAATGCACAGCACTGTGAGTGACACTGTCTGATGGCAGAAATTTGATGCTTTATATTCATTAAGGTTTTGTTCTGTTGGCTTTAAATGTAAAGCTTTAAATATATTATTGGTTAGACTTTATTATAAAAGTATACAAAATAGTTCATAATTTTTGTAAAAACCAAGATAAAATTGCCGAAAGGCAATACAATGACTGATTTTTACTGTAAAGTTCAGTTTTGCAGGTCGTCTTTTAAGGGCTGTTTTGTGAGATTGTGAATGATTTTGAACGCCTGGTGAAGTTAATAGGGGATGAGGAGGCTCAGGGCTGTTCAGACAGATCTTTTAATAAATAATACTGTCTCTTTACCATGCCGGACAAAATCTGGAAAAAAGAAAAATCCTGCTTGTGTCCTAACATAAATAAATGTATGCATGAGCGCTGTCTATCATATGAAGTTGTTCATGTTTGTTTAAGTTGGAGCAGAGGACACACAGTAAGTCTGGTGTCTGGTTTTTGAAACTGGGGTGTGTAAGCATCTACCTCAAAAAGAAATTCATTCTGGAATCTGAAAGCTGAGACTGACAGGAAAAATCAGTCTTAATGATAAGTAAGACCTGATTTTGACATGTGTTACCGTTTCAGCAGTGCCGTATGTTTGCAAGACGTTTGCTGTTGGTATAGATCTGACGGTCGCGCCTCTTTGAATATAAAATTTCAGGGGTTGTGCTGGACCCAGATTTTTATATTTAGATTATGAACCAGTTCTGCATTTTGGGGGGGAGGAGTGCTGCTGAGGCTGTTAGTTTCAGTCTAAGTGTAACCATCTCTGTTTAGTTTACCAGTTTTTCAGAACTAAATTGTAACGGTTAGTAGCTGTTTCATTGTTAATATGATACTCTTCCCCCTCCTCACACATCAGCTGCATAAGTGAAGACTAACTCCATAATTTCTGGGGATGTGTTAAGCTTTTGCTTCCCATACTTTTTCTCTAGCTTGTCAGTACTTCATGGCTGTTAAACAGGAGGTGCTGTCTCCTGGAACAGCTAATTTACAAGCGAGTACTTTTTCACTTTTGTATATATTCTTGCACAATAATCAAAAAAACTGAGGTTTTTTTCTTTTGGTATGGGGGATTTGTGCCTGCTTTTTTTGTTGTTATGTTTTTTTATTTATCCTCTTAGCCACTGGATTAAACCTCTTGTTTAGTTATTGCAAAATCCCCTCACTGTCTTTTTAGTTGAACCTGAATCATGAAAACAAGGAGCCTGAATTACATTCGAGGAAGGAAATGTTTGACTTGAAACATGGTGCTTGCAGGTAAATCACTGGACACTGGAAATAAAATAATTAGAAATAGAATGACTCTTTATTTTATGTGACTGATTTGGAGTTGGCTACATCTGAAAAGGAATGAAAAAATGATCTCTTTGCTTGAGATTTGGCAAACAATGCTATAAGCTCCAAGTTATTTTGAGGTGGTGAAAGGTGAAACATTTGACATGTTCTTTTTGGGCAATGCTTTAAAAAAAGAGAGGGCGGGAAAGAGGCGTTGCCACATCAGAGTTAAGGGTGTTTGTGGTTGTCCATGACAGCGGCTCCAGTTTTAAAACACCTGTGTTTACTTTCCAGCTTTTCTCAATCGGCCTGAAAGTGGCCTAAGAATGGCACAGACAGACCTGCAGTACGGCTGTGTTGCCTTTGCAACACACACACACACACACACACACACAAAAAGCCAGAAAGGAAAAAAAGACAGAGATAAATCTCTTGTTATGCAGCTAATCATTAACAGCATTTTTGTGCCTAGCTGAAAACATTTAGAACTTTTCTAAATTTTTATAGTCTATCAGATAGTGCCTGTATTTTTTTTTCCTAATCTATTCAGCTAAATTTTTATCTTCTATTTTATTTTCTAGCAAAAATCAAATCAACATAGTGTTCATTTGTGGGGTTTTTTAGAGGTAAATATTAATAGCAAAAATTGTTATTTTTGTTGGAAAGTGATATTTCATTCCAGTATTTGGAAATGCACCAATGCTTCAATTAAACCGAAAAAAAAAACAGGCACAGCCCTCCCTCTCCCACCCTCCCTGAAAAACAGAAACTCCTCTTAAAACTCTTTTCTAAGTAAAAGTCTTCCTTCATAAAATACTCGTATTTTATGTGTATTAACTTTCTGTAATGTGCTAGCTTGTGTTTTATCATGGAAATACCTTCTCCTGCAATGGGTTACACAGTTAAGTTATGTCTAAAATAGACATCTATTGAAAACCGGGTAATGGAGATTGAATATTTAAAAAAAAAAAAAAAAGCTGAGATATCACACATTTTCAGTGTTTGCTTAGAAATTTTTAAATCATTTGTGGGTCAGTAGTTACAATATTAATCTGATGTATATTTTTTACTGCTGCTCCAAATTTATTTATTATTACCTTTAAAATTTCTTCACATTCTACAAACTTTTTTTGACTTTTTAAGAAAACCTCAGCTGCTTTCTCAAGTATTTTTTAACTTATCTAACATCACTTCCAACTTCTACTCCAGATGATGTGCCTGACATTCCTGTTTATAAAAATATATCTGTTTCATAATTATGTTTGTTTTTCTTTATGGATCGCTCAGTGTAGGTCAGGTTTTGTTTCCTGGAAGTAGGAAGAAAAAGCAGAAGAAAATATAGCCCTGGTGTGGGAGCACCGGGGATTTCTCCTTTAGACTGATTTCTTTTTAGAATTGTGAGCTTAGTAGACAGGTTTAAGGTCAGTGTATGGGGATGAACAACATGAAACCAAAATTCCTAGCCTAATTAGAGCACAATGACTTTAATATCATTGGTCTAATGTTATGACTCAACAGAACAAAGTGGGAACATGCCAATGCTCTCCAGACCAGGCACCTCTGATAAACTGAGAAATTGTACCAGAAAGATCTTTCTTTGTGGTACACAGCAGAGCAGCCACCTTTCCACAGCTTTCCTAAGGGGAAGGGGAAGTGGTATGGGTGCGTTCTCTGGAGAAGCTGCCTTCTGCAGAACACACAACGTCCCATCAACTGACTGCAAGGAAAGGTGCTCAGAAAACAGGGGGGTTTTAATGTTCCCCCATTTTGAGTGATTCAGCTAGAAGATCTGGAGGATATTCATCTGAATAGAGAGCTTGTGAGCTAGATCCTCACCTCACCATCTGCACAATAGTATCACTGAAATACACTTAGTAGTACTGTTTCAGGACATAAGCCAGCTAAGAAATGGGGGCACCAGAGGTTCACAGAACTTATTCCAGAGGGCTGTAAAGGTAATTAAATGATATGTCTAAAAGGTAGGGAAGTTAAATATCCAGGTGCAGATGTGTTTTGAAAGCAAGCTGGATAATGTCAACATATGAAAGGTGAAGAAAAAGCTTTGTGAACATAACTTTTTTTTCTGAAGGCAACAAGACAACACTGAGATCTTGTTAAGAAAGAAGTGAATAGGGAGTTAGTATTCAAAATATGCCTAAGTGGTTTGCGTGCCTACTTCTCAAGACTGTTAATGGTTGTTAGGTATCTAACTCACAGTTTTTTGAATCCCACTAAGTACCTATCTTGAGCTGCCTCAGCACCTCTAAAAATCTGATTGTCTGTGTACTTTTTAACCTCTGTTAAAATTACTCCCTGCTAAAGCTGATAGTTTCTCCATTCAGTACTTGATTTGGGAAAGTTGCATTCTTAACAACTTTGATATATCAGCTACTACCCTGATCCTCTCAGGCACATTGCCACCTTCAAAGGTGGCATATATATACTTATATATATACTGGTATATATTATTAATTTATAGAAGCGATGTGTGTTCCACTGACCATAAAAACTCAAAAATCCATCTGCCTATTTCACTTTTCAGTCAGAGACTCTCAACGTGAACAAAAATAGGTGGGGAGGTTCGCGTACGCTTCACATTTATGCCTGAGTTTGCAGCAGTTGTATGTACCAGTACATGAGAAACAACTGTTTAAAAATGTCCTTGTTTGCAAATATGAGGCTCATCTTCATCTTCTTGATGACCTTTCAATGTTCTGTTCTTTTCTTTTCCTGTGTACCAATGTGACTGGAAGCCTCTGTGGTCTTTAGATTACAGTCTCTTCTGGATAGAAGTGATTTCTCAAGAGAACAGTGAGTGAGAATGTACTTTAATTTCAATATAGATAAAAAAGAGAAAGGATTTGGTATGAAGTATTTAGCAAGCAGGTTTTTTTAGCTTCATTTCCCAAAGAAAATAAGGGATATATGATTACGCAGTCTTTGTTTTCACCTTCTGAATTTTATCTACTTTCAACCAAATCTGACAGAAGAATAATGGTTGGATCCTTAACAGCGTTTCTTCTACTCAGTTTCCAATTTTCATGAAACTCCTAATGTCCCACTCAAGGAAAAGTCAAGGAAAGCTTTATCAGTAGCCATTACTGTTTAGCAGGAGATAGCTGTGCAACACAATATCACTACTGTCCAAATGAAGTACCAAAAATGTTAAGTAGAGTAGGCTGGAGGTATTGTAGTAGAAAGCTATAAAGGATATAGGTAGAATCCATTAATTTTATGAGGACTTTAGAAGGAATATGAGGTTGTTAGTTCGAGGAAAGGGAGGAGGAGGAAAGTGTAATAGAGAAAGAGAGTGAAGATCAGTATCAGACAGGGCTTTGTTAGTATTGCTGGTATAGAAGAATTTACTTGGGTTTTATACTGTTTTTTTAAAGAAATCATTTTGCCTAATGAATTACAAACATTTTAATGTCAATATAAACTTTTTTCTTTTATATATCAAAATACTACATCTAGTAGCAGAAGTGCAAATTTTAAATCTATCAAGAGTAGTACAGCCATGGTGAAGAGCTTCAATCATTTCTCTCTGTTGCTCTTTTTATGCTACATTTAAAGTGATGACATGAAGCCTTGAAGGGGTTTTAACTTATCAAATTAAAGTCTACGCCTTTCATTGGTTTTTAATAGCATAAACACCAATTGATCTCTGGCAGTTTTGGGGTGGGTAGTGAAGATTAAAAGAGATGGTACTTGAATTAAGTTGATGTTGAAAAGATACTGGCATCTTGTATTTTTACATAGTAGTTTTAAACTCTCACTTTTATACTCAAAAATTCATTCAGTGGTGCATCTGACTTGGAAGAAAATATAAAAAATTATTTTTTTGTATTTTTAATGAAAGCAAAGAGAAGTGAGTCTTATTTTCAGATACTTAATAATTTCACTTTTTATCTTTAGAAGAATAATCTGTTTAATATTTCAACATTCACACATTTTGAGATACATGTTGTTTATGCAAATACCTCAAAACAAAAAATTTCAAAAAAGCTAAATATAAAAAAATCACAGAAATTTTGTCACATAAAAGAAAATGAGATGTGAAAAAATATCTATCTTTATTCTTATATTATGTTCTGCTCCTTCCGTCTTTTGATCTACCTCTGAAAAGTGCATTGAGCTTTGCATTCTTCTCTTCCATGTTTCTGTACAAGTTATTACTTCTCTCTTCTCACATCTTACACCATACCTTCAACATCACGCAGCTTTCTTCTGTTCCCCATACTCAGAAATGTTTTCTTTTGTCTCCCCTCATTGTTTTCCTAACTTATCCTTCCTTTTTTCAGCCTGGATGTTTGTTTCTTCCTCATCTATCTCAGCCACTTCATTGGGCCAACAAGAGCCTGAACATCCCCAGAGACCTTTGTCCCATGCTAAGAGCTGTACCTAAGATACTGGTATTTTCGTGTATGTTGGCTTTAGTTGTTCTGTGAAGCAGAAAGATTACTTCAGGTCCCCACTAATCAAGCGGAAAATGGATGACATGGGCAAGATGTGAAAAGCTCATTGGTAGCCCCTGGAGAAGTATTGCATTCAAAGTTGACAAATTGCAGGGGATTTAAGGAGTGCATGATAGGGCAAGCTTTCAGCAAAGTTATTCATCAGAACATTTGTCCTTTCAGGAAGGCAGGTTATTTAGACGATAATTATGAGTATTGTGTATGTGCACAATTGTACAGTGTTATTTGCTATATGTGCAAAAAGCTGCTGTGAAGTAGCCAGTTAATCAAGAGTTAACCTCAGTTCTGGCATTTCTGAAGCGAGCATCTTCATTTACTCCCCTTTCCCCTGAAACAGTATGTTAACATTTTTCATTACAGGATCATGTGTGCTTTATTTCACAGCATTCCTGCTCTACACAGTATCCAGAGAACAGCCAATCAATATATTTTTTTATCTTCTTTGTTCATTATGTGTGCCAATCCCTTGTTTACTGGATACTGTTCAAACCTTTCCCTGAAAACAGAATTTTGAGTAACCATCATAGGGATTTTCTGTAGTATTCAACGTTATAAGAACCAAAGGTTTGATAAACAATGATTTAATGAATTCCTGCAGGAGTGTTTTCTCATGCTGCATGGGGAAACCAAGGCATGAAGAAATTAAGGTCAAAAGTACCCACAAATTTTGCACACCTATTTGAGACATACAAGACTTTACCTTTTAGAATATTTGTCACTCATAAATCCCTAGCATTTAAGGCCAAGCCCAGAAGATATTTTTATGTAATTCAATTGGTCTTCTGAATATCACAGATCATTGTTTTCACCGGTTGTCCCTGTATCGAGCCCAGAGATTTATGTTTGTTTAAACGTGTTTTCAGAAAGGTATCTAGGTCTGATGTAAAAATTTCAAGAGGTGGGGAGACCACCATTCCCTTTGATAATTTGTTCCAGTGATTCAAGTTACCCTTACACAATTAGATTAAAAATTCTTTCATATCCTGTATTTTCTGTCCATTTATTGAGGGACAAGGCAAATCAGTAGCAAGACAAAACTATTACATTCCTGATACTTGATTTAGAATTAGCACATGTATTTCTGTAGATCTACTGACTAGGCATCTACTCAGGGGTTTTTATAATCTGAACAGAATAAGACCTATCACTACATATCTTTTTCTCTGGTGCTTGCAATACCAGTATGGCTCTTTTCTGCATCTTCTCTGGGTTTTTAACATCCTTTTCTTTTAGAGGGTGGACACAGATGCATGTGCATTCTTATATTCTCATTGTTTCTCAGTGTTGGATGTAAAGTAAAATCACCTTAATTGCTTTGTGGAGGTGCTTACTATTTTACTGTGTATACACCAAAAGATTGCATTTTCCCAGCTTTTCCACAGCATTATACTGTCACCTTGTACTGCCATCCTAAATCTTCTTCAGCATCAGTGCTTTTCAGAATATGGTTACCCTTTCTGTAAGTGTAGCCTGTGTCTGCTGTTCTTAGACTGAGAGTTTTGCATTTGGTTTAATTAAAATACACTTGATTTGAATATGCCTAGCTACCAATTGGCCCAGAACATCGTTTCGTCATCATTATTTGCTTACTTTCTCCGTTGTTCGTGAACATGACTAGCTGTGTCTACATGGTTCTGAGTAATTGAAGGATACGTTGAGTATCCTATTCTAGGAGTATACCAGAGTGCCTGGTACTGACACCTGTGCAATCTTACTAGTATTCTAATATTATTCAGTGACAATTCCCTCTCGGAACATGGGGTTTTGGTGCTTTTTTAACTGTCAACCCGTTCTGAACCCACTTACGAAGTTTTTTCTTGATGCTGTGTAGTGATACTTTTTTTTTTGGTTGGTTATGTCTGACAAGTCAAAGCCTAACAAATCTCTACAACATCCGCTTCTAATCTCATCAAAGAAGGAAATCATATTTGTTTGGCAAGACCTATTTTACACAAAAACATGCTGACTGGGAGAAATTATATTGTCATTAAAATCTGTATTAATTGAATCCAGTGTTTTCAAATATTTGGCCCAGTTTTAATGCCACTAGTCTTTATTTTTTAATATTGACAAATTACTAGTGCTCTTACAGTCTTTGGGAATGTCTTAGTATTTTAAGATGGATTAACAAGGATCTTCTCAAACAACCCTGTGACACCTGAAGTGAAACTTGTATGAAACTGTAAATGTAAAACTTATCCCTCCATGATTTCTCATAAACAGAAAAGTGCTTATTAGTTCTGCATCAACTGTAACTGTATCATCCTGTTTTTTCCAAAGACAGACCAATATATATACTGAACGCTCCTGGTGGGTTTTCTTAATTGCAATTTATGGTATAGGTATTTCAGACTTGGATGGGCTTACACATTCACTGTTCCTCTCATAATGAAAAATCCTTATTATCTGTAGTCCTGCCAACGATGCATTTTTCCTTGATGCCTTTAGCTACTCCTATCAACTGGCATCACTTCAGAACTTCTACCTTTTAGGATGTATTTATACTTGTTTCCACTGTAGTTTTGTGACTTTTTATCATACATTTATGTTATTTACTTTCTACATAAAAAAGTTCTACTTTTGCTTGGTTGTGAGGTCAGATATTTTTTTATAGCCACCCAATTTTTTCTTCCAGTTTTGAAGTACTTTGTGTATTTGTTCGAGTGCTTCTGTGCATGTAAAGATTATGGTTGTTTTTTCCCACGTGGAATTGTATCGATTTATTATCACTTATCTTTAAGTATTTATTGATCTCCAGTACAGTGATTAACGTTTCTTGTGTTATAATGAGATTGTTTACCTCATGCTTATAAATGATATATGGTTTTTGAAGGTTTATAATACTGTTTTATAATTGTCCACATAAGACTCTGGGAATACATGTCCTAAACTGAAGTCCCCTATAGCATCACTATTTTCCTTTCCAAAGGTTATAAAAACATGCAGAAGAAAAACTTGTCCTGTGCCCCAGTTAATTTGCTAATCAGCAAGTCTTTCTTAAGTCATGTTAGTTAACGTGTTGACCTTTACGTATTCAAGAGCTGTGGTCCTGTGTTACTGATCACTCTAAAAGGAATAACAGCATGGTGGGTTTTTTTAAGGTTTCCTGTTCCCTTGCTGCCTGTTTTATCCTTCTTCTTAATCAGAGATTTTAACATGCCAGTTGGCCACCAGGTTGCAGTAATTCTGGTTATATAAAATTTATTCTCATCAATGAGAGTTTCCTCTTGCTGCTTACCCAGATTCCTAGGATCAATACATAAACAATTGAAGAGATTCTTTTCATTATATTCTTTGCCACATTGGTTCAACTTGCTCGTTAGGTGCTGAATATGAGCATGTACCTCATTTGCCTTCCAAATAACCTCCCCTTGTGTTGCTGATTTAATATCCTGGCTGCTCCAGCTAGTTTCCAACTGAGAAGATTAGCCTCCTACTTGTGTGGTGTAGGCCGTCCTGTTCATACAGTCTCTTCTTTCACTGTGATGTGCTGTTTCATGGATCGAAATCTACTTCTTTTCAGTCACGGATAGCAGGCAGAAAATGCTGGAAATAAACTTTCTCACTTGTGATAACTGTGGATAGCCACTTACATTTTAATTTTCCTCTAAATTGTTTTCAGTGAGGTTGAAGACTTCAGTAATTTCCTCTGAGTCTGATGTGGGGGCATTATATAGCATTTATGTTCTGTCTCCCATTGACTTCAGTTGCAGCTGTGAGTGCATGGTACTTCTGCAGATTAGACATGAGGGATTTATCTTGCAGTCAGAAAATGGGTAACATACTATGAATCCCTCTGAAAACTTTCAGTTAATTCGTGCTGAGGTGCCTTGACCAAAGGATAGAGGGATTCCATGACTGCTAAGCAGCACTCAGCTCCATTAAATATGGTGCATTTTCTCTCTTACTGCAGTCACATTCCAATGGCTGCCACAAAAGAAACAGGAATAAACACATAAGAGGCTCTTTCACTGGGCAGGGGTGATTCATGCCCAGGTATAGGTTCACCCCATGAAACAATTAGAAAGAAGTCTGGGAAAACTGATCATTAAAAGTAGAATCATGATGCATGTTACCAGTAACCTTACCTTTGGCATTTCCTAATATCTCTGTACTTGACTTCATGACCTTATTAATGTCCTGTCAAGGAAGGGGTTCACTCAACCATCTTTAGCTGCCAGTTGTTGGGGCTCAATTTATAGTCAGTACAAAGAGGGGGACATCACCACAAGGTAGTTCTTCTTCCCTAAAGATAAATGCAGAAGGTAGGCGAAATGTTCTTTGGAAGTGCTTGGTTCACTTAAACCTTAGGGGACTGAAGGCAGGGGAGATAAGTGGCATCATTTCTTTGTATGTAATATTTGTGTGTATAATTATACACATAGGTCTGTGCAGAAAGGTACTCTCACAGATGGGTTTAGGTGTGTGTGTGGCCTACACACCCATATATATACAATGTTAACATGTAGCTGTACATAATATTGCGTTTCTCCTCTACTTATAGTACTTCAAAATAAATCTTAAATTAAGTCTCAGGTGTAGAAAAGTTGCATTTCTGAATTGAGCTACTGAATTCGGACCAGGTCTTAATTTGCTTTATTAGTCACTGGTGAGAGCTGGTAGTCCTGTCCGCCAGATCATCTCAATAAAAATGTGTTATAGATATAGCAGTGATACAGAGGTGACTGGCTGGCAAAGAGCAGCTCCTTACACTTCAAATGAGCCAAGAACTTCTCAAGATGTGGTGTGTTTAATGCGCTTCTGTCAAACGCTTGATAATGCATTGAACAGTAAGAGGTTGTCTCACTTTTATCCTTCATTGTTTATAATGAAACAGGGTAAAGATGTGTTCCCTGGAAATCCAGGGCTGTTTATTTTTTCCTTAATCAGTTGGTAATGATATCTACTTCTTTAAGATACATGTTTAGGAGATTAGGCTAACCTTGAGACAGGTTCTCTAGCATTGTCCTTCCCCTTCTTGTACGTAAAAGTATTAAGTGTAAAGGCATTACTTACCATACATTACATAAAATTAAATTCCTAAAATGTATGTTGGCACAGGATATTTTTCTAGTAAATATTCTTGATTTTATCTTTGTTCCTTAGTAGTGTTACTTATTGTCTTCCTGTGGAATAATAAGTGCAAAATGTTTATGTTACAATTATGATGTAGTAAAGATTATGAATGGTTAGTTTAAATTATTGTATTTTTTACAAACTTTTGCGAATTTGTATTTTTTTTAAATAATAATTCAGTGCAGTAATAATGAAATAGAAAGATACTTTTATTACCAAATATACTTTGAATTTGTCAATCAATATTTACTTACTGGGTTTTTTTACTGAGCTGTGAAGTTTATTGTAGATACCAGCAGTTGGTTTCAGTGTTTGTAGCAACAAATATTACAACTTAAATGCTAAATTACGATAATTATGATGATATTTGTAGCTACTAGGAAGCAATTATTCCTGACAATAGTTCCCCAAAATATAATATAAGGAGGATACAAAAAAAAGTCCTTGAAAATAATATATCTGTAAAATAAAGATATCTTTTTTGAAAGAGTAGGACAAATAAAGGGGTTTGCTAGTAACTCAGGCAAAGGACAGGTTTCCTAGAGTTTGAAAAAACGTTACTGATAACTGATTCTGAGCTAGCAGTTTATCTAGGAGAGATAAAAATTTTGTTGTATATAAAAGGGCTTATTTTCAGAGAAACTGGCAATTCAACTGCAGTCTTGTTGATGTAAAAAGTAAGACTTTGTGGAAGGTTATATGTCACCCTGATGCTGGATAAAGTTCTCAGAATTTTTCAGAATACCACAGTGCAGTAAATTAAAAAGAAATCTAAGTTTTATAATAAGTTGTATTTTAAATTTGTGTCACACCGTGAAGCCTCAGCAGACAGTCTGAGTATTAAATAATGCTTCTTTGACTGTAGAAGTATCATTTTCTTGAAACCTGAAAGATTAATTAATCTTTGTAGGAAATAAGAAGCTCATTAATTCTTGCCAACAGTGATAACTTGTTAGTGACTAGACCAGAAGGAAACCCCTCATCCCTACTGAACTTACTGTGACAACTTTTGACTTCAGTGGGAGCAGCATAAGGCATAAGCATGTAACTAAGTCCAGTGAACTGTAAATAATCCTATGACATACTTTTGACAGTTACAGGTCATCTATAATTATTTACATTTCATAAGTTATCACTAACTCTTTGCTAGAAGATTTTGATATTTTGAAAAACCATGGCCTATTGATGCCATCTCCATTCAACTGCTGTTAATATATCCCTGAGAGCTGATATGAATTAGCACTTTATTTCCCCTCAAGGGGTGTAGTGTAGCTGGATTTCCATCTTTGAGAAATTATGGGTCTTCACTGTATCTTCACAAATCATGAACTGAGAATGGCTACCAATTTCACTGAAAAACAATTCCTTAATTTTGTGAGTACACTCTTTTGGAGTATTTTATTTTAGTGCATAAGTTATTTATTTTATTAACTCTGATACTTGAATTAAATTTAGGTAATATCTTTTGTAGAAAACAATTAAATTTTACCAGTTGGCAGAATTCTGGGCAAAGGGGAAAGCTATATTGGTATAAATGAAACAGTGGTAATTTATAGTTTTAATATAAAAGTCAAAAGTAAATCATATGGAATACAGAAAAATCATAATTTGAGGAAACAAATCTTGATTTCTTAATATTTAACTCGTATTTTCAAAAGTTTTTCCTGCTGCTTTGACCTCTAGCAGTAGTAGTGGTGGATATTAAGATAGCAGTCCATTTCACCCAAGGCTGTTGATATTTTAGTCATCCAAAACAGCTTCTTCTAAACAGTGTCTCTAGGATGTAGTTCCTCCCTCCAAGGGGAGTGGTCTTCCGTTAGATTATGTAAACGAAGAAACTCATTCATTACCACGGAATTGCTAATTCCTGCCTTAACCTGCAGAACCAGGAATGGCACAGCGCTTTTCCTGCATACAGCAAACATGAGAAGCCACTGTTCCTGCGTTTGTTTTAGTTTCTTGGGGGAATTGAATGAAAGTAGATTCAAATCAGCAGGGGATTTGTTTGTCAAATTTTGCAAATCAGGCTACAGAAAATGGAGTTTTACAAGCCCCTTTCAGCGCTCCAAGATATCAAACTCACTTCACCTTTCAATATAACGTTCATACCGACTCTTTCAATCTTAATTTTGATTGATTACTTACCAGTAGAAGTTTATACTGAAATCTTTTCTTTGTCCTCTTTATCCTTTGCTCACCTTTTCATTCTTTCCTTGTCAATTATTAACACCGTGACGTTACTTGTTGCTGCAGTAACTTTGTTGCAATGCAGCTGTTGCCAGGTGAATTTTCTTGAGTGCTTGATTGTCACATTTATGAAGATTTTATGAGATATCAGAAAAGTTTTTTTTCGGGTAGCAGCCTTCAACTTTACATTCTCAGGGAACTGGCCTGGGCTGTCTCTAGATGTTTCATTTAAAAAAAAAAATGCAAAAAGAAACATACTGTGTGTTGATTGCAGATTATGTACGGTAGGTTCTGTTAGGAAGGTAGATACCAAGACACTGAAATATAATGGATTAAATTTACTGGGACAGATTTGCTGTGTCCTGGTGCAGCAGAGGTTCATGACAGGCCTCAGCAGACAGAATGTGTCTGATTCATGTGTCTATTCAGATCTTTTTACTTTGTTTTTTGGCTTGGTAATGTTGCTGTAATTAGATGGTGAGTCCGACGAAGCCGTGTGTAACCAGATTGTGACTGTTTCGAGACACAAGACCAAAGTCCGGGTGCTTTCAGCTCTGACAGCATGCCAGTGGCCACGCAGCACACACCCTAGGGTGCTTTTCTGCTCTTAGAGTGGGGGCTGATGGCTAATTCTGCATACAGGCATACAGTGCCAGTTGCGACCACTTCACAGGCTTGTTGAACTGGTCATCCCAACTGGGGGATTTAGGCAGCAGAGGCCCTTGCTGCATACATGCAGTTTGAAAGTTTCCTAGAATATGCCTTGGCCGAGGTGAAGCAATGTTCACAGTCATTTTCTTCTTGAAGGCTTCAAGTTCCTGCTTGCTTTGTGGTAGTTTCTGCCATGGAAACCCATGCAGAACACCAGCTCAGAAGAATTTCCTGATTTATATCCTGAATTGAGTTAATAACTTTCCACATCGGATATAAACCTTTCTTCAGATCTCTTCCTAAGGCAGAGGAGCCCTGTTCTGTCCATTGCTCATATTAGCTTCTCATTGGCACAGCCTAAATGTTAATTTTCCATTGGTAGACCAAAGCAGAGTGAGATCAAAATGAAACCATTTCCCCCCTCTCCTTAACTACCCTCCCAACTCATTCATGGATGACAAACAAAAGGAAAAGAGCCAAGTTTTGCCTTCCAGGGGAAAACCCAGCGTAATGGCCTGAAAACAGTGCAAGGATAGAGAGAAGCAGCTGGAGAAATAAGGAAAGAATGAAAAGCAAATGAAAAACCATTGCTTAAAGCCATTCCTTCTCCTTCCCTTTTCCCATCTTTTTTAGCATTGTTTGAAAAGTAGATAACATGAGCCTAGTGGTCAGTTTTCTGTTTCTTTTATAATGTGCTGTGGATTCCTGTTAATAGATGTGAGGAAGTGTGTACAAGGATCCATGTCAATTTTCTTGCTATAATGATGTGGTTTTTTCTTTTGAATCTGAAGTGGGAACTGAGAAGTACATTGTTTTGCTTTATTTTGAAATAAAGAAATAATGTATCCTGCAGTGTATCTTTAACATAGCTGCTATGGGAGTATGATACAGTTTTACCCATCCCTGTTGAAACTTTTTGGCTGGTTAATTTCTTTATGTGTCCCTTAAAATGTTGGTAGCTCCTGTTAATTGCTCCAGTGCCTACCGATGAGCACAGAACTGATTGTCAAGCTCCGCTACTTAAAGCTCAGAGAACAAGCTGCTTATGATGACCCAACAGAGACATAAGGGAGGTCTATGAAAGGGAAAGTATTCAACCAGCCTTAATCCTTGTTTTCAGTAAGGCAGTGTCTTTAAGTGCAGACTAATTAGTGAATAGACATGGTTGTAGATTCTTGTAGGCATGTCTTTTGTTGGCTTGAGATGAACTGAGCAGCTAATAGAAATGGTTTAAAGTCTCTGCTTTGCTTTTCTTTTAATGCACTTTAAATAGGGTATGGAGATGAGAAAATATAAATCAAAGCAGGAGCAAAGATAAATACAAACCATCCAAATACCTATGTTGATATATTCCATTTAGATATTAGCAGTTACACTTGTGGCTCTCATTATGGAAGTCTGGCCCCTTCTAAAAGAACTATTCTTTTTATAATCTTTGACGTATATCAATAGTAGAAAAGCATGCATTTTTTTTCATTTTACAGTAATGTATTATGCAAGCATTACTTTGCATTTGAATAGTGTGTTAAAGTCATCAATCACAAAGTGATCGATCAAGATAAATGTAGTTCTCCAATTTTAGTGCTAGGGAAACTAAATTCCAAGAAGTGAGGTGAATTTCCTTAAGAATTGATGGCATGCCTGAAACTAGGACCTAAATCTCTATAGGAATGGTCCCCCTCTTTAATCAGTTGTTTATCGTATCTTACTACATATTGTATAATAAAATTTTCCAACAGGTAGGAATAACCATCTTCACATTCCAAAAAGTAATTTATGGTAAAATTGAATGCAAGGAAAGGCATTTAGGGAAACTGAGTTAATGTTGAATGACATGTAGCCATATTTACCTTAAAGATCAGCAAGATATTGGAAATATAGTAAGACGGTTAAAAAAAACCAACCAAAAAAACAAACAGGAAAAAACAACCAAAAAACAACACAACAAAAAAAAAACCCACAACAAAACCAAACAACACTGTGGGGTGTTTGGTTTTTTTTTTTTTTCTGGTTGTATTTCCCCTATTATTTGCATATTGCTTGACCTTGACACAATGCAGATAGGAATCAGACGTAGCTACTTACTGTTTTACTCATTTTCTAAAATTAACCATAAATTCTAGTTATATTCAATAACAGTACCTTGCTTATTGAAGCTCATAACCTTTTTGCTGCCTTTTTCACCTGTATTATCGATAGGAGATAATTACTGCAAAGCAGCTGGCTGTTGGTTTTAGAGAGCATCAATTGTTCTCCTGTCCCAGCTGTTGGCTAATAAGGACAGTCAACACATCTGTTTCAACAGCTGGTAATTAACAAAAGCCTAATTGCTGCAACTCTTTTAACAACAAATCTATGAAAGAGTAGGGATGTGGAGGAATATTATTTACTCTGCGCTCTGCACTTTCTGTGACCAGTTTCTTTTTTCTTTTTTCCTTTTCTACTTTGAACACCACTGCCTTTGTCTGACACATTGAATGGCAGGAGAACACAATATGGTAATCCAGAGCTTAAGTTTTTCAGATCTTTGTTGGTGTTTCTTATTGCAACATTTCTTTGCTAAGTTGCAAGATAAAATGGATCAAAAGCATTATGTGGAGTTTCATACAACAGCTACAATCCGCAGCAGTGTGCCTGCGCAATAGGGCTGCCAATCCAGCAGCCTCTAAAAGAAAGTAATGGGTTTCCCCCTTCCTGTATGAGTTTAATAGCCCTGCACTCCTTCCCAAAAAAGGTGTCATCATTCTGGAAGTGGTGATTATTTGAAGAAATGTATTACTGCTCTTCAGATCTTTCACGAATTTTGTTGCACAGACAGTGGTTTTTTTCCTTCCTCTGATGAAACCTGCATATGTTGATAAGTTTAAAAGTAAATGCCAGGTGGCACCTTGCACTGCACATATATCTCACCATTTTATCATTACAGAATTGGAGGGGGTTCCACACAATGCTTGTCTAAGTATCTACATTTATAGTATCAGTCAGCAAACACAAAGACATTACTCTTAATTAGACTTATTCTGTGTGTTATCCTTGTGTACAGCACACATATAATTAGAATACTCATCACTAAATAGAGAGAATGCATGTATACAAATACAGGGAAATGTTAATCCCATTGAAGTCAACAGTGAGCTTCTGTTGGCTTCAATGGGTCAGGATTTTCCCTGCAAAATCAAATTTTCTTAAAAGCTGGAGGCAAATTTGGCATTCATTATGCTACCCATGAAAAGAAAGTGTTCAAGTGTTAATGGAACTATTGCCTAAATTATTATGCAAGTCAGGCATGTTTTGCAGACTGTGTGAATGACTGAGTCAATAAAAATTTCTAAGAAGTAACATTTAAAGTGGTATTTTGAAGCGGTAAAGTGATGAGGAAAAAAATTGTGATTCTTTGCTAAAAGTTAGTCAAGATCACTTGATTAAACTTGTTTCACTAACATTTCAGTTGGCAAATATATCTGTACACTGAGTTCTTAATTGTCTGCTGGGTATGTTGAAAGGTATAGAAGAAATTCTACCCGAGTGCTTGCCATTGACAGAATAGAGATTGCATAATTAAAAATATTCTGGCAAAACAAGTTTAGTTCAACAGGTGTTCAAGTGAAGAAATGTATAATAGCTGCAGTGAAAAAGTGTAAGATATGCTTTGAACAAATGAAAACAAAAGCCTTGGCTAAAATTCTAACTGTAAGGTAGTAATATAGAGAAGTGTTTACTGGGTCTGGGTTAGTGTCTGGGTTTATCAGGATGTGATTTTTGTTCTCAACCACCTTTGGTGATTGAAGTGGTTTCTTTTGTCTTGCACAAATAAGAGGAAATAAATACACCTTCTGCATTAGATTATACTCTGGAAAATTGCTGAAGCATTTGATAGTTGACAAAAATGTTTATCATTTCAGTGGCTTATCTTGTTTAATTTTGCAAGTTATGATTTAAAAGAAAATGACTGTGGGTAAGATATCACTCTTCTCATTCCCTACCCTTCCGCTTCCTTCCTCTGAAGATTCCAAGAATTATCAGATATGAAGCAACTACCTTTTTTTTCAGCTGAAATGTAGTTGAATCTGAGTGAGTTGCAACAGAATTTTAGATGTGTTCTGCAGCTATGCACCAAAACTTAGGTATGAAGTGAGAAGAATGCTTTTGCCCAAGGCATAGATCTGATAGAATCTCATTGAATAGATGCGCAGTAGGAAAATAGATTTTTAGCAGAAAAGACCAGAAATCTTTAGTATCAACACACTTTTGAGTCCTGAGTGAAGGTAACTCATCTATATCAACAGATCTCATCCAACAGTATAGCATCCATAACAACTCATGGAAGCCTCCATCCCCTGTTGATTCAATAGGAAGGTGCCATCTATTGAATATTCTCAAGTACTTTTTCCAGCAGACAGGTGGTTCCTATAAAGACTTCAATGTATGTTCTCTCAAACACCTCTATTTGCTTTTCTTACTTTAATTTTAAATCCTTTGTCTGAGTTCTACTTGAGTGGAAAACATTGTAGTAATATTGTGGAGAAAGCAAGATCCAGGGAGTGTTTCTGATCAAAATCAGTACCAGCTATTCTGGCTCAGTATGATTGATCCCTTTTACACATCTAGAATTGCACAGATTGAGAGTGAAACTCTTTTAAATTATCTGTTGAGGATCATCTCATCACAGAAGATATGATGGTAGGTTGTTCACAGTGTCTCAGAAATTCGCAGTCACCTCAGTCGCACAAGTGGCTCAAGGTAGTGAAGCCAGCGGCCAACCTCAGGAGAGGCATGCAGCTTTGTCTTTTTCCCAAAAGTGCTCAGCACAACATTAATCCAGCTGGAGAAAGCCAAAATTGTCTTGCTACATTGTCTGATGGGAAGTTCAGATATCAAAGGAGAGGAAGGAGAGAAGAAGCACTAACAGGTTTGCCAGATTCAAAGTTGGTTTGAGAATGTCTTGGTGATTAAGGTCTGGACACATCAATGCGGGTCATATACTCATGGATTCTTTCTTATTCCTAATTACCCTGCTAATAGATACATTTATTCAATAATGATTTATTCTTTTAATGTAACAGTTGCTGTTGAACTCCAAAGGTTGATTCTGAGTTTCTGTGTGTGTATGAAAATATCAGATAAATTTGAGTGTGTATACCTCACACGTGTGTATAATTCATCTTCCGTAAGGCGAAGACCACGAGAAGTACTAAATACTAACTCAAGCTCTTCCCTGCCTTTCCTTCCAAATCCTGGAAGAGTTACGGACTGAAGCAGTCCCATCTAAATCATTGGGACAATTCATTTTTATAATCTTGTCCAGACTCACGGCTTTTATGAAAGATTTGTAGCTTTATTCTGATAGTGGGATTAGGCATTGTTGTCTTCCGCAGAAGTACTGTCTGTCAAGAGGTAACAGTCATTCTGTCTCTTTGCATGAAAGGTTATAATTTGGAGTATATTATCACTTAGCATCAGTTATAAGCTTTGGAGCGTAAATTCCTAACTCCTTTTTTGCTCAAGTTACTGCCTTGCACGCTTTTTTCTGCTCCTTTTATGAAGCATGAATTATTTCAATGTACATATTTTCTTACTGAAAAGAGACTTGTGAAAGTTGCAGAGTGTCTCAGCGGGACTAAGTGTCTCAGACTGGTGCCACGCTGAAATCAGGGGTAAGGAACTGTAATAAGTGAATGATTCATAACAGAGAAGCCAAAGGGTAACCAAATCCAAACGGCAATGGAAGGGCATGGCCAATGGCTGGTCAAAGCCAGGGACTTTACTATACGAGGGAGTCTGCAACAGAGCTCGGGTAGTGAAGTAAGGTTAGAAAGATTTGCCTGAACAAGAATTACTCCTGCATCCTTGGAATGGAGCTGTGGGTGACACCTGTTGAACAGTCAAGAGTATCTCACCAGCCTACTGGGAATTAGCGAAGAAAATTGTTAGTCAAACTCATATATAATTCAGCTTTATCAATCTTGGTCAAGTTTATTAAGCCCTTATCAGTTGACAGGACCAATTATCTGCACCTACTCTAGTAACTAAAATAGGATCAGGGCATGGGCTTGCACAGTGGCATGCCATCATCTATTCTTTTTGTTAGAAAGCTCCCTGGCAAAGTTTTAACCTGCTCTCCTGGACAAAGCCTTTGAATGATACTGTGTACCAGGGCCTATCCCCCTTGGACAACCTGCTGTTAGCAGCCCTTCCTTTTAGGGGTAGACAGAAAACAGCTTTTGACATGGTAACACAAGGCAGGTCATGCCAGTAGATCTCAAGGCCAGAGCATGGTTTCTGGCCAGTTCTTTTTAGCAATAGAGAGGTGACTGCTGTGGTCAATGTGGGGTCTGTTAGCAAAGCCTGAAAATGTACCAGACGGAGAGCCCTGAAAGCACACACAGTTTCTGGCTGCAGCACAGAGAAAACATGTCTGACTGTAACACGAACTTTCTTCTGTTCTTCTGCCAGTTCAGTTCTGCCCAGAACTGGATAGGACACTTTTGGGGGTGAGGGGAACTTTTTTTTTTTATTGAATAGGGTCTTTGTTACCGCAAAGCTTCTGAGACAACATTACAACACTACCTTTTGGATCCTGTGCCGGTGACTCGCTGTTTGTGGCAGATACTGACTTGATATTGTAAGGGGCCAAAGTCATTTGCATGGACAACAGGTTTATCGTGGGTGCTGACATTTGAAGCTTTCCCAGAGTAATCTTCCAGTAGGTCTGAGACACCAGCTGGAAATCTTCTTCAGCTCATTCCAGCTACATGGTCATTTCCTTCTTGATTTCCCCTAAGGAGATTGCCAGTAAAGTTTGCTGTGTACAGTTTATGTTAAAGTGTAGTAGTCCTCATGGGATGTGTGGAGCAAGTCAGGTCTGTCAGAGTTAAGGGAAACACACCTGTTATTAAAGTAGATCAGAGAGGTTTTTTTCTTCTTTTTTTTAAGCTTATATTTGATAACCTGGCCTGCCCTAAAAGGGATGTGTCTGTTTTCTAGTCCAGTTACCTGTGCAGCCATGAAGGTAACTGAAGAAGGCTTCCTCAGATAAACAGTATACACCATGCCCAACGTGCTTTATTTTCCCTTCAAATAAGACATGATTCTCTGTGTTTCTTCATGGTTGGAAGGGACCTTTGAGATCATCGTGTTGCTAATATCTTTCCGTTATTTATTTGAAATTGCATTTTCCCAACTGATTTTTAGATCAGAAACAAAGTGAGTGATGTCACCAAGGCCAAACGTGAATTACAGAACATGGAGAAATGTGCCCTTTCCACATGCCCACAGCTGTAAACAGGCTTTAATCTGAGAATTAAAGGAATGAATTTACTTTTGTTGTTTTCATGTAGATTCTAAAGCCCTAGCTACTATGCAAATATAATTTGTGAATAATTATAATAATTTGTGAGGCTTTTTGCTTCTCTATTAAAATAAACTCTCCCTGATTATTTTCTTTTTATTTTCTTTCACAGTGTGCATCATGGTTTTGTAGTGAGACAAGTATCTACCTATCTGTATATGGAGACCTAACTACTTTTTATTTTAAAGCATCTCCATCTTATGTTCTTAATATAATCCCTCCTACTAAAAGGTCAGCATCTCTGCACATGACATCATTTATGTGCAAAGCCCAGTCTATCTATGAATGTGTATTTTGGAGCTGTCATCCTTGAAAGTTTTTAGGAGTCATTTTGTTGTCACTAAGGTTATATCTTATCTGAAATAAACTTTGCAGTATCCTTAGGTAGTTATTCATATGCACATAGTAGGTATGTATGATGGTATCTCTGGGTTTTCTAGCTATGTACTCAGACAAATGGAAACCATAAATGAAATCTTGACCCTGGGAAGTCAATTACAGTTTGGGGTCAAACTCACAGGGGCAGAGTTTCAAATTAATCTTCCTTACTGTGTGAATCATTCTTTACAATAAAATGGTTCCATGTATTAGTCTCACACACTCATCACATGCCTTGGATTGTCCCTTGAATAGCTAATTTTTCCTGCAATTTCAATATACTATATATTACTTGGAAGAAGTATAGGATATTACAAAATAATATTGCAGAAGATGAAGAAACTTTGTATCAACATCATATCTAAGGTTAGATGAGCTAATTCTTTATTCTCACTGAAAAATATCATGAGCATTTCATATAGACACCTTCTTGCATATCGTGATAGTGGACTGAATCTGCCTGTAATATGTGTTTGTTTTGGCACATCATTAGGTGAAAGAGAAAACTGGTTATCAAATACTGCTGGTACAGTGCACTTTCCAGTGTGATATGACCATGCAGTATGAGAATGAGGCGTTCACATCTCAGGCATAATGGTTCAATTGGTGTTGCTTTGAGATAATTAGTAGATATTAAGTTTGCTCTTATTGTAATAAAATGAAGTAGATATGTACCTATTCTTGGCAAAAATTATATCGGATCCTTTCATTTTCTTTGACGGAGCAGTAAAAAGCTATTTGGTGATTTATTTTTTTTCCTGATTGCACAATCTGTATAATATTTGTTGTGGCTTGTTGCTGTCATCCCAGTCGCAGCAGGACCTCTCAGAAATTAATGACCACACAAGAAATATTTATATGGTATGATCATGTATTCTTACCAGGGAATTTGTTGTTGTGATGAAGACCTCAGATGAAGACCTCCGGACCTCAGATAGCAACATCTTTTACAAGTCTTCTGAAAAGCTTCCTAAAAATATTAAATTAGGGATAGCATAAAGACTGAGTTGGGGAAGGTGGCATTAGGTAGACTCGCAGCACAACACTTCTTGAAAATGACAATTCCACTTTGGAATAAAAGGGAGATTATGGGGTTATCATTTTTAATTCCAATAAGAGAAAACATTTAAAAATTCTTTGTAAAGTAACTGAAAAAAGATACAGCTATACATGCTACAAAGCCAGTGTTGATGCACTTGCATCATGTATGTGGAAACCCTGAATTCAGCTCCCCAGTCCAAGCTGGGCACCCACAAACATTTTGATGGCTGGACTGTGGAGTTAGTCTCCTTCCCTACAGTGCATCTTCTGTCTGGATCTGCTTTTCACATAGTGATTTAATAAAAAATTATTTGTGCCAGTCCCAGAGAGAGGACACAGACCAATGGAAGTCACCAGAAACACACGTCATTCACATGAATTTAGAGCAGGGAGTTATTCTTGCTGGTGGGAGTTTGCCATGTCCAGAGTGAGTTAACACAAGAGACTGGGATTCATCATTAAATTTCTTCATTCAAAATGAATACCCTAATCACATGGCTGGAGAGGAGTTCTCTCTTCTGTCAGAAATTCTCCCTGACATTCCTCAGAAATATTTCCATCTAAACCAATGCATTTCGACAGGGTGTTATTGTTCCAGTGAAACAATGCTTTTGATTAAAAAAAAAAAAAAAGTTTCATTAACTGATACTTATTCTGACCAACAATAGTATTAGATTGTGGAGTAAAATCTTATTATGGTTAATTGTTTGATCCTGATGCAAACTCATAAAGGTCATGTTTGCTGTTAAGATCCCATTCCTTTGTGCCCAGAGAGAATGTCAACCTGGGTGTGGTTGTGGTGGTGTGTTGGGGGAAGATGTAGCTTAAAGGCTGTTAGAGTTCCCACCACTACCACCGTTACCCTGAAATTCATACACACAAACAACCCTCAGCTGGTTCTTCAGGGTAGTTTTCTAGCTGTACTGATCCTCCACAGGAGCGCAGATCCATCAGGGATCAGTAATACAGTCGCTTGATTTACTCAAAGTTAAGATAGGTTTAGTAAAAACTAACTCCATTAGAAAATGATGTGTTGAGAAGCAACTTTTCATTAATTTCCAATTATTTCAGTTAATATTCCAAACTTTTCCAACTCAAGGTTATCTCCCAGAAGTGTTATTTGGTGAATATTTGAAACTACATTTCAAACTTCAAAAATTCAACATGAAGTTTTAATTTTACAATTTAAATTTGGATTTCTTATTCTTAATTATGTATTTAATGATGTGTCAATAATTTATAACATCTACTACAGTACTTTCACTACAGTATTTCACTACAGTATTTTCACTTTTCATTTTTAAAATCGTCAAGGGCAGCTGATACTTAAATGCAAGTTGAAACATTTTATCTAATTTTCTAGGTCAACCTGTGCCCTATTTGTGTTGTAATGAAACAGTTTGACACGTTAGTGCTGTGATTTAAAAAACTAGTAGATCACTTAGTGTGTTATTAGTGCTAGGCTTTTTCAGTCCCCTTGTGTTAGCTGGAGTCTTTTTCTTGACCCTGAAAACCTCTGATCCCCTAATTAGTAAGACAAGTGCTTATATTCTTTTCTAGATCAAAGCGTCACCTGCTTCTGTTGATGGTGGAACAGTCTGATATGTTGACACTTTGATACAGAAAATAAGATGATCTGTTGTAATCTGCACTAAGTAGCAGCTGCTAATGTAAAAATAACAGAATGGTTAGAAGTTGGTTGTCATAATGTGTCGCAACGTGACCTGCTCTCTCATGCGGTACGTACTTCTCTTATTGACATGATGTGTAAAAGGTAAAAACATTAAAAATGGTGTCAGATAAAAATATTTCTTCAATGATTTTAAAACATTTTTCCAGATTTTTTTCTTGCTTATTCATTTTAATTCAGAATGAAAGAAACTTTGTTCCCCCTTCCAATCTCCTGCTGCCCTGAGAAGACACCTGACCTCTTACTGTCCAGCCAGCCTGCTGATGTCAGCAGAAACGTTCTTCTCCCCCATGAGAAATGGGGGCAATTCTCAGTTGTCCATTTGTGGCTAGATTCCATTTCAGACTCCAGATAACATAGGACCAAAGGAGCAGAAAGACATCTTATTGCAATCTTTCCCCATTATACAGCCCTACCAGGTGTAAATGATTGAGTCCATAAATTGCAGAAATGACCTTTGAGACTCTCCAGACTTCTCATCCAGCCTTCTAATCCATGGGATTATCCTGAATCAGTAGAAAGCAAGCTGTTGGTAGCAACTATTGCTGAGTTAAGGAATACCCACACATTAACAGCAGTCAAGCTGGGGGGAAAATGCTTTGGGTGGGTAGGGCGTTGCTTTTAGTTGGGTTAATTATAATCTTGGTAAGAATAACTCTTTTACAAGAAGCGTACTTATTAAGCAAGAAAGTTATGTCTTAGAAAACAGGGAATATAGAGACAAGTCAAAATTGCCAGAGGTTAAGCTACATCGGCCCCTGAAAAGGAAGTTAAAGCAAACAATAGTGTAACGACTGAAATGAGAACAAGGAAAGAGGAAATGTGCCACCTCTCTGAGAATGGCATGGAGATCAAGGATAATCCGGATTAGGTCCAAAAGTGTGAGATTTTTTTTTCCTCTCATCATTGGGCAATGATGATGTCAACTATGAAGACAGGGGTTAAGAAAAGGGAATATATGGAAATGGAGTACATCATAACTGTTCAATAGACTATTGTGCTCAGATTGAGATATGGATGGTTTTCATCCCTAACTCTGAAAGAGCTGGTACCTGAAATTGCAGGAATGATAGTAACGTTCTTATGAGGCTGTGTATGGTGTAATACGACAGGGAATTAGCAGAGGCATCATCTATATTTAGAAGGGCAAAAAAAAATAATTCTGAAAATTGTAGACCAGTTACTCTTTATTGTGAGGCTTCAGAGTAAATTTGGAAGGAAAATGTTTTTAAAGCATGAATCCATCAACAGTGGGTTGAAGTACAACTTTCACCCAAGTATGATCACGCAAGAATTCTCCCTTGGTATGATAACTGGTTATTTAGACAAGGAAACTTGTTAAATATAAGCTGACACATAAGCTTATATGTGGTGCCATATGGAAAATTATTAATTACAGTGGAGAATGTGTTATTGTTATTTTACAAGCAGGCACAAGCTTAATGTGGGAAAAGCTGCTTGCTGTTAACTGGGTTCACCTACCATCTCTTTTTTGGAAGGATGGGTACGTTGAGCTCATGTCTGTCTGCAAAATGTCATGTACCCATGAAGGAGATGAGGGATTAATCAAAAGCAATAAGGAACTAGTTAGCAGGAAGGCAACAGCAAACAGCTTTGAAAGGAGAAACGTTAAGGTCCAAGGACTTCACTAGTGAAATTTCTCACCAGTTTCTCACCAGTTGGTGCTGAACCAGTTTTCTTTAATACTGTCATTGAGAACCTTTGGCATGAAGAGCAACAGCGTACCAACAAAATTGCTTGATGACACAGAGCTGGGAGATGTTATTAATACAAAGTGGAGATATTATTAATACAAAATCAGTTCAAGCTATCTTGCAGAAAGATTGGAATGGCCTCAAGTACTGGAAAAATGAAAGCAGTGGGGCGGAATTCAATGGTACCAAGTTTAAGGTATCATCATTTCAGGATTAATTAGAATTTCCACTGTTAGCTGGGTAATGCCAGCGAGCAGGAGAGCAGACAGATATCAGAAGGGGACTGTGAGCAAAAGGGATGCAAGAATGTGTTAGGTAAGATGTTTCCACTGGAGTTAGGATGTACTGCTAGCAGAGTACTGATGAGAGATGGGTTTGAATTGATCAAGAGAATGGAGAGCCTGCTTACTGAGAGGTAACAGAAAAGGTTGCTTGTTTAGCCTGTGTAAGGAAGGAAAAATATATGCTCTCTATAAATATATAAAGTTGGAAAATCTATATGTTCTCTATAAATGAATGAGAAAAAAAAACAGCAAAAAGATAAAGCTGTGAAGCTTTATTAGTCAAGTTCATTGAATTTTTTTTTCCTTCTGGTGGATTTTGAAAAGCATTTAGATTAGAATTGAGGGTGCTCATGTTTGCCCTAGAGGAATTAGGAAAAGATATAAACTAGTTTTACCCTTTCTTTTCCTTTGCTGAAGTCTTGCATTTTTCCAGGCTTTGCATTAAGAAAACACATAGCATCGTTAATGTAAACGTTTTGAAACAAAAGCAGCAGCAGCAAAATGATCAGTAATGAGATTTTCTTAGTCAAGACGTGGCAATTTTAAGTTTGATATGTAGCAATTAGCTTTTAGATTTAATTGGAAAACTTAAATTTTCAACAAGTAACTGTTTGCTAAAATGCAAAATCAGAGAAACGGGAATTTTGCAGGAAAGTGGGGTGGGGTACAGAGAAAGGGGAAGGATCTATCCACATTAAACCAAATATGAAAGCGTAGGAACTTGCGGACAAAACAAAATTGTGAGAAAGAGACCATATCCCAGTGATCAGAATTCCCTTTCAGGGTTAAACAGGAACTTCACTGAGGGTGACCCCTATATAAAAGTGGTGACCGACTTCACCTCTAAATTGACCTTTTTCAGGAAAACCTCTGCCAGAGGAACCGGAGTGTAATTCTTTTTCTTCTTGTTGCTCCTTCTTTACCCTGCCTTCCAAAAAAATTTAATCAAAACTGATCCATTTCTGTGAAGAGTTCCGATTTCCACAGCTTGACATTTTCCAAAGGAATAATATTTTGTTAAAAAGTTCCCAAGCAGCTATTGTTATTACTAGAGGTGAGCTCATGCGGGATTTTTGCCATGTGCGCTATGGATGGATTTCAATATACATTATAGAAGTCCTCCAAATGTTTTATAGTAGTGCAGGCACTATTATTTTAGTTAGCAATTTAACTTTGTGATGGGCACTGTTTTGTTTTCATTCTTCTAGTGAAGGAAGACATCTCTCGTTTGGAGCGATCTTTGAGTCGTTTATTTGTGTTTACCACTCTTCAGGCCTGTGAATGATGGGTCGTTTTGTCATATGGCTGCATGCTGTGCACAAAAATTCCTCTGCTTGAATTTTTGTTGGTCTCATGCAGCTCCCTAGTATCAACCCCACTACCTGCTACCAAGGAGGTTAGCAAACGTCTACTTCTCTTCCCTTAGGTTTTTGTAGCTGTGTTTTTTAAAATCCAAAGCACCTGATTCTGCTGTTATTTTTACTGGTTCAAACCCAGATACAAACCCAGTCAAATCATTGCAGGTTCATCTGCTGAAAAACTGGCATACATAAGAGCCTTCAGACTCTCGTGCCTTCTGACTTTTGTCCTGAAAAGCAAGTGGAACATAAGGTGTATTTTTTATGATAGTTCTCCAAAGAGACTAGCCGTTAATCTCTCCGTGAGTAGGTGTGTCAGCTACAAACATTTCCTTCCAGTCTACCATTTCAATCACACTTCACAGTACACTGAAAATTGGCAAGGATGTTAATTATTGGCCTCTAGAACAAACCACCTACTTTGATTCAAGCGTGTTTTCCAATTTTTAAGAATGTTGTTTCACCTACAGAACAGTATAATTACAGAAAATAGCTTGGTTTGGCTAACATCCTTGTGTTCTGCGAGTTCTGCTTGCAAGGCAGCAAGCAGCGCTGGGCAAGAGGCTCACCTGCAGAGGATTTTAACCTCTTGCTGACAGGAGTTAGGGCTTGCCAGCATCCAGTACATTGTTTTCAGTATCAGAAGCTCTAAACCACTGTCACTCAAAGGTTAAACATTAACGCTTTCTGCTTTTAAAGGTGAAGGAACACTCCATAGAGTAAGAAACTATGTTTTTATTCTCCAGGGAACTTCCTGTTAAAATTTTATGAATGTCTGTTACAGGAGCAATTACAGCAGTGGGTCCTGTACCCCAGCAATGCAAACCCCTGGGTGCAGCGTGACACACTGAGCAGCACAGTGTGGAGACTGGTTGTGTAGCTGCAATTGTGCAATGCAGTGTTTAAGAAAATTTGCCAGGAGTCAGCCATGTATCCAGAACAAGATTAATCAACCAGCAGAATAAATTGCCCATAGATGACTGAGAGTTGACAGTAAACAGTAAAACACCTGCCTTAAAGACTTACAGTCTTAACAGACAAACAGGAAACAGAAGCAAGTGGGAGCCCTGTTTTAGGAGAGAGATTTTGAGGCATACAGACAAAGTTGTTCATGATTATACAGTGAGTCTGGCAGAGCTAGAGGCTGAACTCTCTGCATTTCCCTTCATGTGTTCGTAGCTCATGTAACAGGTCTTTAATTTACCAAGAAACTTTTCCACAACGCTGTCCTGAAGAGTTGGCAGAATCCACAGTCAGCGTTTCTCACACATGTGCCTCTGGGTTTGGAGCTCTACAATTTGTACAATTAATAACTTACACCATGAATTAAAAACATTGGAAAGCAGCCCAATGCTCAGGCTCATGTGTCAAAGAATTTCTGTGCAAGCCCGGTCTTATTTGTTGTTACAATAATTAATCATCCACTGATTTTAAGATAATTTATATGGTACCTGGGCCCTCGAGGGAGTCTTGCAGTACTATTGAAACTGGACATTTTAAAATTAATGGTGATTAAGCTATAGAGCCATACTAAATATACATGAGTACTTATTTCTCCTACCTCCTTTTTAACTGTAAGGCTGTGTGAGGCTGGCTACCTTCCTGACCTTACAAGCCGCATGCTGCAATTTCCATAATGGCCGTGAGTCACAAGCCCTTCGCAGGGCGGTGTGAACAAACAGCAGGAGGGGGAGCATCCGGGAGGGTTCACGGGTAGGAGATGACAGCAGTTTCTCAGGGATTCCCTCGCTCCACTACAAACCAGATCCTGGGTGAGAGTGCAGCCAGATCCCAGATTAAGCCGGTGGTGCTGTTCTCAGCAGCCCCCGCTGCCTCATCGCCTGCCGCCACTCAGGGTGTGGGTTATCCGGCAGCTCTCCTGATGGGAACATCAGCACAGGAGCTGCACTTCACAGCCAGAGAGCCATGTGCAGACCAAGAGTCACACATCTGTAGTTTGTGGCTGAGTGCCTTGCTTCGCTCCCTATATGTTGGTCAACAGTTTTGCGCTGTAGGAATATTATATCAACATGAAATACGTCTGCTGAGAAACACTTGGCTCAACTGAAGAGGTCTAACCTTAGCCATTCAAAAAGTTTACCATATACACGAAGGAAGTCATTCAAAACATCATCCTGCTGGTAAAAAAAAAAAACAAAACAAAACAAAAAAAACACTAGAAAAAATTGCAATGCTAGAACAAAAAAGGATGTTTCATAAGAGTTAAGTAAGCAGTACTACAAAACAGTATAACTTTATATATGTAATTATAATCAAGCATGACATGCACAAAAGATTGTTATGTTTTCAGACCAACATGAATATTTTGAATAAATTGCTTATCATTTGTTTGTTGTTTTGCAGGCAGACTTAATAGCCTTGCAACAAGAAAAAGAGGCCGCTCTTCAACAGTGCAAAAAATTAGAAGAAGAAATCCAGACATTGCGTGTTTATTACAGGTAAAATAATTAATACTAGTATAAATCAGTGACTCATAGGGGAAATTTTCTGTACTGTGTCTGACTGTGAGTAAGGAAATGGCCTTATCAAATAGGTATTTGTTGGAAATGTGAATACATCAATGAATCAAGGCCTGCATTTCTGCTTTACTGCTCACCAACCAGCTCTTTGAAATAGAAGTCCTTTTCTTGTAGCCTAAATTTTCTATTAGTTTCTTCTAAGGGAAGGGGAAGGTTGCTGGCAGTTGATTCTCATATAAATGAAAAAGCTGTGTTCTAGCGATGCATTCACTTTAAAACATGAGGACAAAAGAAACAGTTGACATAAGTGCTTGTTTCTTCCCTGGTTGTTTGCACATGCCTAACTTAATCAACGTAGATTTTAAAATAATAAAATCTGTAGTTCTAAAAGACTGTTTTCTTTTCAACCACAACTTAATATGTATGTTTTAATTCCTTACATTCTGTAGCAGTATACAGAATGAGAGAAATATCCATTCTCTCATTAATTTAGGTGGGCTGCACTGAACATTTGCATGGATCAGTGGGTTTTAGTCCCTAAGGAAAAGCTTGTGTGGTCCAGTGAAGGAGTTAGGTTGTTTTATGGAGTGATGTTGGGTTACAGCTCTCATTTCATCCTGACCTCCTGTGTGAGAGGGGATAGAGAGCTGCCAGCAGGTTAAAGGCAGGAGAATTGGCATCAACACAGCAGAAAATTGTGAACCTGAAGGCTGAATGTCTGTGATGAGGGATGTGGGTTGCAGAGGTAAATAATAAATGTAGTGTGAATATTATGTTCATTGGAAATAAAGAGGACTAGTTAGTTATGACTAAAAAGCATTTGCAGTAGCAGAACTGTGTATGTTTTCAGTGTTTCAGCATTTACAAGTGAAAAATATTCCGGTTTCTAGAGGTTTTTAGAGTTTCCCCTTCTCATTAAGTTTATTAAAACCTTGGAGGGAAGTTTCAAAACCAACTTTTGTTCTTAAATCTCATAGGCATTTATTTAAAGCCTGTTAATAGTGAATAGAAACCCCAAGCAATTTGTGATTATTGCTTTTAATGAATTTGGTCAGCATTTAGTGTGTGCACAAATTATGGTATGATTTACCAAGCTAGAAAGAATTTATTATAGTGCCCTTATTACTCACTTAAATGGGATTCGTAGAATAATTTAAAAACAGAAATGTCGTTTTTGTATTGATATTTCAGAAATTAAGAGTTTGCTTGTGTTGGTCTCTGCATGTTGTGGGAGATTTTTCAATGACTTGAGTTATGTTTTTGAGACAGTGTGTCAAGTTTGCACTAACATATAGTATTTAACAAGTGTAGTAGACAGCAGCCTCAGTTTACTGGTGTATATGCTTTAAATCTTAGAAATGTTAGCAATAATGAATTGCAGAAATCACAACTAAAATGTACCTTGTTATTAACTTATGGCCCTTAATTTGAGCAGGCAGAATTTCATTGTAAGTTTCATGATGGTATTTTGCAAGATTTAGTCATAAGGTGTGGAAATACTCACCTGAATATGCCCTGGGGCAAGAACTATTGTATTGTTACTAAGTTATACAAGTTACATAGTAGCTCAGAACATCAAAAATGAAAGATTTTATCTCATACCTCATTGTTCTTAGAAGATGGGTTTTTTTCTAATGCATTCTGAAGCGGATGCAGAGAGGCACAGATTGACTGAGGTTGGCAGAGACCTATCTTGTCCAACCCCTGTGCTCAAGCAGGGCCACCTAGAGCAGCTGCCCAGGACCATGTCATGGTGGATTTTGATTATCTCCATGGATGGAGACTCCACAACCTTTCTGTTTAGACACACTGTCAAAGCATGCAGAGACACAGCTAGGAAAGCCAAAGGCCACCTGGAATTTTTGCCTTCACATCTCTCACCAGGTTCAAGAAGGGCTCCTATGAGTGCATAAGGAGCAACATTTGAGATCTCATGCCTATCTTTTGCCTTGGTTAGAAATTGCACCATTATGAGTATTCATATGGATATCTTAACATTTCAGTTACAGTTTCCCATATATTACATGAGCATCTTCAGCCTCTATCATGCAATAGTGTGGCAGTACTTTAAATACATGCCAAATGAGGCAGATGAAGAAAAGAATATATGGCATGTGTGCATAAGGCTGTGGGGACTGCATCAGGCCAAGGGTGGGCTGGCCACAATAATCATGAATGACAAAGTAGAGAGTGCATTTCCCAGGCCATCCCAAATGAGTGAAAATTTACTCTCTCTTTTGTATGTGGAGACTAGTTAAGGAATGTTTGTGTAGATGTCTACTGGATCTTTTTATTTCCTTTTACTGCTTGCTATGCTATGGCAATCTAGAGGAAGCACTGAGAGTGTTTTTCAGGCAGCCTCTTTTGGACTGAGGTGGAATTTTGGTACTTTGATGCAAGTGAGTGAGGCAGATGATTTGCTGTTCAAGACTACATTTCCCTGGAGTTATTTCTCTTTTGGACTTCAGAGCTCCCCAATGAGCAAAATGTAGGCTTCCACACACGCTCCACTCATTTGAACTGTAGAGTTACAATGAGACACGTTATCATGCAGGGTGCACATTTCCTTCACCTACTGTACTCTCATCTCTTTGCCAGCTTCTCCCACCTTCTGTCATCTTTGCAGTGCCAGCGTGATAGCACCTTGGGAATTTTGGCTCCATTCGGTGCTTTCTCCTCCTTCTGCTCTTAGGTTTTCCTTGGCCTTAGAAAAAACATTCTTTCATAATTTTCTTTGTCACCTTGTTTTAACTGAGATTTCTGCGTCATCCTTTACCTTGGGAGAAACAATTTTAAGAAAAAAACCAAATACTAAAGGCTAGCATTAAAGTGTACAAGGGATACCTAAAGCCATGCCTTAACACAATGACATTTTAGGGGTTTGGTCATAAAAGTAATGACTGTGTGCATATATTAAAAATTTTTGAATGCATACATCTGTAAACAGTAACATTAAAATGTGCATTTTTATACTGACCTGTCTTTCATTAACATTAGTATAAGCCACATAAAGCCAAATATCAATCAGGGAAGAGATATTTAGGTCCAGAATATCTATAAGTGTATCTATACACAGGCATGCTTAAAGGAGGGAAACAAGTTGAGACCTTAATGAAAAAAAAAACAATCCCCTTTTTTTTTCTCCAGTAGAAAGATTCCTGGTATCTAGAATACTGCATCCAGTTTTGGGTCCCAAGTAAAAGTAAGACATCTATAAAATGGAGTGAGTTTGACAGAGGACTACCAGTATGGTCAGGAAGCTGTAGCATTTGCACTGTAAAGAGAGACTGAGGGTACTGCTCTTGTTCGGTCTGGAAAAAAAATATATTTCTTTCTTTGGTGGCTTCAGGGAGACCTAATAGCAGCCTGGCAGTGTCTGTGAGTAGGTTATCAAGAAGGACAGGCTCTTTCCAGTGATGCATGACAAGAGGGTGAGAGACAATAAATTTGAACTGAAACAAGAGAGTTTCAGACCGGTTATAGGGGAAAACTTTTTCACCATGAGGGCTGTCCATCGTTGCAAGAGGTTGCCCAGAGAGGTCTTGCCATCTCCATCTTTGGAGATTTCCAATGCCTGACTTTATCAAGTCATGAGTAACATGGTCTGATCTCATAGTTGATATCACTTTGAGGGGGAGATTGGTTGGATCAGAGACCTCCACTGGTCACTTTCAACCTGAATTATTCTACAGTTCTGTGATCTGGTAGCTGCTCCTGTTTGAAGCCACTTGATTTTTTCCTCCCACTGTGAAAGAAGTCTGTAAACCGCACTTCTTTGCAGATGAAGTGGAAGGTGAATCCTAGCTGAAAGTGAAGTTTCATGGAAGGCCTGAAAGACCCAAACCAAAATTAAAATGAGCTTTTGGGGAATAATTGATGGAACATTGATTTATAGATGAATTTTGACTTTCTGAAAAGAAAGCACATCCCAGAAAAATTCCATTCTTCTTTAAAAGGAAAGAGAAGTGAAAAGGAGGAAAAAGGTCAAAGACTAGTTCAGATACAGAAGGGAAAGGAAGTTGGCTCTGAATAAAGTTTGGCAGGTTCTCTGCTTCTATTTGTTCTTCTTGTGTTGTTTCTGTGTCATGTCTTAAAATGAAAATTGCGTTTGCTGGATAGTAACCCAAAAATGCATACCAGAAATGAAAATTTGCATAACAGTATAGGGTTTCTAGCTTACTAATATAATTATTTCAACACTGTATTCTTTAAGCTAGGGATTAATGCAAATCATAGATCCTCACTGACCAAAGAAGGATATATCCAAATAATCACTTTTGAAGTATGTGGAAGTGTTAATCCCACTACCTCTTCCTCACATAGCTCTGTTGTTTGAACATCATCATAAGTTTTTTATTTGCATATTTTTCAGGTAAGTCGTGAGTCCATTTTTATAACCAATTTCCTTCTAGTTCAGTAATGCTTCAGAAGTGTAATTCCTACATGTTAAAATGCTGACAAAGGCATATGTTATTGCATACTTGTTATTTTTCACATATTAGCTAAAACAGTACAACTGTATGAGAAATATAGCTCTATATAGAGAAGTACATCTATATTTTTCCTTTTTTTTTTTTGAAGTCTAAAATATTTCACTGAAAAGCTCTGACACTAGGAGTCTTCACAGGCAAATAATTTGAACAAATTCTAACTAGTACAGCAAAAGGTAAGCCTCTAACATATCAACCCCATTTCAAAGAAAGATAGGAGCAAAATAAAAATACAGAGCTATCCTTACTTAAGAGTATGTTTTTGATGGGTTTCGTGTTGGGGTCAGATGCAGTGATGCTCTATTCAACAAAATTATTGTTTACTCTCCAGCTGTGTAAGATGCGTACATCTGCGATAGTTCACACACCTTTGAATAAAGGCTCCTTTGTGATTTAATCAAGTACTCTAAAAGCCATATATTTGGCAAGTCTGATCTTCACAGGGGAGGAGAAACAGTGAAAACTTTTTGCAAAACATCTTTATCCAGGGGTTCTTCCAATTTGCTTTTGAAATGTGTGAGAAGCAGAAATAGCTGCAGGCTGGAAGTCACAATGGGAAGAAACTTACATTCATCGCAGCAAATTTCTTAATGAACAGAGATTTGAAAAAACTTCCAGTGTTAAAATTAAATTTAAATTAGAATTCTTTTTTACCCTCTTGAAGTTGAGAGGAAGTAAATATCTGAAAGAAAGATCATAGTAACATGGAGAGAAAGAGTTTTAATGGCAGATACATGTCACAGTCCCAGGAGATGCATGTTGCAGAGTAATTGGAATCTATAAGTCAGAACCAGCGTGCGAGGAAAAAAAAGCCTATTTTACAGTTATGTGACAGTTTTCAATAATGAAATAGAAGAGAATCTTCACTGAACCCCCTTGTAAGAGTAAATACTGTGACCTGAAATAAATATTTTTAGAATCAGACATTCAGTCAATAAAGATAGCTTCTCCATCAGCACTGCAGTTTTATTGCTTCCTAACCAGTTGTAGCACTTCTAAAAAGTTATGAACTGTTGAAGAAGTTTAATAAAATTTTAATCGAAAAGCTTCTAATCCTCCTGATACTTCAATTAAATTGGAACTCCTGTTTAAGTGACACAGAAAAATGGTCTAAATAACAATGTTTTTAATGGATGTCCATATATTTTTCCCACAAAGGGTCTTGTGAAATGACAGGGAGGTTCATCTTTTTAAAGATTGAAATTGATAGATGTGAAAGAAAAGAGAATCAAGAGCTTTTTATTATTTCTTCAAATGAAACACTTAGAAGCACAGGGACAAACTCAATTTTCATTTTAATTACAGAATTAAATCACCCTATAACAGGAAAAATAGATGAAAAAAAGATGCTTTGCAAGGCATTATTTGCAGTACTGAAAAAAAAAGCGTGTTTTCTGTTCAAGTTTTGAATACAGTGGTACGTGTTTAACTTACTTCCATTCTATAGTTTCATGGCCAGTGTTCTGGAATGTAATGGTACCATTTCAACCATACTCCATGGATTCTGTGCAGGGATATATAATGGTGTAATTCTTGCTGTTAGAATGTTGCTCTCATTCCAGTTTCAAGGGCTATTAAAAGCTATAAATTATACTACCTAACATGTCAATATTCATCCTCTTCTTGTATTCTACATGGTTTGCAGCCACTGCAGCAGCAGCAAGTCAGAATGCAACTGCCTAAATATTTAGTCTCCTGTTCTCTGACTGACCCCTGCTCAAACATTTCAGCTGCCATCTCTCAGTCTCTTTCAGAGATTTCTTCAGTCCAGATTTCTCTCAGGGGCACATGATGTATAACAAAAGATTGGGCTGCTCTAACATCCAGCTTCCCAGTGCAAATGAACTGGAACCCATTTACAATGGAATCAGTGAAGCTGCAACCACTAGTGCAGAGTGGTGATCCCCATCCTTCCTCTAAAGCAATAGCAGGACACCTTGAGCACCTGCCCCTGCAGTTTACCTCAGAGAACTAGTCTTTTCATGCCTGGGTTTTTATCTCACTTTTGCAGTTATGGCCGTTGACTCATTTTCCTGCTTTTGTCATCCTATCTGCTCGCGGTTATTCTGGCAGTTGCTGTTGTTGTGTCAGTATTAGTTGCTTTAGACATAAAATGGTATAATTTCAGTCATTAAGATGAATGACCGGATAATGATATCACTGTAAACCTACTGTTCTTTTTGCAGAACGATTTTGGGGACATCAGAGAGAAGACAGCAGTTGTGCTTTAAGTATGCTCTGTCGTTGCAACAGTGACTTCAATTTTATCCAAGAGTTTCAGACACCTGACATCAAACATAAATCTTGAGCTAATGAAATTTCCCGCTTCCAAGCAGAGGAGAAATTCTCTTTTATGTCAAAGAGTTGAGGCACTTGTATCTATTATACAGTGGGAGACAGTGTGATGCCTTCTTGTGAAGGAACCTAACCCACTGCAGTTCGATACAGCCCACTATATGGATATAATAGCTCTGTAAAGGAACACTGAGATTTTTGTTCGTATTTCATTATTATTAAAAAACTCAGGTCCTATCCAAACTATATTTCTTAGTTTATTCTCTACATATAAAGTCCCACTGATTTCTGTGGGAGATTTGGACATGCAAGGATTGGAGATTTAGCTCTTGTTTGTTGTTTGTGTTTGTGGGTTTTTTAAATGTGCATACTTTCTTCCTGTTTGTTCATTGAACTGAGTCCTGAAATTAGTCAAAAATGGGGTGGGTTTTTTATTGTCTTTTAAATCAGATTGATTAAACCTACACCTTCTCTGAGCAACCCATGGAAATTTCAGTGAATTTTAGTCAATTTGTGGGGGTGAGGTGAGCCAACGCGCTGGTAACTTGAACCTGGGGTTTAGAATCCATGGGTTCAAGCTTCTCTGTTATCATGCCACTTCCCAGTGGGGTGCCACAACCCTGAAAGAATTAGGACTTTAGGTTGGTGGGACTTTCTCACTCTGTAGTCCAATTGTCTTTTGTCTGTTATCCTTGTTATCCTTATGTATTTCATACTTTATTGGAATTATTATCCTCTCCCCCCTGCCCCATTCCCAGACTTCTTGTTCTCTAGTCTGGAATTGATCATTGTCTCTCCTTCTGCATTTGCCCTACTTTCTAGCCATAACAAAGTCAGAGAGACTGACTTTATAAACCAGTGGATGGGTAGCTTTCTTGGGTGTGTGGTGGACCAGACTCACATCTGTACTCCAATTAATATTTTACTATTTGCAGAGAAGGGGGACGGTAGAGAGAGACTCCAGTATATACCATAGGCTTGGTATTTCCAGTGCCTGTTTGGCAGGCAATGAAAAGGCAAAGCAGTATCTGAACCTGGTGGGGAGGAGGAGGTGTCTTTTTTTTTCCTCCCAATGGAATATCTTAGCCATCGGAGCACTCTCCAAACTTCCTCTCTCATTCATTCAGAGACGCACACAAAAAATACTTTTGAATGTTTCTCTTTTTGCCCTGACATGATTTTGAAAATTTTCCCATCACACTGGGAAAAAATATTTAGCATGGAAAACCAATTTCCTACTCAGCTTTAGTGATTTATAAAAACTTTGAGGGAGAGGAAGCACTGAACTGTCAGAGATCCCAGCCACCAGATGGAATAACAAGCCACCCGACGCCATCCCTGCAACCAGCACGGAGGTGTATGTCGTATGTTCAAATTGCCTTGTGCTGCTGTTGACTCAGGCATGGATTGGTCTGACCTACATTTTATGAAGTCTTTGTGCCTAATGTTTCCAGTGGCTGGCTCTTGGCCTTCAGAGGTGCCTTGCCAATAGGAAACGCTAAGCAGCATGTCTGCAGAGGAACACGGGCAGCATGAATATGAACTGAAGAACCTAACATGCTCTGTGATGCAGTTTTAATTTGTACCATGGACTGTGCTCACTCCGCTACCGCTTTTGTTATTGGGTGTGTTATATCGGCAAACTTTCTCAAGTTTTTAAGATTAGTTGAGGACAAACCAGTCACTTGTTGTGCCAAGTGCATTAAAGCTAGGAACAACTCCTTATGCTGTATTTCATCAGACTTGAGCAGACTTCTTCCCTACCTATTTGCTGTTGTGGGGTAATGTGAACTAAAAACAATGCTTACCTTGTTGTTTTTCTGTGATGGACCTTTTCAGATTAGTTTCTCCTCTTCTCTAAGAGCAGGGATTTGCTTGACGGAAAGGAATTCCTTGCCATCAGATGCTGATATGGTCTCACGACTCTGTATACATGGCCCTGCTAGCTTTCTGTTAGCAGCTCTCCTTCACCTGGTTGATTCTTTCCCCTTCCCTTTTACCTCCACTATCTGTGGTTTTCTGCTATGACTTCCTTGGTTTCTCATGAGCTGAAAAGTCTAGGAAGTGTAATTTTGTTCTGTGCTTTTTGGAATAAGTACATAGCTAGAGGTTTCTACAAACAGTTTTTCAAATTTGTTAAAGCCTAATGAAATGGAGTTATTGGAAGGAAGGTTTAAAGTCTCTGGAAGAGCTACCTGCGAACAACTGACAGACTGCTACTGATAGGTTGGAGTAGATTAGTAATACAAAGTATTCTACTCCTGTAGAAATACTTGTAAAAATTAGGACATTGAGATAAGCAGAGTTAATATCTATTCTGTATAATATAAGGGTACTCAAAAAGAATGTTGGAAAATCTGTAAAGCGCATATATAGGATTATGAAATCTGTTATCTGATAGAAAGGGTATGTGAGCAGAGGCTATATATTCTGATTCTGCCATTGAAATGCTGGATGAATATAGATGAATCACATCACTAAACTCTGCTTCAGCTGCTTTATTTGTATAAACTGAATAAGAAGTTTTACCATTTTCCATAACGCCTTTAGAGACCTATGACTATGAAAATGCAGATACTCCTACTTTAAAATGAGGGAAGGAAAACAGGATAAGAAGCAGCCCTCTCCAGGGCAAGTTAAAAAAATATAGGAAAACTGTATGTGTAATAAGAGCTGTTTGAAAGACAAATTTTCCCATGAGAAGTTTGAAAGAAAATCTAAAACTGCAAAAAAAGAATTTGGCTTGCCATATAAATATTGGATGAATGGGAATTTCTTTTGTTATGAATATGATATTTAGAAATAAAGTAATAACATTGTCAGGAGGACTTTAAATGCCATTTCTTTTTTGTTGATTTTTCACAGGACATGTTTTTATGTTAAAATGTCAATTCAGTAATAAAAAATGTTCATCTTGATGTGTTTCAGTTCAGTTCTCTTGAGCTGAAGTACTGAAACAAAATAGCATTTGAAGTTGAAATGTCAAGGTGAAAGGAAAATTTTCACTTAGAAATTTGCCACAGGAAGCCAACATATTTTTTGTGTTGGAATTTACATCTCCCAATAAAAAAAAATAATATTTGTTTGGTGAGAAGACTTTCCACATGTGCAATTTGCAGCCAGTGCTAGACATAACATTGCTTTTCTTACTTTGAGCTTAACCCTGCTTGCCGTGGAGTTAATGGAAAACTTCTCTCAGGAAGTATCTAGGAATCCAGGTGGCAGAAGTTGTCCTCTGCCTGTCACAGAACAAAAGCCAGAAGACTACACACCTGTTGTGTTTACAAAGAGAGAAGCCAAGAGTAAGAAATTTTCAGTGGCTTTTTTAAGTTAGAGCTTTTATTAAATTACTACATGCATGTCATGCCGATACCTTTTACTGGAATAGTTTCCAGTTTTACATTCCTTCCACAAGCTGCTTTTCTAACTAATGTGATAGAGGCTTGTGTTTTGGAAGCTGAAGGTTTTTAACATTGTTTCCAGCATTGCATAATGATGTGTTACTCATCTTGTACGGGTAATCCTTCCAGCATAGGTGTGAAGAATGTCATTTTTAGAAAGGGTAGGGACCAACTTGGAAGCGTCAGCCGCAGTTTTCCAGTGAAGAAGTGGGCCTGCTGGGATTTGCACAATTCTGAGCCTCTCAAATATTTGAGTAAAATGTAACATATTAGTAATGGTTTGCTTTTATAAACTGCAGTTTGTATGGTCATGACAGGAAGGAGAACTAGCAGAGAGCACTTGAGTTTTTTCCTAACACCACCAAGAAAACATGTAAGCAGCGGTACAGAGCTGCTGTCCCACTAGCAGAGAAGCTTTTCTGGCTGTGAGTTTGGAAGGAAAAGCCACAGAAAGAGAGGGAGGGAGTTACATTGAGTGAATCATCAGTGGTATATTTTCTTTGACAGCAAAGTGAGTTTAAAGAAGCTATTCCCCTACCTGAGCCACTACATGTTTTGGTTTTGTCTTCTTTTCTCTCAATCTGTGCTGTGTCAGTGACACAGATTAGAGCACGGCCACCCACAATGTTTTCATGAGCAACCCAGAAGTGCTGTGTTTCTTTCTTTCACCTTCTTCACACTGCTAGCTAGCCACACTTAGGATGAAGGCTACTGAACTGAAAAATACAATATTGCAGTGTGAGATAGTATCATTTTCTTCTGGTGACTGGTGAGTAGTGTCCTGAGTGAGTAAAGAGGCCAGGAATCAGGTCTCAGAAGGAAAAGAAACCTGCAAATCCTGTAATCTCAGGGTTGAACCCACTGAGGTTGCCGACTGTCGGAGCAAATGAAGTCATGGTCTGCCACACAGAATCCACCATTGTGTGTCTCCCGTCATCAAGAGAGAGATTTTTATGTAGTTTTTTCCACTTTCTTAAGGCTGCTGCTTTGATTTTTGAGAGAAATTTCTTTGATAATTTAAATATTTTTTCTTCATGCTCAGCATTGTTGTTACTTCCAAGCTTTCAGGTTTAATAGCACGTGTCTAGTAGACACCAGGATGAAAACACCGATTGCCACAAAATAAGCTTTGAGATGCCCACATTGTTTCAAAGCTTAGAGTAGGAAATAATTATGGTAATTGTGTAAAATTTGTTCATAAATATTAACACTATAAAAACTGTAGCTGCAAGGGTTCTCTCTCTTTTCAATGTAAATTTGTATTCAGTGCTGGCCAAACTAGACTCGTACATGCAATCAGTATCTTCCCAAAAGCCAATAACCTAAACTATAAATACAGTAGTTTATTTGGGATTTGTTTGCTCGTCTTCTGTACTTTTTTTAAAAAAAAACATAGTAGGAAAGTGGTGAAAAAAAGAAAGAGTGCTCATTTATCTTTTGTATTATTTATTTGTTATGTATTTATTCTGTTAGTATTTCTGGTGCTTGCAGCAGGAAAAAAATTCCTTTTATTTCATTTATCTATGCTTTCAAAATAACATAGTAAGTAAGAAACGCTGGGTAGAAACAAAGTGAAGTCACAGTTGGATATTACTGTTACAAGATAGGAGATGACAATGGTATCTTTTGAGTGTATCTGTTATCTGTGCTGTCATTAAACCTAATGATGGGCTAAATAACAAAAGCAGCCTTATCACATCACAAGGCCTTGAATTGTCTCGAAGTTGCCGTGTCTGTGGGCTCCCTTTGGCTTTCAGAAAGGGTTTGGAGTCAGAAGGAGCTGCAGTTCAGAGTGCACTTATGCGATCAAAGCTCTTTAGACAGATGGCTGCTAGCACTCCAAAATGATTAAAATATGTTCCAAGCAACATCAGTCTGTGGGCTTGGGGACCCAACCTTTCATTAGTCAATAAAGGGTCTTGAGTTCTTGAAAATGAAATCTTTAAAAGCTAATAAGGCTGCTGGTTTGCTCTGAGCTGTTTCTTTGGATTTGCAGTTGTGGATTGGACTTGGGCCAGGATCTGTCCAATAATATGAGGCTTTAAGAAAAAAATCTGGTTACAAGAGGCCTCCCAGCAGATCTGCCTGTTAAGCAGTGTGGCCAAAATTTTCAGTCTTGGATATGTAAGTTTAGGCACCTGAGTTTGCACTTAGGGAGCTGGGAAGGGATCTGCAAGTGCCCCTTTGGAAAGCCAGTCGCCTGCTGGAGCATAGTTTAACTATAGGCACCAAAGCTTGATCATTTTGACCTGTTCTATTTTTAAATTCTTATGGGTTGACCCAGGAGCATCTCTAGAATACTTTCAGGGTACCATAACCGAGATCATTAAGCAAGTTTTCCAGAGCTTCTAGAAATCAGTATTATTGCTTACAGCATTCCTAAGTGTTGTCAGTGCTTGCCAAATATGAATGTCCCATAGTATAGTTTGTTGCTCCAGTGCAGTTGGGTTTATTCTCTTGTCTACACCCAGCTTGTGAAAGATAGCAACTGGGGGCTTATGCAAATGCGAAGTGTCTGTAACCTCTGCATGTCTATGTGAGGGCAGCAGGAATAAATATCTGTTTAATAAGATATTAACAAATCCAAGCCTTCTGTTTCTTTTTTTTTTTCTTTCTCTGACAGAGGAGAAACTGCTCTCACAATTTGTAAACTTCTGAACTTGAAGTGTTCTTGCCCTGTAGACTCTTTCCACACAAGTCTCAAAATCTGAAGATATGTAAATTCTCTCAGAAATACCTCAGGTTTAGCCTACTGCTGGTGAAAAGAGAATGTATTTGAAAACACATCAGAGTTTTGACATACGCCAACAGAAGCGAAGCAAGTCATGGTGATCCCATTAGCTCAATGTGATCCCATTAGCCAAATTGTTCAGCCTGTCTTCTTTCACCTTGGGAACAGCTCTCACATTCCTTTTGTCAGGACTTGATGGGGCCGGCAACTGAAGTTCTTCCCACTCCAACACCATAGTTACTCAGAGAATGTCATACTCCATTTCTCTTTCCCAAAGTCTCCCACTGAAGGTTTGCGGGTGCTTCAGCTTGAACAGCCAGTGAATTTTGCTCATCATAAACATAGGCAAGTTGTTACTGTCTTTTGATAAATGTACATGAGATTCTGGGTTCTGATTATTTTGCCAAGCTGATTTTTGTTTTTGTTTACTGCAAAATATCTGGTTTGTGTATTCCAAAGCGTTTTGTCCACCATCTAAACAATACCATCATCTGCTCTTACAGATGACTTCTGAACTGGGTCACATTCTCCCTGGCTCTAGGCATATAGCTCCAGGCAGAGGTTTTTAACCTCTGTTTTTCAAATTCCTGTGAACTAATTTTTTCCCTCAGACAAAACTAAGACCTCATTTCCCCCAGAGTAGGTGACACAAGACGAAGGTCTACACTAACGGCTCAGGATATAGTGAACATGCCTGTTTCTCTTAGTGTCTCCATTTCTGGAGTTCCTTACAAACAGATATATTTACATTGGACTCGAGAGTTCTCCTGTTGATTTAAGTGTGTTCTGAAGTGGTCCTGTTACTTTATCTCTATTAGTGTTCTGCCTCCTAAAATTTAGGAAGTTGACCTAATCACCTAAATGAGTCAGAACTTCAGGGTAAGGCGATCCACAAAGCATTCATCAGTGTTATGATTTTAAGGTTCGATAGATCACAAAGAACTAGCACTAGGAAAGAAAACTATAAAGAACAGATTCACAGTGTCTTGGGAGCAGTCAGAATTTCTCTCCTTGGGAATTATGTCTCTCTTTATATCTTCTAAGGTACAAAACTCCATATTAATGATGTTTCACTCCAGGGAATCACATCAACCCTTTTATTAATCAAGCCAGCATCCTACATTGCCTGTGTTGCTTCTTTTTTGGATCATTTTTCTGAGCTCTGCAGAAGCTCCATTTCCAACAATGCCATGTAACAAGAAAGTGCTGCTGAATGCTCCATCCATATACTCAGGTCTGAGGTTTCCAGAGAATCGAGCAGGACTTCAAGGGTGACATGAGTCTGGAGAAGTGGATGATTTTTTACGTCCTGCTGAAGTGCTTAAGGGCTCCTGCTTTGAATATTCTGTTTTGTCATTGTTTTCATGTAGAGTTGCAAGTCCTTGAAACTTGTAAACACCAAGTTCTAAAAGTCTCCACTGGGGGAGTGGAAATGAAGGGCCTCTTTTGGAATGTTTTTTCTTTGCCTCTCGATTCCCTTAGCTGTACGATGTGAATAGTGCTACTCATGCATTTTTTGGAAAATACATTGATTTAAGTTTTCGTTATTAGATTCTGCTAAATGTTAAGTGGGGTAAACATAAATTTATCACAGTAGGTATTGTATTGCAGCAGTCCTTCTGAAATGCAAGTACAGAACTGCCTTTTCCAGACAAACCATACACTGTGAGTGCCCCATTAATACATTTAATGTTTAATGACCAACTGTTTCTCCTGCTTCCTCTAAATTACTGTAAAGTTACTATTCCAAGGAGAGAAAGTAGCTTTTTATTCTGGAGAAGACTGTGGCATTCATCACTTTGAGTGAGAATGTAATCTCAAACAGTTCATAATATTTCCTCTGCTAAAAGGCAGCAAGAATTTGGAAACCTTTGAAATAAGGATAAGGCTGCAAGACAGAAAAAAAGTATCTGCTTTCCAGGTAGATGAGTCCAGTTGTTGAATTAGTTCAGGTTGGGGGGGGGGGGGCAGTTTTGGTCAAATCAATGAATATATATATAATTTTGTTGAAGAGATGTTGCAGAGTTCCTTCTTTCTGTTTGTAACAGTGCAGCTCTTTATGTTTGGGGGGAAAAAGCTGGTTTAGCAAAAGAGGTGTTGAGCCTGCCGAAGTGATGGAGGTGAATTTGGATAGCCATTTAGTGTAGAATAGCTAGACGGGAACAGAGAAGAATGTAAAATGAGTAGATTGCTACACATTTATGCTTGCCAGAACAAAACAGGTAAATTGTGAGTTTAAGGACCCTGAGTTTGCAGACTTAAGTAAAGACATGCCTTTAAAAAAATCCAAGAAGATGTTGGTATAATGATGTTTCTTTTGAACATTATTTGAACCTGGTGGAAGGTTACAAGAATGTCGAACACTTCAAAATGATTTTTACTCAATTAAAGCTTCCATAATGGACGTTAATACTGTTGACATTACTCATGGACTGAATGCAAGCAATTTAAACAATAGATAGTATCAGGTGCTAATAGATCAAGTGTAATTACTCTTGATGAAATAATTTTACACAGTTTAGCAAAATAGATTCAATTATTCACTGTAAAAGAAAACATTGAGTAAAAGTGAAAATACTAAGCTTTCTCCTCTAGGGGCATTGTATTCATTTCTGAGTCATATTTTTTTCTTCATAGCAACCTTTCCTCTATAACAACTTCCAGTGCAAGTTATTACAATTCTTTTTGCATAAGATAGGTCATGTGAAGTTCAGCTGTAGGTGGGGCCACTGTGGTAGATTGGGGGACAGTCTTAATAGATCCGTTTCATTAATTAAGTCATGCATTTTTTTATTAACAAAACCTGTATGTCAGGTTTAGCCAGCTGGGAACCATTCTTATGCTTGTTATCTTTGTCAGAAGGAATATTGTGAAAATAAGGAATTACTGTACACGCTTTAACTCCTGATTAAACAGAGGAATGACATCCGCTCACCCCCTGTCCATGAAAAAATAACTTAGGGGCATATCATATGCTTGATTCATAGGTTCTGATCTTACACACCTCATTAAGGTAAAAACTCAGTACACTGCATTCAAAATTTACCCTGAAGGATTTGTGTCATACCTGTCCCATGGTCATTTAGGTAAACGAGGTTAAGATCAAAATTTGAAATATCTAGATTATTTATTTTTTCTTTTTACTATTGAAGGAACTTTGTCTTCTTGCCCCTCTTTTTGTATGTATAAAGCAATATTTTCTTGCATTCTTTGTCTTCTGGTGTTCCATTCCCAGAGATCAGGAGGAAGCATTTGGTTGTACTAGACACACAGAACAGTGTAAGAACATACTGATGGCCACAGCCTTTAGCTTCTTGATACAAATAAATTCAAGGCATTCTGTACTAGGCTTTCTCCTGGTCCGCAGCAAGAAATGAGCCAATGACTTCCAGTGTCATTAAAGATTGAACTGGAAGGAGCTTTCATCAAAGAGGAAGGAGAAGTGCTGTGAATTTGTCCCTCACTCAAAGGAGTTGGAATAAGCATGGGTAACAAGGTTGATATTACCTGATATATTTTACTTTTGCTTCTGAGCTATGCAGGATCTTAATGTTATCCAGGCTCTTCTAATATCACATTCTGTTTTTTTCAATCATGTTCAGTAAAAGGGAATAATACAGAGGCTAGACTTCCATCCTAAGGTCTTTGGTGGAGACACAGACATATTTATTCTTCTATTTAGCTCTTCTACCCTACTGTCTTTACCAAACGAGTCGTATTATACTTCTACAGTTGTGACAGTAGAACGAGGACTATCCTGATGTAGGAATTTGGTTCTCCCTCTTAAGCAATGTTACAGCTTCTATCAGAGGAGAGTATAATATCGGTTGAATGTGTATAAGCACAGTAGGCAGTATTCATACTAATAATTATCTTGTCCTGTTCAAAAAATAAATAAGGAATTGAACAGTGTTGAATTCAATGTTGGCTAGATTTCACAAGAGCTTTCATACTCATTCAGTTTCCTTGTCAGGTCCTGAGAAATTAATTAATTCTTTGGTTCAGTGCAACCAATACATTTCCTGCTACAGTATTTCACTTTTACCTGCTGTTTATGGAGAAATGATATGCTGGTAAAAAGAAAAAGCTGCAGTTTTTCTTGTGAACTCCTGCTTCATGAAGTTAAAATGGTTGTTTTCCTCTTCACTCAGGCTAAATTAAACTGCACAACAATATTATTCTTCTACAGGTTTGATTTCATTAGCCAAGTGGTCAAAACTTATGAGAGTAAAAGAAAAGTAAGGGATGACAATTTAAAAGCTTTAGGATACAGAAATCAATTAAACATCTCTTTTCAGCCACATTCCAACCCCTACGCTTTGGAGGTCTCTCTTCACTGGTTTTTCTCCAGCAGCTGCCAGTCTAATCTCTCACTTCTCAAGAGGCACGTGAGTTGTGCAATTCGGCTTCCAGTCTGTAGGCTGTATCAGGCTGATGGCCCCTTTCACCTGGGAGAAAGCCGAGAACATCTTCTCAGGTACCAAGGATCTTGGGCTCACAACAGCTCGACAAAGCACGAGGGGGTGCTCTCACTGCCTGCACCCTCTGGTGACAATGGTGACTGAACCTGCAATGGGGAGGCAGAAACTGCTTCCTTGTGAGCAACTGTTGTGTTTTTTCCGTAAAAGTCCCAAACCTGGATCTGTCTGCTGAGGTTAACCAGGCTGATGTGTGTTGCCAACCCACGCATACTGTTAATTAGCCCTTTAGTATCTTCCCATGAATAATAATTTGCACTGAGACCTGAACCAAGATCAGGGCCTCAGGTTTCCAGATATGGCACACTTAGGTAATAAGAAGCAATCCTGGGCCCCCGAAGCTTAGAATTTAAGGAAGACAAAAAGCAAGAGAAAGGCACCTTACTCCCAGTTTGAGCATGGCAGGCTGAGGTTTGCATGTTGTGACTTGCTCAGTGCCACACAGATGTGAAATAGAAGAGGGAACTCAAGACGGAGCTCTGATCCCAAATCCACTAAATCATTCCCCCAGTGTGCGTCCTTGTTTCGCATTAAGGAGAATGGCCCAGACAAGTCTGCCCAGTTGCTTCAGTAAGCCTTGGTACAATAGGGAAGCAGACTTCCCCTATATTAAATTTCCCAGGCGTCCCCTTTATCATTTAAGCCATCATTTTAACTGCCTTGTTTCATAGCGCTTGACTGTCCAAGGAGCTGTATGATTTATATGAATAAGGGTTTGGCAGCAGCAAGTAGGTAAGACGTGGCTTACTGAGTAGTGGTACGTTGCCATTGTGTCATTTACATGGCTTTCAGGAGGTGACTTGCTAAGTGTATATCTGCACAGCAATCCCCAAACCAACTGCATTTTTGTATGGGAGAAGCCATGATAGCTTTAAAGTAGACATTACAGGCATCTGTACTAGTCTGGAGGAAGGTTTTCAGACTGCAGCACACACAGTCCTCTGAGTGACTCACCTGCTATTTCAGAGTGGCACGTATTGCTGTGCACAGTACCAAGAAAGCGGGGAAATCATTTGCTGGGCACACTCACTGAGAGTTCCTCAGTGTACCTCACTTCTTGGCACATTGGTGACCACAGCTGGGCATGTGCTGGACACAGGACACCTTGTTTACCTTTGGTCAGAGTTGCTTAATATTTTTCAGTAACACCTTTGAGAAAAATCAGACAAAAGTGTTCAAATAATCTCTGTTTTATTTTCCTGGGTCGGGGGGGGAATATCCTCAAATTAAAAACCATGGTATATTTTAATTTTTTTTTAAAAGTCGCTCAAAGATTTTTAACCAGCTGAATCATTCAGCAATAAAGGAATGACAAGAGGGCAGAGCCCCATGTGAATTCCCTTCCCAGGTCAGCCACACTGAGCGTTTCTAGCTTTAGCACTACTCAACTCATCCATGAGATCATCCCTCTCTCAAATTCCATATGTATTTGGTTATTCCGTCTTTGAAACACGTTTCCATTCTTTGTATTTCTTTTAATTGCCTTCTCCTGGAGAGACTCTACTCTTCCATCTACTCAGCTGGATGTTCCTGGCCATGCTGAAGGCAGGGCTGGCTTCCAGCCCTGGGTCCAAGACAGCTTCGTCTCTTGCTTTTCTGGTTCAGTGGGGGAGTTAAGCCAAGCGATCACAATAGCAAATCAGGACAGCCATAAAATTCACGATCATGTCTGATTTATAAAGATAACATTGTATTAAGTACAAGATATTTTCTGAGGTTATTAGTAACAGGCTTTCTTCAGCCGGTCATTCCTGAATGGTGCCATGCACTTTACTGCTTGATTGATTTATATGCCTTTATCATTTTAATTAATACTATTTTCATCAGAGCCAATTACTAGTGATTTGAAAACTCCAGGCTGTTCAGTTTATCTATGCCAGTGTTTGGGAATTATTCCCGTGATCTTTATTTTTGAAATCTATTGAATGGCATCAAGAGCACTAAAGAGGCCATTTAAACACTGGGGAAAAAAATAATGCTTATACTTCTGGGAAAACATTTATGGTGATTCACATTTTGGAAACCGAAACACTATCAATGTTTTATTCCCAGATTATTTTCCAAGAAAAAGCTTGGATCCACTGCTGAATCAGTTTCTTCAAAATACTTAGGCTCATACTGGAGTTGGATCATGCAGAGAAGGCTGGAATACTGTGCGGGGGGAGGAGGTCAGGAGCCTCCTCCATCCTGTGACATTAGCACAGAGGCATGGAATAAGCCTATCTAAGTCCCTAAGGAGGCGTTTGGATCCTACCTGGTTGTAGCAGAGTAGCAGAGTGTACACACACTAGACGTTAAAGGATCAGGATAAAAGTGTTTCTCTGCTTAGTGATCTAGACAAGCTGCTTTGCACAGAAAAACAGAAAACAGAAAAACACTTATTAAAACTCATTGGCTGAGAACATACCCACTCAAAGATGGGAATATTCACTGTATGGGAACAAAAAGTCTCTGGATTTTAGTGTAACTATTTTAGAGTTATTTTAAAAGAGGCTAAAAATCCTACGCCATCTTGATGTGAGAGAGAGCTAAGAATTTTACAGAAACTGAAGCCTTGTAAGAAAATCTCAAATGTGCACTTGTATAACAGGTTTTGAGTGAGTCTGGCGCAGTATTTACTACTACAGTATAAAGGGCTGGGTTCCTTGATGTATATTTCTAGTTGGCATTTTATCAAGGAAATAAACTTTGATTTTTCTTTATTTTGTGACATGTGGATTGAAACTACATTTTCTCTGTCCAAAGCCTTGATTTAAAAGCATTAGATCACTAAATTAAGTGCTTTTGCATAAGATTAAAATGGTAACTGAACAAATTATTTATGCAGAGAGAAGCAAGATAAAGTTTCTTTCAAGAGTTCTTTAACATATCAGATTGATAAGACTCAAAACACCTTTACTGCCATTAAATATTTACCAAGACTTGGCTTTTGGAAGAGGGGCAGTTTGGTGCAGTGTGTTTGGCTCCATGCAATGCTATTGATTAGCTATCAGAAGGACATAGTTAATGGGTAACTGGAGGTATTACAGACCGCTCCACATTCTTGTCAAGTCTTTTCTCTGAAGATGACCTAAAATAAAGTCAGTTACAACTGGCGTTCACCCTGCGACAGATTGCACAAGCTCACCTACGGTATGAACAAAAGGTTCACAAGAATCAGTTGACCAGGGCTTAAGCAATCCTTTCTAGTAGTTGTTGTCATCACTGCTGGACTTTAGAACTGCACATGTTTACATTTAATTAGAAAGAACACACAGTTTACATCGCACAGTAGCTATCAGTATCGAATCAGAATTGATTTCCGCTCTCTTTCTCAAATGACTGTTTCCTTCAGACTAATTAAAAAAAGGCACATAACAAAATGACTCATATAAATTTTAAAGCAAAGTAAACACTATTCCCTGGAGACAAAAATAAAAGTCAACAGCACATAGTCATTACATTGAGCTTGTTTTCAGGTGATTCTGATACCTGCATTATGATATATACCAGTACTATCAGTTTTATTTTATATAGATGTATATATGGATGTATATATGAAGTACCCCTTTGCACCGAGCGGTTGCTTCACTGACTGTTTCAGTTTTCAGGGTCAGGTTTCTTATTTCTTTCATCTGAATTATTGCAGTTTATTTAATACAGGAGGTGATTCGCTACTATTACCGCTTTTTGCAGAGGGATTTTGTTAATTTAGAATAAAATTGTCAGTCTGTAGGTCTCTCATGTAAAATGGAAGTCAGAACCCATTACCCTTACCAATGAGAAGCTGCAAAGGAAACTAAAGGCACAGATGAAATTAGCCTTAACTTCATGCGTAATTTCCAACAAAAAAATCTCAATTAGACTTTGTTAGTTATGCAAGGAAATCTAAATTCAAACTACAGTGACAGAAGACGTCATTTAAGGCTCCTAGCAGAAACGTGCCTGACCCTTGAATGTGCACATTCTTTGTCATCAGGAAAGATTTTCGTGGTTGGCATTTTGGAGAGTAAAGGTTCAAGCCAGCGATTTGCCGTGTGCTGTCAGGTCCATGGGAGCTGGAGGGGTTGCAGTCCAGACCAGGGTGGTAGGTAGATGTGTGGAGCTGTAGGAGCTGATCCTGAAACGCCTGCTCAGAAGCCCTGTTGTTCATCTGGGCCGTAATACCCTGGTTTCCATGTAAGAGACAGTGTTCAGAATGCAGTTCTTGGCAAGGATCATCAAAAAACAAGGAAAAAAGCAATACATACTGCACCCTTTTTCTACTTGTTTTAGTTGGTATAGAAGCGGCTATATTATTTTAGTGCACAAACAGAGTTACTGCTTTCTTAATTAAGTTTAGCTTTGAAGAAATAGGTGCACTGTTCTTAAAACCGATGTCGTCAAAAACATACTCTTAAGTATAAAAAATAAACTGCTATGACCTTTAGGACAAGATCCTCTGTCTCTTTTCCACCAAGTTTGTGTTTCTGCAAATCCCTGACATAGGCAATTTCCCTGCTGGCCCGAAGCCAGAGTCGCTGGCTCTACACCACCCCCATGCACACCCCTTCAGTGATCCATGTCAACCGAGTGGCCTCCAGCAGCAAGCAGAGAGGCGCAGGGGCTGCCAGTTCAGCCCCGGGGACTGGGGAGGTGAAAATGCTTCTTGTCTTTGAGCCGGCTGTGCCCCTCCTCCCTGCCTGCTCCTGCAGCCGAGCCAGGATCAGCTGCCTCAGGATGCTCGCGCTTCCCGGGGAAGTTTCGCTGGGAGTTTGTGATGCACAGTAAAACGTGGAGTTGCTGGCACCGTCTTAAACATCCTTTATATTCAAATACTGAGGTCACTCTTGATGACTTGATGCCAGTTCTCTCTTCGATTAATAGATAAGGTTCCCACTGTATTTGCAGTGTTACCTAAACAATCTATTACTGTAGGGAATAACTACAGTATTACAAATACTAAGTTAAAGTTATTTTGTTAACTAAAGCCATTGGCAAATATTTAAGAATGTCCAAAGCATATGAATGGGCAATAAAGAACAGATACAAGATAGCAAAATTTTTTCTTGTATGATAAAGCGAACACCATACAAAATAAAATTATTTTTAAACTTTCAGAATTATTTTACTTACTTAGAAGCAAGCCTCCAGGGCTGCTTAGGCTACAATATGCTAATACAGCCAATTCCCTGTTAAAACACGACAGGAATATTTTACGGCAAGCTTGGTTCTAGGAATAACACGTAGTCTAGTGAAACTGTGAAGAGTATCCACGATAGCTGCTGTTGTATTGAAAACACAGTTTTCCTCTAATTAGTGAAGAAACTTGAAAGCCTGTGAATCTGTGTCTTGCAATTAACACAGGTACATTGTGCAACTATGAAGATGTATAATTAATGTTAACATGTATCAAGTAATATTCAGGATTAAAGCATAAAATCTACAGTAGTCTCTTCTGTAAACTCCGATGCACTATATCTGAGGGCTGATTATGTGTGAAAAAAAGCTAATGCTGAGTTATCATCTTCCAGACTCCAATTATTCACTTGGAGATAACAGAGACCCCAGCTTGAGGTGCATCGTGTGCTCAGGAAATGCAGGTGCATTTCTTAGCTACAAGCTATTAACTGTGGGTCTGTGGATCTAGCTGAAGAGGATGGTACCACAGCTGGAAAAATCTCAAAAATGCTTCCTTCTGCTCATCAGTTTCATGTATATTTTGCTCTGTTTCAACCAAACATTATTAATCCAGAAACTATTTTTGTGGGGACCCTGGACCGTTTGATGGTGTGGTGAATGTGAGGAATGATGGGTGGTGCTGGATGTCATGAGCATATCACTGTCATGGGAGGCTGTGCTATCTGGGCAATTTACCCAGTGGCTGCGTAAAGTGAACTGGGGACATTTGATTGCTGTGCAACTCTGAAAATGAAGGTTTTGTAATGGAGGTATGGCTTCTGATTATTTCTTGTTGAGAGCATGTCTCGGCAGTCCTTCAAGAAAGGCTCAGATGATTAAATCACGTCCCATGTCCTTACTACCTCTCCCAAGCTAGTCACAGGAGAATAGCATGGGTACTGCAGTGGTCCTGGGGAGTGCAAATGAGACCCAAAAGAAAATGTTTGCTGCCTGGTGTCATCAGAAGACCGTCTGGGCTTAATTTTGTCATAAAATCAGACTGTGCTGCATCTAATTAAGCTCTTTCAATAGTCATTGATCTCCTCTCAGCAGTGCAGCTCAGAGCACCTTGCAAAGGTATTATTCTGATTACTCTTTTTAAAGATGAGGAGACTGATGCCCAAGGAGGAAAACTGTGTTTGCAAGAAGCCTTTAATTCGTATTTGTTGAAAAATGGAAGTTCTAAGATGGATGATAGCCAGTTCAAGCTTTCACTGTAGATAATGAGCCTGTGCTTGAATCATCTAGTGTCCAGATTGTTTGGACCCTTGTACAGGTTACAGGTTTCTCCAGTTCATTTCAGGAGAGAAGGCTGAAACTCAACCTACTGCTCACTATAGATCCATATTCACATGTAATTGAGTTTGGACAGTATGGACATGCATGGTCAGCGCTAATCTGTCAACATGTTATCCTGTAAAATCCTGAGGTTATATCAGCAACCACCACAGAGAAGAAAATCAGTGGTGGGTTCTGTTCAACAAGTGCTTATAATTGAGTTTGGTGAAAGAATATAAAATAAAGAAGATGCCTGAGCTTATCCTAGACTGAGAATGCACGGGTACACCACACACAAGAGACCAACACTCTGTGATGGGCTGTGGGGCTGCAAAGAGCATGCTCTGCATTATGCACAACATGCACTGCTGTTATGGCATGGACTGTGGCCTCTGCGCCACGGAGTCTAACACAGTTGCTGTTTTCAGTTAAAATGGTGAGAGATCTTTGGGTGGTTGTGCTGAAGAGAAAACAGAGGCCTCTTAACTCGTGTAATTGCAGGGGAAGGCAGGCTAGTAAAATATTTGTCTATGGTAGGGCAATGCCATCTAGTTACCAGTCTACCAGCTGTCAGGCTCCTGACTCACTTGTAATGCAAACTTGACCATTTTATATCCTCCGCTTTACAGCAAAATGTCAAAGTCCTTCTAGGTCTTATGGGCTTTTTTTTAGTATCATCTTATTTCAATTTTTCCTAAGAGCACCTTTGAGGTAGTATTTTCAGGGTATCAATGCTGCCTGGCCCTTGAGTGCACTAGTGGTATGAAGGGACCCTCTTCAAAGCCATCCTGAGTGCAGGCTGAGGTCTGAGAGGTCTCGAGAACTTGAGTGTCAGAAACATTTGTGATGCAAACCAAGGTCAGACCTACATGCCTTTGGTTATGTTTATCACTCAGGTGGGGGAGGAGGGAGGGGATGGATAGGGAATGTTTGCTTTTTGCTGGGGTTTTTTTTTTTCTTCCTCTAGGTGGAAGGTTTCTATATGGTGTTCGGTAGTTGCTTCAGGTGGAAAATCATTTCTCACCTTGCAGCAAAAGTATGCCTGGCAAGGGGAGAAGTGTTATAAGAGCAGCACTTCATGCAGTTGATTTTCAGCCAAAGTAAAGTCCCTCTGGGAGCAGTTACAACTGGTGAAATTTTTTAGCAGGCTTGAAGTTGCTCTGACTTTGGGGTCTGAAGAAACTTCTTGCTATCTTTGCAGGAGTTGCGTAAGTGACATCATCACATGTCACTTTTTCTTCTGCCTGGACACAGTTCAGGCGGGCCCTTGAAGCTCTCAGACCTAAGCTGGAGCAAGAAGAGGGCCATGCTGCCATAGTAAAGCAAACAGCTTACTATAAAGAACATGTGAATTTCTTAAATGAAAAAACTGTTTGAATGTTTCCGTGACCCATTCTTCAGGTAAAGAACTCCCATTTATTTTTGATTTATAGCATCAATATTCTTTGATAATCTTCAATACATTAATGAAGGCATTTCAAATTAATAAGTATCAAAAGGGACTTAATAAAAGTATTTTAGCAAAGCACATTTTGATGGAAATCTGGCAATTGCATGCTTTTGAAAAAAAATTAAAACAACCAAGTTTAAAAAAAAAAATCTATAAACCACAGTGCCTTTATCTGGAGGAATCATACTGGTTAAGAAATATATACGTGTCAGAATCTATTGATCACTCAGATGAAATCATTATGAATTGACATGTAGTGGCGTATTGCATACTGTATTTTTCATGGCCAGTCTGAGAAGGAGCCCAGTTATATCCACACAGGGCCAGTATTTTAGAATCTAAATAAATGACTGCATTTTTCATATGTTCTGGGAAAAAAAACCTTTTAGCTGCTGTGAACAAGTTAGAATATTTAGGCTATCCTCTTCTTTTTTGTTTAATCAGGGACCCACATATTCACTGAACAGTTTAGCTTCTCATCTGTCTTTTTTTTTTTTCTTTTAATCTTGTGCCAGGTGTTTAAGAAGCAGGCAGCAGTGGTATTTCAGTAACCTGTTTTCAGCGTTATTTGCATACCTTTGTATTTTTCCATGGTGATCAATGTTCGACCATAGTGGAACCTCAGTCAGTAAATTTTATGTGCAACTGTTGAAGTAATTTTATTTTTAATGAGTCTGTTCTAGGTATTTTAATGTCCCTTTATAAATATTTATATTTTCAATATGTCTTCATTTAATTGAAAAGATTCTTCACATTATTTTCAGACAACCACAGGTAGTAGGCGTAATGACATATCAACACTCTGACCTTTTAGCTTCTGGATTTCTATTAGTTCGTTCATATTTTGCTTGTCCATGTATATTATATTTTAGTTTGTATATGATTTTCCTCTATGGGCTGTTGGAACGAAGGGTGTTTTCCATACAAACAACTTAATAAACTGGAAAGGAAAAAAATATGCTGTTGCATACTAGCAGCTGTCATGCAGAGTATGCCTTGAGTATTGTAATCAGTCTGCACTGCTACTAGAAATCCACACTGAAATAATGTTTAATATTTGCATGGTCATCAGTCACAAGGATGGTCTCAAGTAATATCCATCAATACAGCAACAGCTTCTGATATTCACTAAGTTGTTTTGAAATTACTTCAATTATTTATCTAAAAACACTGCTCATTACGATATCCTGTTGCCATCACTTTTTTTATAAATGTCATCAATTAATTTCTTCTACTACCAGTGTCATTTTCAACTGATGTAAAATTCACCAATGAATTTTGGCTGTGAAGAGATGGGAAGCAGTTGTTGCTAATTCCATGGGGAGCTTGTTGATGCAGGCTCCTCCCCTAGTAATCAGCTCTTAATGTGATTTCTACCATTGCAACTTAATAACTCAAACAGCCAGCTACCTACTGATTCCTTGGGAAATAATTCCATAGTTAACAGCCTTCATTGAGGTTTTTTTTACCTGTTGCACCATCTTCTTTATTCTCCTTTTTACAGTTTCATCTCATTATTTATAGGTAACCTATCTGTCTAATATCCTTCTTTTTGCTTTTTCTCCATAGCTATTGTTAGCTGATCCAGGCATATTTATTTCTTTTAACTTCATGAATCTATTGCCTTTAGACCCTCCTCAATTTAATTTTTAATCTCCCTTTGATTTGTCCAGAACTTTCTGGCACACAAATACAAAGCATGTAGTACTGTATTCTGGCTTGTACAATGGCAGAGTATTATTTTTGTGCACTATAATTTGGTATCTCTATGAATATACCTAAAAATCATTTATAAAACTGAATGGATTGAATACCCACCCGTTGCACTCCAGCGTGAAATAGATGGTAAACATGTCTACTCTGCCTCAGTGAAGCCAAAACAGGGGTGCAGAAAGGACCTTCCAAGAAATTGTGGTGGAGGGCAGTATAGATATTGAAATGTCCTGTGAAAAATCGCTGATGTTGGCAGGTCTAACTATCTCTGTCTACTATAGAGAGGCCATTTAAGGCACAGTATATTCTAGTACAGGTGTTACCAGCTTATGTAAACCAGCATCAAGAAATATTTTTTCTCACAAAAATGTTGACCAAGGACCTTCAGAATTAGTTTGCATGTACAAATCATTCATATTTCTAAGTAACCCTGCTGATTTAATGATATTAATTTTTGCATTGTAGCATTTTTATTCCTTTCATTATATTGAAAAAACTGCAATTTTGCAAATAAACCCCCTGTAGTTGGTGAGTCTGCTTGCTAAAAGAGAGTCCTGTGTAACACGAGTTAATAACACAGCAGTAACTTACACTGATTAATTCAACTAAATGTAAATCACACTAACAACTTTTTGCTGCAGCTCAAAGATGATCAGGAAGATGTTGCAGCTGAAAAATACTACTTTTAAGGTTTTGTTGAATAGGTTTTTGACTTTTTAAAATTCTGATAGTTGTTACATACTTCTAGAATAGCCTTGTGAAAACGGGATGTTCTTTTTGTTCTCTGTCACTTCTGAAATAAAACTTGTGTTGGTATTAGTGCATGTGGATCCAACTGTGGTCATATTAAAAATATTAATTAAACTGAGTGTAGTATTCTTGCAGCTCAGCCTTGGACTGAAACTTAGTAACATGTATGATTTTGTTTTCCCAGATTATACAAATCTTTGTCTGAAGGAATGAATCTGAAGGACCAGCTTAACTGTACTTTTGGTACTTCTGAAGGTGGACTGCAAGGCAGGGAGGGTGTTGTAACCCTTACCTATGGCCAGGTTGAAGATCTGGCGGCTCAGCTGCAGCAGGCTCGGTCAGAGCAAAAGAACACAGAGCTGAAGCTCCAGAAAGCCCTGGAAGCTTCACAGGAGGCCAATGAAAAAGTTCAGAAGTAAGTCACTCATCTTCTTTCAAGAAAAATTGCAGTTGAAAAACGAATGAAAAGTTGTTTCTTCTTCTATTTTGTCTATGATTGAAAGTGTGGTGATAGTCAGAAAAGTTCCTTTAAAATGACTCTTTCTTTGTCGGCCGTTCAGCTCGTTACTCAGTGTGAAGCCGATCATTTTAAGTTTTATAGTATTACGCAAGTCAAGTCAGTGCGCCTGTCTTTACTGTTACGGAAAATTTGCAAGGTACAGAGAAAGTGTTTCCATCTCTGATTAATGGTTTCACTGTCTTTTTACCCCGTGGTAATCCTATGGCAACAGAGTATTTGCATTTATAATTGAATGGTAGAATATTAAGGTTCTCATTTTTGGTCTGTTATGTAGCTGGCAAGTTTCATGCCACAGTAAATGCTGATGGGGTTGTTTAGGGGTGGCTTCAAAAGTTCACTGAAGCCAACAGGAAGTCTCCGAGTCAGTGAACAGGGATTGCATTCTCTTTCCCATCATAAGATCCCCTGTTAAAATGTTACTGAACTCCAAAACCTGAAGTTCATCTCTACTGAAGTCCTTATTGTCGTGATTGTTATTACTATCACATAAGCCTTTGAAAGTCTGATTGCTGGGACATAGGCAAATGTGTATGCGGAGCTGCTTCACAGTCTGGCGCTTCTCATCTCTACTTTATATCACCAATTGCAAAATAGCCCTCTCACACCCTTCCAAGGTGGTCAGTGCGGAACTGATGCAAATTTTCTTGTCAGACCATATTTGACTTCAACTTTAATGTGTGCAGCATATTTCCAGAGTAGCCAGAAATAGGCTTAGAGTATATAGCAAGGACCTAAGAAGAGTTCTTCCTGTTTAAAAAAAAAACATGCTGAGTACTCCTGTTAAAAAAATAAAGACATTACATTTTTATGGTTTTAATTTATTTGTAACTACATAAAATATAGCTAAGTTTTACATATGTATGAAAACATGTATTTTCAGTCACCTCTTTAAAACCTCCAGTGGTTGGTTGAGAATCATTCACATCTTTTTTCTGAACACTTAGATTTACTAGAAACTTCACCAGATGCGTGCTTGATAAAAACAAACCTATGAAAAATAATTACATCGTGTTAAAGAGAATAGTGGCTAACCCTTTCTGTACATTGCTTAAAGTTGTTATATTGTTTCATTTTATTAATAAGCATTTACTAACCATAGATATTTAAGTGAAGATTGTTTTTTGGGGTTGTTTTTTTTTTTTTTTTAGCAAAACGGTCTTGTTTAATCCCATGTAACCAGGGTGGCAAGAGTAGAAGTGCAGCCACAACCTGAATTAAAGTGGTGGTGATGTACTGCTATAGTGAAAAGAATTTACGCAATTTAACATGCTCAGCTACTTGGGAAAATTTTGGTCAGGTTAGTTTTCATTATGGCTAAGATCAGACCACTGAGCCTATAGCAAAATTAAACAATTGGGTGAAGTCTTTTGATGACAATAGCATGCCCTTTTTACCAAGAAACTGTGGAAATGCTCTGTGCGTCTTCCCAGCACCCGGAGTCATCCACCCCCATCTTATAATTCAACCTGCAAACAGATTAAGCAGCTGAGTTTGTGGAAAGTGTGTTTACTTTGAGCTAAGAACCCTTGTGTGACACTATAGAGATTCCTCTGACACCTCTGGGAGAGCTACACAGACAGTTCGTACTCATCAGCAGGGAAACCGGGCTGAGAATTCCCAATTTCTTTGTAACCTCAACCGCTTCATACAAATCAGTGTTTGGCAATTAGGCAGGAACTCATTTGTTAGCTCAGCTTTTTATTTCAGAGATGTAGAATATTCTACATTTCAAAAAGGAACTGACAATTTATAAACCCGTCAACAGAAAGGCTTCTTGGTGTTAATTACAGTAGTATTAATTATTAGCACTGTCTTATGAGGATGCTTATTGTAATTTAAAATGTGACGCTACAATTCATAGCCTAAATAGGGTTCCAAAACATCTGTTTTCTTAACTGCTTTTAAATGCTCAAGTAAAATTGAATTCTGACATATGAGGTAAGTATTTTTAGCAGTTATATAAAGTAGTTTCTCAGTTTTATTCAGTAAAATATCTTAATGTAGCCACAGTTAAAAATCAGAAGAGGAAAATAATTATAAGCTTCACTAAGAAAGGATATAATTAAAATAATTAAAATAATTTTGAAAAAGAGTGTACTTTGTATCTTCGTGCGACGTGATTTACTGTTGTTCACTATGCCTTTGCTAATCTGTTCTCTGATAACACTAAAGAATTTTTTAACATTCTTAAAAACTTCAGTGTTTGCATCCAGCATCATATACAGAGCTTGAAATAGAGATGTAATTTCTCCACGGCATTGCCATCATGTCAGCCATTTGTGTACCCACCTGCAATTGTTGCTTTCTAAATGTGAGATCCAAGTCAGAATAGTGGTCCTGCGTTTTCTGTCAGGACACAAAGCATCTAAAAAAATTCTGGATCCTATCCCACATGAAACAGCAGCTGTGAACCAGAAGGGGGATATATTGGAATCTGCTTATAGAGAACTTGGATATAGTAAAATTCTGTTCATACTGAAGTAGGGTGAAATCTCCCATGGGCTCACTGCAGTGTGACATATAAATTGAGACTGTGTGCTTTTGCCTGTGAAAATGATTCGCCACCCTAGCAGGGGTGGTGGTGTGAAACAGAAAACGTTGATGCTCAGAGAGTGAACATACAGATTTAGCGGCATTTGTTTGAATCTGTTTTGATTTTTGAAACATTAACAACATACACATTAGACTTTTAAGAGAGCACTATTCTAGTTTATAAAGCAAATACACATTTTAACGGTGTGGTGTATGTAAAAAAACCACATGTATCTGCACACATAATACAGTGCATATTTATTCAATAGGAAAGTATGATGACCTGCATGATACTTAATATTTTTAACCTATACTCTGTAGAATGGCTATGACCATAATTTTCTATATTTAATTAATGTTTCTATTTCATGGTTACAAACAAAGAATTAGGACAGCGGTGCAGAATTCACCAGGAGCATTGGCTCAGCGCCACAGACCCCCTGTAAGTTTGTCCTGCCGGAGAAGCCAGGAGCCAGCTGGTGCAGCCCCAGCAGGGAAATGGGGCTGACCTGGAGAAGGTGGCTGGAAAAGCCTGTGAATTAATTAATGCCTCTGCCAGCAGAGGAAGCAAGACATTTTAAAATTGTCCTTCCTGCTGGAACCTCTGAGATTGAGGAGTGGCTACTGATGTCAGTGGGATCAGAGGAGGTTATAATGTAATACCAAATCAATATTAGCCAATTATCAGTAAAGGTTGAGCCCACTTTTGATGTGTTTTTTGCCAGAAAAAGTTCTATTTTTCTGCAAGAGCTTTGCAGCTGGAGTGAATTTTAATGCAATTTGTCTATTGAGGGCTTCTATTTCTTCTCACAATTTAATGATTCCAGCTCGGTGAAGTGTAGCTCTCTGCGTGTGGGCACAGTCGCACTTGCACACTCACATAGTTCTGTAAGGTGGCAGCGGAGGGTGCACACATAGAATTTCTATGTAATCCTCTAAAAGTAAACACACATCCACAAAGTAATGGTGCAGTGCTAAACTATACAGGTATGAAAATAAGCATAAATGGTGAAAAATATTTCAGTGGATTGAACACAAAAGAAAACTAAGCATTCTTCTTAATAAACAGATAGATTTATCAAAGAAAATTACTCTCTCTCATAAAATAAATACTATCCTTAGTAACATTTGCTTTACATCTTAAGGTGTGATTTTTTGGCCACCTAACTTTCATTGTTACTGGAACACACCCTTTTTTTGAGTAATCCTGGATTTCCCTCCAGCATTTCTGAACACACCTTCTCTGCTTTCATAGTTGCTCACTTAGTTTTGTTCCTTAAACGATGCTGAGAAATTAGTTGATCGATGGATGACACGACAAAACCAAACTGTTCTTACCAGCATTCGACACGGTTGAAAAGAATATAAAATTGGAAAGAAACAAGGAGCAAGCATTTATTAAGTGTTTAGAGTCCCCTTCTTCTGCAAGTAAAACTAATCTTCCTTCCAAGTACAGGAGCTGTGTGCGCTTCACATCAGTGTCCAAGACGTTCTCCAGTGCTGGCTGGAGGGTCTAATCTTTCCCAGAATGATCTGAGCAGTGCAGTTCAAGAACAAGAATGAATATTTGAATAATCACACCACAATGTGAGGTGACCCTCCGACAGGGGACTGACCAGATACACATATGGATTTTGGGAAGACGCTCTGATGCTCTTTTTTAACACAGCTGTGAGAAGAATGTGGCTAAGACCCAGTAGTCTTTCTGGAGTATAGCTGGCAAAGGAAACCATGAGGAGAAGAGAATTTAACACATGGGTGTAAGGGAGTCCGCTTCATTGATGCGATCTGAGGGGAATGTCTAATGACTGGAAGAATCAAACTTGGCAATGAAAACACAAAGCTCTTTTCATCAATTCAAACGCAGACTCTAAAGCTGCAGATGGTTACCTCCAGCCTTGCCTATTCAGTGCGGGGTTGTATAAAATGGCACTTTGGTGAATACTAATAGATCAAAACAAAGATTTAATAATATAAAGATGTGGTGTTCATTTTTAAATAAGGATACAGGTCAGTGTCTCAGAAAAGAGTGAAATAAGTATCTTTATGTATGGGTCTAAAGTCTCTGGAGATTTTTAGCTGCAAACATGATATCTTTAGTGTGCAGATTGTGTTCAGTACAGCACAGCTATGCAGGGAACAGGCTAAAAGCAAGATTTCTGAATTATTATACTAATTGAGCCTCTTTGCAGCACGTAAATGTTGTTAATTAGTTATCTCCCTTTTAAAATCACACCTACATATATTTTGTAGCTTGTATGCTTTCAGTCACTCCTTGTAGATAAGGATGGAGCTGGTTAATTAGAAATTGCAGGCAGAAGCACTGCACAAAAGAAACAAGTTTTACTTTCACTGGGACTTAAAGCTATTTGTTTTGGAAGAACCACCAAATGTCAGATAATTCGACTGGCTTTATTTAAAATTTTAGAGATACACTTCTTCAATTTTCATATTTCAAAACCATAAATAGGATTTAATGCCTTACTTTATTAAGATGTTACATTTAGATGTTCAGTCTTCTCTATTAAAACTAGACTGCCTTTTTTTTTTTACTAACAAAACTGTATTCTGCTGAACGTCAGATCAACATGCTAACTACTGCAGGCTAAGAGTACAGCTTCCTAGATATTAATAGTTTCACTGATTTGTGTCAGTAAATAATTTAGCAGATGTCAAAAGTCATTTTGCTTTTAATGAAAACCACTGTGCTGCCTGCTGCTGCGAAGTTCTGCTGGGACTGAATAGTTGGTAATCTTTTAATATCATATGGGAAATAATTTAATTGGTGCTGGCATTTTGAAATGTGAAGTAAGTTCTGGTGACTTGTTGAAGAATGTAGGTGTAGGGTTAGTTTCTTAGTTACAGCAAATTGGCTTAGCTCTGTCGCACTGAGTTGCATTCGTTTGTCCCAGTTAAGGATATGACCTGTAGTTTACTGAGAAACAGATGCTGATGGGTACATTCAAAAGGCGAGCAAGGGAGGGCAAAGTGCTGAGAATCTCTTACTTGCTATAGCAAGCCACAGAAGTCAATAGTTATGCTAGTTTGGATGGAAAGAAATGGAGAGCCGAGGAAGACGACTCTTGTAGCAGTCTAAGATACTATTAGCAGTGGTTCTGGACTTTCAGAACTGGATCAAAAGTTATTAAAGGAGATTCAACATGGAAAAAACTGCTTGATGAGGACTGATGTGTTGGCTGCCTCGTGCAATGATTAAAAGCAGATTATAAGCTCCATGGGGCCCATAAGAGATACACAATCTCCACAGGCGGGGTTTTATGGTGTTTAGGAAACCCATACTAGCCAGATGGAAGATTCCCAGACACGCAAAACCACCACATACCCTGAAGAATTCTGCAGAGTGCAGCAGAGCTGATGCAAAGTTTCTTTGGCATGCAAAACATGAATAGGAACATGAGAAAGTCTAAAACACAAAATCCAGTAACAATCATGTCATATCATATATTAAAATATTACTCTTAACTAGGGTAGCAATAACAGGCAGCATGAATTTACTGGATTTAGGGGCAATAGGCTTGGAAGTAGCCTGCTCTAGGAATTTAGTGAGGAATTAAGACTAATTGAAATGTGTGAAGAAAGTCATCTGTGATCTAACTGAAAGCAGTACATAGTAGGGTCAGAATTTATTTAAATACTTGGAATTCTGTGCTAACGCCAGTGACTTCTCTCAGAAAAATTCCCCGTAGACTGCAATAATATGCATGGTGAAATGATGAATTAAAAAGTCTTGTAGAAATACCTGTTTGTTGTAATAAAAGAATTGAGTAAGCCAGTGAGGTTATGTGCAGCCTCAGACAAATTCAACATATAGAGTGAAATCAGTTTTCTGGGACTAGAGGAAATGAAATATTGAACTAGTATTCAAATCTAAGATGAGCTGAACAAATTCAGTCACTGGTGGCATATTCTCTGGACTGTTGTAGGTGCACCGTGTTTGTGTATCACTGGGCAGATCTTGTTTCCCTTGGTAAGGGTACCTTATTATGCATGCAAAGATGTAATTAAATGTATTTTCTGCATTAGATTGTGTTATCTTTATTGGATGACACTTCACTTGCCAGTTTTTTAACTGCGTACTCCATGTTATAGTCCAGGTAAAATTTGCAGGCTGTTGACGGAGGGAGTGCCTGATAACTTAGTACCACTAATACTGATAACTTCCCAGCCCAAAGAAGCAAGGATTTGGGATAGCATAAGCAGAAAATTTCTGACTGAAAAAATACAAAACAATACAAAACAGAAAATAATGGGGGCTTCTCAGATCAGAGAACAGTGAGTAGGCTGCTCACCTCTGAGGAGCGAGACTTGGTTCTGACACTTTGCCTTAGGGATTTTTCTCATTTTTATCCAATGCCTGTTAAACGTAAATGCAGAGCCAGTAACAGATCCTCCATCTCCTATTTTCCAGGTGAGCGCCCTTGATCACCACCCACAGAATCACACCTTCAGGTCTAATAACATTTCAGTTGTTTCTTCTCTAGAAATTCGTAGCTTCAGAAAGAGAAATAGAGAAGACTCTTCAGCCCTGGAGTGTACAGCTCTCCTGAGAAGATGATATGGCAGATGTGAGTTAAAACCAAGTTTTCCTTAGAGCTGGATGCTGTAGCTAGTAGTCAATATAATCTTTTATACTTGTTTTAAAAACGAGGAGTGTCTTTGTCACCTTAAAAGAAACAAGTGGCCTCTGGTTAGTTTTAAAGAAGGGCAGCTTGAGGACCTCTGGCTATTTGGCTAGCTTAGGAACACCTTTCACTTTAAACTTGTTGTTGCAAATCCCATCCCAAGGTGCTGCCATGCTCTCTGTGCAGTCTGGAGAAGGAATGCACCAGTGCAGAGTGCACACGGAGCTGCAGATCCCATTCTCAATACACGAGTCCTGAAAGACAGATTTGTTGATGTTCACAATTACTGCAGCTGACACCCTTTGTAGTATTGATGATTCATAATGTCTTTTGACATCTTGTTTTCATTTGAAGATGGCCCTTAATACAGCAGTTTGTGGTATCAGTACCCAAAGTCTCATACAGTTACAATGTGTGATATTGCCAGAGCAGATTATGGGATATCATTCTCATGGATATTTTGGGTGTCATAAATTATAGTGAGGCCTTTAGCATCTGACAGTTTATGCGTGATGCCAGGATTATGTTCAGTGGTGTACTTAACAGAATGAAGACAAAAATCCCAACCAAAGGGAATGACAGATAAGCCTTTCCTGCATTCCTTGCACACTCGAGATATCCACTGGCTGCAGGGAGTTTCACATGGATGAAGAATGCAAAACTGAGCATACAGTATTTATTTTCTTTGGGTAGCTATGGTTTATATTTACTTAACCTCTGCAAATTGTGGATTGCAGTGCAGATATTGTTTTCTTAAAGTATGGGTAGTTACAATATAAACACAAATATTTATCATCATTTGAATATTTATCATCTCAGCCTTTCACAAAAATATAAGCAGTGCTGAAACTTCATTCTCTCAAACACTGAAATGTATTCTATGAGAGTCAAATGTTTTCAGAGTCAACATAATCACAGCATCCCAGTTTTTGACCTGTGTGTTCATTTACAGTTTGCTTATAGCTGCTTCAGAGAGATGGAAGTTTGTAGATTACAACATGGTTTTATTGATTTATCAGTAGCAAAATACACTAAGTATACTCAGTAAACTGGATCGGCTAGCTCTTGGGCTTGTATTGTATAATATCAGCTTGTTGTGGAATACTTCAGAACATAATCAGAATGTTGGCATAGTTAACATCAATGGTGTAAAGCAGACTTGCAAAGACTAATATTTAGTAAGACCAATAACACAAACAAATTAGATTTTGAAGTTGTTTGCCCAATAGGAAGAAGCATGCTGACACAGTATTTGTAAGTTTATAGTTAACCATTCTATGACAAATTATTAAATAACTTTGAAAAGCAGATGGAGTGTTCCTTGAATAACAGCGAGAAAACTTTTTCTCAGACTTGCTTTTTTTTCCAAGATGATAAAATGAGTGTCACAGCAAATAATCATTTACTTTAATATTTTATATCCAAATAAAATAAGTCCATGGCATTTACATTGCCGTTACTAAATAGTATTTGGTTTGTTTGCAAGAGTCATTTATTTGTGGCTTGGCTGAAGGAATAAAAATAAATTTGCGGTTCTTTCTGTTAATACTCATACTGTTTCTTAACATATGCAAAAGATTGAATACTGTAAATGTATGTGCAGAAGCTCAACAAAAAAACCCAGACTTTCTGAAGCTTCTGAATTGCGTATCTTTCAGAGAATTGCTGGAACAGTTCTTTACAGCAACAAATAGAAATAACTGACTAGGCCAACAAGGTATTTAATTTTAAGCAAACTTGAAATAATTTAAATTTTTCCATTAAAATTAAAATTAAGTGTACCTTTATAGAAGCAGGGGCTAGTTCTCCAAGGAAGAAATTACAGTTCCTGTTTCTAATATAATACTGAGTCATTAATTGATAGCCAGATTTTTCTGTAAGGCTTTTAATCTTTTTTTTACATTATTTTGTAGAAAGGCAACATCAATTGTGCTTATATGTATGAGAGCTAACAGCTTTAACTCCATCATTGCCACTATTTTATTGGCAAGATGCTCAACTTTCCCATTCTACATTTCTGCGCTATGTGATGTGAGTGTAAGGATATAGATCTAAACACTGAGTTGTTGGAAGGCATAAATCTTTAGGACCAAATTTTATCACTTCAGCTTCACTTTTTGGAATTTTTGCCCATACTAAGTGTCAGAATTCAGCTTTTGAGTGGAAGATATTGCAAGTATTGGAAAGGTGTATAATAAAATTACTGTATTTAGCACTTTATTCTGTGCCTCATATCCATCCCTATCACCTCAATTTTTATTTGATAAGATAATCATATAAATTATTTGGTAGATGTAACAGATGAAAATCTACATCTGATAAAAGAGATTATCTAAGTGGTGAACTCAGCACAAAAGACATTTCACAGATGTCTGATTTTAAACACTGAGAAAATATTTTACTCTATGCTTTTGAAGAATTTTGTGAATCTTGATGTAAAGCCAAATTTTTATGCTTTCATCAGCAGACATTAAGAGGTTTTCCTCCCACAATAAGTCCCATTCATGTCACCACCAGGCAGAATTGCCACCAAGGCCTTAGTGTGCAGGCTCACTAGTTCAGAAGAATTAAACCTGTCCTCAGAATGAGCTGAAGGTCCACTGCTTCTCTCCTGTGTCAGCCTTGCTCAGGAGTTCACTCACCTCCCAGGAGCAGGAGAAGAAGCTCATTCCCAGTTGCATGGCAAGAACATGGAGCAAAACAGTCCCAGAAGGCCAGTAAAAAAAAATCTCATGTGAATTGTCATGCTAGAATGGTGCAGAAAACAGTCGGAGACAGTCGGTCTGCTGGCTACTGGAGAAAAGTTACTGAAGCTTAGAAGTGGGAAGGCTTGTTTTTACCTTAATGGCCTTAAATGGCTGATAACTTAGTAAAAAGCCTATGAAGTATTTTAAGGAACACTACACGTGTAGAAGACACTTTGGTCTGTGATGCTAAGTTTCAAATGGTATTTTTAAAGCCCATTTTTTTGTGTGTAAATGAGCAGTTAGGCATCTTTTCTGATTTTAACACTGCATAGGAGACCCCATCAAAACATCACCATAATAGACAAGCTTCGTGTTGATAACATTTGTCTATAATAGATTGTGAACATCAAAAACATTAAGAGGAAGAGAAGGTGTTTCACCCGTGGATTTTTTTGTTACTCCACTACTGAGGGAAAACTGCTCTTCTTTTTTCTAGAAATACTTTTCAGAAGTATGACTAAGTGTGAGTTGCCCTGAAACCGGGGTGGGCACCACTGGATCACACTGGGAGGGTGAGGAATTCACCTACCAGTCTGAGCACGTTACGAAGGACTTACCACAAGTGGGAACTTAATTAAATGCTTTCCTCTTACATCCAAAACCTTTTCCATTGTTACTTGATCTCTCAGTGATATAGAAGACATTCCAGTTTAGGCAATATCCCATCAGTTATTCCAGGAAGGCAAATCTATTGAAATATATCAATCCTATGATTGCTTTTAATGTAAAGTGGAGGGATTTGATGATAGTTTATAGGAAGGAATTTCTCTCCACAAGCTTCAGATTATTCTTAGTCACAAGGGTGAGAGCTGTCTAGAGCCAGCAAGTCTGCATCGGGTTTTGTAAAATATTTGTGGAATCAAGAAAAAAGCTCATGTTGTCTTTATTGTTTACGATATCAAGACAAGTCTGCCAAAGTTGTGCTTTGATGGGATGTACTTGGGAAACAGCCATAGTAGTACCTCAGTATTTGCAATTTTACAAACTCATTGTAAACAAGACTTGACCAGAACATGCCCAAAAGGGGTGGAACTGGCTTGGAATAGGCATCTGAGAAGTTCAGACCTGGTCTTACAAGGAAGGCTTCTTTGAAACATGCAGAAAGGTGCAATGTGATGCTTTCAGACTGATATTTTTAAAGTTTAGAGTCTCTTAGTTATCCCATTCTTTACAGATCCTTAAATGTGTATCAATCTATTGGTCCTGCATTTCATGAGGAATCCTGCCTGTTTGTTTTGGGCAGGTTTGAAATAATATTTGTTTAGATAATCAATGTTTTACATTGCTTTTAAATATTCTGAAGAGGAATTTAGAACAAAACAAAATCCACTAATAAGTAGGTCCTTTTTCCATCTCCTGAAATACATCTCAGCTGGATACAGAATAAGAGAACTGGCTAATTGTTACCAGTTGACATGGTCCAGAGCACAGATTGAGAAGCTGAGGGAGATAGGCTCTATATCCAACAATTTTAGGCTCTAATTCTGCAGATATTTGTGCCTATACTTTTTTTTGTGCACAAGGAATCCAGTTCAGCTCAAGACTACCTATACACAAAATTGAACAGGAAAAACGTTTGTGGATCTTTTCGGTTTTCTTGATTGGTTGAGCTTCAGCAAGTCATTTCACTTCTCTGCATGCTGTTTTGCCACATGTAAAATACACATAATGCAAAATAGACCTGATGTCCACCTTTTGAACACTTTCTATAAAAGTTCTGGCCATCCCTTCATGTTGTGAGCATTCAAAGCAAAGAATAATTGCTTTTCTGAGGTAGGAAAAAAATTCCTCTGCTCTCAAGAGGAAGGTGGGAAACAGTTCAGAGACAAAGTCATGGCACTCTAATGATACCCAACACCATTACCAACTGGCAGGACTCGTGTTCATCTGGAGTTGATAGGAAGCAATGTTTTTCCCTCTTCAAATGAATAAATACTGTGATGGAATACTTCCTATAGGGAAGTTATATTAACATAAGGTAAAACTGCTAGCCTTTCCTAGGCAGATGACAGAGACTTCCAGGAAGTATTTGACAAGAAAATCCAGGAGACTCTTGCCTATTCATATCACCACAAAGTTTCTGAAAACGCTGTCACTGTGAGGAGTAGGCTTTGATGTCAAGATTTCTCAAATGTGTGGAAACAGTAACTGTCAGTGCTGAAAGTAATTCAAGCTTATGGAAGGAGTATATGAAAGGTTTTTCTGGCACAAATGGAAGTAGTAAACCACATAAAATTTGCATATAAACTGTTGGACTTAAGCTGGAGTAACAAGGTGAAATTCTGTAATCTGATTAAGTAAACTGATCGGTATCATTTGGCCATCATATGCCAATATATCCTCTATTTCAATTATTGTTAAATTTTTAACTTTTTAATATCAGTCACGTGCTCAGATACGAATGGTCCATCCAATAGTAAGAGTCCTGCCTGGTCTAATTGATAAGCATGTTGTAGATCTCAATTTACTGAAATACAGATGAGGTTATAACATAGTGGTTTCAGGGTTTATTTTCCTTTCTCATGAGCTCATTTATTTTAGGCAATCAGTATATGCTGTCCTGAGAAAGCATTTGAAAGCAAAGGGGCAACACCTTTCACAAGGTGGCATTAAATCCAGCATAGATGAAAAGTCCTGATCCTGTATTATCCTGTACTGTGTAGCAATCTACATCAATGTAAAGTAGGGTGAAATGCTGTCAAAATAGACCAACTGTGTTTACCACTCACTCTTCCTGCTGTTACTGATGGCACAAGGTGAATAGTAATGGTGAGCTAGCTCATAATCTTCCAAACAGAAGGTAGAGAGCAAACAATTTGACAAGATTAGTTATTGTGGACCACAGATAAAGGCTTAATATTTTAGCCAAGGCCTGTGTAAGCCAGGTTTATTTTGAAATATGTCTGCTGTCAGGAGCCCAACTGGCTGTATTTACTTCTAAGTTTAATCATATACAGAATTACTCTTTTGGGTTGAGAAGACGCTGAAAGGGATTTAATAGGAATGCTTGTTTTGTGACAGTGCTTTTCAGAGGCAGAATGGTTTGCCCTGCCAAATTTAAGGCCTGTAGGTTTAATGGAACATACTTTTTGGAGTGACATTACAAACAGTGTTGGGCAGGCAGGAATTGGCGGTGGTGCCTGGAGTGATTAGATTCAACACTGTGGTCTACCACAGTTTAGAGCTTGCTGATGCTGCTAAATCAGTCTCTAAGACTTGTGTTTTAAGACCAGAAAGGACCATTAATACCGATCAGTCCAGCCACCTGTCTAACACAGGGCACTGAATTTTACTCAGTAATTCCTGCATCAGGTTCAAAACCACTGCTGAACTCCAGCATGTCATTTCAAAAGACGCCTGGTCTCCGCACCAAAAGGTGCAGAAGGAACTTTGTTAAGTAGAGAGAAGCAGCCTGGTGCATCTGAACCACATGTAGTCTTTGCCACTATGATGATTTATGAAGGAATTGCTACAGACTGGTGTATTACAGTTAAGTGGAATCAGCAATGTTTTTAGTGAGTCAATCAAAAATTATTATTGTTCAAACGGCAGGCTTTTGAGGTGGAAAAAGTAATACCTGAATTGAAGAAGAATAATAATTAAAGATTCACTGAACCACCCAGAGGTAAGAGTGTGATGCCTCTGTAACATGGTAGATAGGCCACTCACTGCAAGGTCATACCCTTACATTCCAGGCTTTGATCCAGTGAATATTTAAGCGTTTTATTCAATTGGATCAGCCTCAACATTTGAAACTGAGAACAAGCCACCCAAGCACCTGGTGTTAGAGCAGTGCTGTTCCCTTGAGAGGGAAGCAGCTGGAGTCCAGCTCCCCCATACAGATAATAGAAGCAAACCAGTTTCCTCCAGACTCTTGAGGAAATGATCCTATCCATGCGACTGGTTTCTCAGTGAGACTGGTATCGCAGCAGCCTCTCTCCTCTGTGTCGTTTGTTTCCTTGACTTTTACAGAAAGCACCTAAAAACGAGTACTCCATTAAGGATTCAATGAAATATATCCAAGAGAAAGAGTGAAGAAAAGGAGAGGAAAAGGAAAGGAAAGGAATTTTTTTATTCTGAGGTGAAGTTAAATGAATTTGTTTGTATGACCACTCACCTAAGAGTCAGATATTCACTGAGCTCTACTGCTAAGCTGCTTGTAATGCTTTTGTCCAATGCATTTTATTTACCTAATATATTTTCAAATGCTTGCTTTCTGAAAGGAATTAGTGTTAGCAAAACACATTCCACAAGAAGCCAGAAATCATGCAAGTAAGGCCATCTTCATAGCCTGAACCTAATCTTATCTACTGGAAAGATAACCAAGGGTTATAGTTTAGGTTTATAAGCCTTTATATAGCATTTCAAAATCCAGCAGGGTTTTGTTTTTATCACTTAACTCCTCCATCTGCAGGTAGATGCTATTGTTTTTGGCTAGTCAATATATAGCTTTGCAGATTAGGACATAGGCTACTTGAAGGATGCCCTTTTCTTTTAGTTGGGTATCCATTTTGGCTATTTCTGGGGCATGATGCCCTGGAATATCACTCTGTGACTGTATAACTGTCATATTCAGAACTTGTAGATAAAGGCCACTGCTGTCCTTTGGGGTGAGTTTCTTTGGCCAGAGATGGAGCAGTGTGGGAGGATGTACTGATCTTTATGGAGTTGCAGATTTTACGATCCCAAGCTACAGTTTAGAGCTAGACTTCTTCAGCAGAATATGTGAGAGGAGAGCAAGCCAAAAATGTGCATAAGAGTCATCACTAGAGACCAGTACGTAACATTTTTGCAACTATATGTCCAGCTTCTGGGGTCCTGGAACAAACTTCTGTCAGTAAGGATTTTAAGTCTGCTTTATGGAGACTGATTCTAAAACCTGACTCTAAAATTTATACTCAAGGGAGTAAAGCTGTGTAAGCCTTTGCTAAAAATCAAAGCAGAATGTCAAGCAGTTCAGGAACTACATAGGAACACTCCATATAACAGCATACACTCCATACAAGCATTTTGTCAGATGTATGCATAGGTGATAAAAGAACACAATTTGAAATAACTGGAAGAAGAGTTGGGAATGGTTGAGAATTTGTCTTGGGGAAGACACACCTAGCAATGCTCTTGTTTAGGTAGCATTCCTCTGAAGGTGAGGACCTTGTTAAGCTTAGCAACACTTTTTAAAAGTACGTATTTGAACTGGTAATATCATAGCAGCAAGCCCTTCAAGGAATTTTTTTTATTTATGTATTAAAACACAGACTGACCTGATTAATTCCAAACTTGTATTGAAGAAGAATTAAGCCACTGCAATTCAAGACTCTTCACAACGGTGCATCTTTTGCTAGCTTAAAAATAATGACGGACCAGATATCCCTTTCCTAATTTGTGGAGATTTTTTATTTTTCCATTTCATGGAAGCACTGAGATGAGCATTAAAGAAGTAGGTAGTGTGGATAAAGAATATTTCTAGTTCTCATCTTTGTGCTTTTCATGGATGCAAATTATATCTATCCTGAAAAACACAGGACTGACTTTGAGTATGTGCAAGTCAGCATAAATAAAACCAAAGTTGCACCTATCCATCTGAATACATAGTTTATTTCTGTATTTTATATTCCATTTTGTAGTTATTTTGCATGTACACATACAGTAATTGTGTAGAGAATGCTGAAGTGGCATTTGCTAACAGAATTTATTTGTTAAGGGGCATATTTTCTGGAATTGTTTAAGTACCAGAAAATAACGAAGGTCACCTACTGGCATTTTCCAAAATCTCTAAGCAAGAAATTGGAATCTGTGAGAATGAGGACTGAGACCTTAAGAGGCTTTGTTGAACATTCCTAAACTTGTCTGTCTGTCCTTGCACATTTGAACCTTCAGCTCTGCAACTGAGTTGCCCACCATATCATTCTTCTGTCTGACTTAAAACACCAGCTGAAATACTTTCTTCTTGAATGACTTGTTTGGTTGCTTCATGAAATGCAAATTCAGTGGCTGTCTTGCATCTCAGGAGAAGATAGTGTCATATTGCACATTTAATTTGTACTATGAGGACTGCTTCCTTCACAAGCAAAAAGACAAATGTCATTTGTTAAATCTGTGTCTCAGTATACAGTCAAACATAATCAGTATTGCTTTCAATTAAGTAAAGTATGGTGAGATTATAGTGGCAGACATATCATGATTGCACAAAGTAATAAAAGTTGCTTTCTTCAGGTCAGTGTCTTCCATATTTTGAATAAAACTGCAAACACTGAGACTTTTAGGGTAGTTCCCAACACCTCCCATTTATCTGTTTAGATATTTAAATTAACTTTGGTCTTGAAGTAGAAGACTATTCCTTCAGTTTACCACAGATTAAAATGCTCAACCTCCAAAAGCAGCCGCCTGCAGCATCCCACCAGGCTGGGTACAGAGCCTTATTGACAAGGGGCGATTCTGCCACCCTCACCCCTTGCAGGTAGTACCTCACTGACACAACCAGCCTTGTTAGCTGCCTTTTATTACTCACAAAGAAAAATGTTGCTTAGTGTGAGTCGGGATGGCAGAGTTGGGCTCTTGGTGAACAAAGAGTCCAGGATTATCGTTCCGAAAAGCCCCCTGAGGCCTGTATCAAGAGTTATTAACCACTGATTCAGCCCATAGCTTTATTTTGTAGGCTTAAGTGGGATTTCAGTGGTATATTGGGTCTTGTGTCTGTGTAGGGGTGAATTTTGCCCTCTGTTATTTTATCTTATAAATAGCGGTTACAGTTTCTCTTTTACATTATTGTTTAAATCTCTTTCAAAGGTATGGTTTCTTAATCCCCTGCTGCTTTTTTTTTTCTTTCTTCTAATAAAGAGTAAATAAATTTGCAAATCCACACATGACTGAAACAAAAGGCAAATAAGCCCTGCACGGTTTGTGTTTGGTGCAGGATACCTCATTTTGATGATTTCAGTCATCATTCATTTGAAAAGCAGAAGCTATGATTGTTAAGCCTCATTATTTTCAATGAAGCCTGACAGTTTCAAGGTTAAACAGAAGACAGCTACTTTCATCCCAGTGGTATTTCTCTTCAAACATGGGCAGCTCTTCGCTAACTTGTCTGCTCTGGTGTGCAGTGTCATTGCTTGGTCACAGAGTGGTGCACATCTAAGCCCAGTTGCAGGACGGTGTGTAAGCAGTGACCTCCAACCAACGTCTCCCCAGATGAAACCTCAGTTGTTGAAGTCATTTTTCCCCCACTTGCATGAGCCACTCAGTGTTTCTTTTTATCTGAACAGTGATTTACATAAGCAGTGATCTCAGATTTTACTATTTTTCTGCTGTCTCACAGAAAACAATTTGCAGCCCAAACCTTCTGTTTGTCCTGACAATTTGAAATGTTTGTCCTGTGCTTTATGCCTCTGAAGCACACTAGAGATGGTGCTAGTGTGAGAGAGAGAGAGACCTCCAGTGATAGTTAAAGGGGCTGAGAAAGCTGCAATGCTTCTGAGCATACGTGCTGTTAAAAGTGGGGACTGATCTGCCATTGCTTTCTGAAATTGCACTTGGACTAACAACTGATTTAACAGGGAAACTTCTCAGTAAGCGAGGCTGGGGAAGCAATGACCTATCAGTAACTGAGTTAAAACCTTTAGAACGCAGAAAGCATTGATTTATTCACTGTGAGAAAACTTTCACAAGCAAATAACTTGTGAAAGCCCTGACTTCATACTTGCATGCACTGACTGCACTGAGTTATGACTGTCTGGGTACTGCCTCCATAACGATGAAGTACAGTAGACGTATGTTACAAAACCAAAAAAAAAATGCACTAGTTGGTTAAAAAGGAAAAATGATACATGAAAACCTGAAGGAGGGGGGAGTAGCAATGCAGTAGTTTTTCACCTGTGCTTTCACTCCTTTAGAGTCCCTGTGAAACATCTAGAACCAGCTAACTTTCCACATACATTTCCTGGTGTCTGATAATTACATTAGGGTGGTGAATTCTTAATCTCGTTTCAGGAATTAAGTCACCTGGTGAGTACAATGAAAGGTGTAGCTTCGTGGTGCTTGGTGGTTCCTGGAAAACAAGAGTGTTTCAATACGTACCGTGTGCATTAGTCATGACTTGTGGCAATAAATCCAAGACGTGTTAACTAGTTTTCCTGCACTGAAGTTACTAATGCATCCATGAGATAAAATGAATTTTGAGTTTTGATAAAGCTGTGTTATTTTTATTTCCTGTCTGCATTCCTCATGCTGTATAATATATTAAAAAAAACCAACCCTTTTCAGATAAGAAAAAATGGTCAACTTTGCAACAGTGAATACAGCTATTTGAACCTGCAACTCTTTTTATCCATTATAGAAGCTGTGTGTATAATATGCTGAACATGGTTCTAAAAGTGTTCTACTAAGCACAGTGTCTGCTTTTATATAGTTAGCTTATTTGTGGGAGAGCTTTCATTGAAGGATTGCGTAAAATATAGATAAATTGAAGAAATAGCTTCAATTCATGATTACTGGAGTGCTGAAGATAAATCTGTGCAAATGGAAAACCCTGAACAAATTTAGCCCTTTGCATTTGTCTACTTTAACAGAAGGAAAGAACAAATTTAGCCAGTGAGATTCTGGGCATGCTTATAGCCTGTGCCATAAAACTAAGAGAGGATTAGGCAGCTCTCTGTCCTACTTGTTTAGACTGTTAATTTTTCTGTAGTTGTGTCGACACAATAATCATATGGGCCACCTTCAAGATATCATCGTCCACATCCTCAGAAACTTGTTTTGTTGAGTATTTTGAAAAAGTTTTTGACATAAAATACATGGTGATTTAGGCATAAATTTATAAACTGGTCAATAAAAGGGTGTTTTTAAGGGGAAACAACAGCTAAGTGTTACATTTAACAAGAGCCGTGGACCACTCATATTTTTAAAAGTACAAGGATTGAATGTGCTACTTACACTGAAGTGTGTATGTGCCACAGAATTGCTGCACAGGGTTTTGTGTTAATGCCTTATGGGGACCTCAGATACTACATATACTACAAAAGAAAAGTGCGTTGATATGTATCACTGGCTGCAAATGGATTCTGTTGTAGGTTAAAAAGTTTTCCGTAAGTTGTCTGCATTTTCCCTTAATGTCTGTCTTTTACAGTAGTGCTTTGTTTCTGAGCGTGACCACCACCAGGACAGCTTGGTTCAGTGCAAACACTGTCTCTTTCAGCCAGAACATTCCTAACGTTAGCTTCCTTTTTTTTTCTCTCCTCTCCCTCTTCCCTGCCCCCTCTCAGGTTGGAAAGGCTGGTGGACGTCCTGAGGAAGAAGGTTGGAGCAGGGACCATTAGGACCGTGATCTGATTGAAAGCTCTAGTCTAAGGAAGCATTCACATCTGGTGACCAGGCTGCTTCATTCAGCACTGTGTAAACACTAAAGCCTTAACTTAGCAAACAGTTGTTAGAAGTGGGACACTCCAGCGACATTCCAAGCTGAGATAAAATCAAATCATAAATGTTTAACTACTTTGCTGCTGAGTTCTGTGATTTGTTGAAATGTTTCACTGCAAACATATATTTGTTTTTAAGCAGATGCATTGTGGCACTGTGTACTGTGAAAAATGATGTAAATGCTTATTTTAACAGTCTGTCCTCTCCATGTTACTAGACTATAGTCTGCTGCAAGGCACAGCTTGATCATGTTTTCAAATACCGCAGGCTTCAGGTGCAAAATCCTGCAAAGCAGTTTCAAAATTTAAACCCCTTATGTTATTTGTGAGACTGCAAACAGTCCAGTATTTGTATGTTAAATATATTAATTGATAAAGTAGGTTCACAGTCAAGAAATATCTCTGGCTAGTATATTGAAGATTTTTTCCTCATTACTCATAGCCCATTGAATTGCAACTAGTGACTGTGGCTACATCTAAGGGAAGGGTATATGTATAGCTTTATACAATGGTTGAATAGCTACTGCTGGTACATGACATTTTCAGCTTAGCTTAAAAAGGAATGTACAGTTAGGTTTCACTGGAGGTACAGCTTCATAATTTGCAACATGAAAGCCTTGTGACATTGTACAGTATCTCAGACAGTGGGGAAGGTTTCCTGTATTGTTTATAGTCACTCCTCTCCCATTTCCAATGAGGAAAAATCACTCAAATATTCAGAAACCACCTTATAGATTCACCTTTTCAGTGTGGGTCCGCCAACCCTTTCTTACAAGACTTTTTGCCTGCTCCTTCTAGACCTCTGATTGCTCTGCAGTGCAGGAATACCATCCAGGTTGGGTTTGAGGCCAGACTGCCAACTCTCTGCTTTGTGTACTCCTGAAGTGCCCTGGGATTGAACTCAACGGCTGAAGGATAGACTCCTACAGGGAGGGGAGAAACTGAGTGCTGAGGAGGAAAATTTTGGGTACACAGATGTTATAGACCTTACAGACACAGGACAATCACACCTAGAGTTACATTTGTGACCCAAACATCTCCCTGTATTCTGTATGTCTTTGTCACATGACCAAAGGTGAGCAGAAAGGTCAGGTCTGTGTTCATATAAACCTGCTCAAAAAGGCAGCTGTAATCTCTAAGCAGCTCAAATTTGGTAACGAATCTCAGGAGCATGGTGGGCTTTAAGCTACTCCCAGGACCAGCTCAGACAGGGTGGATGTAGCTCCTAAGGTTTCCACTTAACCTGCTCTGCTCTGCATTTGATGTTGTTATGCTGTCTTCCCTCTTAATGTTTGCTTGTACAGATGTCATGATAGGGCAGTCTAGCTGAAGAAAATGAAATTTTAATTTTGGATAGGGGGAGACATTTCAATGCCATTTCAATCGTCATCATCTGCAGACCTAAGCTCCTCCTGATTTCAGTTGACCAAGCCTAACCCCTTGCAAGGAGGTGACTAGCATTCTTCCATGCCAAATTTACCTAAGTTACTTCTAGAAAATTCTGAAGTGCTCCTTTTTGACCTTTGGTCAATTCTGAGGTAGCCAGTGAGCCTGGAGTCTCTCCCCCACGCTTATTCAGTGGGAAGGAAGTTTAATTCTTCCAGAACAGAGGACTACCACCCCCCAGCTCCCAGCCCCTCCACCATCTCCCCCGTACTGATGTCCAGTGCTTGGGTGACTCATGGTTTAACCCCAGCCAGCAACTGAGCAGCACGCAGCCGCTCACCCACACCCCCTCAGTGGAATGGGGGAAAGAATTGGAAGAATAAAAGTGAGAAAACTCATGGGTTGAGATAAAGACAGTTTAATAGGTAGAGCAAAAGCTGCGTATACAAGCAGACAAAACCAAGAAGTTCATTCACTACTTCCCATCGGCCGGCAGGTGTTTGAAAGCAGGACTCCATCATGGGTTAAAAGTTACTAGGGAAGACAAATGCAATCACTCCCAACGTTCCCCCCCTCCTTTTTCTTCCCTAGCTTCATATGCTGAGCATGATGTCATATGGTATGGAATATCCCTTTGGTCAGTTGAGATCAGCTGTCCCAGCTATGTCCCCTCCCAGCTTCTTGTGCACCCCCAGCCTACTCACTGGTGGGGTGGTGTGAGGAGCAGAAAAGGCCTTGATGTTGCATAAGCACTGCTCAGCAATAACAAAAACATCCCTGTATTATCAACACTGTTTCCAGCACAAATCAAAAACATAGCCCCATACTAGCTACTATGAAGAAAATTAACTCTATCCCAGCCAAAACCAGCACAGCGACTCAACTGCTTTTTCCTACTGCCCTCATTGAGCTTTAGTGCACTAAGTGAAAGACAAGATCTCCTGAGCTGTCAGTGCTGTTGAACCATTTCTGCTCTAAGTAAGGTGTGAGGAAGGAATAAAGATAAGAAAGTAAGGACTACTGTATTGTGCCAGACCAGAGGTCCAACTAGCCCAAAGACTGCCTTTGGCAATAACAGGCAGAAGATGCCTAGGAAAGGGTATAAAGTCAGGCCAGCACTGGTGACCTTACTCCTGAATTGTCTCCCAGTAATTTGTTATTTAGGGGCTTTTTGAGCCAGAGGTGGTGTCTTTGCGTTTAGCAGCATTTTTTCATTACCTGTTTTTTAATCCATTTAAACTTTTAGTATCTACTTGTTCCTGTTATGAGGACTTATGCAGTTAATGATGCATTGAGTGAAGAAACATTTCCATCTCTTTGTTATGAACCAGATCTATTCAATTACTATCACCTATTTTTTGTATTGGAGAAACGGTGAACAGTTATTCCCTCTCTGTATTGTTTCCATGTCCCTTGTGATTTTACGTATTTGGCACCCTTCCCCCACCATCTCTTTTCCAGAGAGAACCCCTAGTCTCTTGTAAAGAAGCTGTCTTGTGTTTTTAATTGACCTTGTCATGCTAATCTATTTCTTTGCCAGCTCTGCAGTGTTTTTACTGAGATACAACCAGATTTGTGCCTTGTATTCAAGGTACAGACAAATTGTGACTTTAACAGTTGTCATAATGATGTTGTCTCTTATATTCTCGATGCTATTTGTAATCATGTTTAGCATTGGATTTGCTTTATGGCAGATGATTTCTTGGAATTAATATTTCTATAATAATACTAACAACTCTAGATCTCATTCCTCAGTTATAATATTCAGCTCAAAGGTCATTGTACAGTGTATGGAGACAGAACTCTTTTCTGAATGCGTAACTTTGCATTTATGGGTCATCTGCTGGTTTTGCATGCATTCCCTGGTGACCATGAGCTCCTATTCCATCTCTTCTCACAGCTCATCTTTACTACTCAGGGTAGCATAGTATCATTGGTATCTCCATGCTGAATGTGGTGATATGAAATAGCGTTATCTCCAAATTAACCCCCTTTTCAAGGTGATTTCTTAGTTAAATTGAACAACATGGGCTCTGGGGTAAAGACGCCTGCAGGACAATAAGGTAAATTTCCTTCACTGTGACAATGATACATTTATTCTTACCCATTATTTTAATCTAACTTTTAACTACTTATTTTTCCATGTAGAGATCTTCCCTCTTACTCCTTGGCAGCTTTGATGAGGAAGCTTCTTTGCTACTTTGAAAATGCAAGTTTACTAAATCAGGGCTTGTTTTCCATGCGTGAATGTGCTAAGTTCCTCTTTCCCCTAGGAGTATCAAAAAGTCCTCACCTTGCCCCAAATCTTTCTGCCTCTGAGCAAATAATCTTGTGAGTGCAGGTTTCATACAGCAAGACTGTTTGACCTCCCATCTTCTCGTGTCAGCTGGCTTTTTTTAGGAAAGTAGGATTGCTCAGGCAAAAGCAGTCTAGCAGGCTTAATGTCAGATACATCTGGTTGTGGGTAATACTCGATTCAGTAAAATTAGGTGATAATTTTGCTTCATAATTTTCCTTTTGACACATTGTACCTAAGTGAAAAAATATCTCCTGACTCTGTCTTATGTCTTGTACCAAACAGCCTGAAATTCAGCGAGCTTTTTAGTTAGGGACTTTTATCATCTTGTAGACAAAATGCTTTCAATCATAATTAAATTAGGTGTTGATTTTTAAAATTCAGCTAGAAATGTTTGTCTTCTTTGAGAAGTACCTTGGGAAATTTACTGTGCTGAGAGGTGAGGATTTGGAAACGGTTGGGTTCTCGCTCTTCCTTGCTAACAACCTGGTGTGTGGTCTTTGGCAAATCCCTTAGTGACAGTCATAAAAGGTATGCAGCCCCTGAAGAGGTGCCTAGGCTCCTCGGGGGAGTTTGCAAAAGCATCTGTGTGGCTAACGTCAAAACGCTGTCGCTTCTTCACCAGCTGAAGTCAACAGCAAAAGCCACATAGGTCCAGTAACGCGGGGCCAGCCTTTAGTGGCCCGTGGGTGAATTTCTAGCCCCATTGAACCCAGTCTGAGTTTTGCCTTTCAGTGTAACGAGGGCAGGAATTCTGGTCTGGCGTGTAGAAATGAGTGATAATGATAACAAGGGTTAAACGGCTTTTATCATGTAGTTTATTCATTGAGAACTGATTGATGTCCATGCAGAGCTCTGAAGGTGAAAAGAAGCCTGCCTCTATATAGCAGACAAATGCAATTGTCACTTCTGTCCTAATTTATGAGAGAAGGATGAGATTGCATCAGGTTATGTACAGAAGTAGCAATTCATTTGCCTCCCGATGGAACAGCAGTTCATGATGAAAGGTGGTTCACCACAGGCAACACTTCTGGTGACGGTTGTAATTACTGGTCAAATTAGTGTCCCTGCTGTCTTGAAGAGCACTGAGATACTCAGAAACGTCCTTCCCCTGTGAGATTCCGGGCTTTTCTCTTGATGATCCTGCAGCATGTTATGCGCTGGGAGCCATTTCTGGTGTATGCCAGGGTAAAATATGTAAATAGCATCATGTTGGCTCGGGATAAGAGCGTTATTAATGCTTTTCAGCACTGTAATTATATTCATAGTAAGCCTTCCCTAAGCCCTCACTAATTAACAATATTGTGACAAATCAACTTTAACAGAAAAGAACTGTGGACCTTTAGTCATTTAGTACTGTTTTTCATTCAGCCCACAGCCCAAAATTGGTAGCACAGTTTTCTGTACTAGTGCTGGAAAAACTGCTGATATTTGAAAAGTTCAGAGCCAGCTCAGTCTTGTTAGTGGAATCCTGTAGATGAAGTCAGTTTGATTCCTCTTTAAATATATACACAGAAAGTAAGATTCATTAGTTAATCATTATTGTAGGGGAATATTAAAACTGCTTTTATAAATAAGCCATCATATTGAAATAGTTTAGTAATGTCAATATGTTGTCACAGGCACATTTCTTTCTTTATTTATTCCAAATCACAGGACATTTTACAAGATAGATACCTTAATTTTCAAATTAAATGGCTTTATAAATATTCTTGTCAGGTGATCAAGATTTGTAACATCTTTAATCCACATACACAAATGAACTTGCTATCTAAATGTCGGGAATTCTCTGTGCCTTTATTTTCTTCATTTAGAATAATTCCAGATGAAGGCTGTTAGGTTTGTTGGGTTTTTTTCTTTTTAATTGGTACCCCAGAAGATTTTCCTCCTGTGCAAGAATAAGCTGTGAGGCAAATGAAATCACTGACCAGCAGTTTCTCTGCTACTGCGCTTGCTATGATCGCAGCATTACACATACTGACTCTTATCGTTGTACCGTTTCACATCAGCTCTGCAGAACTGGACTTTCTCTGTTTGTTCTTCTCATGCATTGGTAAATAAAATCTATTCACAAGTCCAAAAAACCAAAGTGGTGTTCTCATATTAGGTTGATTATAAGTCAGCTGTTGAGCTTCAGTGGTCTAAACATTTCATTCTTCAGTTTTGTTGGGAGCACACGTGTTCTAGGAGGCTTTTAAACAAATACTTGAAATGGTTGAAAGATTTACATTGCCAGTGCCTGGCTAAATATGTAGTCTTTAGAAAAGACATGGTTTATTTTGGCACCATTTGAAAAACTCAAATATTTTAAACATTTGTTAAGTTCGAGCTTGCACATTTGAACTAAAAGTTTGCATTCCAAAATTGCATCTCCGGTTACCTGTCTCTCTCTCTTTTGTATTTTATAATCCCTTTATTAAAATAGCCTTTGCAAAAGGAGTTGGGTTTGGGGGTTGTGTGGTTTGGGGTTTTGTTGGTTGTTTTTTTTAATTGTAAAATATTGTCATTAACTTAATCAATTTTAAGGTAACATTTACCTGGTAGGTCTCTTCAGCTAAACAACAGAAATGCATCTCCAGAAGTTTTTTCAGAATTCAGGGCTTCATGTTGGTAGCCAAGACTTGGTTGTAAAATTAATCAAATACAGGAATAGAGGCCAGATCCTGCAGTGCTTTATTCTTAGTCATACTATGTACTGTGATGAGTAAGTACTAACCCCGATGGTGAGTGCAGGGCCAGGCAATAAAGAAAACAGGTTGAAAAGGTGTACTGAGCTGATAAACTAGAATAGCCCAAGGAAAAGGAAAAGCTATCTTTCACCTGTGAAAGGAGTTGGTCTTCTTTTCCCTCCCGTGGCAGAATGGGGGGATGCAGGGGCAATGTTTCATCTAATTTTTTACTAAAAAAAAAAAAAATAAAATCACCTTTTATTTTCTCATAAGTTTTCACCTGAAACTTGTAGTGAAACTTAAAAAATTGAGAATGTATAAATTGAAACCACCATATTTTTTTTAAAGCCTACAAGAACACCCGTTCAACAAGTCCTGGAGCACACCGTTACAACCGTGCACGTGCTTTGGTGTGTTGCCCAGCCAGCCACCAGCTGCAAAGGGTCACACTCCTTTCTGAGAAACCGTCATCAGGAGGAGTTTGGCATGTTTCCTCCATGGTTACCTTGGGCCAAAGGTCCAAACAGTGTCACATTCACAGAAGTTCATCATTATTTGAATGGCTTCTGAACACGACAGAAAAAGATCCATTGTCATATGATAAAACAGTGATTCACAACGGCTTCCCAGTGGTCGTGCTAAAGCAAGATTATGACAAAACTTGTAGAATAGAACCATTACGTGAATTTACGATGACTAATACTCACACATTAATGTGCACACTGTATTTCATATAAAATTGAAACATGTAATGGTTTCCCAAAGAATTCAAAGGATGGAAATGATAGTATATTTATTCATGAGCCAAACTTATAAAAGCAAAAAAAGAAAATGAAAATATTAAGATGCAAAAATTACTCTAATTCATTGTCTGAAGCCTCAGGACTTTGTTCATTAGTACTTGACTTCCACTGATGTTTTGCCACTATTTCACAAGTTTTGTGATCAAAGAGGTAAACTGTTTTCAAAAATCCATCTATGAGAAATAAGGTTACTGATGTTTAAGTTGATATACATACCAACTTGTAGATATCAGCTTAGAAGTTGAAATTTTGCTTGGAAGCAAGATTTCAAATATCTGTAAGTAAGAATCAGCTTTTCAAAAAATTAATTGTTTTCTTCACTTGGATATTTAGCTTATTCAGAGAACATACTCAACTCAGATGCAGCCTCTGTGAAAGCATACTAAACTAGAAATAGAATAACAAACAGTAGGAAGTCTCCATCAACACATGCTCATAGCGCTAATATAATCCCATTTGGTGTTTTAACATGCTATATAAAATTATCATCTTTGTTTCTTCCACTTTATATAGGGAAAATTTTCTCTCTCATCCCTAACATTCTACCAATGCATGGAGAACATCAATATTACAGATGATGGTTACTAAACATTACCAATAAAGTTAAGCAAGAGAGGGAGACGCACAAATAAATAGAGATTAGGTATGTGATCAGCTATGGCATTTGTTGTATCAGTTGTTTTAAAATGGCAGTGGCAGAAAATTAAATGCTTCAAGCTATGGCTGCAGTATGGCAAACCCGTTCTGCTGCTCAACAATATTTTCACTGGTGGCGATGCTACCCTCATCCACAGTCCATTTCTAATTAACATTTACCTATTTTGGTCACTGTATAATCAATATGAAAATCAGCAGTGTCCCCTCTACTTTTCATAGGTTGAGCAATAGAAATGGCAGTTGTCCTATCACTAAGACTTTTTCGGTATAAATATGACACAAAAAGTTGTGATATCAAAATAGTAAATACTGAATTATATTTTATAGGATCTGATGCCTTTTACAATTTTCATCAATAAATTTCAGCACACATTTAAAAGGAAAATCAATAACAATAGTACTTTATCCCCAAACTGGTAAAAGAGTTGCCTAATGGAGCATCTGACTCTATGTTGTCTCTGGAGCTGGTTACATCTTCCCAGGAGAATCAACAAAACTGAAGTTTACTGTTCTAACATATTTTATTTTTACATCTTGCCAATAGCAGCAATGTTCAGCTTTGCAGAAGGGAGAGGGTATCCCTCTGAGACAAAGGAGAACCTGTGGAGTTTCAGGGCATCCAAGGATATAGGGGTGATACTGTGAAAGTGAGTTGATTTCTAGGGGATCTGTCATAGGGAATGGGGCTCAGAAAGGTTTAGTGTGGTCTTGGAGACCGACTGTTCCCCCAGGGGATATTATCCTGGGGGGCAGCTGCATTATGTGCAGTAACTGAGGTTCAGCAGCAGCACGATGTAGGCAGTCATGCCTTCTGCTGATTCGATGACCCATGTTCCCCTTTCTTCTCCCTCCCTCCCTAGGGGTACAGGATTCCTCACCTGGTGTACACAGGTGCACTGCCAAGGTAGAGGTACTCGCTTGGACCTTCAGACCATATAATCACTTAGGCACAGACATCTGCTGTGCTGAGATAAGTTCTTCCTTAATTCAACAGGTTCCCATAAAAGCCTGTCCAATAAATATTGATCAAGCCAGCTGTGGCCAAGATGGGTGGTACTGCATTTGCTGGTGAGCCAAGTAGGGAAGGAGAGACCAAGACAGAAAGGGAGAAAGGAACAGTAGAGGGTGACCATGCTTTGCAGATCCTTGTAGGTTCTTGATATATCATCTGTCTATGGGGTCCCAGCAGACAGGGAACCACTGGCCTCTGTGTCCACGGAGGATTGCAAGCAAGTTTTTAGTACCATTCCCACCCTGGAAAACAACTAACACCTATCCATGCCTAAAGTCACCTCTGCTTTATTTGGGCAATCAAATCTAAGCCTAAGCCATTTACAAAATCCGGTTGTTCGAGTACATTCAGTGTTTCTGCCCATCCTTGCTAGAGTAACACGTCACAGGGACATGAACCAGAGCTGTGCCCAAATGATGGCTGCACCTCTGCACATCTAGATTACCAGGTCAGGCAGTGTCAGGAGAAGCAGATCCCTGGAGCAAAAAGATGGCGTGAAGCACCCCACGGCCAAATTCTGTGCATTTGGGGCTAGCTCCATGCTGGCCCTTGGGTTGCGCTACCTGGTAGCGGGCAATGGAAGCACATCTCAGTATCATTTCTGTGGTATCCTGAGTGCACTGGGACTGCTTGGGGATGAGAACCAAACCACAGAAAGTGGAGCCAGCAGAGAGAGTGGTTTTTAAAGTGCACCCTCAGCACAAACCAAAACACAACTGTAGATGCATCCTGGGTGAAATCTGCCTCAGGAATTTGCTCTTTGGAGACGACTGTTTTGCACAGGGCAGGGCTCACTCTGCTGGACTGTGATTCCCCGCTCTGACCCAAAGGCGTTGAACATGGGACTAACTGCAGCCATTTACAGTACTCTTGCACTAGAGTTTGCTCTCCTCCTGAGACCCTGAAGTGAAGAAACAAGGACAAAGATGTGCAAACTCACCCTGTGCTCTGTGTTAAGCAAAGGTTTGACTAAGGGTTTTGCTGCCAGTGTGCAGGGATATCTGTGGAGAGTGAGAAGGATTGCTCTTAACTGCACAACTACAGCATCAAACATCTGAATACAGCAACAACTGCCAAGGCATGTGCTGGAGTGAAGGCCAGAAGGCTTCACAGTTTTGCTCTTCTTTGATCGCATAATGGAGAAACTCAGCTCAATTGCTTTTCAAGCAGTTAAATGCCCTGCTTCCTCCACATTTTGCTTGTCTGCTCATGATAACTTTATTTCCCCAGAGCTCTAACAGTCACTAGAGAGAGACTCTTATAAATCTGAACTGCCTGTGCCTAAAGAAAATACACTTTCATCGGTGTGTGTTTTTGTGAAATCCCACAGGACTGTTCTCAACAGTCCTATATAACAAATCCACAACTGCCCCTTGCTGCTATCCATCCTGAATTTCAGTAATGGTGTTATCCTTGTAATTTTCCAGTCACTGAAATCTGGTCTGCAAATGACTAATGTTACACGTTTTGAGGTGTTTCATCCAGAACTTCACCCTCGCACAGCTTCATTTCCGGTAGAGCCGACCCTTTGTTATCGGGTGACCTGCTACCTACTATCTCATTAAAAGTCATATTATTTTTTTTTTCAGTGCTATTGACATTTTATCTTCTTCGGGCTCTTCTAAAACCACCTGCTGCAGGTGTCTAACTATGTGCTGTGACTACAACTTTCTACTAGTAGTAAAGCTAACCGAGGTCTGGCAGGCTGAACCACATATTACCCTCTTGACCCAGGATGTGTAGGAGATATACCACCACCTGCCATAGGCATGTCCTGTTCCCTCCTTCCACCCCACCCCCCTCTTGCAAAACCTGTAAATTATGTCTTTAGTTCCTATTCAGTTACTCTTTTACTTAAGCGATTCATATACAATACATGTATCTAGCTAGATACCACATCGATTTATGGCGATTAGAATATGTGCATATAATATAGTTCAACCCAAAGCAAAATATTTCCTTGACTTGAAAAGCTATTGTGCTTTATAAAGGTGAGAAACCCTATAGAACGGTTCAATATATAAAACCAACATGGCAGGCTCCTCCTTCTTGATTTATTGTTGCTTTTCTGGTACACTCACCCTACGAAAGCTGGATGCCAACCAGAACTGCATTAATTCCAGCACCCCTTGGTCTGTTGGCCTCCCCTAAAGCAGGTCCCAGGCCTTCAGGTGGAACTACAGATGTGTGGGGAATTACAGATCCCTGACTAAGGGCTCCACAGAGAAGTTACTACTGTTATTGAACTTGTTTTCTAGTCCTTGTATTCTTTGTATTCTTTCAACTTCAAACCAGGAGGTCTTATTAAACTGCTTTTTCCTGAGAACTTAAAGAGCAATTTACTATCCCAATTCTTCCCTATTTTGATAATCGGGGACGGTGAATAGATTACCATTACAATCTTCTCTTGGATAAAGTGAACAGGGTGAGTTTCTGATATCACTTATCAGGTATTGCTCAGAGAGTAAGGCATTTCTAATTCTTGGGCATGCAGATGCTTGAATTGGCCACAACACTCCTTTCCTGCTCTAAGATATGGTCTATATGGAGCTGATCTCTCCCTGTCCTTGCTGTGTACTTTCCTGATTCCAAGGACTGTGCTCATTCTCTAAGGCACAGCATCACCCCCAAACCTCATGCTTAGTGTCAGTCCTAGAGTCAGAGTAGGTGTATTTGTGATCCATTCCTCCCTAAAATTTTCTGGATGTGGAAGAGACCAGACAGAATCTAACTTGAGGCAGAAAACAATGATGAAAGAGTAAGCTGAAAGAAAGATGGTAAAATAGAGTTAGGAAGCTCATTTCAGTGAACCCTGCTTCATTAATACTGATGCCTGTGTCCTGTATTTTTCTTGCTGGACCATGAATCTTCACCAGTATGGAAAGATATAGATCCCTGACATAACCATCTGAAAGTCAAAAGAGCTGAAGCCAGGTAAATGTCTAGTAAGACTGCTACAGGAAAAAAAAAAAAAAAAAAAAAAAAACAGGCAAAGTGATTGTGTAGTTAATCTTGTTGGCTTTGTTGTGTTCCATGGTGATTTTAATTACACTGTAATTTGAGCTAAGTTAAAGGATGGTAAGAATAGTGGCTGGGTAGAGGTTAGTGGAATGTGAATGGAAAGAAGTGATTTTGGGGGCAGATCTGATGGGCAGGAATATTGCTCCATTCCCGGGGAGGGGGTGAGGCTGTTCTTGGCATGAGCATGACAGGGAGCAGTGCCAAGAGGCGGGCAGGGCCGGCGGCGAGGGATGACAGCCACTGAGTAGGAAGAGTGATACTGCACTGACCATGAAAAGGGGGTGAGAAACACTGCACTGATGTTGGTTAAGAGGGAGGAGTTCAAAAGCAGGACTCAAAGATGCAAGGAAGGTTATCACAAGAACAGAACTGCAGAGCTGAATGCCAGCACTGAGCATCTGGCCTCCTGGGAGGACACTTCACAAAATCTCTGAGGCTGTACTTTGAATTCACTTGAGTTTTGCCCCACCTGACACCAGTGTCTGCCTCTCACAGCTAGAGGTAACCAGCTGGTAGCAGCTTTCAGGCCCATCAGTAATGGCTACATTCAATTATCAGCTATGGCAGTGATGGACCCTAATTTACTACTCTTTGATTAAGCAATGATGTCAAAGCTGTGTGCTCTGCAGCACTTGAAAGAAATGTTATTTAGGTGGACTGATGCAGAGTGTCAGTAGTTTCTGAGCAAAGTATTTCCAGGAATGTTAACACTTACATCAAAATACACTTATCACGGCTACCTTGGACTGTAAAGCCATGTAAGATGCATGAAGCGATCACTTCTCGAGTCCATGCTGCAGCCTTCTTATGGTAATGAGGAGCTACTGAGAGTCAATATTAAGAACATTCATTTTACTAATTGGGCAAAATATTTTGTTTTGGTGGGGAAAAAGAGGCACAGCTCAGAAAAGATAGGCTGGTTTTTGTGTTTCTGTAGTATGTACCATGTATATGACATATAAGTCTTATTAACGAGGGGAGAAATGGTAGTTTGTGCTGGTGTGTAACATATTTCGATGTCTCATTTCTTAAAAGACAAAAACAGTCACAGGGATGACAACTGGCCCTGAGTATGGAGAAGCTGGCTGCACCCCTCTCGTTAGACAGCAGTATGTGAGCAGAGGTCCTATAGACTCCTTTGAAAGCCAAAAACTCCCCTATAGCACACTCGTACTATCTCATGGGATCAAGACCACAGATTTCCCCTTTGATTTTCAAGAGCTCTTGTCATACCAAAGAAAAGCCAGCATTAAATGTGTGCCACCTTTGCCCTGCACTTCGAGGAGCTCTTATCACAGGAGAGACCGCATTTCTGCTTTCAGATTTTGGAAGGACACCGAACCCGTTGCACTTTTTTACAGTGCCCTGGAACATTGGCTCTAAAGCAGAACACTAATGATGGACAGGTTGCAAAACAAATTCTATGAAGTTTGCTTTGTGAAGAAGTTGATCCAACTTTTTTTTTCTTTTTTTTTTCCCCAGCAAAAACAGGTCTCAGTGTAGCTAGCTGGAAGTCTTGTTGCTTTTTTCAGATACGGCACCTAATTTTGTAGCTTTAGTAGCAAAATTCATATTCTATTTCTTTCTGTTCTACACTTGCACAGATGAGATTTTAATTTACTTTTTTTCCGAGGGTAAAGGTATGGGTTTCCAAGTCATACAAAGTAAGAACTGTGCCATTTTAGTAAAAATTACTTGAACTCTATGTATTATTTTCATAATCCCATCTTCCACTCCTGTATATCAGCATTTTTTCTGCATAGATTCTGTGGCTTGAATGCGGTCTTACTCTTGCTGTAGCCTTTTCTTGACAGCAGGATCAATCCTGCTCCTGCCAGGTGCTGAAACTGCTCGACTTGCTTTGGCTGAATAGAAGCTGTGGGTGCGACACCAGCAGCTCTTAGCTCCCCTCTGTGGAATGCTACATTTGTATTAACATGTATCTCTCTTTGTGATTTTTTTTTTTTTTTTTTTTTTTTGAAACTGAAAATGATGCCCTTTAAAATCTCTTCCTGGAGAGAGAGAGAAAAAGGTTGAGAGAGAGAGAAGAAAAAAAAAAAATGCACTCCCCTTGGAATTTAACCTTAATTTGAACCAAGATCAGTGAAAGAAAAGCACTTTCGTGCATTGTTCGCCAGCTCCACCCAGCCAGCCCCTTATCTAACCTGAGTCTCTATTGCCTATAGCTTTGTAACTTTTGCAGTAGTACACTCCACATGCTCTTACATGCTTTAAAACCAACCTGTGTCAGAGACACTGTGACATTATAATACCAAGAAACACCTAATGATCCTATCTTGCAAGTCCTTAGCCTGCGCAGTGCAGCAGCAGGGACTGTCCTTCCGTGAGTTTATAAAGGGCCTGGAGCGTACTGCAAATAAACAGCCGTGGTTATTCCTGACCACTGGCAAAGGTGACAGCAGCTTCTGAAACCCTGAGTCAGCCTCTCCCAACACCCCAAACCAGGAGATATTTAAACATTAGTAACTCTTTGTTTTAACCTGGTTTCTTGGATTTCTTTCGCCTTTAGAGGGAAGCAGCCAACCCTTGATTTGCATGACGTCAGCTCGGGGTCAAAATTCAACCTTAAACACACACATAAAAAAGCAAGCTTCCTTGTTTGCTGTTCAGAGGCGGACTTCCACTGTATGTCTCCTATCATCTGCATGAGGGGGAACAGCCAGTAGATTGCTTTCCTATTACTTTTCACTTCCTAGAAAAGGCAGACAGCTGCTCCAGGTGTGGTCCACCTTCATGCTGTCCCCTATCCCCTATCAGCCAGCTGCTCCCTGCAGTCATCTGCCTTTCCCAGCAGCCCTCAGTTTCTCCTGACTTGTGAGTGCTTGGTCCGCCTTCCCTCGCTTACTGTCTGCTTTATATCCCTTCCTTCCACGTCCTCAATCTTTCCTCCAAGCCCTCATTGCTCATTATTCCCATCCCTGCTTCCCTCATGTTCCACAGTCACAGGCCCTCTCCCTGGTTCTCTGGGGTCTTGTGTGAGCCTGGCTTTCCCAAGTTCATGGTGGCGTCACCCCTGCCAGCGAAAAGTTGTCCATCATCTGGGGAGCAAATTTCTTAAAACTGAGGGTAGGAATCAGGCATTCACGATGACTGCTCAAAATAAAGACCAAATATCGTGCAGCTCAGAAGGAAAAAGAGGATACTATTAAATGCACCAGTGACTTGCCATGTATCCTCCCCTTTTTTAACAACCGCCGGCTGCTTTTCTTTTAAAGAGGTGTTTTGCGAAATGCCGTTTGTTTTCATTCTAGATAGCCTAGTAATAAAACCCGTCAAGGAAATACTGCATATAGCATTGTTCTTACACTCCTCAAGTGTTTGAAGGACCCCTTGGAATGAGTGTGCACCAGGAGACGAGAGGGAGGAAGCAGGAAAAATCAAAATAAGAAATATCAAGGAGACACAGTCAAGCATGAATCATTTCAGTCTTTCAGTTGAACCCAAAGCAAGATCAGATTTCACATTCACCCTCGATGAGGCTGGCACTTTCACACACACACTGCAAATTCGTTGGCATGGAGGTGGCTTGATTTCATGGTCATACCAGGGACCATTGGCATATATTTAAGCCCAATTTAGATGAGGGGGTTTGAGGATTTTTTCCTATTTTTTTTTTTTTTTAAGAAAACCGCTGATCAGAAGAACAGTTAGTCGTGCTTAAAAAAAAAGTAAATAACCTTACAGGCAGGTAGGCAGATTTTAGGAGGTGCCCACCCGCTGGGGAGCTGCAGCCCAGGCGCCTGAGCCGTGGCTCGAAGCGCAAGTGACCCCGCGGGGGGAGCGAAGGCGGCTGCAGCCCCGCGGAGACAGCGCGGGCGCGGAACTCCGCGCCCGAAGAGCCGCCGCCGGCTGCCTCTGCCCCAGGTCGCTCCGGGGCGAAGAAGGAAGAGGAGGAGGATGGAGGAGGAAATTCCCCCGGCGCGCGGGATTCCTGCGGCCGCTGGAGCCCATGCCCGCAGCGATGGGCCGGGGCCGGCCGAGCAGCCGGGGCTGGCGGGGCGGGGGGCACTAAACCCTTGCCTTAAGGACCGGGGCGGGGGGGGGGGTGTGGGGGTGGGTTTCAACACAGTCACAGGCTGACAACGGTGCCAGCTCCTCCGCTCGCTCCCCAGTGCGTTGCAGCGGGCGGGTGGAAGCGGGGAGGCACCACCGGCCCCCCTCTTCCTCTGCTCGATCGCCCACCCCCCCCCAGCAGCAGCCTCCCCGCCCCCAGCGCTCCGGGACCGATAATCCCTCTGCCGCCGGTGGCAGCCCACACACCCGGGGCTGGTGCGTGCCTGAGGGACGGGGGAAGGATGGGGAACTGGGGAAATCCCCGCTCCTCGCTGAGGGCGTGGGCTGCCTTTCAGGTTCCCCCCCCACCCCCCCGGGGCGTCCCAGTCCCCCCCCCGGCGCTCCGCAGCCGCCTTAGTGACCGCCCGGGGCGCCGGAGCCGGCGATAACGTCGACAGCAGCCGGACGGGGAGCCCCCTCCCCGCCCCCGCCAAAAGGAGGCGAAGCCCCAGTAACGGCTCTGAAACCGGCGAGAGGAGGAGGACGCCGGGCAAACCGGCCGGTCACCCGCCGTCAGGGCAATCGCCTTTAGGCGGCCCGAGCTCTAATTCCTCCTGTGATCGTTTTGAGAAGCCCTCGTGTTTAGTAAGCCGAGCAATATTTTTGTAATGAAACCGGTGTTATTTTGGAAAAACTCTATTTTTTTTTCTTTATTTTTTTTCTTTTTTCACGTAGATCTTTAATTTTCGGAGTACCCTGCTCCGCTCCTGCTGGCTCAGGCGTGTTGCCCGTGCCAAACCGCAAAGCCTATAGAGCACAGGTCCTTGCAGATGAGGAGAGCTCCAGCATGGGCCTTCGGTAGATTAAAGAGCTCTGTGTCTTCGTGTGTCTGTATATTGACTATTTTCATAGGGGTTTAGCTGTGGTTTGCAGCTCAATATTGAAAGGTGTTATTGATACTTCCATGGAAAAATTGAGAAAAAGATTTTTTAAATTTTTTTTTTTAGTATAATGACAGATGTTTTCTCTGTGGTTTTCCCTCTTCTATTTTTTTCCTTAGTAAGGTTACTGGCATGGGAACAGGACTGTCGTATTTCACGACCTCATTGACACATGCTGCGTATTTGCTGCAGTCCGGAGGATCTGACTGTTAAGAAGTTCCTGTTTGTTCAATCCAAAAATATATATATTGATTGTTCGTTCTTAGATTGCCCTGTCACAAACAATCCACCTGGTTAAGTACAGTGACCTTCCTTCTTCTGAAATTACAAATCTGAAAAGGAATGACCCTTTTCCATGAATGTATTTTCTGATTAATATATACAGTAACTTTTATTCTATTCCAGCATTTCTAGAATGGAGACAATATGTATATAAATATACAAAAATACAAATATGTGGGAACACATTTATGCCCTAGAAAACATACTAATTCATATCAAAGTCTTGCACATTACCCAAGATTTAAACGTACTGTCAAATCTGCTGGAACAGTAGACCAAAATGTTCTGGTTTCTCACATGAATATATATTTGCCAAAAAGTTCAGAACTACTGTGTGAAGAATCCCTGTTATGAGACAATATGTGAAAAATGCTGTATCCCTTCTTTATTTATAGTGAAAGAAACATATTTTCATAGTATCAAGATGGAAACGCATACATTTTTTCCAAGCTTTAAAAATCCAAACTACTGTTAAAAAATATTGAGTGGCTTTTGCAGTTCCACCCTGCAAAGTGCTATGCATCTTTTAGAGACACTTAGAATTGCTATTATTTAATTAGGTCTTATTTACTTATTACATTCCAGAAACACATGGATTGTGACATACTCTGTAACAGAGTGAAGCAATGGTCCCTGTTTTAAAGACCTGATAACCAACAGTTGGAAGTACCTCCAAAGGTCCCCTGCTTCTGCCACTATGGTATTTCCAGCCTTCCAGTTCGACTCGAGTGCGGCAGAGGCCCATGCGGTTGTCTCCCAGTGGACCTGTATTCAGCAGCTGACCTCTCAGTGCAGCTCTCACTCTGCGTTGCTTTGAGTCCAGTTGTGTGTGTGTTTGTTTGCGAGTGCAAGAGTGAGTCTCAATGAGGAAGAAACTCACCAGTAGATCAGTCTCCAGGTTCCTAGAAGCGGCAGAAGGAAACCTGCCAGCTAACCTACACCACTGGTAATGGAAGGCGGCCCAGAGCCCTCCCAGACATCTTTCAGCATCCTTAAGCACCTCTCTGCCTTGCTTAGTGGTGTTAGGAGGGTGATCTCAGCTGGCTTCATTCTTAAAGTAGGACTCAAGAAAAGATGGTGTTGAGAAAAGAGAAAGCATTCAGATACCTTTCATTCAGCAGGGCATTGCTGTGTGTCTCTTGGCTGTCTCTCCTGTCCACCTCAGTTCTGGTGGCTTGCACTCATACAGGCATGCAAAAGTTTTTCACTGCATCAACTTGTACGTCCCTCATTTGTATTTCATTTTTTAGGAGATCGTGGTCTGGGCAAGCCATTCCCACCTTCACTAATGTCAAAAAGCATCAATAGCCAAGAAAGGTGAGGGGGAAAGCCAGGGCATGTGAGGGTGAAGGAGCTGGGCTGAAGCTGCCCACAACTCCACCCATGGCACGACACCCCAGCTGAGGGTGGCAGTGGAAGCCCATGGGTCCCCTGCCTTAAACCCCCCAGCTTGTGACTGCCTGTCACAGACGATGACGAGGCTGGTTTTGGGATAGGCTGAAGCCAGTGGGTCGGAGCTCAGGTCCAGTTATCGCTGGGTTTGTTTCCAAAGGTGGGAATGTTCCAAGTGGCTTCAGCCACCATGTGTACCCAGGTTGTCCCCTCCACTGAAACACCCACAGAAATTCAGAAACAAGGGGTGCCCCTCCCCTCCTCACGGAGGTGGCAGGCAAGAGTCAGGCCACCGGGATGCTCTGCCAGCGCCCAGCCGCTGGCAGGGAAAGGGGATTTCCATCCTCAGCCTGGTTGGTTTTTACAGTTTCTATCTGAATTTGGAATATGCCAGTGATTACAGAAAAAAAAAAAAAATAGCCATCAGTCCAAGTGAAAGTGATACTTTTAAATCCAATCGCCTTTGTAGTGGTTTCACTGGAAATATGGAACGCTAAAAATTAAATCTACAGAGCTGCTTTCGATGACTGCCTGTTAAATCGTGATTTTCTTTTTTTAAAGGAATTCTGTTTAATTTAGCAAATCTCTGTTTATCTTTACTTAGCACTGCATAACATTACATGCAACTTTTGGCCCTGGAAGGGATGAAGGGTAGGAAACCCTGGACAGATTTAAATCAGAAGGAAATGCAGGCTAACTAATGTCTGACTGGTCCAGCAAGCTGGAGATGGTGCCATGTCCTGCTTTTTACTAGAAAGAAATCTGGCATGAAAGCATGATCTTTGTTGCCTAGGAATTAAGTTGTTGCTGCTGCTTATTCCTTACCTGAACTCCTAATCCTCTGTTTGTACCATGGCACAAAACAAATTATTTCTCATAGACTAAAGGGCTCCCTTGTAACAATTATAGTCTATTGTGTAAAAGTATAAATGACACATTGCTCGCTAAAGTAAGCTGACCAGTAAAAAGTAATTCTTGGACATGAAGTATGTGGTCGTTTAATGTATACTTTGGAGAAGTCATTATGCACGGGGAGGTAAACTGAAAAGAGTGAAATGCTTAGTTAGCCAGTTAACATGTATGCTTGGTCTAAACAGATCTCAGCAGAAACAGCGTGAGGTTTGCTCCTACTTCTGCAGAAGACACGAGTATTTAGCTACTGCTTTCCCTGGGAACAACCACTTTATTCTAGTTCTTTTAAATTTCTTAAACAAATAAGCAGCCCCCTCCCCTCAAATAAAAATAAACCCCTAAGGCACTTTACAAAGTGGGAAATATCCTGAAATCCTTGAACCTCGGACTCTGCTGAGGTCAGTGCAATCTCGGTCCACTCATTTGGCATAGAAAAAAAGAAAAAAGAAAAAAAAAAACTACCCCCTGCCCAGGGAGTGTTTAAAAGGAGGAGTGTGGTTCCACAGAAACCAGTCCTGTCAAGGTCAGCTTTGTCTTGTGAGAGGAAAGGCGACAGGGTCAGCATTATTGCACATGAGGAGAAACCCCCACGGGGGCTGGAAGAGGTCGCCTCTTTCTCCTCCTGTCTGCCCCTTTGGCCAGTGGGTCCCTTGTTGGGGCAAATCTGCCACCGAAGGCGATGGGATTTCTTATTCCCAAAGTGAATTCCTCAACTGGTCAGTTTAGGGTTCCCGGCTCCCAGTTTAGGGTGAGGTGGGAGAACTCTGGCTCCCGGGAGCGCAGTTTGACTCTTAGGAAGCAAGGTGTCCCCTTACCCCCCCTCCTCCCGGAGCAGCCGGGAGGTCCCTGGGTGACCAATACGCTTTGCTGGGCCCCTTCCCTGTAACTGCCACCGCCTACAGGGCATTACCTCGGAAAAGCAGTTTTGAAGACATCGTTTGAAAGGTGTGGCAAACACTCAGGGTGTGAGACTGGGGCTCCGCGCCTTTTCTTGCCGCTCTGGCCAGGACCTGGCGACTCCCCCTTGGTCTTCCGCGCCGGCGTAAACTCCTTCGGGCCCCTGCAGTGGGCGCTGAGAAGTTTGGAAAGGCAAGCGGGCTCTGCGGTGGGATGGATGCGTGTGCACCGGTGTGCAGAGACACGGCGGTTTGCATCTTTAGCCCATCTCCCGCCGCTCCGTGTGCCTGCGGACACGCGTGTAACACGCACCCGCACACCACCCGCACAGGGCCCGTAACCGCCCGTCATACGTGCAATGCCTTTAACCGCTCGTCGCTGTATTTTGCTTGGCTTTGAAAATTAGCCTGTTTGGATAACACCCGATAGAAAACATTTACGCTGGAAGCCAAACAGGCAAATATTTTAATCTCTCATATTAACACAGCGGTTTTCCAATCGGTTGATTTTTGTGCTCGATTATTTATTTATTTATGTGTGTGTTATTCATTCATTCGCCCCGTTCATTCATTCATTCATTCGCTCCGTCCTTCATTCATTCCTCCACCCCTTGCCCTCCACCCAGGAGACCGAAGGAGCGGTACCGCGGGCTGTGCCTGCTGCCACTGCTAACCCTTGGTGGGGCTTTACTGCACGCCCCTTGCCCTGGACGGGGGTCGGGGTGTGATACTGCTGAGAGACCCCATCCCGATGCCTGCTCGGACAGGCTTCTGGGTGTCCCTGCGGTCCCTGGAGGTGACGGAGAGGGGGAAGAAGAGGGAAGGGGCTGTTTGGCTGCTCTCTGCTTGCGGCCGTTCCCCACCGCTGCTAAGTCTCCGCGAAGTCAGAGTGAGCAGGCGGGGACATCAGGTGTCGCGGTTGCACCCGAATAAGGGCCGGTGTCCCAAGGCAGGGAAGTCCCCCCCCAGCTTGCAGCCCGGTTGGCACGGGGACGGGAGCCGGGGTGCGCCGGGGCAGGTAGCGGAGCGGCGGGGCCCGCCGGCCCCGGGGCCATCCCGGAGAGGGAAACGTCAAGAGCCCCCAACCCAGGCGGTGCCGGCTCGGCCGGCGGAGGAAGGAATGCGCAGTCAGACCACCAACGCGCCTTGAGCCCTACAATGCGCCACTTAATACACTTCTGTAATTTAAACTGCTGGGGACCCCCTCCTTCCAAGCCGATTTTCGATATAGGTGTTTTCTCATTCCTCCCCCCCACACATACTTTTCCTTTGAAATGCCCCCACCCCCCTCACCCTCCCGCTCCCTTTCTTCTGAGCCCCGCTCTCTAATTCTAGATGAGTATTACTTTGCTCTTTTCGTTGGCCAAGCACAATTGTGTTATTGGAGATAATGAATTCAATCCCCATCAAAGAGTATTAGGAGCGCCTTGGCCCTGTAGTGCCTTTTTTCAAACCGGGAATGAAAGGCAGAGAGAAAATTCTCTGGGTAGCCTCCGCGATGGCAGCTTTTGAAGTGAAGGGAGGCGGGCATTGTTGTTCACATTTTTGTCCATACGGCTGAAGAAAGACCGGCGGCTTTTGATGAGAAGATGAGAACCGCCTCGTAAGTTGAGCAACAAGTTAGATGGCGAAGTCTTACCGCTGCCTACTGCCTGTGGATAACATATGTCCCGCATTAATAGGGGCTCAAGGGAACAATTGCTCGGGGAGGGGGGTGGGGGAGAGCTCTGCTCCGGACCGGCCAGCGGCTCTTTTTTCCCCTTCCTCTGGACACCGATGCCCCGATGGGGGTGTTTTTAAGGGAGACCCGAGGAGATGCGCCGTGGCTCTTGGGTCGCTTGGGTGTCGGAGGGGCCCAAGGGGCGGGAAGACACCGGCCCCGGGCACCCGGGAGGGGGAACAGGGGGACCCCGGTGGGGATGTGTGGGCTCCCCTCAGCTCACAATTTCTGATGGTTCTGCCAGGGCTCCTGGTGGGCAGGGCATGTTAGGTCTGCTGGCGTATATTTGGAGGCGAGGGCATCCCCCCTTCTAAGAGGAGGGTTTTTCTATTATTGGGGCTTTTTCCCACTAGATGTAGGGTCGGGGCTTGGTTTTGTTGCCTTTCTCCCTCCCCGCCTTTCCTTTTCTTATAATGTACTGACATACCTGAAGTTTGTAAAGTACTTCCTTAGATAAAGCAACCAGGCAAGGGAAAAGGGAAGAGGGAAAACGTCTTTTGGTCACATCAGATAACCTTAGAACTAGAAAACTTGTTGCATACATTTGAATAAGTTCAGACATGCTCTTATTCCAATCTCCTGCTCCGCAGTTCAAAGATTCCCCGCCCCCGGGGCTTTATTATGTTAAAGAGGTCATTACTGAGAGTCACTATGGAGAGATCCCGGTTTGCAGAATGAGGCCCACCTCCTAGTTACCAACATGTTTACATTTGCCGCCGGTCATAACCGGAGGAAATGTGTGTTAGCAACCCGCCGGGCAGGCTCGGAGAAAAGAAGGAATAAAGGGGAAAATATATTTCAGCTGCTGCGCAGTAGGTTGCAGATGTAGATGATTCATTAGGGAGCACTTAGAGGTATCGGGCACAAAGGCGGTGTTTGCCGTAGAAGTGGTTGCTGCGAGAGGGTCGGATCCTGCTCCCGGGGCCGGCGGCTCTGCGCCCTGGTGCCCGGGATGGCTGGGAGCGAGGGGGGGCGCCGGGAGCGCGGCTGCACCCCCGAGACCCGCTGGCGCGGCGCGGGGTGGAATCACGCGCCTCCCACTCTCAGCGGCGTGGGGCGGCTCCTGGAGCCCTCCCGAAGCGAGTGCCAGCCCTGGGGGGCACAGGGTACCTCCGTCTGACCGCTCATGGCCAAGGGGCGCCCCGTCGGTGAAGGGGATGTCCCAGCTGATGGGGGTGGTTTTTCCCCCGGACGGCGGCAGACAGAGCCCTTTCACTGCCAAGAGGTGCGTGAACGGGCCCGGTTTCTGAAGCAGAAATGTGGTCACCCGAAACATGTCCACACGGGGACCCCCGCCCCCCCGCTGTTCGCCCCGGGGGGCGGTGAAGGAGAAGAACGGGGGTCGCAAACCCAAAGCTGGGCTGGACCACAGGTGGGCAACGCCGCCCGCTGGGGTCGGCTCGGGCCACCGGGGCCAGGCAGGAGACCGGGGCGGGCGGGGGCCCCCCGGGATGCGGTCTCGCCCGCTCTCGTGTCGCCTCTGCGCCGCTTCAGAGCTTCCCCCGCCGCGGGGGGACCCCCGAGGCGCGGCCGGGGCAGCGGGGGCGCGGCAATGCTCAGGTTGAAGCGCCTGTTCTGCCTGCTGGCTGGAATAATTAATAATAATAATAATAATTCCCATTCTGCCGATGGCTCCCCCTTGGAAAAACGAGCAGGTGTATGAACACTTCCTGAGGAAAATTAGATCGCCAAGAGTAAAACAGTAGTTGCAAAATAACGACAAGCTTCCCCCAAAATAACCCTCCTGGGCAAAACCCATTCGGGCAATGCTCCCGCAGCAGAGGCGCCATTCCGGGAAATGACCATTTCAATGAATTCAACTAAATGTGGGAGTTTTGGGGTGGGGGGAAGAGAGGATATTGCAATTTTTTCCCCTCGTAGAGACAAATGGATTCTGCCATGAGGCTGCGTATGTTTTCAGTCCTAACGACTGGAGACAGAGGTGAGCGCTGGCAGTTTGATCTGTCCAAAGTTCAAAGATCTGAAATCTCAACGAGTTTCTGTTTGAGGTGAAGGGGAGAAACACAAACACCATGGCACGGCTTGGGCCAGAAAGTTGCACGGTTTGGGAGTGAAATGAGGGGTTATTTACACTAATCTATCCTTAACTGCTACTTTGTCACAATGGGCAGAATAATTAGTAGAAAATAACCAGAGAGAACAAAGGCAGGTTTTCTTCTTATCGCCTCCCGTTTTCCACTCTTCTCTTCCCTCAATTATTTTCTCCCGCTGAAAAAGACCTTTCGACACTGCAAATCGCATAAAATGTACAATCTGTTTTTTCAGTTATTACTCTGCCTTTGCTAGTAGCTGAGAAGCCTGGGTTTGCATTAAGAGGAAAAAATGACCCGTTTTGCAGCACCGCCCGTGACATTTAAATAATCAAACTAATTGCATTTTTATTTTAGCTATTAACCATTCTCCTATATTTCCTAACACAGTATTGCAGCGTGGGAGTTTCGCGAGGACTTACGTGTACATTCCATACCCCGGTCACTCTCTGTGCACTATTGTGGTGTGATTTTCGCCTGGTCATTGTGTGTTGTGTATATTTCCACTTGTCTCCCCTGGAAACAAATACTTATTAATTATGTATATGTTAATATATACAATATACGCATCTATATGCCTCCCAAGAGAACTTTCTATCCCATGTTTATATGAGGATAATTTGTTTCTTCACGAATTAAAATTGTCCAGAAAATGCGCACGAAAAGTATATATATATTGAGTCTCTTTTTTAAAAATATTTTTTCAGAGAGATTAATCGCATATATTCACACTTATATGCCTAGATCCCGTTTTATCATAACAGAAAAGAAATAATACAAGGTGCATTGTTATCGCATCAAGCGTTTTATCTACAATATCGCTGTAAAATTAAAACCAAGTCAATTGCTCTTTTAAAGGCTAGTTGGCGTTACAGCAGGGGAATTCATTTATTTCGGGTTTATGTTGACGGATAAGTAACCATTCAAGTATTCAATATCTACTCAAGATTTCAATACAATTTTTGAAGCTATGCCAGCGGCTGAAGTGTTTTCTCGCGCCGTTGTTTTACGATTTACTTATATTTTATTGACATGACTAAGTTTCAGAGGGAAAAACTGACCGGGAAATATTTTTTCTCATCTTTCAGTCCCGAACATTTCAAATTAATTCCTTCCAATAAATATACACCCTCCGATTGTTTGCCGATGTAGATGTCCGTGTTGCCCATTCGTACTCAGAAAACAACCCAGGAGGTACTTGTGATTTTATTTCTCCCCCCTGATTTTGGCGGCTGAAGTTGTTTTTATTCCATCGACTCTTCCCTTCTCCGGAGGGAAAGTGCTGTTCGCAGGTGCTCCCAGGAGGTGCCACGGACGAGGGCCCCATCCTGCCCCCCTTGCCGAGGGACACAGAGCCGCCGGACCCCGCGGCAGAGGAGGGGCCCGGCCGTGCCAGGGCAAGATCCGCGGCGGCTCCTCGCCCCCGGCTGCGGGGTCTGCCCCTGCCCATCCCCGCGGGGTCGCGGCCGGCCCCGCCGCGCCGCCTCGACGGCCCCTGCCCCGCCGACGCGCCCCGCAAACGCGTCCGACACCCCCCCCCCGCATACCCCCGCCCCAGGCGGGGGGCCTCCTCACCGCCCAAACTCCGCGTAAATCTTTACAGAGATCCCCCGCCGCCCTGAATTACTCCCCGCTTGTATTTAATGACGTTAAATGAGCCGTTTTCGCTCTCTCGCACGTGGCCGGTCGGAGATAATTGCAGTGTAGGAAAAGGCGATGTTCCCCTATAAATTGCGGTGGCGGCCGGAGCCCGCAGGCTGGCGGGGTCCCCGCTTTGCCTGTGTCCCGTACGCGGGGCTGAGACACCACCTCCGACAGGGGCAAAACCCCCGCACCCTCCAGCTCCTTCCCTCCTGGCACCGAGCGAGCTGTCCGGCTGGAAGGAGATGCTCGTAAGCTCCCCTCTGCATATTGGGGGGCGGGGGGTGGTGGGGGTGGGGGTGCACCCTCTTTCCTATGGAGCCTACTTTTAGTTTATTTTTGCACTGTGGCCGTGGGCTTCTTGAGCAGAGGATTAAAGCAGCAGCAGGGCAGCTAGGAGCTGGACGGAAAACGGGGGACTCTTCTCCCCTCTGTTGAATTCCAAGTCCTAAACCGAGCACAGAAAGCTGCTCTCGCCGCGGCAGGGACCCGCATTTTTGACATGAGCCGCATCCCTGTTATGTCAGTGGATCATTGCCCACCGCAGCCACCATTTGCCTACGGGAAGAAAGGGAAGGAATATAATCTTGATGACGAGTGGCGAAGGGGCACACGCTGTATCCGTGACAGGCTCCGCTCCTTATCTATGAGAGGTTTGGAGCCGCGTCGGTCCGCTTAAACCCTTTTATTACCCACGCCTCGAATATTTCCATTACACACGGTCTGTGCTCCTCAGCTGATATGTGAAACCTGCTGCCTTATCGCTGCCGGTCGATTGATATTTTCTGTGTACAAGCCCAAGGCATTAAATCAATGTCTCCACTCTGCAGTGGCATATTCTCTGTAGACTAGTCTGCGGGAGACAAGTGAAGTCCTGCTGAAAACGGGCTTCATCCTGTCTCGATTCGCACGAAGCTCCTTTTGGCAGATGAAGAGGGACTTTAAATAGGATCCACCTGCCCAGACTTGGTGCCGAGCAACCCCGAGGTGCCCCTGGCCGCAGGGCATCTGTCGGTCTTTGCCAGTTAAGAAAATACAGAGGGCGAAGGGACCGCACAGCCAGGTCATGGAGTACCCGGCCAAATCCGGCGTCCCGAGCACAACCCCCCGCTCCCTCCCGCTGCAGCACCTGCAGCCCGGCTGGGACCCACGGGAAATCTCCGCCCGACCGAGCGCACCGAGCAGCCCAGCGCCGGCACCGGCTCCGTCTCGCCGGGAGCGCCGTGCTCTCACCTCGGCCCCCCGCCGCCGGGCTGCCAGCGGCCGGTGCGGCCGCACCTGCAAAGCCCACGGCAGAAGGGCTCTCCAGTATGCTTTTTCTCCCGTTTTTCGCTGGGTAGTAGTGCTGGAGGAATTTGGTGAGATTTCTGGGACGCTGGCTTGTCTTGTCTTTTCTAAATCGACCCTTAAATTTAGTTTGTCGCCGCTGTCCCTAGCCCGTCAGGGGGGCAATTATGCGGTAATTATGAGAATTACACAGTTCTTTTATCTGGCGGTCGTACACGGAGGGGTCTGAGCGCAGCGAAATCTGTTCACGTTTAAACCTCCCCCTCCCCCCCCGCGCCCCGACGATGCCGCTTGCTGGCGACCAGGGCGGCTGCTGTTATCGCCGGGATCGATCCGAGCCAGAGCTCCACAGAGGTAGCTGGGCTGGGAGCTCGGCCCGGCCTTTCCAGCGACTCGGGGTGAAGCGGAGCAGCGACAGAGATGCTCCCTTCGGGCCTCGCCCCTCCGGCGGGGAAACGCCGGGTCGGGCTGCAAAACACGCAGGAGGTTACACGGCTTTTTTCCCTCCCTCTCTCAACCTGCCCCGGTACCGCGGGGTAATTAAAAAAAAAAAAAAAAAAAAAAGGACACCGCCACATACAGACCCGCACACGCCGGTGGCACCGCGGCGCCCCGCAAACGCAGCCTGCGGGCGCGTTTCCTTCCTTCCTTCCTTCCTTCCTTCCTTCCTTCCTTCCTTCCTTCCTTCCTTCCTTCCTTCCTTCCTTCCTTCCTTCCTTCCTTCCTTCCTTCCTTCCCTCCGCACAAGCCTGGCCGTACAAATCGTTCCTTTTCACATCCACGCTTTAGCGCTACGTTTGTTTTTCTGGCACATGGCTCCGTCCTCCGTAACCCGTCCCAGAAATTTTGAAAGAAAATAGCAGAAGTCTTTCATTGTTAACATTTGATTTATTTAAAGTCCTTAACTGCAAATGATCAAAAACATACTTCACGCATTAAATTCTCAGTTATCGTTTTAAATCAAAATATTTTTTCAATTACAATCACACTTATAAAATTAACAAAATTTCTTAAATTCACGTGTAATTCTTTTTTTTTTAACTGTCATTTAAAGCAATTTCCGGCTGTAAAGAAAGAAAAAAATATAAACCATGCAATAAATTAAGAACATTGAGACAGCGAACAGGAATAATAATAAAACCCGTCTGGCTATGCTAACACCGTGTAAAACTGTGGAAAGTGCATTAACACTGGATGAAACAAGCTAACGATGGCGATAATTAAACGGCCACAAAAAAAAAAAAAAATGGATGAGGAATTTATTAAACAAGTTGAAAAAGGGGAGAGTGACAGAGCTCTCCTCTTTTCCTTGCGTCGTTACACCGACTATTACACTAGTCAACGTTTCCTGGGGGGAGGGGGAAAATAACCTTGTTATAGATACACAGTTCTAGCTGGTACACAATGAAGACACTTAAATTAAATAAGCATGTCATCCACATGTTGATGAGAGTTCCTGATGAACGAGAATCTTCAGTAACAGATGGGAAGGAAAAAAAATTATCCAACTGGCTGTGACCTCTTGTAACTTTATATTACATCCCAAGACAGGTAACACTTGGAAAAAAATAAGGGTCGCATCCTGCACTCCAAAGCTCCAGTTGGTCCCCTCGGGAGTGCAGGATCCGGCCCGCAGCATCTGGGTGTATGCGGGTTGTACTAGCCGAAGGTTTATTTTGCAAGTATCAAAAGGATGATCCGAGAAAGTAAATAGTCCTCTTGTTGCTTAGAGATTCTCTTAGTGTTTTGCTACTTCACAGCAGTATTGTCCTTCAAAGCCTTTTTAATTAAAAAAAAAAAGTCTTAAATGTCTACTCGCTTCTTCATCTCCGTATTGTTAAAGTATTGCCACATACCTGTAAACTTACATGAGATTATAGAGCACAGAAGGAGGGGAGACGAGGGGGCGGAAAGCACAAACAAGTAGTTTACAAGCTCAACATTTTTTTTTCTTCTTTTTTAATAACACCCTGCAAAGGCTAGGGGGGATCTCCGGGGAGCGCGGCGGGGGCGGGAGGGGTATGTACAAGCGGGACGCGGCCGGCTTTGCAGGAGGTCGTGGTGGAATCATAACAAGACACAACGCGTTGCGAGACAATTAAAAAGTAACAGTCCTTTGCACGCAGCGTGCGGAGACACCTCGGTTTGTCACAGGGAGGGGGGAAGGGGGGAGAGAAGCCAGGAAAGGGGAGCGGGCGGCGGTGGGGGGAGAGGGGCTCGCCCCCGGCGGCGGGGGGTGTAGAGCTAGGAGGTGTTTAGCACGGGTCTGGAATACACACCTTGGTAGTAGGAGGGCTCTAGGGCCGAGGGCTCGATGCTGCTCCGGCCCGCCATGGAGGCGCTGCCCAGGGGCAGCCCGCCGGGGATGCTGGCACCGTAGGAGGAATATTGCAGCGCCTGCTCGTAGGCTTTGAAGTCCAGCTTGTGCTGCTGCTCCGAGGAGGACATGAGGTTGTTGATGGAAAAGGGGTGGTTGAAGGAGTAGTGGGGATCGCCCTTGAGGTGGAGCTGGGGTTCGTGGGCTAAGGAGTGAGGGGGGTGCGGGACGGAGGCCAAGGTGGGGACGGAGCTGATGGTGGAGGAGGCGGCCGAGGCCGAGGTCTTTAGCTCCGCGCTCGATCCGCTGTGGTCCATAGACTGGGGGCTGGTGGACGGGTTGGAGCTGGAGAGGGAGTTGGCGGTGTCCAGCTGCGTGGGTTTATTGTGGCCTCTGTGCAGGGGGGAGTTGGAGCTGGAACTGGAGGCCCCGGCCTGATCTTTCCTGCCCTCCTGAGGGGCTTTGCTGTTCGCCGGCTTCTCGCACTTGAAGCGCTTTTGCCGGCGGAGGTAGCAGCCGTTTTCAAACATGTTGCCGGAGTCGGGGTGCAGGGTCCAGTAGGAGCCCTTGCCGGGCTTGTCGGGGGAGCGGGCCACCTTGACGAAGCAGTCGTTGAAGGAGAGCGAGTGGCGGATGCTGTTCTGCCAGCGCTGCTGGTTCTGCCGGTAGTAGGGGAAAAGGTCCATGATCCACTGGTAGATCTCGCTCAGCGTCAGCATCTTGCTGGGCGCCTGCTGGATGGCCATGGTGATGAGGGAGATGTAGGAGTAGGGCGGCTTGGCGTGGGGGTAACTCCGCTTGAAAGTCTTGGCGTCCCGCGTCCTGCCGAGGTTGGACTGGGTGTAGGCCATGGGGCTCATGCAGGGGTTCATGCCGCCGTAGGGGCTCAGCCCGTTCATGGGGGCCGGCTGGGCAGACATGGCGTTGATGCCGCCGGGGCTCAGCGCCGTGCCCATGGCGGCCACGCCGGCCGGCATGCCGTTCACCGGCCCCGCCGAGCCCGCCGGCATGCCGGCCACGGCACCGGGACTCAGCCCGGCCCCCAGCCCCGTGTTGGCGTAGGACATGTTGAAGGAGCCGGAGGTCATATTGCCGCTCGTCGTCATGGTGTTCATGGTCATGTAGGTGTTCATGGTGTTCATGGAGCCCAGCCCCGAGTTCATGTTGCTCACGGGCACCGAGGAATAGGCCTAGGGCAGCGAGAGGGAGAGAGGAGGTTAGGGGGGAGAGAGAGGCGGGCGGGACCCCGGCGGGGCCGGATCCGCCCGTCCAGCCCAGCGAGCCGCGCAAACCTCCCGCCGCGGGACGCCGTCCGCTTCCCCGACACCCGGGAAAGCTCTTCCCAAAAGCCGCGCGGAAAGGCCGCTGGCGCGATGAAAAGGTCTAATTCATATTTATACGTGCTTATAAATAGACACGGAGGGGGGGAGGTTCGCAGTCCCGACGAGCTCCGGTTTTACCGGCGTGCCGAGGCTTGCGCCGGGATCGCTGGGGCGCACGGACCGACGGCCTTCCCGCAGCAGCTCCGCACCCCCGCAGAGCCGGGCTGCGGGCTTTATCTGCCCCGGGAGGAGGTTTCCTCCTGGAATATTCCCGCGGGTTTGCTGATCTCGTGTCCCGTCTCGCTAGCTAAATGTTTAAACTCATCAGAGTATTGAAATTTCCGGGCGTACACTGCTTGCGCCAAGGAGAAATTCAACTACCTGCGCTTAAGAGAGATTATTCTAAGAAGAATAATCTCACTCATCTCTCCCACCCTGCACTGATTTAAATTTCTGTTCCTACAAAAAAATGCGATAATGTCTTGGTCTAAAAAAACCAAAGAATTAAAAAAAAAATCAAAGCAAACATCACACTCCGCGCATTTTATCTGTGAAAAGCTTCCCCCTTGTCTTCATTCTCTATCAAGTCAGTGTTTAAATTAAAGTTAAAAAACAAAACAAAACAAACAACCCAAACCAAAAACAAAACCCAACTTTCCCGAAGTACGAAAAGCCTGAACTTTCCCTGACTGAGATTTTCTACAATTGCCCAACGTGCAAAAATTGTAGCACCCTACCACATAACACAACTCTTAAAAAAGGCAGAATCGGAGAGTCTGAAAATTGTGCCTTCCAGTACGGCATCTGATTTCACAGGAGGGAGAATGATGTTCCCAGTTTACCTCGAACAAAGGCAATACGGCTAAGGAAAGGAGTTTTAGGCGATGGTTAAATATATAAAATTCATTACTGTTCACTACAAATTCCACGAGCTTATAAACAAGCGTTTAATTTAGAGGATCACATTAATTACTTGATATGGTAGAACGCAGATGGGTTTCCCACCTTGCATCCATGCAGGGATTCAAATTAAATAGCAGGGGAGGAGGAAAGATTGAGGCTAAAAAAATAGGAAAAGCGAAGGTCGCTTAACTTTATGTTTGTGGATAATGAGCACGGCCAGGATAAACGAGTCTGGAAACGGCACATAATTAGGATGACCCTTATTTGCCCTTAGCCGACTTTCCTTTATTAAAAAAGATGCCAGTAGGGTGACACGTATCTGCCTGTGCCCGCGTGGCCCTATGGGGGCTGTGTGCCAGCTCCGGGGTGCAGGGACGAGGCGTGGGGACTCGCGGAGCCGTGTGTCCGGGTGTGCTGATGCAACGCCCGGGTGCGCACACCTAGGTGCCTGCTTCGCCACCACACTTCCTTAAAACGGCTTCTTCCCGGGCGGCAACCCGAGGGGCTGCTGGCGGTGCCGCTAGGCGCTGCCTTCCCCCGGGGACCCCCACCGGAGAGCCGCAAGCGGCACAGTGCGAGCCCCGGGCCCCCCGCAGGGCCGAGGCGCGCCGCGGGGAAGACTCCGGGCGCTTCCGTGGCCCTCTCCTCTGCCGGAGTTGTTGGCGTTCGGGCCGGTTGTTCCCCTTCTTTGGCACCGTGTTGCCAAACAGGCGCGGGGAGGGCGGAATCGCCTCCCGGAGTGTCGCGGGCCGGGCCGGGCCGAGCCGGGTCCCGGGCGGCGGGTCCTGGCGTGTGGGCCCCCTTCCCGCTCCGGCTCCCGGGGCCGGTCCCGGCAGCGCCGCCAGCCGGCCCGCGGCAGCAGCGCACGCCGCAGCCAGCCCGTCTCGCAAAATAGGAACAAACGGCTATTTTATCCAATCCCCCCTCCTTTCTTTTCGCCCGGCTTTAACAGGTAAGGCCCCCGGCGACGGCTAGCAGAGAGGCCGGCGGCCCCGCCGAGCAGCCCGGGGAAGGCGCTGCCCGCGCCCCGGGACGCGCTGGCCACCGGCTCCCTCGCCCCCTGCCATCTGCCGGGAAGGAGCCGGGGGCCGGCAGCGCGGCGAGTCCTTTGCCCCGAGCCAAGAGTTTACGGGGCGCTTTTGTGCGCGCCGCAAGCGAAGATTAAGCCTTTTAGATGAGATCAAGGGCTGCCCCGGCCCCCCGGCCCTCCCGGCGGGCCCGGAGCCGCCCCGGGTCTCCCTTAAACGCCACCCGGGGCTCTCGGGAAGCCGTGTTTTCCTCGGGGAAGCCTGGCCAGCTTCAGCGCCGGAGGGAGGGGGGAGGCACGTTAGCGTGCCTCTGGCAAGATCTGGAGTGGAAACCGATTCCTCCGATTACTGCCCCTCTTCAGACCTCCAGCCCTCCCCCTGCCCCCCCCTCCCCCTTGCAGAGGGGCAGCAGCGGAGCCAGACCCTGGGATTTACTCACCTCCTGAGTGTCGGCGTAGTAGCTGTTCCAGTCGCTGGTTTCATGCCCTTCCATTTTCACAGTCCCTAACATTATGGAGCCAACCTGCCCGGTGTAACCATCCAGCCCTCTTGCAAGCGAGCGACGGGCAGCAGGAAAAGAGCCCGAAAGCCTGACCTAGCAGGAAGCCAGCTCTCAGGAGGGGCGGGGGGTGCTGAATTCTCCTCTATAACCAGCCAAAAAGGAGGCAGGGAGCGGTGTGGGGCGAGACAGTTGAGAAAGTGAGGAAGTGCCGGCTGGGATGTGAGTGGAGTTGAGCTGATGTGGATCTTACGTCGCAGAAGTACCCACCTCCTCCTCCTCCTCTCCCCATTTGTCCGCCGCACAAAGGCGTTCGCACCTACAAAGCCGGAGATGCACCTGCAAACAAGGCAGTTCCCCTCGCCTGCAACTCCCCCCGGGGCGGCACTTTATTTGCAAAGCGGCGTAATTGGTTTAAGCTTGTGGGGAAAGAAGGAGAGACAGAGGTGGGCAAAGGGGGGAGAGTAGAAAAAGAGAGGGGGGGGGACGGAGGGGACGGACCCCCCCCTTACAGATGGACAGGACAAATGCTAGGAGGGATCGGTGGAAATTAAATGAGGTAGACAAGGGAAGGGCAGCCCCCTCTGTTTGAAGAGAATGCAAAAGGCCATCCAACCTTAAACCGTTGAGATTAGGGGTAATATTTACTGAAGTCCAGTAGATGCTCCTTTAACTTGATGGCCGGGACGTGCTCTAAAGTCCCGAGTCCTGCAGTCCACAGGCTCTCCCCCACTCCCGCCCCTCACTTCAAAGCCGGTTACCGCGCAGGTACCTCGGCGGCGCCCCCCGCCCCTGCCCGGCGCCCCCAGCTCCCAGCGCCCTCGGGGCGGGGGACTGCGCTCGGCGCTCCCGACTGCGAGCAGGAGGGCTCGGCTCCGCACTCCCCATAGCCCTCCGACCCCCTTCCTCTCCCTCCTCCATGGGCCCTTCAAACGGGGCTGCCGTCCTATGTAGATGGTGATGGTGATATTTCTTCTCCGGTGCCTTACGTTTAGAAACCATGTGAGTCACCGCGCTGAGACATAACACTACGGGCACCCAATAAATGCGGACAGAGGCTTGAATGCGGATCCACCGATATTAACCTCCACTTGGCAAACATCAGGTGAGTCACTGAAACCATTTTATATCTTTACTGTGGAAAGCCTCCAGCCCAGAAGGCTCCTTTGGAAGCCTTCTCTGGTGCCAAGGCACCCAGGAGCAGCAATAACTAGCGGGTATCTCATTACCAACTTCTTGCTTATTAACCTGATTTCTCGCAAATAACAGGAGAAGAAGAATCTACACAGGCTGGTAAAAGGTGAAAAGAGGCAACACCGATAAAACAAATTGATATTGGACAACATTAATTATTATTATGGAGAGAATATCTCAGGCTTTGCGGACGGATCGAAAATTTTCTGTTTCTGCTCCTGCCCTGTCTGGCTTTTGGAGCTTAGGTCAAGACCACAGACTTTTCTTGGGTTTCTCTGCTATGTCCTTTATGAATTTGTTTCTACCCAGCTACTAGAACTTTTATCACCAGATAGTAAAAAAAAAAAGACAAAAGCAAAAAACCACCACCCACCAACCAACCAACCAAAAACCCCGAAACCCAAATAACTTTCTGGGCAATGGGAACTTGAAGGGGAAATAAAGTTTCTTGGGATTTTGAAAAAGGCTTGCGTATCATGCCACACAAACTACAGTACACATCTGGGTCTGAATCTTTGTTTGGCACGTTTAACATTCAGCAGGATAACAGTTGCTTCCACAGTGATTTGTCCTCGAGTGAGCTGTGAAAACGTCACCCTCACCAACACGATTTTAAAGTTTCTTATACGGAGACTCAGCATTGAAATGATGAGGTATAGCATATCTCTACCTCGACAAATATGTTTTAACTTGTCCTCTAAATGCATTTTTTGTTATCCCTTTCTTTGTTCTTTCCCTCCTCGTCCTTCTTTCTTTAAATCTGGCAACAGAATTAAGTCAAATCCTCGAAACAAACAAAACTCTGGAATCAGCAGACGAGAACAAGGGATGAAAATGTGTCTTGAAGGAAATAAAATAGATAAAAGCACTGGATTTAAACCTGCTTTCTCAAATGGTCCAACTACACCCATGGAAATTGGAACAAAACCCAGTGGAAATTCTCGGAGATATTAAAATTGCGGTCTTCATGTATGCGCCCTCCCTCTTTTACTAATGGAAGCGGTCTATACGTCTGAAAATAGAGACCTTTCTGTGGTGGCTTGTTCCTTTTCGGACACGAGAGTCGTTGGGACCGCTGCACCCCTCGCAGCCTCGCCTGTGAGGGGTTGCAGCGGTCCCAGCGACCCGGCTGGTGGCACCCCCCGCCGAGTGACCTCGGGGCAGTTGCTGCCCCGCTTCCCAAAGCCCAACCCCGCGGGAGCAACACCCGCCGGGACGCCGAGCAGCCCACGCAGGGCTCACTCCGTACCCTGGGGGAAGGAAAAAAAAAAAAAAAAAAAGAGCAAAGCACGAAGCCGGCCACGCTCCTCGGATGCTACTGCGAAACCGCGGGAGGCGTTTCGCCGGGCGGAGCAGAGGTGGCGGCCGGTAAAAGCCGCTCTCCCCGCCGGCCGGCCCCTCGGGACGCCCCCACCGGGATGCTCGCCGGCCGTGCCGGGCCAGGAAGGGAGCGCAGGCCCGGGGGTTGTGCAAAGTCGCAGCGCCTCCTGTTGTCCGGCTGCGGCTCGGGCTCGGTTCCCTCGTCTTGAGGCTGCTCCCAGGGGTGAGAGCACAGACGGGCTCCTGTCTGTAATCTTAGATTTGCTGTACTAATCAGCAAGCCCGAGGCAGTCAGCCGCTGCTGAGACTTCCCTTCAGCCGTGGTTGCTGTGTTGCAGCCCTGGTGGAGAAAAGCCTTCCTTGTGTGAAGAAGAGGGTCCTGATGGCTCTGCCCACAGCCACAGGAAAAAGGTGTTTCTGTAGTTGCCCTTGCCCCGCACTCGAGCCTCTCTGCGAGACCCTGTGTGGGATGCTCCGAGAGTCCAGCGCGATTTGTCCGTACCCTTGGCAGCTGGAAGTGAAGGACTGTTTTAGGATGGAGGACGCATGATAGCAGCCAGGAGCTCTCCAGGCACGCTTAGCTGCTTTTGCGTTTTCTTGACTTCAGGGCGGTAGCCCTGGCCCGATTTAGACTGAGTTTTTCCCCAGCTCTCGTTAGAGTAGCGCCAGTTTCTGATAAAACTGTACACACTGGCCTTTTTTTTTTTTTTTTTTTTGTGGAGAAAAGCGCAGGCTGAGGTGAGCTGTATTTTCCCCATCTAAACGGCAACAAGGTCCCAGCTCCTGGCTCCACCGATGCGTGCTGACAAGGAGGGAAACATAATAAGTGACCTAAAGGAGGAAAGTATGTGTGTGTGGTTTGAGAGAGTGTGGCGCGGGGGGACGACGTCCACGGGAGCCCGTGTCACCAGCGATGGCAGTTGAGAGCTGAGCCCCGCAAAGACCACTCGGCAAGCGGTCGCTTTTTGGGAAGCGCATCGCTGCGGGGGCCTGGCTGTCAGGCCGAGACGAGGGGCCTCGCCCGTGGGAAGGGGCCCCCGGACTCGCCGCGGGGAACGAAGCGGGCACCGTCGCGGCGCTGCCCACGCGGGGAGCCGCCACGGCCCGGGAGCCGGTCGGCGCCGCTTGCCCAGCGCTGGTCGGTGGCGCCGCCCGCAGGTGCTGTCCCACGCGTGGGGCGCGAGGCCATAGGAATCGGCGGAGGATTTAATTTTAAGTTTGGAGCGCTCCAGCGTGAGAGGTGCTTTTCCCCTGGCAGGGGCAGCGCCTGCCGGCCACCCCTTCGGTTTAACTTCCAGGGTCTTATTTGATTTTACCCAAACGCCGTCGTCTCCTGGCCGGGAATCTCTCGGCAATGCTTGTGCGGGGCAAATCGGGAAGGAGCTGCGAGGCTGTGTCCGCATCAGGATGCCTTCCCTGCTCCTCATTGTATAGCCGCCTTTTTTTTCCCCGCATCTCTCTCCTGCGGAGGGTGGCTGGTACCCGGCTTTCCAGGCGGGCCCAACACGAAGAGGGGAGCTGCGCAGCGTGTCGCCTCATACGGTGTGGGACCCTTCAGCCTCTCTCACCCTCTCTCTGTCCTTACTCATCCACCCCTCCCGAAGGTGGGAAATCCCTCTTCCCATCTGTTTCCTACCCGGAATCCTTCGCAACCCAAGCGGGCAAACAGTAATCGGGCGGGAACGCGCCGCTGCCCAGAGCCGGATCCTTTGGACGGGGTGGGAGACCGGGCGGTCCCGGGCTGCAGGGGTCGGTGAATGCCGGGGCGCTCCTCGCTCCGGAGGGAGTCCATCGAGACGGCGGCGGAGTCGGGGGGCTTGTTTCTCAGCCCCCAGCCTGCCCGGCCAGAGCCGCCCTGGCTCTGTGCTCCCGCCGCTGAGCCCCCAATGAGAAGAGCTGGCGCTGGTGCCCCCCTGCTGTCGGGAGTACCCCCCGGCGGGGCGGTGGCTCCCGCGCCCCCGGATTTCACCAGCCGATGCCATGCAGTAAGGTGGGGTTTAACTTCTTCTGCCTCAGGAGCGGCGCCTGGGCAGGTGAGGGCACTGCACGGGGTCAACACTTGCTTTGGAGTCTTTTCTGCGTGAGCTTTCCTTACCTACGGCCATCACAGCCTTTCCCCGACTAACCCGAGGTAGGAGGGGGGCACCCCATTTTCTTTCTGCACCTCCTCCTCCCCGGCACCCATGGTCTGGATCCTCCTGGTCGGACTAGACGCGCTCTCCCGCTGCTCCGTTCCCGACAGTGGGGGGCAGAGGGACGCACCCCTCACCCGCCGGGCCCTGCCTCCCCGCTCTCTGCTTCTCGGCCGCGGGTTTTCCGCCCTTTCAGTCGCCCCCGCCGGGCGCAGGGGGCTCCGGAGAAGCCGGAACCCCGGCGGGAGCGCAGCGACGGGTCGCCCCCTCCGGAGGCCCAGACCTGCCGGGGCCGCGCCTTCGGGGCACCGGGAGCGCTCCCGAGGGGTGCCGGGCCCGCGGGGGTCTCACGGGTCACACTCAGGGTGCGCCTTTCATGGACCCTGTACGAGGCCCCGGAGGCATTGTGTAGCTGGTTGCAGTAGGGACTTTCCGGTGCCGGATGTATTGTATTGTATTGTATTGTATTGTATTGTATTGTATTTTATTTTATTTTATTTTATTTTATTTTATTTTATTTTATTTTGTTTTTCTTGGCATCATTTAAACATGTAGTGACTTGGGCGACATTCCTGACAAAAAAAAATGCCTCTGCCCTGAAAATACTCAAGTATCAGAGAAGTTAAAGGACAAAGAAGCACAAATAACGACATGAAAAATTACAAATAAATTAATATCCGTTGGTTGAAGAGGTGAGAGTAAAGAAGCCTCTGTTTTCTTGTTTACTTTTTCTTTACTGTAACAAAATAGTTCCTAACTAGGTAAATCACAACCCATTGCATACAATCACTTTATTTTTGCTAGTAGATGTGTGTATGCTGTTTGCACAACTCCAGCTGGCAGGATGCCCACACTGCAGTGCATTATTAGTCAAGTGTGTTTTACTTATTTTATGTAAAAATAAATGCACTCGACATTTCTCATTTGGCTCAAGAGCAACCATGTAGGTATTTATTTCAATTATTGGGTGTATTATTTATGTTATGATATATTGAAACGTAAATGGAAATGCTTCTGTTGTTTATTTCAATCAGTGTGCCAATTCTTATGCAATTATGCAATATCTTTTTGAAAGTTTTTTGTGGTTTGTTTTGAAGTAACTGCAGTAATACTGCTTGGAAGAAACACGTTCAGAGGAGCTGGGGATTCGATTATGGACAGAGAAACACATAAACACCAATGGCACCCACTTTGTAGAATCTCACCCTAATTGCAAAAATGGTATTTCAAGACATATACAGATTTGTTGCAATACACGTATAAGGAAGCAAGAAAGCAAACTGAGACATCGAGTGCAGATAATCCATATAAACCAGTATAAGAAACAAAGCTTGGTAGAGAGATACTTGTGCATGAATCCTAGAATTATTTCTTTGTTAAAGTTGCCCAAGTGACTTCATATACTAAAGTCTCACCTTTGTTTTTTCCCAACAATATCTGCTGGTTGAGCTAAAGCTATTTCCACTCTCCATGAGGCTTTCCTCTCCAAAACCTGCAGTAAGTTCTCTATGAGAACATCTGTTTTACTAATGTAAACCAAATATCACTGTATTGGACAAGAGATGCAAAGCTGACCAACTGCTTGTAATATTCATGCCAACACAATACTGCAATTCTTCTGCAAACTGACCATCCTATGTGGGAAGTGGACTTGGTTTGGTAACTTGGATTTTGAGTGATGGAGAGTTGAGGAATGCTACCCTTCTTTCACTGCATAGCATCATATTTTCAAATTGTTTGCTCCTTTCTCCTTCACCCACAAAGAATTATTCATTTCCCTGCCTCTGTCTCTACAGCAGTTTTACGTAAAAGCATTGGGAGAGACCAGTATCCGTCATAAATGGCTTTCTTGGCTGGCTTCAGCTCTGAAGAATCAAATGTACAAAATCAAGGCTGGCTTATTTAAACTCCTCCCCAGGGAGCAGTTCCACAGCTTTACCCAGCTTGCAGTTCCTAGAGCATAAATTAATTCAGGCTGAATTAACTGCACATTTTCTTGAGCTGTATTAACATGGACACCCAGCAATTGTGGGATGCATGGTAGCATGATCACACATATAAAGAAACACTTTGGCCATTTGCTCCATCAGGGGACATACGCTAACCTGTGTATATCAAACATGATGTTTGCACAAGAAAAGGATGCCTGGAGGCCCTATGTAACATGTCCCATACACGGGACATTTTTTTTTTCAGTTTTACATTGAGATGTGAGAATGTGAATATCAACCGGTTAACACCCTAAAATCATAAGCAAGACCCATAAAATAGAATAGTCAACTAGTGTCTATGGGAAAGCAGAGGAAGGTCTGGATTCAGTAACATTTTAGGACTCCTCAGGGGCAGCAGCTGTTCAGTATTTTGGATAGTGGTTGGTCGTCCCAGCAGTCAGCCTAAGCTTCTGCTGCTGCTTCAAGCGTTTCAAGGGTGAATTTCCCTGCTGAGCAGATTTAAGGGAATGACATCAGGAAGGTCACTTAGCTCACCATGTGCCTTCCCTTCTGTTGCCACGTTTGCTCAGCTCTCTGTGTAACTACTGGTGAGACAAGGAAGAATCAGATTTAATTCATTCCTCCTCCACCCCTCCCCAGCCAACAAGGCAGCTGCCAAAATATTTCTGCAGTGCATGTGGTTTCAGGTTTACTCCTTTTTAGGTAGTGACTTAAGGTGGGATAACTGGGAGGGAATCCAACACCTGACCTTTCCTTCAGTTCCTCCGAAAGAGAGAGATCCTCTCCTCCATACCAACAATTTCATAGCTGGATCAGGTGGCTTTCCTATTACTGACTGAAGAAACAATCCTTGTCCCCTTTTCAGGATCAATATCAAGGATCACTGTCCACGCTGTGCCAGAAATCCTTTAAATCTTTTTTAGCATTACCCTTAGAGGTAGCTGGAACTTCAGCCTCTGGAGACACCCCTCCTCACCCTTTCAGGGCATCTCCTTTTGCGGAAGAAACTGATCAGATGTGAAGATTTTTCTTGTGATTAAACGGGATTTCTGTGTCCCCCAACACTGAGTCTTCAGCTGTGAAACCTATGAGACCTACAAACACACACATATATATCTACATCTATATATCCACAGTCAAGCTGTTGTCCTAAGAGAACAGAAGAGTTGGACCGGAATAGCTGACTGGAAAATCTGCTGTATTAACTGAAAGACAACGGAGAACAGAGATAACATGATCAAATTTTAAAACTAAAGCAAGTAAAGGGCTGAGCCCAGTAAAGACTTTGGCAGGTGTTTAGCTGTAATTTCTCCGTTTATTGCTTACAGCCTTCTTCAAAGCCAGGAGTGTCTCTGACCTTGTGCCTATAATAAAGGCTATGTGTGATGGGCTTCTAGAAATAACTCATGTAATTTCTCTTGGACTATATAATAAAATGGCACATATCTGGAAACATTACAGTCATGTCATACTAAAAAATAAATCTGGGATTCATGATCACTCAAAATGACCAAATTATTTTCTCATTGTAATGATTTTCTTGTTATAAATATAGTTTCAAGTGAAAGGGCTTCATCTTGTTTCCAACTTTTAATTCATTTTTTGTTTTGAATTATAAAGGAAATAACCACTTAAATAATGTGTTTCAATCAGGAAAGAAAAAAAAAAAGACAACAAAGTCCAGAATCATAGGAGGAAGAAAAATTTTAACTATTTCTGCTGGCATAGTACTGTCAAACACGGATATCTCACAATCATAATGGAGATTAGCAGAGCTGGATGTGCATATTTGTTATGGATCAAAGATAGGATATAGTGATTAGAAGAATGACAATGCTTTCAACACTCACAAAGGGATTGAATGTGTGATTTATAATACTAATTCCACAAAACCTTTCTATGGCTGCTTACTGCACAAGGGATTCGATATAGATTGATCACAAAAAAAAAAAAAAAAGTTTTTCCTTCAGCTCAGCTGGATCAAACCCTTGCAACTAACCAAAAAGCTTTTCAGTATTGACAGTCTCTGATTTAAGAGATTATTTCCTTCCCACCTGTTTACTCCACTCTTCTGCTACAGATTACTGTCCCCACAGTGTGATTGTCAGAGAAGTTTGTGTGCTGCGTTCCCAGTGGCCATACTTCACAGTTCAGTATATTAGCTTATAATTAATTGATTTGCTCCGAGTATTTATCACCATTTTATAAATATATGTGGCGGAAATATTAAAACAAAGATGTTGATGCAAAGAGCACACAGTAGCCTTGTAGTGTGAGAATACATACCTCATTTTCTGTTTACTAGCAGTCAGAAGCACAGACTCGGTTATGAATCTGCCACTGGTTTTACCAGGAGACTTTGGAAAGTCATTCAAACTCTCTTTGTTCTAGCTCCTGGTCTCTAAAACGGGATAATGCCACTCAGGCATCACAGTGAAACTGTATTTGTAAATATGCTTAACCTTGCTGGAACTATGGCATTGGTGAATAGTTTTGAGCAAGCATACTGCCATTTTGAGGTAGACTAGATGGGTGCTTTGGCTGCAGCACACCGAAAGGGAGAGAGCAGCATCCTCCAGCAGGACTCGAGGGTGCTTTGGACCATTTCATGTGAAAAGAATTTCACAGCCAGCTGGAAATGGATACCAAAGTGAGGCTTAGCATCTAGTGACAAACTTGACGTAAGCCAGAAGAACTAGCAAAGTAGTTATGCTTACTTTCCTTTTCCTTTAAGTATCTGCTATTCAGCTTTCCAAGGACTCTTTCTGGCATTTGCTGGAGAGCCCGTACCAGGCTGTACATATTTCATATGCACCATGCTGTCCTGGTTCCTGATTGCTTAGATGAAGGTGAGAACCATTAACAACTTCTGACTGTGCTTTGGTTTCCTCCCACAGCCTGTGGGGCACTATGTGCATCTCAGTCTCATTCCAGCATGAGCTTGGATTGTGGCAATGATGTCCACTGCGGGTGGGACTTCCTACATGGTGTGGACTCAGCCAGTTTAGGAGAAAAGAAACTCCATTTTTTACTTTCTCCAACCAACTGAACAATTTTTTAATGATTGCTTTTCTTTCTAAAAAGAAAAAAAAACCCTTCCTTGTAGCATTAATAGACTAATAACTTAGATGATACAATTTATGCAATATTAGAAAGCTTAGTGATCTGGTGAGGCCTAATTAAGAAAAATAATAATGTGTATCCAGTCACTGAACTTGCACGAGGTTTTCTAAATCTAGATCCATTTGCTAAGTATAAGGATTCATCTACTGATTAAATTTCGGAGTTTGTAAGCTACAGAGATAGGGCTTAACCTCTTTAACTAAATACTTAATAAAAAAAAACATCTTCAGGCTTCAAGCATCACTGTGATCATAAAGAGAGGGGCACATGCTAATAATACCTGGGGAAAGAGGGAAAAGCTTCCTCTGTTTCCCTGTGTATCAGAGACAAGAATCTCGGCAGCTGTCATCTCTGGAGCTCAAGCTGAGGATGTAGAGGATGTATTGGCAACACTTGTTCCTGGAACGACTGCTAAGCAGTGTGTGGGGCTTAGTAGTGGAAAAATATAGCATTTGGGATTTAACTTGACATCAGCTCCCTTTGGATGCTTACTCCCTTTGGTTACAAGACCTAGAATCTAAATGCTGTAAAACAGGAAACATTTATGAACCTTTCTTGCAACCTAACTACGTTCCCCAGGAGCCAGCCCCTGGTTTGCTGCAAGCAGACCTGGCAGACAACAGATACTGTAAGGTAACACAGAACACCCATTTCCCATTTTACCACAACGATTAACCTAAAGAGGAAACCCATGTCTAAGGATTTTTTCTTCTTCCTAAGATTTTTTTGATGCAAATACTTCTTGCCATTCAGCGGCTTCTTATTGGAACTTCCTGATGCAAATACCTCTTCACATGCAGGGTCTTTTCTTCCACATCCCACTGTGACTCCTGCAGAGAGGAACTGTTCTGGGTAAATGAAATTGTTGAGGCTTTACTTACTGTTTAACTAGTTTGAAATGTATCTGTTCTCTAGGCTTACAACTGCATTAAACTGCTAATAGGATTCATCTTCAATGAGGCAATCAAAAAACTTCATTCCTGTTCTGAACTGCTCTAATGGCCTGGACAGCTAACAGGAATCCTTCAACACAGATCAACCACGTCATATTCCACCTTCTGCTCCTCCAGCTACTGTGGAATTCCTGCTAGAGAGACGGAGAGGCAAATTAGGCACCAAATAGATAGGCTTCCCAGGGTGTATTACAGAGCTTTAATCAGTTATCTTGCTATCAGAAGAAAACCTGCTACTAATTGGGGTGTAATGTGATCGGCAAATGAGTTTTTAATCTTCAACAAGTTTTTAGTGGCATTAGCAAGCTAAAAGTGGGCCATCTATCCCAGTGTAAGAAGCATTGTTTTCAAGAAGTACACTGGCTACCCCCTTGAACTCCAGGAACAAATACAATTAAGTAGGGAAAAAAAAAACCAAAATCAACCTACAAAGCTGTAGCTGAAAGCTACAAAGAAAGGAGAGGATAATAGAAGACACTTGCCTATTAAATCAGTGGAGTCTTTCAATCAGTTGTGTAACATATTTGAATCCAATATATGCAGTTAGTCCCCACAGTTCCTTGTTATTACACGGGTGTTTGGGGACACAAACTGAAGAAAGAAAAAAAAAAAAAAGACAGACTTTATTTTTACCCACCGTAAGAGACATAACTGGATTACAAACATAATTTTGAGAACTGTTGCAGCCCAGAGATTCATGGAAAATCCAGTGCTTTGAGTACAGATTATATGTGAGAAACTTTTTTTTTCTTTTTCTTTCCCTTACTGCTATAAGCTGCTTTGCTTTGCCTGTGTTCTCCACAGCCAGCTTTCTTGGGAACCTGGTCAATGTGACCTTGTAGGTTTGTGCCATAGTTATAACCATCTTGATAGATTCATTTTAACTTTACACATTTTCTTTTTATTTATATGTTCATTTTTAAAAATTTCTTTCCTACAGTTTGATGATTTTTGGCACACGTTATCATCCCTACGTTTGTTGGACACTGAAACTGTCATGAATTTTCTTGGTCCACTTTTACTTCATACTTCATGTGTGAAAAGAACTGCTGTTAAAATTTAACTGTCACCAGACGGCTGTCAAATATATTTGATACCTCTGTTCTTTGACGGGCAGGCTAGTAAAACTGTAAGACACGGAGTCAGGATTCCTCCCAGAGAACTGTTTTCAGACTTTTTGCACGTGTTAATACTGTGAAAGCATGTTGGTTTATGGTGTCTGAGATGGAGTCTATCCTGTTGCAGGCAATCCCTAGTATTATAAATTAAATCCCGATGACAGAAACTTTATCGACGATGATAAATGAGTCAAACACAGCTGAGTTGGGCTTTCATCTCCAAGCTGACTCTTTGACGATCAGGAAAATTAATTTGACAGGAAAAATGTGTCTGTTGTTGCATTTGGGAAGCGGCTGCACTGCATGGCACACCAATCGCCAGCAACGCCATTTGTACGTTTGGTTTGCAGGGCAGAACTTTAAGGCGCCCCTGCCTGAGAGTGGACCAAGGTTTGCCCTACACAGAAGAGAAACGAGGATGCAACGGTACAAAGGACCCCAGCTGCACCACGGCCTGCAGAAACCTGGTTGAACCTTTCCAACGACGCCTCCGGATGACGCTGACACTTGCAGACCTTCCCATATAGGCTCACTCAAGGGAGCAATTCCCACCAAAGCCCCACACGGCAAAGCCTCCACGTCCCCGCCTCCCACGGGGAGTGGGGAGATCGCGGGCGCTGCCGGGCCCAGCCCTCCCCTCCGGCAGGGGGCGCTCGCGAGGGGTGGCAGCCGCTCTCTCCCCCCGGCGGGGGCGTCGTTGCTTGGTTACGGCGCGCGTCCTTCCCTGCTCGCCGGCTACCGACGGAGCGGCGGCGGCGGCGGCTCCTCCTCCTGGGGCTGCGGGCCCGGCTCGTTGTCGTCCCCGGGGCCGCCAGCGCTGTGCTGGGGGAGACTAGAACCCGTCCTTTTCGGGGCCTGTGTCGGTGCGCGGTGGGGACGCCGCCCCGCGGCGTGCCTCTCCGGCTGTGGGTTGTCAGGCTGTGAGGTACTCGACTGAGGGGAGGCGGGCCCTTTGCCTGCTGGAGAGGGAGAAGCGAGGCGTGGATGGGTCACTGGTTTTTGTAGGTGGAGAGCTTTTTGTGATTATTTTGAGGAGGCGTTGAGCTTTATCCTTTCTCTTTTCTTTTTTTTTTTTTTTTCTTTCTTGGGAGTTTCTCTCCAACTCCCAATTTATGCTCCTAAAGGTAGAAATGGTTCGGTTGTTTTCTCGGGTAAAATGCTAATAGCCATTGCTGGTGCTTAATTGTATATGTTTGGAAAAATCTTGTTAAAATCAATGGGGCCCTTAGCAAAATGAAGGAGTCTATGCAAGGGTGGGTTTTGTGTTGGTATATAAGATACCAAAGCTCATTCCTGTTTGAATTTACAGGCTTCATACGGGACAATACTGCTAAAAAACATGAGCACTTTGGACTGAGTTACGTGGAAGAGCTGAATGCGATTAAGGAACGTGAGACTATATGCAGGGAATCTCATTGGGGTAGTCTGAAGATCAAACAAGCGATAGTTACTGCTCCTAGAAACGTGAGCATTTAGCCTTTATTGGAAGATTTAACACCAGATCAATCGTGTCAGTTTAGAACATTATCCTCTCCAGAGGTCAAAGAGTCCACATAAGCCTGTCATGAATATAAATAAAAATATTTCTAATTAATTCATTGGGTGTTCTGATGTTCACAGAAAGTAAGGATATCTTCTGAAGTAAGAGACATGAAAAAACAGACTCCTGATCTCAGGGTGATGACGCAAAGAAGTAAATCTGTGGAAGAAGACAATGCTGACAAAAAGCAGAGAAGTTGCTCTGAAAAAGTTGACAGAGGAAATGCCACTTGTAGTCGTGAAAGTACAGTTGTAAAACTGCCAGTAATAGCATCATTTGCAGGTACCACTAAAAAAATTGTAATGGTCAAGCACCCAGCACCACCTCAGATGCCAAGTTACTGCAGGTCTAATTTTCATGTTAATAAATCCCTTATCTCATTAGAAAAGATAAAAGCTGTTAGTAAAATAAAGGACAGAGTGCATATGCTACAGATGGATCCCCAAAATTTAAAAAGAGATAAAAGTGAAGAAATAGATATTGTGTTTAAAGACAGCGATGAATTTAGCTCTACAGATTCTGATACAAGTAAAAACATTTCAAGAAAGGGAAAAATAACCAGGGAGAGCTGTGAGAAGGGAAGAAGAGTGATTTCAAAAGCAAAGCAACAAGATTTAGATGTTGAATTGGGAAGAGTACTGAGAAAAGGAAGCAAGCAGCCAAGTGTGAGGTCTGCTCAAGAACAGTTGGAAGAGGTAAGAGATGTGACTACACCAGACACTTCAAAAATATACGAGAAGAACTTCCAGCAGAGCAAACCTGAAGAGCCTACTTCCACACCAGCATTGCCTGTGAAAGTGGTTGCAAGGTCTATTGATGAAATAATTGCTTCCCTGCAGTCTACTTCTCCATCTCCCTCAGACCAGATGATCAAAGAACTCCTGGAGAGTGTTCTTGGCCAGAACTACAACATAAAAATGGAAGTAGGTGAACCAGAACAAAAGCAATATTTTTCTCTTGGGTAAATATTACTTTTATAAGAGCTGTATATTTTTTTTTCCAGCTCCTACAATGTGTTACAACACGGAAGCCAGACAAAACAAATGCATAAAGACACTAATGTGTCATAGAATATTCTTAACTGTTTCTTCTGCCATTTTTTTTTTATGTCCCTTAAAAATGAACTGATATGAATATATATTAAATCATAAGCTCTTTTGGGGTGTTATTTTTATTATACTGCTTATAGTTTAATACCTCTTTTTCTTTACTCTCTCTTTTTTAAGATGACGTATTCTAGTCTGACAGATGAAGAAGTGCATTAAATGCATTTGGGATATTGTTGAAAGTATTGCTTCTTTTAGTTATTGTTTAGCTTGTGAACTCTCAATGAGACAAATTCCTTATTGCCACCGTTAGGTAGATTGTGTAAGCAGCTGTAAGAGAGAGTAACTTCATTTAATTACAGCAGAAGATATCAGTAATACTAGGCATCAGGTAGATGCTACAGCAAAGTTTCCTAGATTTTCACCAAAGGGTTGTTAATTAATTTGTTAACTAGACTAATAACTTACTATCAGATGGTTCTTTGTCCTCTCTTAGCCAGACTGACGGTTTTGTTCTAGTTCCAACAGGGCTGAAACTTATGTCACAAAAATCACTATCACACTTGGTATTCCTGCTAGCACTTGTTAGGGATGCCATGGAATGAATAGATCCATGGAGGGTGAACTACTGCTTTTCAGCAGCAGCTGCCTCTGCAAGAAAATATGGAAGACTGATGAAAAGTGTATGAACCTGTGCTTTAGGAGGTGATAAAGAACATTGTTTCCCACAGCTATCAAAATGCTACTTTTTATGATCACAGAGACCTCTCATAGAATGTAAGTGTAGTACCTCACATTCCCTTAATGTGAGATTGACTGTCTTTTGATTAAATACAAAAGTTAGGAGAAAACAGGATCCTGAACTGAGTTAATTTCACTGTCTGAGTCAATGAGCAGCAATAGTCTGAAACTACATTTCCAATAGATTTATGTCCTCTGATTTGATTTTCTTCTGTTCTGTTCTTCTGGGAGCTGATTGTGTGGTTGAGGCATTCACAGTGTCTGCCACTCTCTGTATAATTTCTGGTGTATTTCAATTAGGACTGAAATCAGAGAAGACTTTCCTCAGTGTGGCATTAATTGACTTGCATTTTAGGAATGTAATAATTTGGGACTGTTCCCTTTGGTTGAAATTTTCCAGCTGGATTCAAAAATACTTCAGGGCAGGTTGGAAGGGGGCTAAAGAAGATCCTGGATCTGGAAAACTGTTTCTTGTTCAACTTACCCAAAATAATTATTAGTTACTAGTGGCTTATACTGTATGTAAGATTTAAAAAATTTGGCCCCTAGCAAGTCCTAATGTTCTTAATTTGAAGTGAACTGTTTCTGTTGTTTGTAGTGGGAGCTACTGGGCTCTGAGCTTCGAAAATCTGACCTCTGGAGTACTGTGATGTTTAATTCTTTATTCCTAAAACTTACATCAATCAGGCTTAAAGTAAAATGAAAATTTGAACTTGGTGATGGCTTTCTGGTTTAGTGTTTTTTTAGGTATAGACATATGGACATTAGTGAGAATGAATGACACCCTTGCTGATTACTTTTTTTTTAAAAAAAATCAAAGGCATTTGCAGCAGGCGTCTTTTGAACTTAAGTGACCTTATAAATAGGACGAAGATGAGCAATTCTTTATTATTATTATGCATGGTTTATTTACGTTACACTGGGCTTCAAGGCTTGCCTTCTCTAATGAAGTAAGAAACGTATTCTTTTAAATGAAAGAGAAATACCAAGGAAAAGAACAGAACTAGTAAAATGAAAACAAGCTCTCAGAATTACATGTGTTTTTCTTTTGTTACAAAAAAACCTATTCTGTTCTCTTTATCTTATTCTTGTTCTTGCATTAATGACTGGCTAGCATGGATAGCTTATGATATTGCTTTGGGGGCTGAGCACTGTTTTTCCCCCAGCATCAAAAAGAGCATTATCTGGGGAATGGAATGCCAGGTCAGTGGGACATTAGTACTTAGCCCTGTTTCCTTCGAGGAAAATCAGTTATGAATAATGATTCCTACCACACTTTCTGTTAAAAAGTAGAATTTTTATTATAAGAATAATATCAGTTCCAATGCCTGGAGTAATTTTGTTGCCTTGAGGCTTGATGCTGCTCCTGAAGTATATTGAGTTATTAAGTTATGTGTTGGATTTAGTATCCATAGGAGGGTATTTATATTCATTTCAGAAATGCATTTTCTTGGTGTTCAGCTTTCTTGGTGATGAACCTGCAGCTCACCATCTTTAGTTAGTTATTGTTTTCAGCAGATCAGTGAGCTTGTGAGGGTGGTAACTAAATGAACAACATTTTTGTTCTTGAAAAATAACATAAAATTTGAATGCTTCCATTAAACAAGGACTATACAGTGCACCATACTATCAGGAAGCCAACATAAAGTATACTTCAGTTTTAAAAAAACATCTCTAGCTCATCAGCTAATCTCAATAACGAGGCCTTGAGAAGATTTTCTCTGTAATGCGTTAATTCTCTCTCAAAAGTGGTTTGATGAAGACCAATTATTGTTAAAATTTGAGAAGAGATATACTTGTATTTGCTTCGTATCTATAAACAAACAAATATTTGCTCGTAACTTTACAGTATCTCACTTGCTCTATGTTCTTTATATTTCAGCTGATATGAAAGTCATACAACAGATAATATATTGCTTTCAGATAAAACAGTATTTTAAGAGGCTTATTGAAAATATTTTTTTTTTTCCCTTTAGGTGCTATAAGGTGTATTCTAAGTGTCATGGAAATGAAGAAGATACTTCAGTTTTTCATTTAATTCTCTATAAGTGGGAAAGCCCTAGCTCTTCCTATTGGTTTTCTTATTTTTTCCTTACAGAATGTTCTTCTCACGGTCTTAGCATCCATTAAAATGTAGCTAAATCAAGACCATGATGCTTTTTATTACGAGCCTACTATTATATTATTAATTCAGGAAGCATACATTATTGACTATGCTGAATAAGGTTAATCATGGCAAAGGCTATGCCGCTTCCTGCCACTTGCTGAGCCTCTTAGTCTTCAAGGGTGGACACTACCATTTGAAATTTTTTTTCTGGAATAGTTAACTCATATTACTTTCTTTTTTTTAAAAAGATGTTTTATTTTCATAACGTTGCAAGAAACTGCCTAGAGACAGATGTTGGGTAGGTGGTTTACATGTGTGGACTTCTGAAATCTGTTTATTTCTTCGAATTTACCAGTGCAAACAACTAATTAAAGCAATCCAGTTGTGCAGTTTGTTACATTTTATTAACAATCACTTTCCACTTCTTATGATCATTAGGCCCACATCATTTACGCTTGTCTTAAAAACACTACAGGTTTCATGGGGCAAGGACTGTCTTTTTACCCTGAAGTCTAACAAAATGGGAGACTAATCCTCATTGGGTCAGTAAGATACTGGTATAATATTAGAACAAATTGCTTTTAATCAGGTAGATTGTAATCTCTGAGAGTTTCAGGCTTTGTCAAAGGAGCACAGGGTGATTAGCTTTGTGTATAAATAATTTGTACAAATTCACCATGTTAAAGTACTGTTTTAAAATATTAGTATGTTCACACCTCTAGATTGACTTTGTTTTGTCATTTACCAGGGTCTTTTCTGCACTGGTGTTAGAGACTTGTCAAAACAGAGAGGAAGATTATTTATTTTAATAGCATGTAACTATCAAATGAGGAATCAAAGAAATACCAGATGAAAATATTTAAGTAAGATAAATATAGAGGTAATTATTAAAAAAAAAACAACCCAGACAACAACAACAAAATTTTAATTTTCTGTATGTCAGGACTCACAATGAGTCTTTTCAGCTACAAAAGATACCATAAACCTACCGAAATGACTGAAAATGTTAAAATGCTTTCTAATGAGTTACCAAAGTGTTTGGGTACCTTAATAGTTTTCTACACCTGCAGGAGGAAGGCTATGGCTAATAAGGCTATTTTTTAAAGGTGCAGTAGAAGTTTCCATCACAAGGTTAAGATATCAGTGCAGGAAACAGCTTCCTCAAGAATGGGCAGAACACTCAAGAATAGATTCCCACAGGAATTAAGAGTTGCCACAGTTCTCAACCCTTTTATTTCCCAAAGTTATATTTGGCCATGTTTTTGTTAATGCAAACACACAGCTCACAGTACATATATAGACAGTACACATCATTTTATTAAAATAACACAATAACTTTGTGCCTGCAATTCTCCCATGAGGAGTGGACAAAAGAGAAAACACCGCACCCAACAAAGGAAATCAATCATATAACATGTGCAGGTGTCTAAAATGAAATTAAGACAATATTTGCTCATATAATTCTGTTGGTTTTGACAGAACAGGAAAATTAATATGTAAAATTGTAATTTACATATTATGCAATAGTTTAGAAATGTAAGTTGATCCAGTCTGGTTGAATGAAAAGCTTTGTGAAAATTTCTCTCGGATTCCATGAATTGGTTAATATATTACACGGGGAAAGAATTCCAGTTGGCTAAGATGGACTGTAGTAATGAATAGTCCATGGTAATCACCATGTTTGAAAACATGCACGTGCTGCAAAGGCGAGGAAGGTTTGGTATAGCCTGGGAAGATAATGCTGGCTCTGTTCCTTTTAGTCAGAGTTGTTACTACATTCCTCTATTTTAGTTCCTTGCTCTCATGGTAATGAAAATATATGTAATATGAATTGTTTTTTTCTTAAGCTGTCTTTTCTGTCAAAGGTAAATAAATTACTAAGGCTCAGGTTAAAAGCAAAGTACCAACGTGTACAATATTCTGCAAGGCCATAGCTTTTTATAGCTTTATAGTTTACTTTTTTGGGGTAGTGTATGCATCTATCACTTTGTGTTGGCCTGGAGGTTCCATTTTTTTTTTTTCCTTTCCATTTTCTAATATGCAAGGAAAAAAAATGTTGCAGCTCAGAATATGCTTTTTATATGTATTGAGGTTAAATGCAAAAAATCCTGGGCGTTAAAAAAATACTATTTTTAGATTGCTAGGTGGACAATACACTCAATGGAATAAAAATTCTACTGGGTGGAAGATTCTTACATTAAAAAAGCAAATGGACATTTGCAATGCCAGGAAAAGGTTTTTTTCATGACACGGCAGACTGTTTCTAACACATATTCAACTGATAGCTTTAATGCGTTATTGCATCAGCTTGTGGCTCTGAAATATTTTCACCAGAAATATTTAACATTTCTGTAGCAGTTTTAAAGAATTGTATTCTAAAATGAAATGTAGTTTAGATGTGATACTTGTTTGTTACTGTTATCTTTAAAACTTGGTTCCTAAGCCAGTATATGGCACAAAGGGTAAAGTACATGTGTGCTGAGTTACGTACATGTATGCTAACCAGGTGCTTAGAAAGCACACTGTCCTTAAAACTACCATCTGTTTCAAGAGTTGTTCCTGCATCTTATTTCTGCTTTTTTTTTCACATAGATATACTGTAACCAAAGGGGGACTTGCTGAACCATTCCTTTGACTAGAAGGAATAGTATGTCTGGAAACTAAGAAAAACTTCAAATTTTGTGGTAGCTTTTCTGCTACTGGAAGGATTATAATTTTCTCCTGTGGAGAAAATGATTAACTGAAAATTGCAGTCAGTTTTTAAACTTCTCTTCTATAAGCAGTTCCATGGAGAAGTTCTTTATAGTAAAGAGCTAAGCATGTGTGTAAATGTTTGCAAAAGATGAGCCTAAGATCATTTGTCTCTGAATGTACTTGTTCCTTTCAAAATAATTTGTCTAATGAAGACCCAGACTCTAATTTATGCTTGTATAGTGTTTTGATGTTGTTTTGTTGTATCGGGTAGTATGAATAATATTTTTTTAGCATTCTTTTTTGAAACTACTTTTCTTCTCTTGCTTATACAACAGGCGCCAATTGAACATGAGGAAATAAAAACTGAATCTCAAGTCCTGCCAAGTTTTCACCAAGCAAGCCTGTTAACATTCTGCATTATCTAGGAATGTTAAAATATAATAAGTTAATAGTGCTTCTATTTGCTTGCAGAGTTGTTAAGATAGGTAGTTCATATTTTAAACTGATAAAACTGGGAAGGGAAGGAAATGGAATAGTCCTTGGAAACATTTTGGTACTTCATAAATCACAAGTAAACCTTTATATTTCTCTCTTTTGCTTTTGTGTCTCTTGTTCATTCCTTTTCTTATGGGGTTTGATTCTCCAACTGCTGGATATAAGGAGTTTTGCTTTTATTAAATAGAATGCCGATTAGGGCAATGGAATCATAAGACTTTAATCTATATTCATATATATTAGTGCCCATCATTTTATGCCTTTCATTCAAACTGTTTTTAAAATTTAGATATTTAAACTTAGATATGTTTGGGAGATTGCTTAATGTTTAGTGGCATTAATGACTTTGCTTTAAAGGATCATAGATCTCTTGATATGAATTTCTGATGTATATTTCTTCCTATATTTTGCAATTTCTTCTTACAAGTGCAATTTGTAGAAGAAACTGACCATATCTTTGATAAGAATAAATAAATATAAATATTATTATGTGGTCTTAATCATTGTAGGTCCTTTGCCTATTACTATATTTATTTTTGGAAATCTAGTTAGCTGTTGAGGAAATATTTGGCTTAAGATAAAGTTGATACAGTGTTCTAGGTGCTTCATAAAATGCATGGATGATGACAGAATAATTGCATATAATAAATATTGTATTTATTTATTTATATTTTTTCCCTCAGAAGACACCAGTAGTTCAGAAAGAATCTCAAGCAGCAGGAAATGAATCTCAGCCTGAAGTTGAGCTGTTAACGTATAAGAAGCAAGTGAAGCAGGTAAGCAGGTTTAGTACTATTGTTAGATAGTATAAGTTTTCCCATTCTTAAGGTTTTGATGCTTTAGAGCATCCAAGAAGTCTGCACTGCAAGCTGTATCCTTACCACCTGCCCTTTAAAAGATTTTCTATAAAACAGGTCTTCATACTGGTCTTGCAGCTTAAGGTTAGAGGAAAAAACAAATTAAGGTTCATTCGGTCAGATGCTGGGTTAGGCTTTTCTTTATGAGATTGGAAAGAAGATTACAAATGAAACAATGTATAAATAGAATCCTAATCTACATTTAACAAGTGCATGCCTTCCTTGAAAATGGCGTAATGCTCAATATCCTTTTGGTTTTGTGATATTTGTCACATGACAAAAACTGTCATTAGGATATCAACTCTATAAAGCTTACATTTCTAGTAGAGAACATGTATCAAGTTTATAGAGACAGTACCACAGAGAACAAATTTGTTGCTAAGACCATATAATGTCTTTTCCCATATGTTGTTGGTTTCTAGCGTTCTGGTATTTCAAGGCTATAACTAGATACTGAAATAAAACACTAACGGGGTTCCTTCTGCAGCTTCAAATGTAGATGATTACTTTGTCTTAAAATTATTATATATGCTTATTGTAAAAAGAGAATAATACTATTTATAATATTTAAAATGGTATTATGAGAAGGGCAAGCAACAATGGGGTGCGTTTCCACTAGGTGGTGTTATGTGCAGATGATACACCAGATAGCCTTGGCCTAAACTTAAATAAATGAGATGAACACCGGCTTGCATGGGAAGACAGATACAGGTGTTTAAAAGAAGGAGGTAAACGGACCAAAATGAAAAGAGGATGAGAGGCACGCATGTGGGATGCTTGTTGATGGCCCAATATTTGCGAGTATGTCGTTTCAGGGTCATCATAAGGCAGAGGTCTAGTCAAAATGAGAAACCTTCTGAATGCCTAAGGGCCATACTTCAGCTGCTTCTTCAGCTCCTCCCACTGACTGTAGTTTGGCCCTGATTATGTCTTTTCAAGCTGCATGGAGTAAGGGATAGAGAGAGGTAGGTAAGTGCCTAGAATTCCAGAGCGTTAGCAACCAACTTTCCTGATCGATTTTAGGATAGCCAAGAACCAAAGATGCACACATCTTGCGCTCAGGAATGAAGGGACAGGGGAGTTCTGGGAGCGAGTCACAGGGAGATGACAGAAACTCCTTGTTGGTCATGGTACCGCATTCTGCAATGGGGCTGCAGTGGACAAGAAGTAAAGCCCTATGTGACCTGGTGATGCTGGCCCGAGCAGTTCCGGCTGGCAGGCATTCTTCAACAGCTAAGGAGTCATATTTCCTAGCAACTTCTTGTGGTAGCAAAATCATTTTGGTTAGATGGGTTGGAGTTGTTCTGTTGAAGATGATGGCTGAAAATGGAATTTTATTACGTCTTAAAAATTCTGCTAAATTAGAAAAAAATCTTGTGTTTTGAAATTTTCCTTACAATACTTGTCTATCTGTAGATCAGAAATATTTCTAATCCTTCTGAAACTGAAATTTCATGTGCTATCTGTACTTGGCTATATCATTTTATATAATTGATAATGATGTTTGGAGGTATTTTTGAGTATACTCTGCAACATCATTTGATCTGTTGGTTACTAAATTAAATGTGCTGAATGATGCGTAAACAAAACACAGTACAAGGTCACTGATGGTAATTTTTATAATATTCAAGAATACAGTAAGATTATTTATTACTTCTAAACTATATACTGTTTGCCAACAGAACAGTTTCCCAGTTATTTAAACAGTACTGGGGTACTGTGATGAAGTTTTTAGACGGTATTATTTTGGGCAGCGTGCCACTTCTGTAATGCACTGGTGGTATTGTTGCCGCAACACCCATCAGTGTGTGTTCAGTCATCTTACAACACAGAGTAGTCTGCAAGATTGGCGCCTGAAAAGATAACATACACTTGGTTCTATTTAACACAAGTACTATGTGATTTAAATATATTATTTAAACTGAAAGTGCATGCTTTCACTTATACACACAGAAAAAATAATGGAGACAAAATTTTAGAAAAAGGAAATGTTTTTAACAACCCATATGTATTAGCTAAATGTTCTATTGTATCCTTAGCAGAACTATTTCTGTACAGAGTAACGGTGATGTTAGTATTTCTATTGAACACTATTCATTGCATGTTTTTGTGACATCTTATTTTTGAGATTATTTTGCTTTGCTTTGTGGGCTGCACAGCCCATGCAATTCCAAGATAAATTGATTGATTGTGCAGATCAACTTGCAAATTTGGCTATACACAAAGCAATCAGGTGAAAAAATGCAAATATTTGCTCTTGTTATTGTAATTTTATGTTACATCTGTAACTGAATTACACAACTATTTTGATTAAGAAGTGCGTTCACTGGTATTTCTACAAAGAAAATGAAATAAAATGTGAGATTATATACATGTAAAGTGTCCATCTAATAGTAAGTGGGTTGACTCATGTTCTTTGATTTTAGGCTTAAAGGAACTCCCCTCTACTTAGTATAGTTTCCATAATTCATTAGCAAGAGTGTGTTAAGTTGCCCTTCATGATCTGTTTCACATAAAAGATGAGATCACTAAACTTTGGCTTATGATTTTAAAATAAGAGCTGCTGTAATTTTAGTTTTGGAGGTTTTCATTAGCCATACTGGTTGCTGAATATCTTCTGTTACTTTGAATATCATTTACATGACATTTTTTTTCACATTATTTGAGTATCTTGACATTCCAAAAGCTGGGAATGGTAATGCATCCAATCAGCTTCCTTTTTTTCTTTAAATTGGACCAGAGATCATGACAGAAACATTTACCTGGTGTTCAAAAGCAGAAATTGTAGTCTTGTATTTGGCTCATTTTAATGATAAATTTTCAGGTAGACAGACTACTTTCAAACTTTTCTGTATTTCTTATTTTTGTTAGACTATTTTCTCTATGTAAAATTTTGGCTGACTTTCAGTTTCTCTGGTAGACTTCAAATATCTGGCTGTGGTCCTTCATATTTTTTCATGTATGTGCCGATATAAACAGTGGTATTGGTTTCAATATGAAACCATTTTAATTTTGAGTAAGCTTTTTCAGAAGGTAGTGACTCTCTTAGGTATCCTCTTCAGTTTTTAGTGTCTTTTACTTGGTGATTAATGTACTTGTTTATGAACTATAAACTTCCATAATTTTTCCATGCAAATTTTGGCAAACTAAGCACGTAGTGCTTTAATAAATAGGAAAGAGCAACTGTGGGTGGAAACAGTAGGAATTCCTTAAATCTGTATTCCTGATGAAGTTTCAATATTTAATAAAAATAACCTTGAAGAAACTTTTCTAAAAAATATCATCCTTGAAACTATTTGTATCTGCTTAACTTGCTTAAAAATGTAATACAAATTTTAGATGTGTTTATGCTTTTCTAAGTTCGATAGTTCTGAATAGTAGTAGTATGATTTTGATGCTTTTTTGATTATTCTGTCTGTAATATGTTGAAATACAGTCCTCTCATACACTATTCAGAAATGCAATTTAGGTAGGGTCGATTGGAAATTTTGCTTTATCACACTTTTCTGCTTATTCCATATCCTGAATAGCTGTGGGTGCTGCTGTAATCTGAGTAGTGAAAGCAGTTCTAAACTACTGTGTCGTTGCTTCTTGTTCTACTCCAAGGTGGGTGTGAAAATATCCATATAACCTATCAGTTTGTAATACTGTGTTTATCTTCTGTTCATGAACATTTTAGGCTCCATCCTTGGATGTGCTACAGGTGGACGGAAAAGCAATATTAAAAATTAAACCAGGTGAAGTGCAGAAACAGCTGCAAGAGGAACACTACTTGCAACAGTCTTTGCTGCCTCAGGCTTCAAATGTGAAGTAATTCTTTAATCATATTTCATTATTATAAGAAAGATACTGAAAATATATTGTTGTTAGTGTGTAGCATGATAGATAAGTTTTGAGAAGAAGTAATCCCATCCCCCCAAACTTGGATCTGAACACTTGCAGTTTCTGATCTAAATTATCAAGTTTAATTTGCTATCTCTAGTTTTAATTTGTTATTTATCTCCTTGAAATAGTTCTGATTTACGGTTTTTAAAATCCAGAGGGCCTATTTAGTCTTGCTGTATGCAGATGAAACTTCTCTTGACTGCAGCAGAAACTGAAGTTGCTTATGTGGGGGTTGAATTTGTCCATACAATTCCAAGCATAATCTAATCAAAATAATTAAAAACAAACAATGGAAAATACCACAAATTTAATATAAGCAATGCCAGCTGTAAGTCATCATCTTTAAATAGAGAGGATGTATTAAAAATTCATTAACTTGAATTTGTATTACAGTCAGTGCTTGTCTGAAATTCAGAAGATTTTACATGGAGAGCTGTAATTTAAGGACAACTGGTTATTACCTTGCTCCTGTCATAGGTTGTGTCTGTCATTCTGTAGTAGGAGTGCAGATTACAAAAGTAGTACAGACCGTGTCCTAATTTAACTGATCCCGTCCATCCCATGTCAAGTGAGACTCTTCAGTTTTATGGTCTTCACTGCTAATAAGATCTTTATAGATAGCTTTGTTTAGATGTACTATAGGTTGCTTCTTCACTTCTCTATTGGGAAAAGCGGGGAAAAAACGAAGGACCTTTAATTATTACCTTCTGTTGTTCTTAGGGTCCTGAAAGGTCTATTGGATACAGAAGAGAGCCTTTTTATGGCAGGCCTAAAGTTTGTAAATGGATAATACTTTCAATTAAGTAGCTGAGAATAGTCATGGGAAAAGAATGCTTAAGTTTATGAAACAGCCAAATTGGCATTTAAGTGACCCTTTGCATGCCATTGCTTATCTGCATTGCTTAAAGATCATTTGGTTAGCAAGATTATATATTAAAACAAATAGTGTCAACAGACAATGAGTGTTTTACCTTCAATAAATACTTACTGTCAGATTATCAATGGTGCAGAAACTGCACAATTTTCTAAAAAACCCGTATTTAGTGCATTAAGTGAAGGTAATGTAGGCCACACACATAGTATTGTTTTTTCATGTCCCCTTTTTTCAAAGAATGATAAATAGTCTGTTTTAGGAGAGTGCGTGCTGTAAAAACATTCACCTTTACCTGCAGCATGCCCCAAATATTTCAGTTTACATTGATAAAGCATTCAGTTAGTTCATTCAATGAAATGATAAACTTCTATACAAGAGCTGTAATGATAATACAATTAAAATAACATTCAAATTGTTTTGTCATTTAATTTAAATAAATAAAAAGTTAGAGGAAAAAGTTCCTAAATAATTTAAAAATTATTTTGCTTGCCATCGTTTACAGAAATCACTCCAACTGTTGTAAGTTCAGAGTTAAACTGTTTGCCATCTAATTTTATTTGTATTTTTTAATTTTGTGGTAATTGCATTGCAGAGAAAGTGAACTGTGTTAAAGCATCCTGAGGTAAACTACTATAAACGTTTATGAAGATTATATTATCTCTATCGAGTTAAAAATGTAATGTAAAGTATTTCTTTCTAATTTTAAATTAATGTAATCTTCTTATTAAAGCACTGATCTCTGATTTCACACTCCAAAATAGTTACTTATTTCCATTTGTGCTTTAAAAGTATTTAATTATTAAAAAAAAAAATCCTTTGCGTTAAATGGGGTTGCTGTACATGTGCCTTAAATCCTAATCAGTCTTGAATATTGCATGACTGAGTCGCTTTTCAAACCAGGTATTTCATTTTTGTGTTTAACTTTCATATTTTATTTCATAGCCTTGACACTGTTTTCATTCAGGCAAAATTGCCACTAATTTCAGTAGAGACTTTGGATTGTAAGATCTGGTGAAACTGCCTTGTTGAAGCATAAACTAGGCTCTTTTCTATATGTTAAAGTTGTATGGCTTCAGAAAAAAAATATTTTGAGCAGTTTTATTTAAATTAAAAAGACTAATTGACAATCTTTCCTGTTGGCTTGTCATGTGCCTATAAACTTAGGGACTCAGACTATATAAATGTAACAGAGATATATCTGGTATATACTTGGTGTGATAATTTCATGATTGTGAGTCAAATTTCTCCTATATTACACTTATTTTTGCCTTTTTTTTTCTTTACATGTGTGATTTTTATCTTTTACTTACTGTCATTATTTTTCAGAAAACATAAGCAAATACGAAATACTATTTTTGTAACTTAAATATGTATTGCTTGATAAATCAATCTTGTGTTTTTCTTTACTTCATTTTGTAGTTCTTCCTGATTTCCCCTTTATACTATCTGTTTATAACATAAGGTATAATTCTCAGTAAAACAAAAAATCAAGTTCTTGAAGCTGTCATCGTCTCATGAGAACCTCAGAAAAATAGTTAAAACTGAAGTGTCTTCAGTGTAATTTTAACCATTTTTGTTTGGGATTTTCTCTTTAAATTATGAAGGCACTTATGAAATATAATTCAAAATAGCATATATTTAGGGAACCATTTCTGAGTTTTTTACTTCTCAGCCATTTTCCATATACTGTTCTTCTCATTGTAACTGTCTGCATGTTAGACATTTATTAACTTTGTAGTGTTCGTACAGTAGCTGGAGACTGCTTTTAGAATTTGATCCATGGCCTGTGGAAGTCAATAGACTTTCATCACCTTCAGTACAACTCAGATTGGAGAGTAAAATGGTAGAATTTTTTAGTTATTAACTTTTCAAAGGTAGTAATAAACAGCTGAATTGACAAGCTCGGAAGAAGTTCGAGTGATATGATATCATAAAATTAATTCAAAATTTTAAGGGTATTTACAAGGTACTCTGTGATGGGAGAGAATTTGCAGATGAATGTATATGTTTAACATAACATTTATTTACATACCCAATTTAAGCTGTAAATCTGCATTACTTGGTTTAAGTTTTCAGTGCAGCAAGTGAAAGCTCTACTCAAGTTGGGAAAGTAAAATTGTGATTACTGCACTTATTTTTTTACTTTAAAATTATTACCAGCATTTTAGCTTTACCTATTTTTTCCTTTCTAAGTAGTATGATTTCTACTTTTAGTAGAAATTACTACTAGAATACTACTAGTAGAAAGGCACTTTATACCAAATATATATGTTAGCAATTTCTGTCCTTTGGTCTGATATATGTAGTGATATAGTATTTGATGAACTATGTACTTTAGAATATAGAGAATGGATATTAAGATTCTTGATTTCTATGTTTTCTTTTCTAGAGGTAGACATTATCCAGGCATTCATCGTCTACGTACTGCTTTTCCTAGTTTTATATTGCCTCCGGATTTACAACAGGCTTCTAGAGTTCATCATACTTTAGACGTAAGAGGTCACAATATCTTATGTACATCAGAGGACACCAACAATAAGGAGGAAGAACCATTGAGTTCCAAATATATTTATTTGAGAGAGCAAGCTGAAAAGAAAAGGTATGAACTTACTTATATTCAGAGTTACTATGGTTTAATTAATTTTGTAAGTTAAAACATTATACGTTGAGAAATAACTTTCATGGTGTTTCAGTATTTAGTAGTTTCAAAGAAGTGGCAAAGAAACAGATTTGAAAAAAATTGCCTTATTTGGTAGATGTGTTTTCAAATAATTAGAACAAACAAGGGTACTAAAAGGCTTATATCTTGCTTAGAATGTAATTTTTTGGTTTGTTTTTAAAATAAATTGCATTTTGTAGACATATTTTAAGTTATTTTTCACAATTTAGGTTATAAATATATGAATTTTTATACTTCATTCTACTCACATGAGAGGTCCCATTGAAATAACAAGAAAGACTGAGCAAATAGAGTAGGCTTTCTGTGAATGTGAAATTCTGCAATAGTAAAAGGTTTAAAGTGCACACCCACCAGCCCTTTATCATAGAGACAATCTTACCTCCGTCCTCATTCTACAAGCACTTAGGAGCAAGCACAACTTTAAATAATTGAGTGTAGTTCTGTTGAACTCAATGCATGCACAAAACGCAGCACATACAGAACTAGGATCTAGATAAACTTGTAGTCAAAAGTATTCATTGCGTATGTAAAAGGTAGTCATGTGATAACTACAGGATCCTGCATCTTTAATGAATGAGGAGCTGAATTAGAACAAAATGCATAGTAATTGATTTTTCTGAGGTTGATGCAACATGTAAAAAGAGATCCATCAAAAATTTTGTTCTATTAGAAGTAGTGAGGAAATGTAAATGGATTTTGGAATAAGCCTTCTCAGTTTTATCATTTTTATTATATTACCAATTTTTGTATTTGATGGTAATGAATTCCTAAATATTTGGGTTTTTTTCATTTGCCTTTTTTGGACATTTTTTGCACTAAAATAATGTGCATATGAATGAATATGAAGCATATTCTTTTTTCATTGCTTATTACTTTGGTTATGTTTTTGCTTTTTTGTGCCTTTCTAGTTTATATAGTAATGTCAAAAAAATTCACAATTGGAGCCTTAATACTCTCAAGTTTTTCCTGATGGTTTTTCAGACTGGCAGTTTGCTACTATGGTTTCTGTGTATCACCAGCTCCAGAAATATAAAATTATTGCTCATAAAGGCTGTAGTGATCTTAAGAATGGTAGAGTGGTAAATAAGGATAAGGCTAGGTCAGTTTTACAGGGCAATTTGTGTAGCTTGTTAACTCGGGCTCACTTGAAAAACATGCGTTTTAGTGCAGCCAAATGCAAGGTCATAAGGATAAGAATAGAGAATTAGGGTCATTCTTTGTAGGAGGGGAGATTGTATCCTGAAAAGCAGTAATTCTGAAAGGAGCTTTACAGTCTTGAAAGATAAAGCAACAGAAGATGGCTGTGTAATACTCTCTGAACTTTAAATTAAATTTGTTTACCTTAAAATAAAGGAGGTGAGACATTAGCAATAATATAGAAAAAAACGTTTTAGGATTAGAAATATTATACAGAGCTTTTCTGTTCAGGTAAGTGCTCTAACAACTGAGACTGTCATGTCACCACTTGTTCTCTCTCTTGGCTGCATGACTTTTGCATTCTTTTCTGCTCAACAGCACAACTTCCTGTACCCAGAATGGTCAAATAATGTAATGGTGAGTGAGGTTTGAATCCCCAGATAAGCAACTGAATTCTCATTTCCTGGCTCTGTGCTTCAATAATGAATTATCATAAAGAGATGGAGATCACCACTCTGCTTTTTTTCCTGTCTTATAAAAGAAAAAAGTTTGCCCTTCCCTGAAAGAATGGATGCATCCACCCTTAGAAAAGGGCTTCATGTTCTGTATTTGAAATGGAGGGAGATTTTTCCCTGGAGTCCCTGAAAAATCTAAGTGCCAGAGAGGGGCAACAGATTTCCTGTTGGCTAAATCTGTGATTCTTCTTCTGTATAAAGGTTTGTAGAACATTGTGCACTTAACAGAGTGTTCCAAATACCATTCTAGAGGAGCAAGCAGAAGTGTCAATTCCTGTCTTTTTCTTGAATACCAGTTTGGTATTAAGACATTTAAAAGATCATTATGTTGGTTCTACACAAGAGATATAGAGTTGATTTGAATGTGTTACTTCCATGGTATAGTTTATGATGCAAGAGGGTTTGCTAAATGAAAATATAACAGACCCAGTAGCTGAGGTTTCAGTCTAGATAAATTGAGAGTAGCAATAAAATTTCAACATATAGCAATGAAAGCAGCAGCTTCTGAAATTATCCATTACTTATAGCCTTTAAATCACAACTAGATTTCTTTCTGAGATATATCCTGAGTTTCACCCAGCAAATTGTGAGCTTTATGCAGGAATGCTGATGAAATTTTATTATCTGTATTATTTAGAAGGTTAGGTTGGGCAATCATAATGCTTCTCTCTGACCATAAAATATGAATCCATAAATTGCTTTATGAAAGTTTTTAGTCATTGAATTCTTTTGATGTAGTCAAGATTACCCTAACCATCAAGGATGGCATTATTTCAGGGTACAGGACTAGGCCCTGATGTTTCCCTTTGGTTTCTGTGAGCTTCTGCTTCTGTCAGGAATTTAGGTAGCATATGAATATTATTCATGGCCATAATTGGAGTGTTTGCTTTTGATTCAGCAGCATTTTCTGTTTGTTGGATACATATAGACAGAGAATATAAGGACTCAGTAAGAATAAGGACACTGATCAGCATTGTTAGCAGGGATTTCAGCGTACCAAGCCCCAGCCATTAACTATTTTGCAGGTCATGGTGGAAGAGGATTTAAGGAAATTCTGAGAGAATAAATTGATAGCTGTAGTGAGCTTTTCTCAGATGTGAGAGGCAGCATGAGGGTGGGCAAAAAGATGTTCAAACAGGAAAAAAACCCAACCTTAGGAAGTCAGTGATGGAGTCACAAAAACAGGAGTCACAAAAACACTTTACTGATTTAGAGATGGCAAACAAGGAAAGGCTGTGAAAGCTTTAAAAGCAGAGGACCATCTTATATTTGAATGAGCTTTTTTTCTGTTACTTCAAAGAATGGGATAACGTTCAAAGCAAGCAACTATGATCTTTGCAGTAGCACTTTGAATGAATGTGAACAAAACAAGGTGATGCTTGTCTAGGCTAAAGAAACGGATGCTGCAACAAGCAAGGTACGAAATTAGATACAACACTTTAGCTTTGTAGAGAGATTAGAAGAAGACTTTAATTTTAGAATGTTGTGAATGATACCTGTGTTCTGAGTTTATGTGAATAATGGGATGCTAGCCATAGTGATGAAGACAGAAAGTAGTGGGGAGGACATGAAGGCTGAAAAGATCATCTTTTCAGAGATCAGAAGTCTGAAAGAATCATAAGATCTTTATCTTTCAGCTTTGCTGAGCTAGCACTGGCAGCTTGACATCCCTAAGAGGAAGATCATCTGATATTTTTTTTGGTGCAGAACAGAGTGATGAAACACGTTCTGATTCAGTATCATGGAGAAGGAACCTCTCTGTGGTCTTTGATTAGAACATTACTAGCAATAGAGTAGAAGAAGAGGAGAAGAGAGGACAGAACTCCTTAAAATACCCAAGAAGCTGAAGGAGTTAGGCGGGAATGGAACTAGGAGAGATGAATTGTAGAAGCTGTGGGAGGATGGGATTTGAAGAAGAGAATGGTTTGGTTTTCAACAAGTAGCCAACAGGTTGAGGAAATTGAGGGTGAATCTGAGCTTTATGAACCAGTAAAAATTTTGGGGAAGAAGTTTTTACATGCAGAGCTACATTCCCCAGAGATGAAGAGAATTAAAATTTAAAAAGAAGCCCATACCAAAATTCCTTGCTGAATTCATTTAATCCTCAAAATCTTGAAAAGTAAATTCTTTGGAGCACTGCCATCTAGTGGCATGCTCTAACATCATCTTCTGGTTTTAATTTTTAAAACTGGTTGCCTTATCTGCCTTGAAGGTCAAAACTATCATTTACCTGACACTAATTTAGGTCCATTTAAGCTGTTCACATTTCATTACTGACCAATTCCCTGCATTTAGCTAATTTCACAAATATAAATGATTATGTGGGGGTAAGCACGATTTCAGTGTAGTGGATAGTAAAATTCAAATGGCTTTGTCAGCTGTTTAAATAGCAATAGACCTATCTTTTTTTTTTTTTTTCTTTTTTTCGGTACTAGTTTTGAATTCTTCCATGAAAGGATGTTTGACTGTAACAAAGTCTGAAGAAGCCTACAGTTGTAGGATTTTATGGTAGAACAGATCAAGAAAGCAATAATTTTCTTGCTTTAATGTCTTGTCTTCTCTATGAAAAGTATCCGCAGGCTTAAAAATATATATAACTTTTCATTCACGTCTACAAAAAACATCTTGCAGAGCAGGATGTATCAATTTATCAAGATGTAAACTTCCCAAGGTCAGCTACAGCTCTCTCCTGGGACTGACTGTATTAAGTTTATTTAATCAGATAGCAAAGGTGCCTTGCATTTGCTCCCTTATTTAATCTTGGCATACTCTGCAGGCATCAGTTATCTGAGAGTTAAAAAAAACCTGCTTTTTTAGACATGAACATAAGTATTAAGTTAAATATATTTTTATGAAGATTATATATGGATAGTAAAACCTGTTCATGGCAGATACCCTACAAAAATTTTAACTGGATTTGTAGCTTCATGTTGTTTGTTAAGATTCCTTCATGCAGGAATACCTGCATCTCCCTGAGACATTCTGATTTTACAGTTTTTTACCGGCAGATGGAAATAGAATATTACTAGATCAGTATTATTATTACTTGGAGATTTGCTCCATGTTGCTTTTCTCTTCCAGAAGTGGAAAATCTGAATGTTTTTTTGCATTGACTCTCAGTTGATTACTTAGTATAAATTCCTTGACTTGAAAACTATGACAAAACTGCCCTAAAAGAGAGACAGCTCTTCTTACGTTGTTCAATTAAAACACTTTTAACCACCAAATGCTAAGGAATATTTTGATTGCTTTATACCTTTTTGTATCTTGTATAACTTCACTTGACATTCCTCTTATGCAGACACCTACCTTGAAGAGTCAGAACCACCAAATACTTAGATGTAAAGAAAAACTAGTAAGGCCAAATACTTTTCAAAAGTGAGGTTTTCAGTTCTTGTTTTTCTTCTCTTTAAGAAACAGGTCTTTTGTCAAAACTTCCACTTGAAAAAAGGAACATTCCAGAAAGAGTTCAAGAACTACTCCCAGATCTATAATCTTTCTCTCTGTTTAAGAACTACAACTTCTGGGCCAGTGCTACATTTTAAGGATTCCTTTTTAACGTCCAAATGTACTTCAGAAGTCATTTTGTTTGCTAAATCACATGGCTCGTTCTCAGTTGTGTTGAGACTCCCCCTGTTTATACAGTATTCTGATAATTTAACTAGGTCTTAAAATGGAAATACACTGCAATTAGCCTAAATGGGAATCAAGTCCACTATAGCAGATATACATCTGACAGTGAAATTGCAAGTAAAAGAAGTTACACACTTTAGTTCCATGAATGCGCAAAGATACTTCATTATTAATTTAGTTCGCAGAAAAACTACCCCAAACCTGACTAACACCAGTAGATGTCAGTGTTGGCATATGCCAATGTGTTGAGAAATGAAGTATTTCATGTAATGTGCTTTTTAATTTAGATACATGTATGGATACCTGAACATATGAAATTGAGTGTTTTTTCTTGTGCTTTTGTGTATTATTACATATTTCACCATTTATTGCATTCTGTGCTTGTAATTGCTAGTACAGTAAGAACTATATGTGAGAAAATTATTTACTATAAAACAAACTACAAGAAGAATAGCAAAGAATATAAATGTAACTTCTACTCTCTGATAAATAAAAATATTCATCATAATTTTATTTATAAATCCTGTAAAATATCTGTTTAAGTGACAAATGTTAATAGTTGTTGTTACTGATGTCTAAAATAATTTTACTGGCTTGGTAGTAGTAATAGATCTTTCAAATCTGGATTTCCCTTTAGAGGTGCCAGGAACAAATGAAATAGAGGTAGAACAGTTATTACAGGACTTTATATATATATATATGCACATGCATATATAAACATACTTATGAGTTACTGTGTTGTGTGAAAGTGTTCACTGGTTTTGGAAATTGAAACTGTATTTAAATAGGAAATTGGGAGGTATAACTACTTCAAACTACAACTTTCTAAGGTGAAAAATGCCTTTTGTGAGTTGTTTTCCATAGGTAGATTTATTTTAGAAAAAGGGCAAACAAGTAAATAATCAGAATCCAATTCACAAGTAATTACATAAGGTGCTGAAATCAGTTCTCTTTGTCATTTAAGTATATCTGACTGTAAGCATAGCACTGGAATGGTGTAATTGGTATGCATGAAGTTAATGCATGTAATGCATTTCATACTAATTTAGAGCTTATTGTTATATTTTTCTTGTGACTTCTATAATAAACACGATGGACCTGATCATGAAAGGCTTCTTAAAATTATTTGGTGTGTAACTACAAAAATTGCAAGTTTAGCACCGGGTTTCCATTGTATATTAAGTAATTTCAATCTTTAGTTTAGAAAAAAAAAAGTTTTATTCATCATTTGTTTCTAATTTGATTTAAAATTTATGTAGTTTTCTTTGTTTCTAATAACCAAGCTATCTACGTGGTGTTAATATCTGACATAATTAGAGTAATTTATTCATTTTTTCTGTTGCTGCAGAATTTGTTATGAAGGAGTTCCTATTTCAGAGCAATTCCAGAATAATCAGACTGATAGGATTCACTTTCTTCCCCCTCATACATCAGAAAGTCTAACTGAACGCAAAAAAGTAGCTGAATATTGTCTTAAAAAACTACAACTGCAACCATTAGGAGAGAAAGTAAGAAATGTGTTCTGTACATGCGCAATCCGACAAATGCAGACACAAAATCCAGGGGGGGGAAAGAAGTGGGCTTTTTGGTTTTTATTGTGTCATGCAACAAAAGAACAGAACACCTTGGAAATAAAGTTCTGCTGCTTTTTCAACATTTGGCAATATGCGATACCAAAATTTACATGGACTGTTTCATCAATGGGGAGAGTTGTTCTGAAACCTCCTGTCTCAGTTCTTAATTTCTTCTCTGAAGTAATAATATAGGCTGATGTGCCCATTTATAACAAACAAAAACACTAAAAGAACAAACCAGGTAGTTCATTCAGGCTGTGGAGGATTTCATTGTTATTTGGTGGGGTTGTTTTTGACAAAATCATGTTTAGCAGAAAATGGCATTTTGTCACCTAACAGTTCAGATTCAGTACAGACATTTATAAACTGGAATTATGTTAGTTGATAACCAAATTGTATTTGTTTTGAAGGTTTCCATCTCTCCAGAAGCTTTAAAAATGTTTTCTGCTCCAGCTCCACCAAAATTCTCTGCTACAATTTCATTAAAGGAAATTTTATTTCCTACATATGAGGTAAATATTTTAAATATATTTTTAGTGTTTCCATCTTTTGCAGAAATATACATCTTTTTCTAACATTATATTTGTTAAATCTAATCTTTTATGCTGCTGTCTTATTAACACTTCTTTACATTGTAAGCATGGTATATAAGTCATTGTACAATTTGCAATAATATGTATTGAATAGTATTGTTTAATTTAATTTTCTGCAATAATGTAGTTTCTGGTAGTAATTATTCTTAATTACCATTTGCTATTATATTGTCTTGCTTAATGTCTTTATATTTATGTGGAAAGCTACTTTTGTATAATTTTTCTTCTGCTATGCTACGCTGGCAGTGATTTTATTAAAACATAGTAAAATTTTTTTGTTATATGTAATGAAGTCCATTTAGAAAATGCCAATGTTTTTGAATTTTTAAATGTTTTGAATATAAAAATTTCCACTGTGATTACACTATTGGACTGGGACTGTTTAGTTTCAGGAAGAGGAGGCTGAGGGGTGACCTCATCACTCTCTATAACTACTTGAAAGGACGTTGTAGAGAGGCTGGTGCTGGTCTCTTCTCACAAGCAAATAGCGATAGAACAAGAGGGAATGGCTTCAAGTTGCAACAGGGTAGGTTTAGACTAGACATTAGGAAGAAATTCTTCACAGTAAGAGTGATCAGACACTGGAACGGGCTGCCCAGGGAGGTGGTTGAGTCACCATCCTTGGAGGACTTTAAGAGTTGTTTATATGTGGTGTTGGGGGATATGGTGTAGGGAAAAACTTTGTAGAGTAGGGTAGATGGTTGGACTTGATGATCCCAAGGGTCTTTTCCAACCTGAATGATTCTATGATTGTGTTGCAAGAGATGAGCTGTTCATGTAAAAGGACATGCCTATTGTATGCCCGTATCTGTATCACTCTGTGCCTTCGTATGGCAGAGGTTACAGAGAAACTAGCATTTCATGACCAGTTCGCATTCCTGTACAAGAGGTAAAGCACACTTATGCATGGATTAATTGATAGCAGGAATAAACCTGACATAGTTCCCCATCTCCTAGTCTTACTATGATCAAATTGAGAGCTGTCTTCTTGCTACTGTATGGACTACTGTGACCTGACATAAATTACCAAAGCTAAAGATAAAAACTTTAGACAATCAAGTAGCATTAATCAGTTTCCTCACGTCTCTGCCCCTTCTGTACCATGCAATTCATGATCACATTAAAGAATGTCCTCCATCAGAAGCCTAGGATAAATGACTTCTGTGATACTAGTCTTGGTCATCATAAATCTTTAGCTCAAATACGTTATAGGCTCTATTTATTTATCTGTTACTATACTTCCTATAGCTGACTAAAATAATAGTATTGCATATATTAAAATATGCAAATATATTAATATTTCAGAGCAATGTTATTGAGGATGGTGTATTTCAAGACCTTTTCACTGATCATGAGGAAGAATTAGAAGCTGAGCAAGATGATCATGGTTTCTGTGGTTCTGAACTGGTGTGTATTACGGTACAATTTTTTTAAAATGGAACACTAGAAATTACGATTAGCAAAACAATTCATAGTTTGAAGATCTAGTCATAAGACAAATATTTCTATGTAGTTGACTTCTAGAAACAATTTCATGTTAGATATTTGTTCATTTTTTAATTGGTAGAAAGTGCTAAATCTCACTTTTTGAAACTTGAGACTGTGATTGGAAAGGATTATTGCATATTTTAAAGGTGCCCCTTATTTTGCATTATTAGAGCACTAGGTGATGATTTAGGGGAGGGTCTGTGATATAAATAACAGGTTTTGAGTAATTTGACATATATCAGTGGAGCAGCTTACTGGATGTTCCACTATGCCCAGACATCTAAAAAACTGGCGGAGTCAAGAAGCAGAATAGGGGAAAAGAGATATTTCCAAGTGCGTGGTTATTATTTTTTTTTATCTAGAATTTATCTGAATGTGATATGAAAGGATAGGCAATACTATGCAGGTGATTTGCAAGTGAAGGATTGAAGTGTGCCTCTAAGCTGCAGTGTGAGTCTTTCCAGTTACAGAATCCTGACTATGTCAAACATCGTTGATCTGTTTCATGGGGGCAATGTAGGGCATAAGAGCTGTAGGCTCCACAGAGAACCCAAAGTGCCTAATGATAGTGTTCAGTTATATGTGTTTACATAAGGTTAGCTATTTCAAGTGAACAGATCCGAGAGGCAGAAGTGGGTAAAATCTTACCAAAATGCCATGGTAAGTAAGCTGAAAATATTTCTTTACTAGAGAATTTGAGGTACAAGTGAGTGTTCTGGTAGCTAAAATACAGCTGAAAGATTGGAACTGGCTGGCGGTGTTGCTGAGACAGCTGGAACTGAGGAAAACTAATGCATGTGTGGATGTATTTGCAGCCAGAAATGGGCAAACTGAGGCTAGCATATAATTACTGCAGCTGAGCTCCCAGGTATAATTTAGTGTTTGGAGGCACTGTTTTATACTAAAATTTAGAGCTTCATCTGCAGGTTCGGACTATTAGAGCACTTAAGATCTGTCTGATAATGTTTCCTATTTGAAAGTGAAACGTGGGGCTAGACATGCTTGCTTTTGTCCTTAAAAATAGCTTTTAAAATAGTGACTGTGGCTATCTGAGAATGTGTCATTCAAGAGTAAGTGACTTGTAGATGACATGGAAGTGGAATAAAAAAATAAATTTGGTGGTGATAAAGGAACACCTGCTGATTTGAACGTTTTTTGCTTGAACTGGCTAGAAATAATGACAAGTTTATTTAATATGTCAAAAGGGAAGAGTTTTGCCATCAACTTTGCACATCACCACCCTCTGGCAACAGCAACTTAAGATAGTTATTTTGTGTTTGGCTAAAAACTATTCAGAATTATATATCATCTTTGACTTCAGGCACAAAGAAGTTATGGCTGTATATGTAACTATACACTGATTTGGAATTGTCCGGCAGAGATGAAAAGTGCTGGTAGTCCTTTGCCTACAGGTTGACTGGGCCATTAGATATAATAACTGGAAGTAATAAAGTCTGCTGTTACTAAAATATTATATTTTTCCATGTTTGCATGTGAACCTTTTGGGAACTTCTCTTTTACTGAAAAAGAAAACTGTTACTATGCTACAAGGTCTGTTAACAACAACAAGTAAAAACAGACAAAGCATATCTAGATTCTTAGGAAGAAGTGATATTCTCATTGAAAATTTTGGTTGTGGTGATGTTACCTGGCCATTGTTGTTGTTTGGGATTCCCAAGATAGGAATGCGTGTGTGACTAATGTCACATATGATACTTTTAAGAAGCATCCGGCTTAAAATACGTTCATTGGAAAAACTTGTCCATACACTCAGTAAATTCACTAGGTGATCAACAGTATGACATATTCATAGTATGTTCTGAGATTGGAGCATCTACAGCACATATGTAGAGTATTTCCACTGACTGAAGGTGCTCTTTAGCATTAATCTATATGAGTACATTGAACGTGTCTTGGATTTTTGAACAAGTGGCAGTGGAACTGGTTTAAGACATCTAGAGATCCAGACAAATACAGTCCTTCACTCTGGCAAAGGTGCAGTTGGTTTTTTTTAAGTAAAAATACTTATTTCTTTGGACATTAGCTCTATTTTTGTCAGTCTCTGCTTTTGAAAGCAGAATGTATCAGAAAGCTCTGTTTATATTAGTCTCAAACTAATTCAAGTATTTTGCTTTTTGTTTTATCTGTAGACAAAAAGTTTACCGAGAAGATGCCAATCCTTGCCTAATTTTTCTGACAGTGGGAGCTCAGAGGTATTATTTTATATTTACTTGTATTGTTCCTGAACTGTGATTTTTGTGGAAGAAATTATTCCACTGAACTGAATTGAACTTAATATTTTCCTATTAGATGGAAAAGTGAGAGTCTCAAAGGTGTTTTTCAAGTGGATTTGTTACATTAAATAGGAGAACACAGCTCTGCAATGAGAAGCCTTGTTAACTTCACAGGCATTTGCATAGATATAAGTGTGAGTAGTCTGTACTCCAGCTAACCTGAAATGAGTGGAACAACATACTTGAGTAAAGATTTGTGGTATCAGGCCCTTGGATTTCAGACGTGTCAGGGCATCAGTGTTGTCAAGTTTCCAATCTGTAAAGTACTATGTACTTTTATGGCTATTGAAGTTATGTTAGCTGTTTCACAAGATATGTAAAGCAGCAATAAACTGTGTGAATTTTACACTTGTGCAAAGATGACCTCTATAGCATTATACAAGTAATATTTTATTAACAAATTTTATTTTGAGTAAGAATTTGGGGAGTATGTGGTTATTTAAAACTTCTCTATAGTCCATAAGGACTTGCTTAAAATGTTGTGACCATGTTATTTTGAAGACAGACATGAAGCACGGCAGCAGTTTCTATTAAATGATAAATAAAGTAATTTCAACACCCAATTTGCAATTTGAACTAATCATTGATGCTTGATTTTTAAAATACTAGTTTCATGTTCAAATAGAAGTAGTCTTGTTGAATTTAGCTAGCAATTCTTTAGCAAAACTATGCATTGTTCATTAAAGAATTTAGCAAGTAGCAATTCAGTATTTATGCAATTTGCAGTCAAGCTATTTGATTTGGTGATAAATGACAGCTAATGATAGATAAATGTAGTGATAAATGATAGGTTTACATTGAGCTTCAGCTTTTTAATAAATTAGTATGCAGCTTAGATTTTTTTTTAAAAAAAGTACAATTTTCCTAAAGAAAAGGGGCACGCTTGTGACACTGAGGTTTTTTTATTATCTTTTCAAAATTTCACAGGGTTATAATGCATTACCACAAATAAAGAATGAAAGGTATTTAATTACTTAAATGGAGTACTTTAGTTATTATTAAAATAAACTAAAGGCTGATGAAGTGTCTTTCTAACAAATATATAAATTAATACTTAGCAGATGTCTGTAGTCAAGCATTGAAAAAGTGCTTCTTTGAGTCTAATTAAAAATTATTCAATGCTTCATTTATTTTTTCATTTATTTTATTTATTACTAGCAAGTAATTTCAAGAACTTTGTAAATTTCAGGCAGTGGACATGAAATTGCATTTCAATTTCTTTGGCAAAGATGTGTTATGCCTAGTATTATAGTGCAAGTTAATGAACTGGAATTAACAAAAAGACTGGGATGCAATACATTTGTTATTGCAAATAGTAGTTACTTAATAATTAATAACAATTACACACTAGAGGATAAGAGTTATTCTTTTGGTTTTGATATTATCAGGCGATTCAGAGATGGGGGCACAAAGTACGAGTGCATAATTCCATTCAGATATTAATTGTGTTTCCATATAATACAATCGTACTTCTAAACATTATACACAGTTCTTCTGTCTTTTCTTCTGAGTTTATGAATATATCTCATTTCATCATTTTGTGGATGTCACCACCAGTGGCATACATTTTTTATTTTAAAATTTAACTTCCCTACAAGGACTGGGTGTATTTAATTCAAATTTCTTATGATACTTTTTAGAGAAGATTGATTTTAGCCATTTATGAGCTTCAAATAACTTTGAATTAATGTTTCAGATCTCTTTGCTTTGACACATAACCTGAGGTATGCAGATCTTTTTTCCCATTAAATACTATAATTTTTTTCTAACAGTGTAGTTCCCATGTCGCTCTTTTTTTTTCCTTTGCAATTTTTTATAAAATAAAATCAAGTCCATTTGAACTAAGGAAATATATAAATCTTATTTCAAATGAACAGCTAAATAAATTAAGTTTCCTTTTATTAACAGAGAAGTTTGATTAAAAGATCAGTCTCAGCTCTGGAGATAACTGCTTTCAAGGATGAAACTACATTAAAAATGTCAGCTAATTTCAAAATCAGCATGAAAGAGTTGAAGGTTATGAAGCAACGCACAGCTGAGCCAGAGTTTGAGACAGAGATCGTGAAAAGTTCCCCTGCCAAGCATCTATTGAATCAAATCTGTGGTGATCCTCAGTCAATGCAGACAGACAGGCCAGTAGAAAAAATGCTTACTTTGACTGGACAAGAGGATAGCAAGAATGACATCGTTCTTGTGGAGCGACCTCAAAAGGCTGAGATTAAATACACAGATTTCTCAAGAAGAAAGAAAACAAAGAAATCAAAGAAAATGAGAAGTCCTAGAAAAATGGAAGATGTGATTAAGAAATTAAGTAACACCCCAAAGATTCATAAAAGGTTTTCTTTAATTAATATGTATTGCCTTTTTAAAGAATGTATTTTAATTTTTAGCCATATTATCTAATTACAGCATTTATCTTTTTAAATATTAAATATTGCTGTGAAATTAAGTAATAATAGTTCTGTTATTTGGGAATAATATATACATTTTTAATACAAAGAAAAAACACATACTGCTCAGGTATCTCTAGGACATTTAGTATATACTGCACTTTAAAGCAACACTATTTCCATTTACGCAACAACAGAATAAGTTCTATCTAAGTATAAATGCATGATTAAAATGGTCAAACTTCTTTCTTCTGAAAGACAAGGGGGAAATCCTAAATTCTTAGGAAACTGAAATGCTGGCTTGGACTAACCTTTGTACCATGAACTTCGTAGATTGCATCAAACAAGTAGTTTGCTTTTGCCTTTTGTTTTCATGTATCACTCTAAATATTTTTCTAGTGAATATTTCTTATCTACATACTTCAGATATGGGTTACCTTCAGAAATATTCAAGTATTAAAAAAAAAAGTTCTTGGTAGTTTTTGATATTTCTTAAATACTTATGCTTGAAGTGTGACCTGCAGAACCCCCCCAAATGTTGTCTATTTTTGTGTACAGTCATATGTGTCCACATTGTACTTACATTGGTGCTCAGGCCTAGTCCTCCAAGTCAGTATTCCCTTTAGCTTCTTATTTTTTTCTGCTTATAAGGACCTTTCAGAAAGTTTATTCTTAAGAAAATCAAAGATACTTAAATGATATGATAAACTGATATAGTGAGCTGTGACTCACTATATGTTTCTCAAGGGAGAAAGTGGACTTTTCCCAAAGTCTTGTTTTAGGGGAACTGTATGTTCTTTGCTGTCTAAGGCTTTCATATCAGTTTTGCTAAACCAAGGGGATTTCATCTTTGTATTATTTTGCATGTTATTCATGCATGGGCCTGCTAAGTTTTTTATTTAATTTCCCTTTTTTTCCGTAGTAGGATCCTTATTATAGAATTTTTTAAGTATTAGGTACATAGTATTTTTTATATATGTAAAAATATATATATAACATTTGCTTTATATTTCCTTCTGATATTCCCTTCTGTGTTAGCAAGACTAGTATTGTTTGTGATAAAGTTTAAGTGTTTCTGTAAAAGACTTCTGTTTCTTTGTCTCAAAGCAGATGTTGATATCGAACATTTGTGAAGGCTTCCATCTTGGGAACTTTGAATTTTCCCAGATTATCATTTTGGAAATGTCCTTGTAAATTCAAATGTTTTTTTTCCACCTCTGGGTGGTGCTTCATCTGCTTATATTCTTATGGCCTCTTCCTAAAATCATTGGGATCTATCATGGATATACTCATCCATCTAGGATATATCAATTACCCAGGCTGATAATTGTCCACTCAGAAATATTGTCTTTTCTTATGTTTAGCATTGTCCCTGTAAACCTAAGTTAGAAGGTTTTGGAGGAAATAAGCATGCAACTGAGAAAAGGTGCTGAACGTTCTGGGGATGTGAATCATTCAGAACAATTCCGCTTACCTGCAGCTTCAATAACGATTTTTGATAAATGGCTGATAAGTTAAAAAATTATCAAGAGAGCTAACAATAGGTTTTTGAATAGTTGTTGACTGGCAAATTGCAATTTGATATTGTTAATATATTTGGGATCCTTTAGTTAATTTTAATATATTTTTCCTCTAAGTCTGTGTCTCTGGGAGTGCTTCCTGTTCATGATAAATTCAGTATCAAGATTTCTTCAGCAATTGAAAAATATCACAGCCACAGCATCCCTTGTTTGTTAGATTTTGAAAAGTTTGCAAAAGTGAGGGGTGGAATTCCAAAAGAAACTTCTGCTCGCGTGTTGGTCCATGGAATGTGGAACTGCTGGTTTGATGAAACTTTCCATTCTAGTGGGACTGCTTCTGAGGAGAAGGATGCTGAATTACTAAAAGGAACTGAGATGGTGGACTCCCAAGAAGCAAATCTACAAATAGAACTAATTGATTCAATACAGCCTGTTCTTCTTGAAGGTACAACAGTTACTATTGAAGATTTAGAAGAAGAAGTAAGAAGACTGACTGAGGTAATAGAAAAGGAGGAGCGTCCTTCAGCTTTTCACTACTGCAGGCGTGGAGCAATACAAAGAAAGTTAGGCAAGTTAAAATCAGCTATGGACGACTTGGAAAAAGTAAGCTTAATGCCAAGTTTTACTTCTATCAAGTACCTTTTTTTTCTTCTTTTTGATAACTAGCTGGATGCTGTGACCTTTTACCTTTGTATGACAGCATGATCTAAGTTTAGTCTCACTAGAGTGAAGATGCAGGCTTTTGTAAATAAACTATGTTTATTTACCCTAGTGTTCCTCAAGCACCATAACGTTTGTTTAGAGACTCTTACTCAGGATACAACACTCCTAAATGGAGTTGGAGATAGGATAGACTAAAAGCACAGAAAGTCTTTTGCTTCAAGTGTTTTTGCTGGCAAAGCTGACAAATATATTTTTAATTAATGGGGTTCTAATTGACAAGCGGCTGAATATGAGCTGGCAGTGTGCCCAGGTGGCCAAGAAAGCCAATGGCATCCTGGCTTGTATTAGAAATAGCGTGACCAGCAGAAGTAGGGAGGTGATTGTCCCCCTGTACTCAGCACTGGTGAGGTCACACCTCGAGTATTGTGTCCAGTTTTGGGCACCTCAATACAAGAGAGATATCGAGGTGCTGGAGCGAGTGCAGAGGAGGGCAATGAAGCTGGTGAAGGGCCTGGAAAATAAATCATATGAAGAGCGGTTGAAGGAGCTGGGACTGTTTAGTATGAGGAAGAGGAGGCTGAGGGGAGACCTCATCACTCTCTACAACTACTTGAAAGGACACTGTGGAGAGGTTGGTGCTGGTCTCTTCGCACAGGTAATTAATGACAGAACGAGAGGGAATGGCTTCATGCTCCAACAGGGTAGGTTTAGACTGAACATTAGGAAAGAATTTTTCACAGAAAGAGTGGTCGGGCATTGGAATAGGCTGCCCAGGAAGGTGGTTGAGTCACCATCCCTGGATGTGTTTAAGAGGCATTTAGATGTGGTGTTGGGGGATATGGTATAGGGGAGAACTTTGTAGAGTAGGGTAGATGGTTGGACTCGATGATCCCAAGGGTCTCTTCCAACCTAGACGATTCTGTGATTCTATGATTCTAATTTCTGCAAAAGCATAGTGAGCAAATAAATTGAAAAGTCACATATTTCCTGTTTATAAAGTATCATTTGACACTAAGATTTTCATACAATAATAATAGTGGTTTTCTATGTACATTTATTTTTTCAACACTTGGTTCCCTTTATAGTGCTACAAACCTGCTATTACTTCTACCCAAGACCCTGCATAACTAGAAAGAAACAACCAAAGCAGAATGAAAACGTTGCCAAAAAAACAAAAATGACAATAATATTTTTAGTCTATTATTTAGATGTGGAAGCTGTAAAAGCTTTCAAAGACATTCTTTAACCAATGATATAGTTCTGTATGTTTGTGAAACCTGGGTAGAGAATTTGTGTTGTACTTCCGGTGTGTGGTATTTTCATTGTCATTTAACGTCATTACACACAGCCCATCATAGCCGGGTTGAGACCCCAAAATACTTCATTCTGTATATCATGTCATACAGCAAAAGATGTCCTTCTTTCCTTAACCAACATCTTGTCCCTTAACACAGCATCTGGTGTTTAGAGAAGCAGCTGCTTTGAGATTCATGACCCTCGTACTGGAGTGCTCGATAATGCAAGCTTGAACCGGATCTTTTGTGTTGATATTGCTCTGTGGGAGTAGAACACCATCAATCTGCCAGTGTCCCTGAAAACAATCTTAATAACAGGCACCTTTAAATAATGTAAATAGCATTTATTTTGCTAAAATGCAAAGCGCAGTCAGTTGAAATATTTGGAAATGTGCAGAGGAACAAAACAGTGAAGTACAAACCAGCTTGAGTTCATGTTGGTTTCTACATTCCTTTCAGCTAACAGTCTCAAGCTAAAATAAATTTTAAGGAGGCTCACACTGTGTCCTATAGTGAAATCCACCCTTCAGATTTTACTCTGTTTCTAGAGTTTGCCTTTCCAAAAATGTAGATTGTCTTAGGGTGAAATTTATTTTTATAACACTGTTTCTGTTAGTGCTTCTGTTGGGGATAAATGTGTAATTCTTATTTTTAATGGAACATAGGTACCTATTTCATGCATCTGCAATCTGTACATATTACCTTCCAAACTTCATAAAATATCTGACCAGAAAATTGACTATATTCATAGAAACTCAATGATTATCTTGTGTCATTTTTATTCACCCCAAACTTCAGAAACAGACTGTCAAGGATGTGCTAAAAATTCCGCACCCTGGCAAAGTGGTTCATTGACCGATCTCAACTGTCAAAATTGCTTGTCGTTGCTATTGCCTATTTGAGTGAAAAAATAACTGACTTTTCTCTTTAAGATATAAGAACACAATTCCTATGTAGTTTATGGATCCTAGAAATAGTTTATAAACTAAAACTACTGTTGTAGCAGAACAGTCTCAGATTTGTGTCAGTCTCTATATTTATTTCCATATGGCTCTTAAATGTGTGTAATACGCGTAACGAACATATGTGAAATATCTTATTTGATTGATAATATCTGTCAAGTGATTTTTGTTAGGGAATGTTAAGTACTTTCTATAGGAATCATAACAGCATGGTTTGAAAAGCTGATTCCTTTTTCACAGGGACAAGTTAATTATTTCTTACTTTCAAATAGAAGAATTCTGACTTGTAGAAATAGTTCAGGTAACCATTTTAAAGAAATCATCAAACAGTAGTATCCCAGCTGATTAATATTTTGTGCTGAACATTCTGGTAGCTTGGACTCTGTGCATATGTGTAAGTACATGATGCTTTTAAAAAATAATTGACATGAATAAAATTTTTAAGGTACTTAGGTAAAATAAAAGTTTGCCAGTCTAGGAATTTTCTTTAAAAAAAAATCATTTCAGTGCAAAAAATGTTCTCATTTCCTATGTAATACTGTTAGCACATTTGAGAAGTTTCTTCTGCAATGTAAGTTATTTACTTATTTTGCTTATAGGCTATAAGCTTAGAACCACTATTGCTTAATGCTTACTGGCATAGACATTTGATTTACCTCTTGCAAGACAGAATTTCTGCTGCTTTGGATGACCTGAATTTTATGACTAAATGGAGCAAAACTAAAGCAGGTAAGTATCTACTGAAGTGTTACTTAACAGTTAATTTTGCATAGTGTTTTTCTCTAGTTGCCTTTGGTCCTAGTTTTGCAAATGTTTTTGTATGTTTTTAACCTTACATCAGTTGTTTTATCCATATTAATAAAAGATTATAAAGCAGACGTGAATATTCAAAGACTTGGGATAGAAGTTGAGTTTCTAAGGCAAAAATAAGTACTTAATTTTAGTGTGTTTTTTAAAAAATGCAAAAGAAAAAAAATCAGAAAAAAGGACTGATGGAAATTGTACCCATCAGGGGAAAGCCAGTAACAATCCTGTAATGGAGACAGTGTGCTATTGTGCTTCCGTCTGCCCTTTTTAAAACCGTTTAAACTGGGAAGGAGGAGCTTAAAGGGGAAAGATACCACCTGGTTGACAGACCGGGCCCTGCAGACCAGGGAAAGTGATTCCCCTCTGCCAGGTTGTCATGCTGTACCTCCAATGCTTTGTCCAATTTTGGAATCCCTTGTATGAGAGAGACAAGCTGAAGAGAGTCCTTGGAAAACTGTTAAGATGGTCAGGGGTCTGGAGCCTAAGTTGTATGGGGAAAGGATGAGGGTGATGAGTTTCTTAGCCTGGGAAAGGTAAGGGGGAAATCTGCTCTCAGGTACGTCATGGGTGATAACAGAGAAGACAGAGTCAGAATCTTCCGAGAGGTGCACAGCAATCGTCACAGGTTGCAACAAAGGAAATTTTAATTGAATATGGACTTGGAAGACACCCCACCCACCCCCCTTCTTCCTATACCCCGATTTTTTTTTGTTGCTGAGCATGACATTACATGGTATGGAATGTCCCTTTAGCCTATTAAAGTCAGCTGTCCCAGCTGTGTCCCCTCCCAGTTTCTTGTCCACCCCGAGCTTACTTGCTGGAGAGATGGCAGAGGGAGGAAAAAAAAAAAAAAAAGCCCTGATACTGTTAAAGCATTGTTCAGCAAAAGCTCAAACATTGTTGTGTGATCAACACAGACACAAATCCAAAACACAGCACCATAGGGGCAGTTATAAAGAAAGTTCACTCTATCCTGACCGGATCAATACAGTGGGATAATTATTGTGTGGGCCCATTTAAACTAAATCTCTTTATATTTGTTTGTGATCAACACATCTACGCTAAATGTCTTGATGGGCCATTTCTACAGAGGTCTGCAGAGCACAAAGATTTTTAGTACCTGTGAATCCAGCGAGAGCTATCAATTTACAGCTGCACAGGCTCCACGCTTGGGCACACAGCTATAGCTCTAAACTTTTGAGTACTGTTGCTCAGATTAAAACGGGACTTCCTAACCTTTTGTATAATCTGCTGTTCTATTTCTACTGTTTATGTTAATTACCCTGCAAGGAGGAGATGACTTATTGTTCTGGGCTGCTAAATAGTGCCTTTTATATTTTGGGTGGTTGTTTCAGATACATACCTGTCAATGGCTGAAATTTACAGGAAACAAGGTGATAATACATTGGCAATCATCAATTATAGCTCTGCAATACAGCGCTGCCCTACAGATGATGACATTTATTTTAGGAGAGCGGAGTTGTATTTTGAGGAAAATCAATTCTTATTGGCCATGGATGATTATGCCAAAGTAAGTTCACATTTTTTGTACTGTTACAATAGTGTAGTAACTTTGTGTAACTTCAGTAAAAGTAAACTGTATTTGGATATATCTGGTAAGCAGCTTGGACAACAGATATCCTTTCAAATAAATGATGTTTAAAAAAAAACCAACAGTGCTATGGAAATAAATAAGTAATTTCCGTTACTCCTGCTGGCTAATTCAATAAATTACTGAATGTCTACAAAATATTAGCCACTAATAAGCTTGCATCATTACTTTTTCTACTTCAATTTACAGGTAATGGAAATTACAACAGACATTAAAGGACATAAAAGGAATAAAAAAATCTGAGAATAAAAGTATATATTATTTTTATGCTTTGTGAAGACTTGAAATCATTAAAAATAATAAGAATGAGGAATAATACCATGTACTACTTAATTTTTTTCATTATAGTGTTTTCAGTATAACCCAAAAAGAACAGATGCACTTATGAAACATGGAATACATTTCTTTGACTGTTCAGTTTTGACTACAGCTATTCAGGATTTTACAGCTGTGATCAAGGAAGACCCCAGCAATGCTCAGGCGAGGTAGAATATATAGTTTGACAAAAGTATTTGAATTTTAAGTGGATTGTTAAAATATTAATATGTAAAAGACTGAATATGCATTAAACAATAATAAATGAATTGCACTTCCAAAGAGGTGTCTAATAGAAATAGAAGAAGACTTCTAGGCCATGAGATTCATTGGGGAATCTTTGTATTGCTTTAATGACTTTGGATTAGTCCCTAGACCTTAATATAGCTAAGCACAGAACCACGTGCTAAGATCTTGAGAACTTTGTAGTGTAGGGTAGATGGTTGGACTCGATGATCCCAAGGGTCTCTTCCAACCTAGACGATTCTATGATTCTATGATCCCACTAGAGTAATGCAAATATAGAGTCAGTTGGACTTAAGCATGTGCATATGTGCTTTGCTCCAAAGAGCTGGATTTAAATGTGAAGAATGTCCTTAAGGATTACATAGTTCTATGCCTAATTTCCATTGGTTGCCTTTACACTCTGGGTTTTAGTGTTACGCTGAATTAATGTTTTCTGTGAAAAATGTGAATTATGAATGAGAAGCATCTTTATTTTCAAATTATAACAATGATTTTGAGGTTTGACTTACAAAGACTGAAAAAAAATTTATATGATTTCCCTACTAGAGAATGTGACTTTTAAAATATAATTTCTGCAAAGATTTGCATTCTTTTTATATCCTATCCTGGATTCATGAAAATAGATGCAAAATAAAAGCAGATATTCAATGGCAGATTATGATACCTGAATTTTGGTGTCAGCTTGTTTTATCCATGGGATGTAGGTATCTGAGCAGCCGTTATCATCAAGGACTCTAATCAATACAGTTAGTAGACTCCAGGTAGATTGAATATAATGCCTGGAGAGCTGTTTAGCTAAACATCCAGTAAGTGTATATTTTTGGATGAAGTGAATTGCTTTCATCTCCTTGGATTATACTGACTAGATCTTTGTCAACTGTAATGGAAAGTCAGACACCTAATGGATATTGTAGACATCTACAAATAGACGCCTAAGTTCAAATAACTTATTTCCATCCAAACTGAACAGAAATGGCTAGGGAAGGACTCTCCTATGTGTATCTTCTACCTGTCAGTCCTCCTTCTTCATCACAGGGAACAACAGAATCATGCAAAGCTTTCTTATGACATTAGGATCCTGTGCTACTAATGTAATTTACAAATGCTCCTTAAAACTCTGAATTTGAAATAAAATCTTGAAGCAATGCAAAGCTGCATTTGACTTTCTGAAATCCACTAGTTCATTGAGGCTCATGATGTGTGGATGTGTTGATGTGTGGACTCTGTGAATAGTCCTAGTGAGTATGATTAGTATCAGCGCCTTGTGTTTGTGTAGGTTTAAGCAGTGATTTAAATTCTTGAGGAACTGACTTTACTGTGTTAGATTGAAAAAGGAATAGTATATATTTGGCATGATAACTCTGCATAGAAGTGGGATGTGGCATTAGACCTGCTTAATAAGTGAAAGCTTTCTTCAGTAATACGAAAATATAAGTTTTATATATTATGTCTTACTCTGCTTCCCTATTTGAAGTACACTAAGATGGCAGTTAGGAATACGGTTTAGTAGTGGACTTGGCAGTGTTAGGTTTATGGTTGGACTTGATGATCTTAAAGGTCTTTTCCAACATAAATGATTCTATGATAAAATAATTTTACAGCCATTGCTGTCTATTCACATTTTTTGCCTGTGCTTATTATTTACCTTGTTTAAATATATTGCTAGCTTCCTGAATTTGAGGAAAGAATAGTGTAAAATAGTAGGATCTGATTTTGTAAACTTGTCTGTTTGAAAGAAATATTGAAGAATAGAATGGATATTTTCAGAAAGTTTTAATAGTAATGAGGGAAGTTTTATATTTTTTCTTTTAAATCAGATTTAACAAAATCTGGTATTTCCCATGCAGAAACTGCTGCACCAATAGACTGTGGAACTTGGAGAGAGTTCCATTCAACTCTGTGATGCCCAAAGCTGATACAGGTTTCTATTATATTGAATTTGATTTATTCAAGTGAGGCGATCTGCCTATATGGTATAGATTACTGGAATTTGTTCCTTCAGACTTGCTTTATTAAATTGAGAAATAAAATTGAACATTTATTCTACTTTTCAACATGCTTTCCTGAGTAATTACTTCAAGGTTGCATCATAAAAACAGTGGAAGAACTCTTTTAAGTTGCCTCAACCTGTTAATATTATAAATAATAGTCTATGACTTCATGATGTAGGTATACTTTTCTAAGGGAAATTATATTTAAAGAGAAACTTTCTTCCTTATTAGGCTGTATCGAGGAAGAGCCTATGCTAAGCAGCAGCAGTATAGAAATGCAATACAAGACTTAGCAACAGCAATTCATCTAGACCCTTCTTGTTGGTTAGCATTCTACTATAGAGGTTGCATACTACAACAGATTGATCCGAAAAGAGCTGTGCAGGACTTCAGTGTTTCTGGTATTGTTTCTTTCTTTTCATGGTGTGCATGTTTGTCATTAAAAAGAGGAATGACCAGTCACCAGTAATTACTATGCTGTAATATAACACAGAAATTTCATGTTGAAAATATTGAAATGTATGGTTGTCTGTCAGTGTTTGGTAATAACTTGCTCCATATCTACTAAGTTTGCTATTAGACATTGTCTCTTGCTGCTGTTGTTTTTATTCAGTTATTTTGCCTCTGCTTCCTAAGCTTTTCTGCTTCACTTTTAATGATTTAAGTGGGTGTAACTGAGAGTTATAAATATGTCCTGAAGGTATTCTGTGCCACAATGAACAATTTCTGTTATGATCTAATATGTTATGTTATGGTTTATATATGATATTTTATAAAATTCTTAAGAAAATCAGAGTAAAAAGTAACATGCAAATAAGTTGCATGGAGTAACTGAAATATATGTGAATATCTCAATAGTTGATTTTTGTTCTCCCTCTCCCACAGTACTCATCAATGACACTTGGGAAAACTTCTGTTCTTTTCTTCATCGTGGGATTGTTTACTCAGAACAGCGTCAATGGTCACTTGCAATATCTGACTTTGAAAGTGTCCTAGCTTTGGACAGGTGATTGGACTTGAGAATTTTAATATATGTTGTTTATATTCTGATTACCCAGGGGCATAAAAGTAGTAATAAAAGAAAGTAGAATCAGAACTGTTATTCAGCAAATACACTGGAATTAAGCCCCACAAAACCATAATGTTGTGTTCTTTTAATATCTTTTGCCTTATTTACTATAGTCTGGGTATGATAAATATAATTATTAATGTATTTCAAAATTAAATTTTATTTTGCCTTACATGGCAACTTGGCAAATAAATTATTCGGGTTTGGCAGACAAAAGATGAAACTGAAGTCCCAATTTAAGTTGACTACTCATGTGATAATTATGTCATTAGTCTTTTGGGATGGAATCTGTCTGCAACACAGGTAAAAAGTTTTTTTTTTCCAAAATAAAATACCACAATGTTTTCTTTAACAAAAGCCAGTGAAATTAAAAAAAAAAAAAAGCTGTTTGTGTTCCTTCATAGTTGGTGACTGAAGTTCATGTGGTTTATCTGAATTGCGTTTCTTCCTACCACTTATAATCTTTCTGTTATCTGTAGCAGCCCTGCCGTGCCAACTGTCTTACAATATGCAACAAACCTCCGTACCAGTTAGCTGCATTAATTACCTTACTCTAAAGATACTGAGTTCTTGTTCAGCCTCAGGCAATCTCAACAATTGTGTCTTGAGGAAAGGCTTCCATTCCATTCTATGACAGGCCTAAAGACCCCTCAGCTCATCCTTTGTCATGGCTCTGCTGTAGGAAGTCTTGAACTTTGCCTAAAAAGACTCTGTAAGAGTGGGCTGTGCAAGTTATTGCAGATCTTGGAAATGCAGGTCTCCCTAGCAGCTAGCCAAGTGATATAACAGAAAATAAGGGAGCAGGCTAGATGGGAAACACCTAAGCTTTGTTAGTCTTTTGAAACAACAATGTAGTTTTAGTGTTGAAAGATTCAGTATTTCTTGGTGTATTCAGTATATGCAAAATTACCAGCTAGCTCTATTTCTAGTCCAGCTTCTACAACAGAGACTTGTCATCATTTCTTCACAATTCACATTTGGAGTGATGGTTTTGGTGGTCAGAGAGTCTCTAGTGTGCAGCCAGACACCGTAAGCTACTGAAATGGTGTTTTTTAATGAGCTCTGTCCTCTGCTGGCAATTAGAATTCTTTAGCTCAGTGCAATCACAAAATAGATGTGTGGTAAATGTCATAAAAGCAGATGAAGCCTGTATAAGTTGTGGTTAATACAATGACATATTTCATGCAATAACAAAAGGAAAAAAATATCTATTTTTAGCTCTGTCGTCTTTGCCTACCTAAATATTGGTTTGATACTGCTGTTGCATCTCAAACAATACCACGAAGCTATTCAATGGTTTACTAGTGCCATTGAAACTGATCCTCTCACCGTTAGAGCCTACATATGCAGAGCGCAAGCGTATCATAAGGTAATAAATTTCTTTTGCTTTTGTTGGCCACTTAATATAGATTTATTTATAATTATGATCATTGTGACTATTTTAATACATATGCCTTTGTGTTATACAGATATTGGAACCTGTTTATATATATACATTTCAAGTAGTCCTTGTCACCATAATAGAATTACATATGGTGCAATTGTAAGATATTGTTGGCATCTAATGCAATGGCAAAAAATATTTCATGTCATTTTATTTTTTCTATATCAGTGTACATCGAATCTGAGCTTTAATAAATTTTTTTAAATATATTTAATTTTTTTTTTAAATATGTATTTTTTTAAAGATAAAACCCCCATATTTTGAAATACAGTATGTTCTAAACAAAATTTTCTTAAGAATACAAATTTTTCAGGAAACTCAAATTATCTTCTCCACAAATGGGAGTGAAAAAGTTAGCAGCTGTCCCAGCTGGATGAATCAGTCCTTGTAATGATCAGTCACTGTAATGATCTTTCTCCTCAGCATCTGGAGCAGGCTGAATGGGACCACATGCACAGATACTTGAAAAATAAATGCAAATTCATTACAGTAATGAAGATTCATCAGGACATATGTGCATGTAGATCTCATGACCTAATCTCCTTCCCCATAGTCCAGAGTCATCTTTGGATTTTGGAAAAGTAAAGAAACTGTCTGGATTTTGGATCTGCCCTATAGGAGATTATGGAAATATGTAGGGTAAATGTTTCAGACCTTTATTAAAAACATGTTGAGCTCCTTCTCAGAGGGAGTATTTGCCTTGTGAGTTGTTACCATGGGGGCATTACGTTCTGCAGAGCCACATTTACAGAAATAGTAACTGTGTCTCCAAATTGTGTTCATATTAGCAATTAAATTGCTGTTTTTTCTTTATAAATTACAGATTCATAATTTACAAAATGCTGTGAAGGATATAAACCGAGCCATTCACCTTTATCCAAATAAATCACAACTTTACATATTAAGGTAGGAAAGTGATTAGTTGAGAACTTCGCAGGTGTTTCACTTATTAAAAAAATTCCATTTGGAATGCTGTTGGTAGATACCCTTATATTCTTTGAAATCTGCTCTGAATGGGTTTTAAAAAAGGTAGTGTTTTTGTAGCATTTTCAAACCGAAGAACTTTATCTGCATAGTGTCACCCAACTATTGTAATTGTTACCTTGGAGGGAGGAGCCTTGTTTCATATACAGGATTCTGCTCTTTGAGGTGCATATAGTTTCTGGGGAAAAAGAAGTAAATAGGTGCCATGACAAAAAGGCAAGTCTGAACTTTTAAAAAATTGATAATTTTCAATGTTTTCCCCACGTGGATGGGTCCTTCACTGATTTGTCTGCAGAATCCACATAATGCAAAGAATGTGAAGGATTGAGTGCAGGCCAATTTAGATTTCAACTATTCTTCTTCCCCACATTCAGCCCAGTGAGTAGTGACTTTCACCAAGACTAAACAATAAATTACTAGATAAATTTGTTTCTTCCCCTGAAAAGCTGTAAGGACTAGTGAGGAAATGCTAGGATATTATTCCTCAGGTGTATTAGGAGAATTAGTTGCTATGTTCCAGTCAATAATACTGTATTTTCCCAGTTTTAAAAGTGGGTTTGCTCAGCTTGTCTCTCAGTGTGGTTTGACTAGCATGGCCTCTTACGCTGATGCTGATATCTGAAGAAGCAAAGTACTGTCCCTGAAAACAGAATGTATCTATCAGCTATTGCTCTGTGGTGGATTTTAGAAATGCTATTACTAAGATTATTGTTGCAGTTCTTGAGATTGTAAGGTTTGCTATCTGTGGAATCCAAAGAAAATGTATTTTTGTGACTCCTACAATGTGAAGAGAGGTAAGCATATAATTTCTTGGTACTGTGACGCGAGAGAAAAAAATTAGAAATTCAACACATGTTTCTGATGAAGGAAAAAAAGAAAGTAAAAACTTTGGATGTTTTTACTGGAAGTCATTATTTTTCCTTTTTATAATAATAAACACATATTTCAGTAGTATTTGCCCTTTGAAAGAAATGCCTGGAAATAGTTTTACTAATGACATCATTACAGGGGACAGTATTTAATGGAGCTGAAGAAATATGAGCTGGCAAGTTTATGTATTCATCAACTTGCAGAAATGGATGAAGGTAATGTCAATTTCCACCAGTTTTCCTAGATAGTTGTGAACCATGGCAACAGTCTGTAACGAAGGAACTGTTCAAAAAATTAAGTTCAAGGATGCAAATAAGTTAGTTACAATGAATCAGCTAAAATATAGGAACTTATGATGTATTTTGTTTGCATGTCTGAAGCCTTTAGATGTAATAATGGTATACACTATTGCCTGTACTATCACCTATGATTTCAGAATTTCTGTATCTTTTGAGTTCTTGCTTTTTAATTCTACCTTTCAATATTGGTAATTTCTGCTTTAAGAGGATATTGAGTAAGGATTCTCTTCTGTACTTATGTACAGTCTTTCCTAACAAAATATCAAGCAGCTTTAGAACTGAACCTTCCCAATGTGTTTGAACAGTAAAAACGTTGCAGTATAGTAGTTCCTTGTTATGTGCCAGGCAGAAAATGGCAGTCCTGATGCTCTCGGTGAATCCATATGAATAGCCACACTGTATGAGAATAATTTCCTGTCTCTAGTAGTGACCAAGTATGGGTACACAGGGCACAATATAAAAACAAAGCAGGCATATGGTGATACTTCCGCAGAGCAAAGCCTTCTTACATGTGGGGAGAGGAAGGTAAATATTTGCAGATGTTTAGCACTCAAACTACACTCACTGATAAATAACTGTTCAGACTTTTGTAGGAATTTAGTTTACATCTGTATTTTTGTGGATGTTAAAATAAGTTTTGTTCCTCCAAATATTTTAATAACGTTTTAAAGTTTGCATATAATTTAGAGGTATTTTACATTGGAAAACATGTAGGTTAAAGTAAAAGAGATTATTGTTTTTCATGGTGTTTTCCTTCCAGAATCCTTTACATCTCAGCCTGTTCAGCGAGCCCTCATTCAGTCCTTTTGTCAAAATCACGATAAGGCCATAGAGTGTTTACGTGAAGCTACTGCAATTCAGCCTGAGCCTTCAGTGTTTGTTATTTTAGGAAAAATACAAATGAAAGCCAAGAAAACTAAGGTTAGAAAAGTTTGTTATATATATGCCAAACAAGACAATGTTTTTCTTTCTATATCCTTTTACTATTTTATGAAATGTACTAGTATATAAGTAAACCTTCAGAGTACCCGATTCTTTAAAATATAAGAAGACCTGAGAAAGAAATTTCAACAGCAGCACTAAAAGTTCGGCATAAACTAGGCAATTTTAGTTTTAAGACATTTAAGATGATCAATTAAAAGATACAATTAAATAGATTGAGGTCCATTATATGTTATAATATTGCTTCTTTTGAAGTAAAATAACAAAGTATGTCTAGCATTTTTTTGTCTAATAAAATCTAGTACAAAAATTTAATTCATGTATGTCAACTGAATATACAATGTGTAGTTACAGGTATTTTCTCAGCTGTGTGAATATTCATATGTCATAGGGTTGTCGCTCTTCTGAGTCCTGCAGGTAGCCAATATTTTAGTCCTGCAGAATTGTTGAAATTGGCTGTGTGGATTAGCTGTTTCTTCTTCTGCAATCCTATTTGTTTATACAAAATGTACAGAGTCCTCTTTCCCTAAACACAATAGTAGCAAGCAACAGGTAGATTCATAAGACCTTGAATCTACCTATCTATCAAGTTATATGTCTGTATATAAATGCACAGTCTTTCTATTTCCTCTTATCCTTGTCTTTGCAGCTTCTTTTTAAATGAAAAGGCATTCACTTTGCAAAAATTCTACTCCTGCTGCCTTGGCTTGTACCAGATAAAACCTCTTGATCCATTCAGCTTTTTTTGTTAGGCTTGGGTGTTTTATTTGTCTCAAACCATAATGGGACATTGCTTGTTCTGCTGTCTTTGAAAGAATGCTAAGTCAAAGACAGTGGTCATTAGTACCCTCCAATTACACGTATTTCAGTTGTCATGGTTAAGAGGATGAATATTAGGGTCATTCCCTGATTTCCCAGAGTGTTTCAGCCAGAGGTGAGGACTTGCACTGCCACCTGTCCTGGAGAGGGATGACATAATACCCTCAATATGGGAAAATGGTTAGACTTGAGGCTATAGTGCCCTGAGAATCAGCCGCACCTTTAGAATTATATGTGAGTGAGTTCAGGTATCTACAGTTCTTTTTCCTCTTAAAATAAGAGTAATTTTGAATTGCAGGAATAGAGAAAAATTATTTTTAAATAGCAGTAAATGCAGACCTGTTTCATCTAAAACTTCTACTACCTTGACAGCTTAGTGAGGCAGGTGTAGTATTTGCAGACAGTCCTATGGGCACTAGTATTTCAAATTGATTTTTCTAAACAAACACCTATTTATCTTGAAAGGCTCACTTAAGAAAAAAGAAAAGCTATAATTCTCTTGAATATCAACTCTTCTTGATATTGAAACTTTCAGCTGTGGTCCCTTCATAATCCTCAAAGGCTGAGGAATCACTTGTCTTGAGTTCTTAATTTCTTGGTTGGTTTCCTTCCACACTCCTTTAAACAAAATTATTATTAAATATGCATAAATTACTGTCCAGATCTATGAGACATGGTAAGGTTCTAAGAGGCTATTCACCTACGTTCCTTCAATGCCTATACAGAATTTATCCTTTCAATATATTAACAGTTATTAAATTTATGTAAGTTGTCTATGGAATAGATAGTTTGTCATTATTTACACAAAAAAACCTGTAGCAAGTACTCAATTATCATCAGTCTCCATCAAAAGGTATACCTTTTCTTCTTACCTAATAACAGTAAAATACAGAACTGTATGTTTTTTCTAGATCATGTACGTTAGCTACATTGTGATATATAAATAAAACTGAGGAATATTTCTCTGATTTTCTGACCACTTATTGATATGAACCATTCAGAGATCAAGAGTAGGTCTAACTCCAGTGAGATCAAGTAACACTAGGCTAGACATTTTTACCGTAGTCTTCTAAAGACTAAGAAAAAAACACTGAAAAATAATTTAAAAGGCCTAAGAGATTTGCACTTAAGTGCTTTACAACTATTAATATCCTCTGTATTGCAGGATGCTGTGAGAAGTTTTAAAAAAGCTATGAAACTCCTGATGACCTCAACAAAAATTCTGCCTAATACATTTGAGGCTGCAGAAATGTATTATCTCACAGGCCTGTGTCACATGGAGCAAAAAAATTTGTTACGGGTTGGTATTAATTATATAGAATATATTAGCATTTCACTCTACTGCTTGTACACAGCTATGATAACTGACTGCTTTAAGTATTTTAAACAGCCTCCACTGCCTTTTAGCAATTTTCTTTTGAGTTCACGATGTACATTAGACTGTCTTACAAGTTTGTGAGTAATTTTTCCAGTGTTTTTTCCATACATTTTTTTAACATATGTCATTAATTGCCATATAACTACATTAATTTCTTATCTGTTTATCAATGTCTTCACAGGTCTTATAGACAAAAAACACTCATGTAGGAGTATCAGTGGCTTAGTGAATTGGTAGTAAACTTGGACAAGGGAATTCCTAGATTATTGTATTATGGAGTTGGTTGTACTTTGTTAATTGTTTTCTGTGTTACTATAGCTCATAACACCTCTAGTTAGTTCTCTTTGGCACCTACGTACGATACTTAAGAAATAAACTGCATTACCTAAGAAAAATATATTTCCCTTCTTTCAACAAAATCAATACTTTTAACTATGCTAGAGACTTCTTTGTTGAAAACTATTGAAAGCCTATCAGTGAGGTTTGTGGCAGGCCTAGTGTGAGTTCATGCTAATGTTTTCTATGTTAATGATATGGTATTTTAGTAAATATGTTTCAGTTTTTGATTTGCTAAAAGGCTCACGGCAGAAACTAGAAACATTTGAAATATCAGAATTTCACAGGGAAGAGAAAAATTTCTTGCCTTGTCTGCTTCTGTGATGGGTTGACCCTGGCTGGACACCAGGTGTGCACCAAAGCAGCTCTCACTCCCCTCCTCAGCTGGACAGGGGAGAGAAAATGTAATGAAAGGTTTGCGGGTTAAGATAATGACAGGGAGATCACTCAGCAATTACAGTTATGGGTAAAATAGACTTGACTTGGGGAAAATTGATTTAATTTATTGCAAATCAAATCAGAGTGGGGTAATGAGAAAATAAAAACTAATCTTAAAACACCTTCCTCCCCAACCCCACCTTCTTCCCTTAACTTTACTCCCAAATTCTCTACCTGGTTCCCTGGCTGTTTGTCATATGCGATATTCTTTTGGAAGAAGACTGTCACAATTGCCTGAAATATTTAATGTGGCAATACATGACAATTGCAAAAGGTGACTTTCTGTGTCGACGTACATCTGATATTACAGCTGTAGATCCCAGAAAAGCCTGGGACTTAGTAAGCTAATGTACAGTGTAGAGGAAAAAACTGTCTGGATGGATTTTAAAGGAGTTGCATACTAGCCATGTTAATTCATCATTCATTATAATAAAAAGCTTCACTATTTCAGCTCTTGCGGAGAGAAGACCATGTGCTTGGTTAAACTTTTGCAGTCTCCCTGAAGAAAGGAGATTATTAAATGAATTAGATTGTGCCTCCTTGAGGTTATGATTGCATTAAGTAGGGTGTTAAACATTACAAAATTTTAAGTAGCAGTAAATGGGTGGAAGCAATAAAAAACAATGCAGGTACACGGTGGGTTCCAACTGCAAAAAAAAGCTCATACCTAGCTGTACAAAAGAAGCAGTTTTAGCCTATGATTTCAGGTGAACAAACAGACTATATTTAACCCAGATGATATGACATCCTTTTAGGCCCATCGTGCTTTTAGTATGGCTATCAGACTACATTCAAGTTATCCTGATGCTTTTTATCAGCGGGGGCTGTGTAGAACGCAACTCAGACAAGCTAAGTGCATCCAAGATTTCAATCAAGCACTTGCCCTTTGTCCATCACATTTCCAGGTAATATAAAGACTCCTGATGGTTTGTTTCTGTGAGGCATTTTTGGATGGGTTTGAAGACTGACAGGTTTTGCATTTATGGGTGTATTGCCGTGTAATCCGCCAGCATGCACATGGCAAACATTAAATGAAAGATATGACAAGCTTTGTAAGATGTATGTTTTTATAAACTTGTAAATTCTGTCTTCTATTTAACCCTTGTTTTATAATACTAAACAAAGCTGGTTTTTTATCATGTCATCACTCTGTCTTAATTTCTCAGGCATATATGAGTCGTGCTGCTTACTATGGAAGTAAAGGTAGATATTCTAAGGCAATTCTGAATTGCAATGAGGCAATCAAAGTTCTTCCTAACAGTGTGCACGCTTATTTTTACCGAGGAACTTTAAAGTATCAAAATAAGGTGAGACTATCTTTATTGTTGTACTTTTGCATTCTCCCTTAAAACGTAATGTATCTTACTTGACACTTTATAAGGTTGAAATAATGGTAAAAGCGTTCCTGATGAAAACCAGGAATTCCACTTTATTATTATACTTTCCATTCCCCGTTGAAACTATTCTCAGGTTGTTCTATGTATCTGAAAATGATTGATGAGTTGGAGAAGCTACTGAGCGTCTCTCTGGTTATTCTTTTAAATTGTACAGAATATATTCTTACCTAGCGATTGACGGAAGTAACAAAAATCCATGGAAGATACCTTCCATGTTAGGTTAAGGTACAAAGTGTAAGATAGTAAAATTAAGCGTTGATTATGTATTGCAGTATAAGGATGTGATGTAAGAAAATACAAGGAATGTTTGTTTGCCCAGCCTTTGTACAAATAGAGCTTCTGAAGGAGTGCTCCGACTGCAGTAAATAGTCCACAAAGGATATAATGAAATGGTTGGATGCCTTCCAGTGCTGATGAAGAATCAAAATGTAAAACTATGAAATAAAATTTTACAATAGGCTATTGTATGAGGAAAAGCATGTGGTGCCATGAACTCTGAATTACAATTTATACATAGCATTTTTTCATTTGCAGACATTTAAAGCTGCAATTGAAGATTTTTCAAAGACGATTGACCTCGACAAAACCAGTATTTTGGCATATTATAACAGAGCTGTCTGTTATCATCAAATAAAGGACTTCAGAAAGGTATTGGTATTTTTTTTTTCGACATCACATGAACACTCACTTCATATTAGCTAGTAACCTGTTTTTCACAATTAGTCAAAATTTCTAACCTCTTGCAATGTCTTCGTGAATGATTGTGCTCTTCAGGAAATTGTTTTAAAAATAGCTTTTTGGTCTCTATTATCATATTAATTACATTTGATATCCATTTAAAAATATAAGAACTGTAAGTAAACAAAAGAAAAAATATAAGAACTATAAGATCCAGAAGACAACTACATCAAAACAAGAGTTTGGACTACATCCAACCCTCATTCACAGCTCTGTTTTTCTGGATGTGTTTATACTTCTGTCAACTTGCCTGTGAGCTACCTCTTAAGTGTTTCTGCTTTCTACTTTGTTATAAAGCAAAGGCACAACAGGGCACACACACAAAGGCACCGTGCGGCTTCAGACTGGGAACACAATCATGTTGAACTATCTTTTTGATGAGGCTGATTTTCTGAGACAGGGCTAGTTCATAAGTATTTGTGCTCGGGTGTCTCAAGTCAAATCGACCTTGGGCAAAGGCCATTTGTGCTTAGAGGTTAATTGGCCAAGAATGATGAAGAAAAATAGGTGATTACAGTAACTGAAGGTAAAAGATTTTTGTATAAGTATTTTTGTCCTATTAGGTCTAAACTGTCTAGCTATTCTTAAGTATACTATATAAGTTCATTCTTCAGGTGAAAAATATAGTTGGGCTAGAAGTTTTTCAGATCAAACATTGTTGAAATACTGCCAAGTTTTGATAAATTTGAGAATTGAAGCTTCTTCAGTCTACCTAGTCATGTCACTATTTGCTCTTTTACAAAATTTACACCCAAGTTTAGTTAATACTAGTGTTTGGTTTTTACAACAACAATAAATTATGTTTGAAGATGCTTAATTCTAAAATTATTACTTTGACATTAATTAATGACTAATTAATCTAGAATAATTTGTTGGGGTTTTAAGTAAGAATTTGGACATAAAATCTAGCAATAGAGGTAATTAAGAAAACTCTGAAATTTATATAATGACAAAATAAATTTTAATTATATCTATTGAATATATTTGCATTGTCTTTGCTTCTGTACTCTAGGAATGGGTATCTGTATAACTATTGAAAGGTTCCAAATGAAGTTAAATTCTACCTGGAAACAGTAAAGTATTGGAATAGCCACATTGAAGTCTGTGCGTATGCACATGATTTGTAGGAATTTGAAAGCATGTCTTTTAAATTTTGAAGTATCATTGTATCCCTCTGGATAAATTATGGTTTAAAATACATTTTATGTTTTTAAATTATGTTATTTTAAAATACATTTTATGTTTAAAATACATTTATATTTATGTATCTTTTGTAGGCTTTGAAAGACTATGGAATTATTCTTCTGCTTGAATTGAGTGAGGAAATAGCTTATAAAGTGTTAATTAATCGTGGACTACTCTTCGTGGAGCTTGGTGATTATGCTAATGCGTGTGAGGTACAAAATCCTTCTTTGAGTAAAGGAAATTTGGAGTTTTCTGTTATCTGTAAGCCATTGTTGACACAAAGACCAACTTGACAGTTTTCATATTCTTCTGAAATAGTTTGTGCCCAGTACTCATTTGCTCAATACCTAATACCAGTCTGGCTGTGAAAATGCAAGTAAAATGCAGTTTTGTTTGTTTTACAGTTTTATCCTGCTAGAACTGTACATGGGAGTTGCACAGAATTTTATAAGCAAGAACCTGCTTTTTCCTTCTTTTTTAATCTTGAAGTAATTTATGTTGAGTCCAAATGAGTACTAATTTATTGCAGAAGCCTAAGTAAATGGAGGTTCTGATTGAGTGGGCTTGTTTTGTTCCTCTGTGTGTGCACACGTGTGTGTCAAAATTATTATTTTTGTTGAAATGTCTGGAAGGCTCTGACCTCAAGATAGTTTTCTTAAATGTAAGAAAATAGTATGTGTTTCTGTATCTGTTCTTTTCAGGACTTTAAAGAAGCAACATTGCTTAGTCCAGATGATAGTCAGGTCTTTCAAGCTATTGGAATCTGCTGTCATAGGTAATATATGTAATTTTTTTTGACGGAGAGTAGAACATATTGAGTAAACTGAGAACTGGGGGAGGGGAAAGTGAAAAAGAGGAATGGAAAAAGAAAATTAGATATTTTTCAAGTTTAATAACTGGTATTAGAATCTTCTGGTATTGAGCAACTATGTGTTCATGACTGTCAGGAGGAAATATTAGGGTGAGAGAATTAAGAGAAGGACTGAAGAACAAAGAATTACAAGATAAGCAGAGCTGGGTTGGTTTGTTCAGAATTAGTTAGAAAGCAATTTCTGTTTAAATATGCACTTTGGCCTTTAAAGAAAAGCAAAAGCCTCACTGGTCTTCCTCGCCTGATTTTTTTATTTGGAAATTCTAAAAGGTAGTTTCATCAAGATAAGATTTATTTAGAAAGACTAAAATAAATCTGTTAATCACTTAAAAAAAATATAAATTGGAAGAAATGAGATATTCATTAGTATCTTAGTCTATTTATCATAGTGGCATTTGGAGTTGATTGCTCCTATTTCACACAAATATCACCTGTCATAAAAAGTGACTATATAACTTAGCTGTATAACCCATTTTAAGATGCATTTGGGATCCATCCTGCAGTCTCTAACCTCATGACTGCCTATCAACGGGGTTGGAATGAAGCCCTGATTTGTTTTTGCAACAAGTGGTGTGCTTTTAAAAAGCATTTGGTTTACATCCCTTAAAGTTATTGTTAGCTAAATACATTTAATCTTTCCTCTTTCGGTAAAGAAGTCAGACTGTGCTTCAGGTAGACACAGGTCTACAGATGTAGACACAGACACAATATCTTATCTTTCAGTATCATCTTGGTAAAATGATTTTGTACTTTGACTTTTTAAAGTTTTTGCTTTATGTGTAAAGGTACTTACTAGCATTCGTTGACATTTGAGGTATTTAATCCTTTTTATTCATATTCAGTATATTTCAGATGCTTCAAGTTTTATCTAAGGATGGGGTTCCACATTTGGCTTACTCTTAGATCAGAATGATCTATGCTTGGAACCCTAAATATTGCCTCATTTTACTCTTTAAGTTTAGCATAGTTTGGATAAGTTCAAGAACTGGTATGAGAAAAAAACAGAGAGAAGGCTTATATGAGAAGTAAATTATTTATGGCTGACACATCTGTGCCTAAACACACTACCAAAAACATGTTTGGTCATGACATTTGGACAGCATGAGTGACTCGGATAAAGTCTCTCTGTTGAGTACAACTGTTGAAATCTTGTCCCAGCAAAAATTAATGGGAGTTTTGCTGTTTTCTTTCTCAGGCCAAGGAATTCCAACTGAAGTCTGCAAGGCCTTACCCTGACTACCTTCACTGTTATAACCATCAGGGTGCACATATAGAAAGAAAACTTAGGGAAAAAAAGAAATGTCCTTTTAATCAGAACAACTACTTTTAGTGGGCTTTATGGGGTAGTATTTGCTGATCATTCATAAACTGAGATTTTTTTAATAGAATTTTTAAACAGCAAACATTAATATATCTATTTTTAGACTTCACAAGTTTGAAGAAGCTGTGAGATCATTTGACCAGGTTCTCAGACTAGATCCTGTTTCTGTGCATGCCTATGTTGGACGAGGAAACTCGTACATGGAAAATGGACATGAGACTGGTTATAAACAAGCACAGAAAGACTTCTTGAGAGCAGTTCATCTGAATCCAACATGTATAAATGCCAGAATTTGCTTAGGATACAACTTGCAGGTAACACACCAAAATTCATTGTCAGTGTTATGTTCAATCAAACAAAATACCATCAATCTTACATGCATATATTTATGTAATGCATAAAGTAATCATAATAAACAGAAATTAATGCATGTACTTTAGACAAGCTTTATGGCATCTTCTTTCTTTTAAACTAAATGGATAGACCATGATTTTCTTTTCGCTATTGTGCTCAATCTTGTTGGAGTTCTGCTCTTGAATAATGGAATATCAGGTAACCTTACGCTAGTTTGATTTGCGTATATGGTTCTCTGATAAGCTAACGTTAAGAACTGGCATGTTTTGTGTGTATGAGCAGTTTACTGAAGTAAAAAGCAGCCAAAGTGTTTACAAATCTGTGTAAAACAAAATCTAAATTATCCAAACTATACTGTTAGCGAATCTGCTAAAATCCCTTGGTAAAGACGATATATATAATGATGTCTGAAAACTACGTACCTACATAGAAAGTCAACTTCTATATTAGCAAAGGGATATATGATATGACTTGAAATTTTTTGTCTGTGTCTGATTTCTGTCATTTAGTTACCGTGCTTTATTATATCCAGTTGTCTGAAATGTCTTGAATTGTCATGAATCTTGTTGAAAATTAATTTTTTCTGATGTAAATGAGGCACTAATGTTAGTACCCTGTGTCAGGTAGTCCTGCATGTGTGTCATGAAAATTTCCATTTACAGCTTTGCCAATTCACTTAAATTCTAACTAATGCTTTCACAGTGCTTTGGGAAGTACTGTGCAAGAGAAAAACCTGGAGTGACTACATAGGTAAGTAGGGTAGGAGTAGGACATAGGTAGGAATTAGATTTTTTAGGTTCAGGAGGCAACCCAGAAGGTTCACATAGTGGCAGGTGCTTAATTTCTGAGAAGCCTAAATCTCACTAGATGCCTTTTCTTAAGCCTTATTATATCTTTGGGGGCTTAAACATAGGCACAAGTGGAGAAGTATTTTGATGTGGGGAACTAGATGATTCACCTTCCACCTTTGCCTAATTAATAGGTATATTAGGTACAATGCCCAGAATTAAGCACTTCCTTGACTGCGCTAAGTCCTTCACAAGGTACTGCATACTATCCAGGTATACATCCAGGTATACCATCTGACCATCCAGGGAAGATGCTTTTGCTGAACTACCTAGTGGTTTAATTTTATTGCTATGTGAAGTCCAACATATAAGTCTTCAGGTCACCAGCCCATCAAGAGTTGAATCCAGTGAGGGGCATGAAGGTCCGCAAGAAAGTCTTCTACAAGTACATCAGTAGCAAAAGGAAAATGTGGGAAAATATGGGCCTGCTGCTGAATGTGACTAGGGATGCGGTGACAAAGGACATGTAGAAGTGCTCAATGCCTTCGTCACCTTGGTCTTTACTGGTAAGACTGGCTTTTAGGAATCCCAAGTCCCTGTGACCAGTGGAAAAGTCCAGAGGAAGGAAGACTTGCTCTTGGTGGAGGAGGATCAGATTAGGGAACATTTAAGCAAAATGAACACACACGAGTCTGTGGGATCTAATGGAATACACTCACAAGTGGTGAGGAACTAGCCAACATCACTGTGAGGCCACTCTCAATTATCTTCGAAAGGTCATAAGTGATCAGTAGAGGTTCCTGAAGACCAGAAGAAGGTAAATGTCACTCCTATCTTCAAGAATGGCAAGAAGTCAGATCTGGGGAACTCCAGGCAGGTCAGCCTCACTTCAGTCCCTGGAAGGGCAATGAAGCAAATAATTCTGGAAACCATTTCTAAAGACATGAAGGACAACAAGGTGATTGGGAGTTGTCTGCATGAGTTTATAGAGGAGAAATTATGCTGATCAACCTGATAGCATTCTATGATGAAATTACTAGCTTCATGAGTGAGAGAGGAGCAGTGAATGTTGTTTATCTCCGCTTTAGCAAAGCTTTCAGTAGTCTTTCATAAGGTCTTCATGAAAAACTGGTGAAATATGGTTTAAATAAGCGGACAGTGAGGTGAAATGAAAACTGATTGACCTGTGAGGCTCAAAGTGTCATTATTAGTGCCATAAAGTCCATCTGGAGGCCAGTCACAAGTGAATTACTCTAAGGGGTCAGTAATGTGTCCAATATTTTTTAACATCTTAATTAATGAACTGGATGATGGAGTGGAGTACACCTTCAGCAAGTTTGCAAATGATACAAAATTGGGAGGACTGCTTGATACACCAAATGGTTGTGCTACCATTTAGAGGGATGATGGGCTGGACAGCCTGGAGAAATGGCAGACAGGAACCTCACAAAGTATAACAAAGAAAAGTGAGAAGTTCTGCATCTGAGGAGGAATAATTTCATGCATGACTACAAGCTGGGAGCTGACTGGCTTAAAAGCAGCTTTGCAGAAAAGGACGTGAGGGTCCTGATGGGCAACAAGCTGAAGTTGTCAGTGATGTCCCTTGCAGTAAAGGCCAATGATACCAAATGATACCATGTTAGGAGTAACATTGGCAGAAGGTTGAGGCAGCTGATCCTTCTCCTCTACTCAGTCCTAGTGAGGCCACATCTGGAGTACTGTGTCCAGTTCTGGGCTCTCCAGTACAAGAGAGATATGAACATACTGGCGCTCATCCAGCGAAGAGCCACTAAGATGATTAAGGGCTTGAAGCATCTGTCTTATAAAGAGAAGGGAAAGAGAGATGAAGGCTAAAGGGGGAATCTTTTAAATAGGTATAAATATCTGATGAAGGAGTATAAATGAAGTGGAGCCAGGCACTTCTTAATGGTGCACAGTGACAGGACAGGAGGCAACAGGCACAGACTGAAATACCATTTAACATCCATTTAAACATCAGAAAACTTTTTTTTTTTTTTTAAATGTAACAATGATCAAACACTGGAACAGATTTTACAGGGAGGTTGTGGAGTCTCCATCCTTGAAAATGTTCAAATTCTGACTGTACATGGTCCTGGGCAACCTGTCCCAGTTGTCCCCGCTTTGAGCAGTGGCTAGATGATTTCCAGAGATCCCTTCCAAACTCAACCATTCTGTGATTATATGATGTAGAAAAGGTAATACTTGCAGTTAAAACAGTTGTGGCAGATACATTGCATAGTTGCAAAGACAATTAATATTGCATAATTAACAAGATGTTTGAGAGTTAGCAAGATATTTGAATTCATTTTTTTCTGTAATTTAATTAACTGTGTTTGTAAATATAAGCATGCTTCCATTCTCTACTGTAATTTTTAAAGTGAGATCATTAGTATGTTTGGCATTTCTTATCTTTCTTATTGTGGACATACTGGAATTCATTTTAGGCCCTTGGAAAACTTCAGAGAGCATGGAGCCAATTTACAGTTGCCATTCGCATTGATCCAAAATGCCATGCTGCATATGATGGACGAGCTTCAGTCTGTCTTCAAGCGGGTGAAAGTTTTGCCGCATTTCAAGATATAAATGCTGCACTAAAGGTAGATGTTAGCTTAAAGTGATTTTACTAAAATCAACCTGTTGCTCTGAATCCAGTCAATACTGTATATTAATAGTTGCCAGTTTGGTAATCCAATTAAAATTTTGTTAAAAGTAAATGTATCTTTGAAAACCAGAATAAATTACTGTAGAAGTGTAACTTTTCCCTGAATAAGAGTGTGTCTACATTTTCCTTTCAGCTCACTACCACTGCTCCGCTGCTAACAAATCGGGGTGTCATCAATCAGTTAATGGGATATCTACCCTATGCCATGAAGGACTATCAACAAGCAATTTCTGTTGACCCAAACTATGCATTAGCCTATTTCAATGCAGCAAATATCTATTTCCATAATCGGCAGTTTTCACAGGTAAGTCTGTAGTGTCTCTTTATACTGTCTTCAGAACTCTTTTCCTTAAATGAATACTTCATTAACACGAAGCTTTCTTCCATTGAATTTCATGGTCCTCTACCAGGAGATGAATTAATCTCTAGTAATTAATAATAAATAATTGCCCTGCTGCTATGTATTTTATCATTGATATGAATGAACTAACAGCTAGGATACACATCACAAAAAATTTTGTTTATAATTGAGATACCAAAATCCCACTAATGTTCAGTAACATCCCTCCCCAGCCTAGCTCCCATACATTAAATAACTTACCCAGAGTCACTATAGCACCATGACAAGGAGAATGAAAAGAGTCTTGTGCTGATGAACTTTAATCAAGAAGTCAGATCTTCCTCCTGTTACCACAGTAACTTTGGAATTTTAAATCACCTAATTCTTCTTAAAAACAGTGGGCATCTTGAAATACAGAAGAGCTGGATACTGAAACTCCTCTTGTGAGAGAATTTGAAACCTGTTTGAAGGCAAGGACAATTTATTTTTGTCTCTGTGAAGAGGCCCCTGCAATGATTTTTCCTTTGGTCTTCCAGTCACATTTCCTGGACATAGGCTCAGGCTTTTGTTTGATTGGAGCTTTGTGGTCCAGCAGCTATGGAAGCCCAGAACCAGCATGGGTGCTTCAGCACATTTCATCTACTTGAATTAATCTCTCCTAGAGTTGCCTCTGTAAACAATTCAGCTTGCAGCTCACTTATTAAGGAATTCATCATGTATAGTACAGGCTTGGCATACAATTTTTAGCCTAGATTGTACTTCATACAGCACAAGAAATAGGGGGGAAAAAAAAAAAAAAGAAAAAAATTTTTATGTTCTTGTATGTTTCTCTGAGTTAGGTTCCTTGCTGTTCTTGAGCATAAGTTAGACTTGGATCAGAAATTCCTTAGGAGTCCAAGATCAGTGCCCTGCATATGGCTGCTTCTGTGATCATGTAATCTCTTTTCTTATGCGTCTGGTGTCATTATTCCATGACTGGTCTTGCATAGGCTGTTCTTCCTCATTACTGTGTTTCTGTGACTCCTTACTGTCTCACAGAGGCTGTCTAATTATGAAGAAGTTCAAGAATAGGTGCTGCATTATAAACAATTTTCTATGTTAATTTAAATTGGCCTTAGCGTGTAGCTTATTTCTTCTGCTATAATTACAATTTAACATAAACAGCTGTTATTTTTCAAAAGTTTGTTTGGATGGTGGTTGACCTATTTGTGGATAAACGTGGTGGTGCTGTCTCTTTTCTGAGCACAAAGAACGCTAAACAGAACAAGTAAAGACTTAAAAATACTAACGGCTTAAAGAAACAAGCTGGAATTTACAAGTTGTACATAAGCCATTTCCTCAAATTTTAGCAGTGTACTTTGTCTCCAATTCATGTGTTTTCTAGGCCTATTGCTACTATTCCAAGGTATTAGAACTTGACCCAAGAAATGAAGCTGCTGTTATGAATCGGGCCGTTACAAATACGTTACTGAACAATATTGAAGAAGCAAAAGAAGACTTTGAGAAGGCAATTTGTCTCTGCCCATCCTCTGCAGCAGTGTATTTTAACAGGGCAAATTTCTATAATGGATTGAAGCAATATGAACTAGCTGAGAAAGACATTTCAACAGGTAATCTTTATTTACATGTCATGATTCTGTTTGGTAGTATACTAACAATTATGATAACAAATTGCTTGACTTTATTTAATGATTCAGAAAGTATGTGTGTATTTCTGCTAGTATATTTGCTACCTAATTTGATCAGATATTACGATGTGATTAAAAAGAGGAAGTTAAAGTAACCATGCTAATTAACTGTTGGGTTTTTCCCATTTTCAAAATTGAAAGTATGTAAATTAGCAGATAAACTTTCATATAATGTGTATGATTAGCAGCTGAACAGAGCCCTAAATGAAATTGTGGCAAGAAATTATGGGAAAATACTATACTTACCAAGGCTCAAAAAAATTTTGTGAGTTTGTGTGTGTATGTGTGGAGATATCTAGGTGCCTAGAAAATGGCATTCAGATAGCTTATTTTATATATAAAAATGAAATTTAATGAACGTGCTGTTTGTAGAACAAGTTTTGATACAGTATTTGGTTTCCATAAGCTTTTCTTTTGGGAATAGACATGGTTCATAGAGAAGAGAAACTGAATCAAACTTTCATCTTGATCTTTATAAAACCCAAACCTTTTATTCAGGTTGAAACCAGCTGAGCTATATTACTCCATTGCTGCTTTTGTCATTGCTACTAATGTGAGATTCAGCAACTCTGGATACACAGGCACACTTCCTCCAGTAACTAAAGCTGTATTTAGTTTGTCTTAATGTTATTGAAACAAAATTTAGTAATGTGACTTTGATTTGACAACACTTTGTTGCACAGGAAATGATCTTTCCGGGGAGGATAACCCTCTTTAGATTTTGTTTTGTTTTCTTTTTTTTTTTTTTTTTTTCCTAGAAATTAGTTTACTTTTAAAGAGGAATTTGTCAAAATAATGTTTTTACTTTATGGTTTTCATGACTAATGCTTTCATAGTGTTAGATGGTGAAAATTGACTAGACCAGGGAGCTGACTGGTTTAAAAAAAACTTTCTCTCTAAAGCAGAATTTTAAAACAGCAGATTAAGCTTTCCAACAAGTATCTAAATCCTATTTGCACAATGGAGAAACTGAGTAAGATACTGGGTTTGTGCCATGTTCCAGAAGTTGGATGGTAGTAGTTTTCTTCTCTAAGATTTTGCTTGTGTTTCAGAGGAAAGCATAGTTTCTACTGTCAGTATGAAATGAAAGTGGGATTCATAAATGGCATCAAAAAGGAAAAAAAATCCAAAGTATACAAAGTTGCCTACCTTTTGATGTAAAGTTAATGTGTGTAATATGTTTTCTCTTGTGAAAGCATGTCTGCAGAAGAATTTGAGCACTGACAAAAGTTTATGGACGATGATTTTCTTTATAATTATGTGATAATGTTAAAAAAAAAAGCCACAAACACAACAAAAAATTGCCTAACATTCTATTTCTTATTTTTACAGCATTGTCACTTCAGCCTAATGATGCCTTGATGTATAAATTTAGAGCTGATATTCGTGGTAAATTGGGTTTCAATAAAGAGGCTGTAGAAGACTACAAACAAGCAATCAGCATTCAAGAACAGGTTGATTCCATATGAAAAGATACCTCTCATACTGCTTGGGTTCTATTTACAGGTTTCTTAGACCTATAATTAAAAAAGTCCAACATACAAGACAAATTTATAATTTTTCATTTTTATATATTCTACACACATTTTATTCTCCTAAATAATATTATTAGCTTGATTGTGCAAAACTAACAAAAGTTATTTAAGAATGGAATAAGACATTTAATTTTTATTAGTTATTGATTGTTCTTTATTTGTTAGTGTCAATACATAATTGATTGTGTTGTGTGCAAAATGAAGGACAGAGAAGAGGAATTTATAGGCAGAAGACCTCAACCATATTGGTTAGAGAAGGAAAAAAGAGACTACATTTCCCCTTGTCCCCCAAATATAAATGCTTAAAGTGATGCTAATTATATGTTACCTGGACCATGTGGGAAATAAAAATTCTAAGATGGCTACCAAATGTTTGTGGCTGCTAACTAGGTCTCACTTTCTTCCTGATCTTCCATCTATACCTTTTTATAAGATTTTTTTATTCCCTATCACTCACATGGCAGGGGAAAATCATTGTGGGAGGTCCATCTGTTGCAGTGTGTGAGAACTACTCTGAGGACTGAAATTTGAGAAGGATCTGATTCAGTTTGTGATTAAAAAGTTGATGTTATTTGCTCCCACTTAAATATATTACACTTTGCCATCTTGAAGAGGCAGGTAAAAAATGCATAAATAATAGATCATAATTTTGTGTTCTAAACTGTAAGAATGGTCTTAAGGCTGTCACCTAAACATGGAGATTGAAATGTGAATCTATGTGACCAAAATTTAAAAATTGTCAGGCCCTACCCATGTACTAAATGAAACCCCCAAGTCTGGCATAGTATGGTAAAGATAGAGAAAGGATGAAGCAAAGCAGATGTCTTTGTCTCAGAAAAGAGAAAAAGAAGGAATGTTAAGGTTTTATTCAGCATGCAAGCAGCCCTGTGGTTCAGACACTGGAAAGATTCCTAAATGCACAAATGGCTCTTCAGTGCATAATCCCAGTGGGTATAGGAGTTGTATGTGTACTTTCAATTACGCTTCGACGTAAAATGCTATCATTTTTCCCTTGAAAAAGGGCAAAAGGAAAAGGTGAGAGGGACTTTCACAAAACAATAGAAATAACACAAGCCGATATGTGCCCATAATTACCTAATGTTCTGTATGTGAAATAATCCCAAGATAGTATAGAATAATCCAGAATAAAATCAAAATTAAATCATCTATTTTATATAAAAATAGTATTAAAGAAAGAGCTATATTAGCCCATTTAATTTCATAACTCCTAGAGTCAAGTGGTTTCTTTTTTTAAGTGCTATTGAGTTGAAAGTGAAAAATGTTGTCATTACTTTGTCTCAAAGCATTGCATTTTATTTTCTCTGAGTACCTAACACATTGCTATACGCTATTTCTGTAAAAATATCTGTTCTTGTATATCTATGCAGTGTATCTTTAGCCAATAAGATAGACAGTGACTGGAATTTTAGCTTTGTTCTGGTATCTTAATTTTTTTGCATTTGTAATATCACATGCTTTTATGCTTTTAACTTTTTCTATATCTGGCTTGAAAAAAAAAAAAGTACCGTGACAAGGAAATTCAGAGTATATCAGATAAGAGTAGTTAACTCAGTAAAGCATTTGACTCCATCTGTACTCTCCTTGACTACCCTCTTATCTTGTTTAATATCTTTGAGATGAGACTTTGCACTTGCAAGATCTGTGGTCATAAGGTTGACTGGAATAGATGCATCATGCTTTAGCTTTCATGTATGTTAACTAAGTTAAAAAAAATTCTGTATTTAATTTTTGTTTATTCATTATTAGTGTCTCTGTTGTTTTAAAATGAATGTTTATAGATATAAGCAATTAATTAAAATATTTCTAGACATTGTAGCATGTTGCATATTAATATTTCCTCCTAGTATTACACATTAGAGTATTACTTACTAGAAATCTATTTGGAATGACAGTTTTTCTTAAAATTAGATTAAAATATGTGACCATGGGATGATAAAAAAAAAATTTCTGCTTTTCTGTTCTCCAGTAATTTGAAATAGTAATAGCTGTTAGAAGTACACACTACAATACAAATAAAATCTGTTAGACTGCAATACACAGTAGGAAGAAATTCTTTGTGACTAATATAGAAATCAAGAATCAGAATAACTGTGTCGTGTCTGATTAGACCATTGTAGCTACATGTTTCTGTAAAGAGTTTTACTCATCAGAGGTTTTCCTTTTGTGCCTTTAACATTGACTGTCATGTTACTAAAGCTGTTTTTGAAGTCCAAGGTGACTGAATTATTTACTGCTTTTTCCCTCGTTCTTTTTTGTTATTTATTTACCTTATTTATTTTTGCAGTATCATCACCAGTCCAAGTGGATTAAATGTAATGTACAAAGTATAAATATATGTGTCTGTATTTCCTTGCATGATAATCATGGCTGTTGATGCATATTGGGGAATTATTCACCTAGTTTTCCGTATCCACACGGAAAGTCAAAAGTTTGCTTGCAGGATGGTGTTGGTGGTATTTTTGTTCCCTTTCTCCTTCTCCACATGCCTCTTTCAGTGCTCTTTTTTATTATCTGAAGAATTTTTTATTGATGAAATTGCTAAATTATGCATGATCCTATGGCCTTTTCCTTTCTTTGACCTCTTTATGAATTACTTGCTGATGGATTGTGAGAGAGTGGTACCCTCATCATGTATAGTGCATCATCAAACTTAAATCAGAACGAAGAGAGGTCAGACCTTTCCCTTGGATCCTTTTCTTGTGATATTCACTGTGGATTTTCTTTAGCTTAACTTCTCTTGAACATCAAACAGAATTGGACACTTGAAAGATTTTTATCTTCAAATTGAAAAACTGAAACCAGATGCAATTAGTTATGATTCACTATTGATAGAGTGACTTGACTGAAATTATATGGGCTATTGTAATCTGTCTTCTGCTTGTAATTTTCTTATTCTGGATGGTGTAGATCTATTTTTATAATCCTTGAAAACTGAATATTTATTAATTCTATGGTTGTCTGCATGGAGTTAAATTTTTAGAGCTTTTCATCTATTACACAATGCTTAGGAAATGGCTGGTGTCCCATTGTATTTCCAATTTCATCATTTAGCATCACTCTCATTCACAATTCAGGGACCATGTTAGGTGCTTTTTAAAGAAAATGGGAAGTAGATGGAGAATTTATTTGCACAATAGAACATGAAAGTTTCAAGTTTCATGATCAAAGCTCACTGCATTCTTTGAAAAATAGATTATCATATTTTTTTTTCCTTCAAATATCTCTTTTAAATTTCCTTTCTGACCTAAAAGAGATTTTATATTTTCTAAAGGTTTTGAAAAGTAGGTGGAAATATTTTGTATAATAGCACTTCTTTCATGTCTTTTTAAAAACAAATAGATTAATAGTCATTAGTGGCTCTAAGAATCACTATTCCACTAATAAATTGCAATTGTATTTTATAGGCTGAACAGTAGCATTTGAACTTCCCTGTTGGGAGGAACTATGATAGATTTGTAGCATTCTGAATTTTGCCCAACCCAGTATGGGACAGGTGTTAAACTCTGAGGTTACTTCCATTGCTAATAATAGAACCAGTAAATTTTCATACTGGGGATTATCAAAGTGATTTTGCTTCACAAATGCTGTTTAAGAGAAGCTCTTGTCCCTTGCTGTGCGATGGTATTAGTTCTATTTTGATTTAAAATCTGATAATCTGAGCTTCATTTCTTCTGCATTTATTTCCTTTCATTCTCTTTTTCTAGAAAATCCTTTTGCTAGACCGCTGTTAAAAAAACAGAGTTACTAAGGAACCTCAGTTGCATTCAGGTATTTCTTCCCTTTTTAAAATACTGATAATACATGCATGACGGGGAAACAGGTAATACTGTTTGATTAATAGAGAATGCACTAGGTGACTTGTTATTAAAAAAGGACCAAAGCAAATATTTCCATATGAAACCCAATAAAGGAACAGGAAGTTGTGAATAATCTTTTACAGAGTAGTAAGTTACATCCATATGTCTATCAACTGAATGTTAAAGCGTTTTCTTTCAATATTTTACAATTTAGAATTTTTGGATGGGGGTACACCACCAAAGTGATGATGAAGCAGATCTTTTGTTACCTCCATTGAAAGGCAAAAGAAAGTGGTAGTTTTTGAAAGAAAGCAGGGAAGTTAGTTTATTTATAAGTTTGAGGAAGTTGTTCAGGTATTTTTTAGTTGTTTTGCAGCAGACCTTTGCCTGAAGTTACTTGATCAGGCCTCAGTTTTTATCAGACTATATCCAATTTATTTAGAACTCAAGTTAGGAGAACATTTACATATCAGTAGTATATCTCTAGTTTAACAATCTAGTTTGAGAGAGAGCCTGACAACCAGTGGCAGTGAGGTGGGCAGCCTGTGACAGAAAAGTAAGGGTCTCAAATTTTGCAGTTTGTTATTTCACAAATTGTAAATGACAAATGTCAGTGATTTTCCCATGTCTTCAAGATCTCCACCTTTGTAAAATAATTAGTTAAAATTTACTTTTAAAATCATTGCTGAAAAATATTTAGGTTTACCTTGGAGTTAGCATGAACAAGATGTACATAGTTGTTTGTAGCTTACAGAGAAGGACAATAATAAAGAAAATTGACATTGAAGTGACAAAACGAAAACTTCATTGACAGTAAATAAAACGAATAAAAGCAAATGAAGAAGTTGTGTTCTCAGCTGAACTCCAGTGTCAGCCGCTCTTCTGAGTTCCAGATAGTTTGGGTATGTGGGTGGCATTGTTTTTAATTGAGAAGCAGGGATTTGGGACAGGATACCTGACAAAAAATACAAGACCTTCCCAGCTGGCCACACAAACCAGCAATGCAGCCAATTCAGAATACAAATTTGTAGCTGGTGACTGTATGGCTGAGACAGCAGTTTGACGAGATTGCTGTATGAGACCGCCATCACAGTGAAAGGGAAGAATGTGTGAAAGGGAACCAAATTCTGCACTGCTACAGTAGAAGCAAGCCTTGTAGGAAAGATGCTGCTCTTTAGAAGAAAACCTGGGAGTTTTAAAAGATAGTTTGGGAAACCTCTTTGTCAAAATGTAGTGAATGCAAGTGGTCTATCATTATATCTGAGTTTGTAGTTTTTTCAGTTTACTTTTCTTTGGCCTGAAAGAATGCAGTAAATTCTAATGCACTGCTGGCTTTGTTCATTTAAGTGGGGGAAGACTGAAAACTTTATTGCACAGAGAGGATAATCTTATGGCTGCTGCTATGGGATTCTCACTAGACTGTTGTTTTAGAGCAGAGCAATTGCGTTTTAGTCTTGCCTTTCCAGGTATGCATATGAAAGTGAATTTTCTCTTTGCGTGGTTAGGGAGATGAATCAAATCTTAGTGTCTGTATTATTTTTATCTCAACACTTTTTCCCTAAGAAACATATCTCAGAATCTTATTTTGTTTTGAAGACTCTGCCAAATGATAGCAGATTTGTCATTTTCAACAAATTAAAACAAATGCAATACACTCTAGCATTTTAGCACTCTAGCAGAAGGAAGTAAGAAAACTCTCAGTAACGTGCTTCTAATTTGAATGAGAAATATACCATTTCTTTCCACATTATTTATGTATATGCTACACCTGTACTGCATTTTATAAGGCTGAGACAAGACCAAGTACCAGCTCAACCTTAAACCTGCTTGAGCTTTCTATGAGCAGACTGTGAGGAGTAGGAGGCAGGACTGGTGTAATGCCCACTATATAGACACTACTGAGCAAAGGCTGCCTGAGACTGAGCACAAAGGATGTTTCTTACTATGGGACACTCCGACTGCCCCCTTCTTATAACACTGGCTGGGTACCATTGCCACAAGGGCAGATGGAACACCAGATGGTCTAGTCTGGTATGGTAAGCCCCTTGGTCAGCCGTGGTATACCTGAGCCATCTACTATGCTTAAGGTAAGAGCATCCCTGGGTAGAAAGAATATAAGCTCAAGTTACCTGTTATGTCTTCTGTCCCACCCCAACCCAAGCCTCAAGCCTGTGCTTGAGCATGGGCTTGTGTGAACACGAATTTGGATTCAAGCTGGCAACGGACCAAAGCCTGAAAAGCAATATAGATGCAACCTGAGCCATTTCTTGAGTTATCAGGGAAAAAAAAAATACTGGAATGAATGTGTTTGCAAAATGTGCTCTGAAAAAGTCAATGTGCATAAAGGCGATGTTTTAAGGAACCTTATTCAGAAGACGACTCTCTTACAAAGTGTGACTTTAAATAAGGCCACCAGAAGATGGCAGTCTGCAGTCTTGAGTGGAACAGCTCTACTCCCAACAAACACGCTGCAGCAGCAGCCTCCGGCTCTGGCAACCGTTGTGAGGAGGTATTATGAGGAGGTATATGCTGGTGTTTTCTAATGCTTCTGGTTTAATTGACGCTATTGTTCTCTCATTTCCTTTTTGATATGCTACACACAGTTCTTTTCTAATAAAACGATAACTGAGATTGTCATACCTTACAAGCATTTATGTAACATAAAACCGTAATATTATAATGTAAACATACATGTATATGGACATGTGCACAAGCCCATCCCCATATATATGTATACACATGCTCAATAATACAGGTAATAAGCAGCACAAGCCCTGAATAACAGCTGTTTTCCTGTCCTGATTTTTTTCTCTTCTGGTTATGAGGTACTTTTCTCAGAAAAGAAAGGCAAACTGTGTGAAACCTTTTAACTGCTCCCAGCAGTTATATTTTACAACGTTTCTTTTTGTTCGCTCTCCCAAGTCAGTAAATTCTTTTTTGTTGCAAAAAGAAAGCGTTATCATTGCTACCTGTTAGAATTCAAACAGAAAAGCTAAAAAGTGGCCACACCTCTCTTCATGAGCCTTTCCTCCTCTCTGGCCTTTTTTTCCCCCCATTCTCAAAATGGACACAATGCTTTGTTTGCAGAGAGTGAAAAAGGCAAAGTGCTTTCACGGTGAGGAAAAACCCCCAGAGCCCGGGGTCAGAGTGGCAAGCAGAGGCTGTGACGTTCCAGAGCAAGCCTTTGTCAGCTCTAGTAAAAGGAACGCAGGCACCACGCATTATCAGAGCTGCAAGCCTGATTTCTCTGCTCTTGAGACTCTTAATTGAATTAATTGAATTGCAATCGTCTTTTTTTTTTTTTTTTTTTTTTTTTTTTTTTTTTTGTGACTAGATGCGTATGTGCATGTGATGGTCACGAAAATCCTGATTCAGAATTCATTAAATTCAGTGAAAAGAGCTTGGTTTTAAATCAAAGCTACAAGCTACAGAAGAATGACAAATACTCTCTCCCTTGCCACTGCTTTTTCCCGTGTTTACAAGAACTAGACTGGTGTGACTGACCTGTTATTGGAAAAGATGGTGTTATTTATCAGCTTTTCCTGATCTGTTTGAAAGTGATGCAGTGTGGCAAAGAGTTTATTTACCGTTCCTAAAATGTAAATTTATAACATATGAACAACTTAGCAGTTAAGTGTTTTTTTCAAGTAGTATGCGCAGCGCCATTTAGCGGTCTCATCAGCTGACTCTTTACTAAGGCTGTTCTCACAGGGAGGTAAAATGAAACAAAAAAATGCACTGGAGGCTCATGTGCTGTTTTACTTGAGAGTGACTTCCCCAAATAGACCTGTGTGGTGTAAATGAGCTCTCCATCTACAGAGGTTCATCTCTATTAGGTGATGTCGCCTCTGCTATTTATAAACAGAAATATATAGGGGTATATAGGGGTAAAAGGTATAAAGGGGGTAAAATGTGTCTCAAGGGTGTGGCGGAGCAGGGTTCTGCTCCTCTCAGTTGTCCTTCTCCCAAAACGTCAGGTGGCTATGAATGTTGGAGAGATACTCTAAGCTCTCTGGGTGGGGATGAACCTTTTTGCTTGTCCCCACTGCAAAGGCTGGGCTTGTGGTGTGGGGAGGGCTGGCTTCCCCAGGACTCTTGGGAGGTGCTCAGCAAGGGGCAATGCCCGCCCCATGTCGCTCCTTCTATGCCTGGTTCCAGAGTGCGTGCTGTGTGGCTGCATGGATTCTGACCCAGATGCTGGCAGGCATAATCTTCAAAACCAGTCTCCATTAGGACAGAGTTGAAAAGTGTAAATAAGAAACCATTTGTACTTACTTCAAAAGCACAAATGGTATCTTATTTGTGCTTTTTAAACTTTTTCCCTAGCCCTAGTTTACATGCTGATAATTCTGACAAGCTTGGTATCCATGCAGTTATCAACTATAAACTTCTTGATTTAATGAGAAATTTGTACACTAGTCTTTAACCAGTTATCTCAGAAATCCAAAAATTATTTAGCTAGAGGCTTTCCAAATAGTACTTTAATTCTAATTAAAGCTGTTCAGAAGCTATGAAGTAAAGAAAGAAAACCTGCATCATTGAAGACTAGCTCTTTAGTGACTAAACTGTATATCAAGCAGAACAAATGTGATAAGGTAGTCTCAATAGGGAGCTAATTAGTACAAGAACCATTAGCCTTGTTTTCTAATAATAGCATTATCTAACACTCCATCCTTCTCTGCTGGTTGTTCTCATGAGCTCGCAGGGAAAAAGTACATTTTATTTTCCAGCAATATTGAAAAACTTGCTGACTTGCCTAGTCTCATTAAGTATTACAGTGTTTATTTCTGTATCAAGGGACACTGCAAATAGTCTGGCAGATTTTAAAATGTAAATGTGAAACTTCTGATTCATATATTTAAAAAAAAGTAAATGAGACATCTATATAAGAAAAGGGCAGGACACAGAGGATTACTTTTTGTGGAGGTATCACTCCAAAAAACGTGGGTATAACTATACTGTATTTGTGCATCAACTTTTTTCAGCTGTTGTTCTCCATCTCAGGATGGTGTTCTTGGTCTCATGGCTTAGCAGAGTTTTGTGTAAAAGGGTTGGGTCAGTGCAAGGGGGACCTAACAGCCCTCTAAGGAGAAGACATCCTTTGCAGCAGATGTTGTAGACATTGCAGGTAACTGTCTCTGAAGCCCTGCAAGGACTCCAACTTTTGGTGTAGCCACTGCACTAAGACAGGGCTGGAGGTGGTTGCAGCATCATAGATGAGGTTGTGGTCTGCAGCACTGCTGTGGTCCAAAGTGACACTGTGCCACTCGCTTGCTCCTGGTGATTACTGTTGTATTGATGGCTTTTAACACCAAAGTTGTACCTTACAATTTGGGTCTGACAAACTGCAAACTCTGTTTTTTCTCTTTGCTGCTGCTTTGGGAGTGTGAGCATCTGCAATATTGAGCCATACCCATGTAGTTGCATTCATAAAGAAACTGCAGTTAGGCACTGTTTCAGCACTTGAAATCCTGAACCCTTAGTACTTCTCTTAGCAGCCCTTCTCTGTGAAACACTTCAGAGTGTGTTCTGGGAGAACATCTGTCCATTCCTAGCCCATGTGCAGAAGTGCTCTTAACCCATCAGCTTGGTAAATGGAAGCACTTCTGGCATGGCATCCTCCACGTGGCAGCGCACAGATTCTCCCCCAGATAGAAGGGAGGCACAGAGCCAACTCAAGATTTGTTCCAGTTGCTAGTGACCATATAACTCTTATTTTGAGAGAGGCAAGTGAATGCAAATGAGAGGACACAAGTAACTTGTTGTCTTGAAGAGGTGATAACACGACTGGTGAGATTGTGCAGGCTGCATGCAGAAATGTTGGGTTACTGCATCAGGTGTACTGATTTGACTGTCCAAAACAAGATTGGAAACACTGAATGGTGAAGCCGGGCAGACTAGCAGAGTGAAAATGAAATGTGAACAATATGGCTGATTTACGTACTAAGATATACAGGGCAGTGAGGTAAATCAGGTCTCTCCAGATGCAGGTGGATATTTCTTCCTGAAACTTGGCTATAATAATTGTATACACACCCTCTTTCTCTTTCCTCTACTTTTTTTCTTCTCTTTCAATTTCTCTGGTATTGGTTATACTAGAGCAAAGTGTAGAATAACATACTCTTGCATCCAAAAGTATTGTGATGGTCTGAAATGTTGCAGAAATGAAAGCTAGACCTAGATAGATGAAGAGAGATGGCTATTTTAGGAATGCTGGCAGTATTTTCTGTCAGTTGCCAGGAATTGGGATGACATGTAGAGCAGCCAGCTTAGTCCAGCCAGGGGGTTTGTGGCAACTGCAGCTCCCTAGCTCTGGTTATTAGTCCCTCCTCTAAGTTTTGGAAAATAACAACAGATGGATTACTTGTTTAGAACAAACAAGGCAGCCAAGAGCAGAGTAGAGCCAACTGTGCTGATATCCCAATCCTTCCCTAATGATCCGTTAGTCCAGCTACTGGTGTGACTCTGTGTTGTCAAGTAGGAATGACAAAACACAGTCCAACATGAATGGTGAAGATTTCCTACCTTCTGTTCTGGGAAACAGTTGCCAAGATTTCCCAAAACAATTCTTCTTTAAACAAAATAGAATTAAAACATTAAACTGTTGAGCTTAAAGCGAGAATTTTCTGCATATTCTCTGAGAAAAAGGGAAACAAGAATAGTTCAAAATGTGATAGCAAAATCAGATTTAAATTAATTTCTCAAAAGTATCTGAAAGGATTAGAAGGCTAATTCCCATTTCCAAAAGCAAAGTACACATTTATGTACTTTAAAATATTCCAGCTGGGGACTATCTGTGTATTTAGGTGTCTGTATGAATCTGAAAATCTGGGATGTAGCTGCTTCCTAATTTGTTTTCACTTAAAGACAGTATGATTAGTGTTAATCAGAAATTTTTGGACAGAAGGTTTTTCTGTCAAAAATGTTGTCTTTGTTAAACCTGATCATTTTGTGGAAGCATGCCCATGTCAGTGAATTCTTCTTTATACAAAAGCCCAGCAAAATAAAATAATTTATTTGAATTCTATTTTGATGTTTACGGAACAGAGTACTTCAACTTTGCTTTGAAACAGCTCTTTACTGCTTGAGAAGTTGTGTTTTACTTCACTCAAAAAGCTGAGAGGAGTTTAAGTGAGGTAATAACATTTTAATTACTTTAAAATAAAATCTTAGTCCATTAAAAACAAAATTTGGAATGTCATTTCTCAAGGCTGTTTAAGTTTCCTGTTTATTCTCAGAATTGTAGAAAGTTTTCAGATTTGTTTTATTCTCTGTAAAAGCAAAAAAGTCCAGTTGTCCTCTTAATCAATGTGAGACTATTCTTTTTTGAAAATTTTACTCAAACTTGTGATTTTTCTTGTGCCATACTGCCAGTAAGTGATGAACGCTTTAGTTTTCCTGGCTTGGTATTCTGAATAGTTTGGGGGTTTTTTGGTTGGTGTTTTTTTTTTTTGGGGGGGGGTGGGGGTGGGGGGTGTTGGAGTTGTATCTAGAATCTATTAGAAATTTTTAGAACTAAATTATTTTAGCATTTCTTTTTATTCCTGTGAGCATTTTGTTTTATTGCAACAGAAAATAGCTGTGGTGAAAGAGAGAAATTAAAGCAAAACACTGACTGAAGTTTGAGAATGTTCCTTCCTCTTTCCCCTCTCATCCTCATGGTTGAGTTCTCCAGGCATGAGATCCAGATGGTTCTCTTCAGACTCAAACATGAGCTGAAATTCTAAGCTAACAAAGAAAATTAACTATAATGAGTAGGAAAAAAATTCCTAATTGTGTTTATCTGAAAAAAAAATAAATAATATAGTGACAAGAACAAATAAAACAGTAAGAATCTCACTTAATAGGGGGAAAAATCTATGGGGGTATGAAAACAAATTAATTGAATTGTGATAAACACATAGGATTTTTATGTTGATGAAAATATTTTTATTTATGGACATTAGCAAATAAAATATCTTCAGAATCTAGCATGGTCATTTTCCTTGGTAATTGAATTTTGCATGCGTTTCTTCAGCTGCAGTTGGTACTAAGATTTGATAAAGTTCATTGGCACTGAGAAAATTAAAGCTTTTATGTAGCTTTCATTTCTTGAATGCAAGATATTTTCATGGAAAATAACGAAAGTCTAAGATCAATATATTTATAAATGATGACTGCAAAAAAAGACCACTGTCGTTGCATGCATGTAGGTTGCACTGAAGGCTGGTGTTTGCGTCCCATATTTTTATCCCATAATTTTGGATGATTTCTAATGGGGAGTTAATACATTCAGCTTTGGAAAAAAACAAGGGAAGGATTGCTGCTTTATTCTTCCCCTTCCAATGGCTGGCATCGAGGTGTGTACGGTTGCTCTAAAAGGGAGTCATTTGTCTATAGTACTGTAACGGTGAATATTCAGGTGTTTGAGCTGTAGTGAAAATTGGGGAAATGGCACACAAAACGGAAGTAGGATGTCAGATGTGTAAAAATGGCCATACAGAAGTGAGTAGTTTGATAAACTGATGCAGACAAAGAGCATGAATAGGAAAGTTCTCATAAAAGCAGGTGTGGATTTACTTAGGAGGATTACTGGAGCAAACGCAAATGGCCAACTCAGGCCCACCCTTGAGTCATGCAATTAAACCCTCCTACAACGGTGGTGTCCCAACACCTTGGTTCAAATCTAGTGCAACATAAGCTGCACTTGATGTAGGCTGGCTCCTGTACAGCCATATCAAGTATCCTTTTTCTCTGCTCCTCAGTGCTCTCAAAGAGAAGTGTGAAGGTGGATGAAGCAACGAACACAAGCTGGATCTTTGCACTACCGTGTGACTACACCTGCTGTAGTGAACTCTTGGACCTGGAGGCGCGAGGGAGCAAGTTGAAGAAATAGGCATCAGGGAGGCTTTTGAAACTACCACCCGAGAGATGGCATGGCTGATATTAGAAATCCCAGATGACCTCAGCCACTCCATGCAGAGTCTCCCCACGCTGTGCTTCCCGGCACTTTTGATGGTAAGAATGGGGTGCAGAAATCTGCATTAAAGTCCCTGGGATCCCCACTGGTTTTGCCTCATGGAAAGGGATCTGAGCCTACTGCGGAAGCAGCAAAGTGTGGTTGCAAAGCAGAGTGCCTGAATTAAGTTCCACTCACCTAAACTGCTTCATTTCCAAGGTGGTGTGCTGCTTAAAAATGTTACCACCCCTCCTCACCCCGTGTGGTGCATTGGAAGCTTTCATAGCTTTGCTAGTAGAGGTAAATGGTGGGAGCGCTTCCTCTGCTACTTCACAAAAACAGTCATTTCAGCTATACCATTGTGACTTGCACAGCTTAAGGGTGGCACACCATGTCCCCTTTTCAAACAGAGCTGAGGACGTATGTTATAGAGGGCAGGAATGGTTTAATCCAGCTTGTCTGGCTCTAGATGAGGATGTCTGGCCATGCTATGAAATCAGAAGCAATAAGAAAAATGAGAGCCTGAGCTACATCAGCCAATGCAGTAAGGGTGGTTTGGCTATTCTGACAGAAAGGACTCCTTGATTATTCAGCTTGTTTGATCTTCATATTTATTGTTCTGGGAAATTTAAAACACACTAAATTAGACATAGATGACGTTAAGTAGTCTTTTAATCAAATAACAGTTTTGTAAATGATGTTATGTAAAATGAGAGGTCATGTTTTAACCTTTCCCTTAGAATAAAATAAGGCATTATCACGTTTATGTGCAGCTCTATGTATATTATGCATTCTGATAATGATTGTCAAGGGTGAGTTTTTCAAAGCCATTTAGGAGGCATTAATTTTGATGAGTGAGTAGCTTTTGCCCTAGATAGCTGTTCAAATCAGTCAGGTTCCTTTTAGATGCTATAGAGTTCGTGAGGAGGAGAATCAAAGACGCTTTGGTGATCAACAGAGATTTTTCTTCCTGGGTGCAGACACTGGATGTTGGAGTTGATATCAGAATTATTTAACTTTTTCTCTGCCATTCTTTCTAACATTCGCTTTTCACTTCATTATTGATCTATGATATTGCCATTTCTGGGTGGTCCAACTGTTCATGACTACTGGAATGAAGATTTATGCCAAAAGTAACTCTGCAACAATTTTTATAAATGTTTTAATTTCCCTAGTGTTAATTTTTTCAAGTAACTATGAATGTCTGTGGATAACTTTAAAAAGTCTCAGAGCAGAAACAATACCAGATAATAAGCTTATTTTAGATTGCTCTTTACAAAATAACTCATCAAAAAACGTAACATGGCAATTGTCCTTCAGATGTTCAACATAATTATGTAAGTTAAATCAGCATCAAGTCTCTTTTTCTGAAGTTTGTAAAAATATTTTCAGACAATCCCTTCAGGAAGTACTATTTAATATTCAATGCTTATATGCTAGAAAAAACATAATGTATGTTTTCAGAATTTCCATACCCATTCTTGAATCCTGCTTATTTGCACATACATGTTACTGTTTATTCTGGCTTTCACAAAAAATTAAGATATTTCTCCAACAATGCCTAATTAGCTTTTTCAAATACATAAAGTAAACTCCTTTGTTCTCTGCTAGTTCCACTAACATATGGGGGTGATTATAAGTGTAATGACAGAGCTACCACTTCTAGACTGGAAGTTTCTTGGAAGTGTAAAAGTGTCTGGATGACCCAAAAAGGGCAGGCACGCAAAACCTTAGCACAGATCAGAATTAATTAATTTACCAAAGCATTGATCTGTTTGTGCTCTTCCTTTCACAGGATTTTCATGCATTTTGGATTCCCTATGCTCACACCATGAGATGTAGCAAAAATTTCTTCTCTAGCTAATTTCTGGTTTTCATTAAGCTTGTTGCATTACCTTGCAACTTCTTAAATATTAGCAAGGACTTGGAGAAATTGGTTAGTGCACTAATTAGGTGGAAACTGGAGGCGTTATCAATTAATTCTTCTGCCATAAACAGTGTTTGGGGCATTACTAATTTAGAAGAGTCTCAGAGCCTTTTACACGCAGTCTTTCAATGAGAGAGTTACTGCCTTTGCAGAGAACAAAAAGAACCTTAGGGAAGTGCAGTAGTATACACAATTAAATAAACATGCTCTTTATGTACTGTACAAAATGAAATGTTGTCTTTGGAGGCTGAATGTGGTATTCTTGCAATTCTAAGTTTTAAGATGTTACAAGTAGACTCAATGTAACACACTTTCTTGGAAATGTTCTCTCCTTTAAAATTTCATTAAGTTGTTATGGCACGTTTTGTAGCTAAGGTACCCTATAGCTGATCATTTATTGGTTATAGTTGCTCTTCTGATATGAAGCTTGCATATGTTCTAGCTAGAGAGGGTCAAACATCAGAATGATTTGTCAAAACCCAGCAAACTTTGAGAGCTTTTTTTCTGACACATTTTCAGTCCAATAAACAAAGCAGTGATCGCAATCACATTCAAATACTCTGTGCAGACTAAAGTATGGCAGTGACCTGGAGAATCACTCTACCTGGATAGAAATGAGAAAACCAGGGAGAGAAACCCTGCCTTTATACCATGCCGCCGCCTTTACTGAATCCAGAGGGTTACTGCATTAAGTTCCATGTCTGTGTCATTTTCTTTCCCTCTGTAAATACAGACTTGTCAAGTTGTCTGCAGTCTGTGTGAAATACATGCCAGATGCTCCTTATCCCTCCCCCCTACATCTCAGGTGTTTTCCCTGCTGGTCCAGAGCACCTCCGTGCAGTGGTCCCCGTGCCAGATACACCTGCTTGGGAGCCAGCTCGCTGCATTGTCGGAGGAGAGCGCAGAGTGGCACCCTGGGCAAGGAGAGCCATTGCCAAAGGCCTGACTCTCTGGAGAGCACCCCCAGAAGATTCCTACTCCAGCAAAAGCCTACAGTCATGGCCCTGTGGTAGTCGCAGAAATAATACCAGGATAAATATTTAAAACAGGCTGTAAAAGTTATGTTACTGGAGACTGTGTAAGTGTTTGTGAAAATAAGTGAGCTAATTCTCCCTTAGAGCGTAAACTTTTGGGCCTTAGATTTCTCTTTTCTGTATGCTTATAGAAAAGCATACAGGGAGCCTACTGCAACTACTCCCTGGCCTTAGAAGCTGCTTTAATACAAACAGTAATAATAATATCTGTCAGCAATAAAAGAATTGATGAAAATGTTTGATCATAGTGTATGTTGTAGGAATATGGAATTGCTCACTAGGTGTCCTCACAGGATTAGAACTCCTTGAATAATTTTTATAATGAAGTTTGGAAACGGTTATATTTGCCCAATCCTGAATGATTATGAGCTATAAAGGGAAACTAATGATGTATATCTGTCTCTGACTCAACTGGGAGATTAAGATGGACAGATGGAGATGGCCAACTTTATAACCATTTTTACACTTCAGATTTAAAATGGTTACAGTTTTTCCTGGCTTTGTACAGAATCCAGGATATTGAGCTAATATAAATAATAATATATAAGTAAAAGTTAATTTAATCACTCTTTGACAGGGGAGAAAGAAGTGTGGAATAATTAACAGTACACAAGCAAGACTTAATCAAGAATTTGAAAGCCTTCCTGTTCCATGAACATACTTCGGATAATCATGTAGAATAGAAGAACAATGGTATTCTCAAATTAAACTTGTTTAGGTCTCCAGGAAAATGTTTTATGCTCCTCAGAGTTAAGTGCAATAGATTTACCTGATATTGAATGAATAATTGTTTCTGTATTTCTGTGTCTTCTGATTATTAACTTGCCATCAGTATAACTAGAACAACTCCGCTATAAGGCAACCTCTCTTTTACTTGATTTTATGTCATTAGTTACCCTTCTTGGGAGGCTAATAACTGTCTTTTCTAAGCTAGTTTGTTAACATAGATTTTTCAATTGTAACACCAAAACTGACCATGCTGTCAGTTAATTTAACCTCCTTTATAACATAGGCTATAGATGTTCGATCAAAAAATATAAGCACTCATGGGCAGTTATAACTGTACATCTAAAGCTGCTGCTTTTGGAAAGTGTGGAACGTACCTCAGGCAGATTTTCGGCTCCAGCGTGTTGCAGCCAGCTAAAGACTGATTTAATCCTTTGTACAAATTCAAGCTAAACAGATATTTTTTTCCTGCACAGGACCTAGAAAAAGGGTTGCTATGGAGCTGGTAGACTGGCTCAGTACTATACAAATTAACACATTTTTTCTGTTTTATTTGCATTTCTAAAACAGGGACCTGAACTGTGCTTTGAGGGAACACTATTGGTGATCATCTGCCCATAATAGAGTGAGCAGTAATGCAGTAGAATTGCCTTTATTCAAGTTCCTAATTATTTAAACTGATCAAATTGTTTTGACAGTTACTCCCTAGAAGTGTTATTAGTAAAACATAACACACAAACATCTTTTAATGGAACAGAAGTTTGACATAGTAGAGTAGGAAATCAATTGAGCTTTCAATAGATGTACCTAGATCAAAGTCAATTTCGGCTGGGAAAAAAAGACAGAAATTGAGGGAAAACATAAATAAGCAGGTATTTTGAAACTCAGTAAACAAATCCACCTATGAGTAGTGAAAAACTAATACTTTACTGGGAGATAAACTGTCAGATAAACTTAGCATGTGAACTACTTTGAGAATAATCTCTTGCATATAACCAGCAATGAACAGTGAGTGAATTGCTCTGCATTCTCACTTCGACTTGCTATCTCCCCTGAAACACCCTGGTCAAGAAGTGATAGCACATTATCCTTATTGCAGCTGCATGCTTACTGATACACCATTCTTCATCTGGAGCTTTTTTAAAGAACAGCTCAGAAGTTTCTCCCTAAACTTTTCATTTTATCCATTAGTCATGTTTGCACAGTATGGGTCTCAGCATCCCAATTTGACCCAAGTTTCTCACTTAGTACCAAGTGCCATCTTCCTTCTCTTGTGTCAGTCTTACGGCTGATGGCCTCCACCTTACTGAGATTTCTCCTTTCACTGTGGCTGTGCTGTACCTTGTAAGTGTTCTGAGCCATTCAAAGATAGGTTGGGAATCTAGGAACTAAGTTGGCATAGAATCACAGAATGGTTTAGGTTGGAAGGGACTTTAAAGATCATCTTGTTCCAAACCTCTGCCATGGGCAGGGACACCTCTCACTAGATGAGATTGTTCAAAGCTCCATCCAGCCTGGCCTTGAACACTTCCAGGGATGGGGCCTCAACAACTTCCCTGGGTGACCTGTTCCAGTGTCTCACCACCCTCATAGTGAAAAATTTCCTCCTAATATCTAACATAAATCTACCATCTTCCAGTTTGAAGCCACTAGCCCTTTTCCTGTAACTATATACCCTTGTGAAAAGTCCCTCTCCGGCTTTCCTGCAGGTTCCCTTCAGATACTGGAAGGCCACTATAAGGTCTTCTCGGAGCCTTTTCTTCTCCAAGCTTGAACAATCCCAACTCTCTCAGCCTTTTCTCATAGGAGAAGTTTTCCATCCCTCTGATGATCTTCATGGCCCTCTTCTGGACCTGCTCCAACAGGTCCATGCTGTTCTTGTGCTGAGGACTTCAGAGCTGGATGCAGTATTCCGGGTGGAGTCTCACCAGAGTGGAGTAGAAGGGCAATATCACCTCCCTTGACAGCTGGCCATGCTTCTTTTGATGTAGTCCAGGATACGGTGGGCCTTCTGGGCTGCAAGCACACACTGTTGGCTCATGTTGAGCTTCTCATCAACCAATACCCCCAAGTCCTCCTCAGGGCTGCTCTCAATCCATTCTCTGCCCAACTTATTTTTGTGCTTGGGATTTCCGTGGCCCACGTGCAGGACCTTGCACTTGGCTTTGTTGAACTTCATGAGGCTGGCATGGGCCCACCTGTCAAGGTGCCTCTGGGTGGTATCCCTCCCATCCAGAGTTTCAACTGCTCCATGCAGTTTGGCGTTGTCAGCGAACTTGTTGAGGGTGCACTCAATCCCACTCTCCATGCCGCCAACAAAGATGTTGAACAGTGCTTGTCTCAGTACCAACCCCTGAGGAACACCACTTGTCACTGCTCACCACTTGGACTTCAAGCCATTGACCACAACTCTTTGAGTGCGACCGTCCAGCCAGCTTCTTATCCACTGGTATACATGTTCCTACATACTTATTTTTAGATATGCTCATTTGTCATTCCTTTAAGGGTTAAATCACAGATATGCCTAATATAAAAAAACTAGCAAGTTAAAGCAATTATGTAAAGTCTTGAACAGAAAAAGAAGAGGCAAATGGAGGTACATACTTCTTGGAAAACGTACCCACTGAAAAATATCAGGATGCACATTGAAATAGCAGCAATTACAGAAATAGGAAGACAGTTACACTAAAAGTAAAGCTAGAATTCATAATACCTGCTAATTCAATGGTGAATACGAGTAAAAGGGAAAAGCAGTGGCAAATCTGAGGTGTAAATACTGAAATGCTCTATCTTAGTCCCCCACAGGCAGCGTCACCTGCGTTGCTTGGCAATAAAGAGGTTTTAGATACAATTGAAACCTCTGGAACAGTAACAGGAAAAGATCAAAGGTCAGGCAGAACTGATTTATATAGAAAATTATTTTTTAAAAAGGCAATTGTACATAAGCTGACTATGAAGGTCTCTAGGAAATATGGACTATATTAATGGAACACATTTAACTTAGAAAGCCTAAGGATCTTACTGTCGTCAAATGGAGGAGATGAGCTTTTGCAGAGCTCAGTCAAATTAGACTCATGCGCTGACTACTTGCCTGTGGAAGTTTATCTTCGCTCACCAGGGGAAATGACTGTCTTCCCTACCGTTTGTGACTATCTCTCTGTGTGATGACAACCAACCTGGTGCACATAAACATAATTAATTGTCTAAATTAATGGAGGAGAACATAATAATTAAAAATACCCCCCGCACACCCCGACAACAATCCTCCAAAGAAATTTGGGCAAACTGTTAATGAATAGTATTGTATCAGTAATGGCTGCATCACTTAAGAAGTGATGGATGGAATTCCTACTTTTTGAACTATTTAAAACTTTGTGGTGGGTGAGTGCTTTGAGACTGAACTACAGGGAGATGTCCCGCACTGACAAAGGAATAGCGCTATCTGATATAATATTGTTGGGTCTTTTCTAAATTTATCTATATTTAGTGATATGCAATGAGTATTTAGTATATAAATGGTAAAAGAAAGCAGGTTTTCTAATAAAGCTCATTGGCAGATACCCATATTCTCCTCTGATAAGACTGTGCTTGTATGCCAATCAGTGTTTTCCAAAGCTTGGAAAGGATTCTTAAGAATTTGGCTGGAAGGAATGAATGTGACACATATTTCAGTTACTGGACTCCTAAGTGAGGTTAGGAAGAGGGGAAACTTATCTATGAAGAATTGTTGAGTCAGTGTGTGGGATATCTAAATTATTCTGGGAATGGGGACGGCAGAATCCTTGTCTAGAGAAAGGCCAAGGTATTATCTGCATCCCCTGCTAGAACTGCAGTGTTTTCAAAGCAGAAATGGAAGCAAAAGAAAGCGATAGGTACATAGCAGCACATATTACCTCGGTAATACGCCTGTCTGAGAAATAAGCGTGAGCATTGTAGTGATGTGAAAAAGAAATTAGAGTTCACAGTGGAGAAGCTGGAGAAGGCTCAGAAAGGAGGCTTCAGGTAGGTGCAGGCTGAAGAAGTGGTGTTTGGAAGGCCAAGCATAACCTGACAGATTTAAAAAGAGAGAAGAATAAAAGTTTTCAAAGCATGTTTATATTGCTATGGCAGTCAGTGCAGGTGAAAGAAAGAAGCCAAACAGTTTCTGGAACAACTTTTAAGTGTGCACTAGCAGTGTACTGCAGAAAAAACAAATTCTGTCTTAACGGTCTGTATAACTCAAGGTGTCTGAGAAAGCAAGCACTGGGATCTCTTGCTGGTGCACATCTGTGTTGCTCTATTCATTTCAGCATTCTCAGGGGTTTTAAAATCCATTAGTATCTTCACTGCAGTAGAAGAAGAATTTTGCCTAAACATCCAGGCTCTTGTTCAAAAACTGGAGCATTTATAAGAGGTAACTTTGCTATCTTCTGTTCTGCATTGTGCCCAAATGTTGTTGCTTGCAGGCACAGCATCTCTGTTAGCTGCTATAGTGACATGACCCGGCAGCTGCTTTTTCAAAACAAAAGCTAATCAAGTAATTTATTTTCTGTAGATAACGGTATTTGTGGGTAATTGCTTGAAGATCATAGAAACTTCTCCACAGGATTTCTTTTCATGGTATTTTGATTTCTAAAGTACGCTTTTATTAGTGTCTTCTGTGTGTCTAACAAGCTGGTTAGGTCAGCTGTGCTTATTTGCTATTCTGCTTGGAAAACCAAAGGAAAGGCTGGACATGCAAGGAAAGTTTAGTTCCCCATGTGTGTTCTGACTGCTGACACTGCAAGAGGCAGGTTCAGTCTCCACCATAATTTGGGGGCGTTATTTCCAGAGTTTCTCTAAATCATAGATGGCAGCACACCTATTATAGTGTCATTTTACAAACTAAAATTGCCAAAATGGAACATCTGTGTGACTTGCAATACCTCCTGTGTGAGAAATCTTGGTAGACATAAGCAGAAGTAGCCAAGTGCCCAGCTACCTTACTATGAATTCAAAGTGCTATTTCTAAACCTTTTTTTGAGCAATCATCTTTGTTATCTAGTCAGCATTTCAAATCTGTCTGATAACTAACTGAATTGCAATTTTTCACATCTGTATTTTCCTTACCAATGCAGTGTGGCTGAGTTAGGGCATGAAGGATACTGTGAAATTTTGGAAACCCCAGAAAATGGGCGAGTTGTGCTCTTAGTCTAGTGGTAAAAAACTGTTTGTTTATTATGTCTCATGATTTGGCATTTGTAATCCCTTGAAGTCTCCCAAAATGAACTTTGTGGACAAAAAAGCCTGCCAGATAGAGGACTTCTAGGGACTTTAGTTAGCAGTAGCAGCTGCAATGAACCCAGCTATGATAGGTTAATGAAAAAACAACAGTTCAGGCTGGACTTTCCCTGCTTTTTGTGGACCAGCAGCCCTTCTTTCCTCCATAGTCTCTTCCTCTCAGCCTTGGAGCACAGCTGGGGTATCCCTTTATCTGCTCCTGTTCAGCTCCCACTGCCTTAGGTAATACACCAATTTCATCAAGCATGATGTTGATTTTCATCATACAGCGCTCCACCCCTGCCCCCACTTCCCTTCTCTCACCTGTTTAGACCAGGACTGCAGCTGCCTGTAATTCTGTCTGTACAGTGCCCAGCTCTGTAAGCAGGCAAGTGGTCAGCATGGAGACACAGGCACAATAAATATAATTATAGCAAATAACAATGAAATAGGAGAAACTGGTGCATATCTGTCTGTCAGTAGGGTAGAAGTTGTAGAAGTCATACACTTTTTGCTTCCAAAAGCATAAGCAGACATGAAAGAAATAAACAATATTCAGTTGTAGCATTACATTATTTCACATCTCTCCATTTGCTCCTGCTGAAAAGTTTTGTGACCTTCAGCAAGGTTGTTTAAACTTCATCATCAGTAAGTTGAGATGACAGATGAAAACCGGGAATAGCTCTTTAGGTACAAACTGGCATGAGGAATTAGTCTGAAGTTTATTTGCAAAACCGTTATTATGCTTATACTTCTCTTTTATGATGCTGTAAAGATTCACCATTACAACAGCTGTGAAGCCTGGATGATCTTTGCTGACTAGGCACTGGACATGGCTAAAGGACCTCCTGAACAGCCTGGGTGAGACCACAAAGTGTACCATAGACAATAGTGATGTAAGAAAATAAAATTTTTTTATATGTTACCTCAACTGTCATTTTCTATTGGGCACGTGCTGGTATGCTAGAATTGGGGTGTGGTGTGAGGCCATAAGTATGCAACCTAGATCCTACAGACCACAGCTTTTTTTATTATTATTATTTCTTTCCAAATAAGGCTAGATGGAAGTTGTTAATCTAACAAATATCATATCCATTGGTGTATTTTTTTTCCACTTTGAAATACACTTAGCAGAAGATATGGTATTGCAAATAATTTAAATTACACTCTAATGGCCACATTAATGCTGTGTCAAATGGAATGATCTTTCCTCAGGGCCTCAGTGTGAAACTTGAGATAACACTGATGTTCTGGTACATTATTTCATTTTAGAGTTTTCATCTTTTTGTCATCATTGCTATCATTATCATCACTAATCTGTCAGTTTCTCCACTGACACAACAGATCTTTTAGCATCTACTACATGAGGTTCAGTGTGAAAGCTGAGACTTTAAGATTAAAAAGTTATTTTTCAAGTGGAGGTGCTTAAACTTTACACTTTAAAATGTGTATTTGAAGTGTCAAGTGCAGTGACTGTCAGACATGCAGACGTATTAACTCTGGTGAAACTGTGAAATTTAATGCACAAATATGGGCATCCAAATTAAAAACTGTTGGCCCTTTTGAGTTGTCTGAAGCTATCCAGGGACATCTGTGGCTGAGCTCAAAAGTGAACTTGAAACTCTCACCTTCCATTCCTGCAGCTTATTTACTGCAGCTGCCTCTTTCTGCACTGACATTTCCTAAGTAGATATTTCTGACTGATTTCAAATTCACATCATTGCACCCCATCCTGTATTTTGCTAATTAGTCACCATTTTTTCTCTGGAGTAGTCTTTCACAGACAGTCTGAATGAGTCTGTCATGTCACTGCAGGCCTGATATATGGGATACATGTTGGGCCACACGCTGGGAATGGGCTTTGGTGCTCTGCACCCTGCATCGCAGACGAAGAAAAAGCGGAGAGCTGGAGAGAAGCAGAGGGATAGCAGTGTTGGTGTTTAAGACCTGAAAGGACAGCTTTGTAGCCATCATTTATTTTTCCCGGTATGTGAAGTACGTTCCAATTCCATGGATTAAATTCACAAGCAGTTTATCACATTTTCCAATTTACTAAGACAGACAGCCATCTGAATTTAATGCTGAATCATCCAGCTTCATCTAAGAGGGTAAAGTGGATCAGGATTTCAAATGGGAACATCTCTGGAATGAGGTACTAGTGTACTGTGAAGGTCACTGAGGGCTCATAAATACTCATAAATATGGATTCATTTGACTGGGGTTTTGTAGAGGGTTTTAGAGAATCACTTTAATTGTAATAATTTTTTTAATTTATTTTGGGGATGATTTTCCAAAATATCAGCAATGTTGTTTTGTTTGTTGTTCTCGAAGAAGGCTATTTTTAGAAGAAGAATGGCTAGAGTTGGGGGTATAATAACTATTTTGGCATAATGGTCAGGAAAAAAAAAAGGAAAAAAATTATTTGGCTTGGTACAAAATGGATTTATTGTTTTTTAAAGAAAAAAAATTAATTTCAGAACAATCCAAGCAAATCCTTGCACTACTGATTCCTATTTTGGGGGGAATAATGTTAACCCTTCAGGACACTTCATATATCTTTAGAAAATGACATAATTTTTTAAATCAACTTGCAAAACTTTGTATTTTTAAATAAGTAAAACCTATTCATCTCCCATTCTACCTGATCAGTCTAGAATATAACTCCTTTCTTTTTCTTTTCATGTGTTGCTTCCAGGAAGAAAATAAGATAGAAACAGTGAACAAAAACTGTTACCGAGCTCTTTCCACATTGAAATGGGCAATAAATTAAACGGTGACCTGGCAGTCAGAAGTACTTCTGGTAGGTCTTTCACATGTTGAAAAATTAGGTCAGCTTGCTTAGCTTTCTGTCAGGTTACTGTGACTTCGCTGGACCTGTTTGAATGTGTCCTGGTTTCCTAATGAGACTAAGGGACTTGGGCTCTTTTGCAGGCTGAGAGGCGGCTACATGCCGTGATGCTAACAAATGGGTTTTAATTGATTATGTGGAAGGAACGAAGCATTTTACTTTTCTTATATTTTTTTTTCTTTTCTAAAAGTAGTAGTCTTTTTTTGTTTGCCTTCTTATGGATAAACTGTTCCTGGTTCACTGGAAAATCCATCTGTCCATACATTCTGCAAGGCTTTCTGAAGCTCTGTGATATCTTTTGATATGGATAATCTCTGAGGGAACAGTTCTCCATGCCATTGTCCATGCTTTGATCTAAAGTTCAGTGTCAGTAGTTCAGTGCTTTAAGCTACAGTGTACAAGGACATGTAGTATATGGAAAATCTTTGATGACAGCAGCTCACCTACCTTTCTTTTCAGGGGAATAACTATTTTTTTGCACAGAAGAATATTTAATTTTATGCAAGAGACATGATCCAAAACCTCCATCCACCTGTGATGATATTAATGATTTCAAGTGATCTTTTTTATTTCCGAGCACTACAATTTCATTAAAAATCAAATACAAAATTCTCTGAGAGTTTAGGTTATTTGAAAAGAATCAAAGAACCTAATTTTAGTTGGTGTAGTATGTTATTTCCCAGTATAGATACTATTGTGACAATCTCATGGGGGTGATGCTGTTTCTTGTTTCAGGAAAGATGCCCTACCTACATCCATCGCTTTGACTTCTCTGTACCAGTATAATTCCTGTCTTTGGACTAAGGAGGAGTTTTAGTGGAAACATCTGTGTACATCTGAAGTACGCTTCTGGGTAACATTCATGGTTTTTTATTTTTCTAGTTCAATTAATTATGTAGTTGGGAACCCAGTAAAGTTTTGTTGAATTGTTTGTTATGGAAGGAGTGTTTTCACATGTGTGTAATATTGGAGATTTTTTTCTGCTTCCAGGAAAAATTTTCAGTTACGCATTTCCCTTCTACATTAGTCAACAGAAATATGTGTAATTTAATTTCTTTTGGTTTCATGTTTGCTGCTGACTTTGAAAGTGAATCACTGAATTATTTCAGTAATAAGTATCCAGATTTGGAGTGTGCATGGACAACTGGTGAGGAAAGGCAGGGTTTAACTGCTGTGCCACTGTGAGCTTGCAGGGGAAGTGCCAGGATAGTAATAGCCACTTCTGGGACTAATTGAACATTTTATGAAAACAAGGGCAACCTATTTGCTAATTTAGAGATGGAACTGACTCATATTTTGCTGGATGCAAGTTTTCTGTCACTAGGGTTTCCTGGTTGGCTTAGTTTACACTTGTTTGGAGGTCAAACACTGAGGATATAGCCTTAAAAAATACAAACAAACAGAAAGTAGATAAGGACAAGAAAGAGCAAGTCTGTTATTTGGGAAGATCTGGCATGAGGCAAGGACAGGACCCAATTTCTGATATTGACTGTTTTTCTGTAACTTGTGAATCATCTATGTAAATTTTATTTATAAATAAAAGGCAAATAATTTTTAATGGATAGCTGTTGATTGATCTCTCGAGTTGTTCCAGACAGGCCCCAAAGACATTAGAGTCTGTGGCTGGCAAAATGATAAACAATGATTGCTTAAAATTCTATTTGGAAATTAGCTTTGTGCTGTACTTTGTCTAGCTCTACTTATTGACTGTCTGGGCAATGTACTTTACATCTTCTGTAGCCCAATGAATCACAGCATGTTATTAAAAATCAGTGTTGGCTCTTACCATCTCTCATCTCCTAATTGTTTTGGGCTATGCGGCAGGTATGATGCTTCTAAGAGGCTTAAGCAGTCTCTATGTTGCTGCTACGCTGTGTCCACCCTTATTTATTAATGTATTTTTCTACAGAAGATAAGGAAATATAGAGCATGGCGTCCCTGTGTGTTTCGCACACAGCTTGGGCAGGGGAGAGGAGGAGAGGAAGACGATAATGAAGGCACTGTTCTAGCTATTTCAGCATAGACTTTCCTTTCAGTATTGAGATGAAAAAGAGGGAAATTGCTCTGTAGTCAAATCATTTGAAGTATGTAGTCAAGGCATGTGAAGTACGTAAACGAAAATTCCAGGTATACAGATGAGCCAAATTTAAGAAAGGCATGGAACATGGATACATATGACAATATATATACATATATTTGAAAGACACATATAAAATAAATGTATAAATAAAACATGTATGTGTGTATGTAATAATATGTTTATGTTTATGAAATATTTGCAATAAGGGATAATGATAAAGAAGATAAGCTCACATAGTCTCCATTTAAAAAAAAAAAATCTTATTAGCTAAAATATTTCTCAGATTCTGAAATTTTTCCAAAGGGAGGAAACTGTGTAGGTCAAGCCATTAGGATTAGATAGTGACATATAGATCTTTTCATCTGCAGGATGAGGAAATTAAGCCATGAGCACAAAAGAGCAAAGTATTTTCACAGAAGTAATTCTGTCCCTCTCAGGAAAGGTTTAATCCTGTGCCTAAGTCCCCGTGAAGTCTTTGAGATCTGTCTGATAATGATGATGCAGTTTCTAATTATAATATAGCACAGAATAAACACAGTGAAATTTGACATTGTGCTGTGGAGAGGAGGCTTCCTAATTTAAATATGTTTGAAGAGGTATCAGAAGCACTAATGAATATTACTCATTAAATACATGATTAACTAAAACATAGCTATTCAATAACGTTTTCTGAAGCCTTAATGCACACTGTGAAAAATTTTCTAATGTTTGTGCCAGTTTTATGTTTAAAATTAAGAAAATCGACCTGGTGATAAATAGTAAAAAGATGGAGAACACATCAATGTGGGCATATCTACACAGAGGAATCAATTAAATGAAAATAGAAGGGAATTATGTGCATATACAAGTTTTCTGTTCAGTACTACAAAAGGAGAAGCTCCAGAGGTGAGTGGTTTGGTCTGGAGAATTCTACCAGCAAAGGCACCTGTGGCTGAAAACTAACCCTTTTGCCATAACTCTGCATAGAAGACTCTGGGAGAAGGATAAAGTAACTTTCCCCTGGCTTTCAAATGTAACTGAAAATTCCTCTATATTAAAAACTCCTATCTGGAGCACTGTGAATATGAATGTGTATATCCTGAAGCACTTTTGCAAGCCGTGAGTAGAGACATCTCTTAATATCTCCAGGGGAAGAAATTGCTGGAATGGGAATTTTGTCTTGATGTACTTAGTGGTAATTTTTACTTCTTTCTGTGTGCTTTTTTTACCTCCTTTTAAAATAGAAAAATTGAAAGAGACACATCAGTCAATTGAAAAAAAAAAAAAAGACAACTATGTGAGAATTGAATTTGTACCTCCCTTCCCAGATTATTTTAAATGTGTTCAACCTTACAAGGTCAGCCTATGTGAGGGTTGTGTTTTAGACCCTCTTATATATTTAATTTTATTACTTGTTTTCCTATGAACACTTTCAAAGTTGTTTTTTGAAGTAAGACAGTTCCACAGAGAAACACAATGCATCTCCATGATTTGCGCAGGTAAATCTTGTTTCTATGATACTCTCCCTTCCCATCCCTTAGTGAGTTACTGTCATGTAGCAGGCAGATGGGTTCAGAAAATCACTTGATACTATAAAAGGCCTTAATCTAAATATTTCAGTGGAGCAAAGTTTCAAAAATTAGCCTTTCACTTTAGCATTGATTATGACGGCTCACAGATGTCTTGGAGGGTTAGTCCAAGATTAGATTATCTGTTGGGATCTACAGGTAATGATGTAGAGCATACAAAATGCAGTGGGAATCCTTTCCATTGGCGTGTGTTGATTTTTACTGGGTTCAGAATGAATCATACAAGATTGTCACTTAAACTTCATTCTGTAAATCGATGCCGTTTGTCGAAATCAAATGCTGGAACTTCCCTTCTCTGAATGAGGTTTAAAAGGGAAACTTAAGAAAGAGAAATATAAGACCAGCATATTTCTACCACTAGAAAATTCTAGTCAGTTTACTCACTAGCATATTGCTGTATTTTCCCCAATAAAACAGAATATGCAATATTCTGCACATTAAAATGATTATTATACTAATGCTGACTACCTTATTATCCTATAATCTTCCTTAAATAATTTGATTTTACACTTGGCTGGTTTGCCTCAGCAAATTAAGTAAATGTGCTAAGAATGAAGATGGATAATAAACTGTTCTCCACATATGAAACAAAAATTAACTGATGTACTAAGGTCACAACAACCCCAGGCAGCGCTACAGGCTTGGGGCAGAGTGGCTGGAGAGCTGGCTGGCAGAAAAGGACCTGGGGGTGTTGGTGGACAGCCGGCTAAACATGAGCCAGCAGTGTGCCCAGGTGGCCAAGAAGGCCAACAGCATCCTGGCCTGTATCAGGAACAGTGTGGCCAGCAGGACTCAGGAGGTGATGGTCCCCCTGTACTCGGCACTGGTGAGGCCCCACCTCGAGTACTGTGTCCAGTTTTGGGCCCCCTACCACAAAAAAGACATCGAGATGCTGGAGCGGGTCCAGAGAAGAGCAACAAGGCTGGTGAGGGGTCTGGAGCACAAGTCTTATGAGGAGAGGCTGAGGGAACTAGGGTTATTCAGCCTGGAGAAAAGGAGGCTGAGGGGAGACCTTATCGCTCTCTACAACTACCTGAAAGGAGGGTGTAGAGAGGCGGGGGTCGGTCTCTTCTCCCAAGTCACGGGCGACAGAACTAGAGGAAACGGCCTCAAGTTGCGCCAGGGGAGGTTCAGGCTGGATATTAGGAAAAATTTTTTCACTGAAAGGGTTATCAGACATTGGAATGGGCTGCCCAGAGAGGTGGTTGAGGCACCATCCCTGGAAGTGTTCAAAGGACAGGTTGACGTGGTGCTGGGAGACATGGTTTAGTGATGGTGTTGCATTTTGTTGTTTTGTGGGTGTTTATTTTTGTCAGTTAGGTTGATGGTTGGACAAGATGATCTTGAAGGTCACTTCCAACCTAGAAGATTCTGTGATTCTGTAAATTGCAATTATAGCACTCCTTTGTAAAGATGTCCTCTGAGTTTGGTGAATTTGGGAAAGGCTCACGGAGACAGGTTAGAGGACCTGAAAATGTAGGTGACTGCACCACAAGCTACTTTCTGGACTTCTATGCAGACTGTGCCTCTGTAGAAGGTCTTTCTTTTAAATACATGGGAATAGTACAGATTGGGAAAAGGCAAAGAAAAAGAAGTAAAAAGAAGAAAAGAAGAGGAGACAAAAAGGATATGTCTTCTTGAAAGGTTTTTGAAAGTCAAGTTCTTGCAGATGATTTTCTCAGCTGTCCATCCATTTTTGTATGAGAGGAACATTGTTACAAAAGACGTGTTGATATCTCTGACAGAATGGTAGAGACTTTTTTTTAATTTTTATTTTTAATGACCAATTTGCTTTTAAATGAGGTTCAGAGCCCTCAGGACAGCCTGACATAAACAAGCAGTCACATCCTGCACTCACAATGCAGTCCATCAGAGGAGGTGTAGCACGTCATACTCTGTCGTTCAAGAACAATCATTTAATCAAAAGCGCAATAATCCATCATCTCTGCAGAGGCAAGGATCATAACCCAATTCAGAGCATTACTAGTGAGATGAATATTTTTTATGTCCCTGCATTTGATTTATGGGAGGAAGGTTGAAACAGTGAGAAGCTGATGAATAGGATTTCAGACTATGAGACAGGAATGGAGGTGAGGTGACGGTGTGTATTCTGTCAGCAGTGTCTGTTCCATCAGTGGTCAATGTACCCTTCACAGAAACACCACCTCAGTTAGAAGTTGCGTTTTGGGGTTTTTTTTTGTTTGTTTGGACTTTTTCTGGCGTTTTTTTTAATGTTTTTTTGGAGGTTTTTTTGAGGAGGAGGAGGAAACAAAAGAGATGAAGGCAACAGAAGTCCTTTGAGACTGCAGCCCTCAGAAGGCTTTTTTTGACAACAGTTTCAGTGACTGCACACCAGGCGGCAGGGGGATTTGCAGTACAGCTTCCTTTGCTGGTGGCAGGCAGCAGGTTTACATTTCTGTTGTGGACACGTTTTGCCTAAAGCTGTGACTGAAATGAATGAAGAAGCCCTAAGACAAGGAGCTTCTGGACTGAAGCACGGAGGTTACTGCTCCTGGTACCTGCTGAGTGCATATGATCAGGTAGCCCTGGAAAAGAACAACATGCCCAGGGAAATCTGAGCACTGCAATGGAGGTAAAATGAATGAGGTTAGGGCAGAGGTAGTGGCCTGAAGGGAGGGGTACCACCTCTTGTGTGTTGTTCTTCTCTGTTTTGGGCAGCAAGGAAATTTGATTCCTCCTCTGTGTGTCCATGACCTAAGTCAATTTTAAATTGGAACTTTCGTCAAATATAGCTGGACTTCCAGGACTAGGTTATGCCTGAAGCCAGGAAGGGCAGGAAATTGACCCTTAGGTACAGAAATGTAGTGGCTTATGTTTCCTCTCTGATATATTTTGTATCCTTGCAACAGAATGAGGTCTCCAATGTGAAGTCCGATTTAGGCAATAGGTTTCAAAGACTCCAGGGTCCTGAAAAGATAGTTTTATGTGTATCTGCTATTTTGCTATAGGTTGGCTTATACGATTTCATGGATCTACTATATTTTAAAATATAATCTATAGTAGACATATACCTGAACTTTTGTTATTGTATAGCAATACTTTTGTCAGCAAGTTTTAATATATTAGTAACAATAAGAGGTGCTTATTGTTATTTTGGGGACATTTTGGGGAGTCCTTTTTATGTGAAACTGCCTTCTGTACCCTGTTATTTGGCTTGGTTTTCCACCCCTTTAGGAAACAAACCCATAAAATTACTTTCATAACAGAATTGTAATTATAATGTTATTTCTCTCATTGTTGAAACATGACATTTAGAAATCTCATTTTTAGATATGAGAGTAAGAAAACATGCTTTATTGAAAGGAATAGTGAGGACTGGGTATATCATGATTGAGTGTTAAAATTTATAGCAGTTGAGAGGTTTTGGAACATGACAGATGAAACATACAGTTTCCTGCAGGGAAGGATTTATGAAATGCAACAGGGGGCAGGGAAGGATGCATTACAATATGGTCTTTCCCACAGAGAGGGATCTTACAGAAATGTAACCTAAAATTGCTTCACCTTTATAGGCATCTAAAATGAAGCACACCTCATTTACCTGTAGCAAGTGTCTGGACTCTTTGCTTTTCCCCAGAGAAACCACAGGGAAAACCTGAAAGAATCCTATGTGCTTCATATATGACTGGTTACTTTGGACTCTACTAAATTAAGCCAAGACTTTCAAGCGGAAATCCTATCCTCTGCCTTATTTTTCAGTTGGTCTTTTTCTGAAAGACCTTGTAGATAGTTGATTTCCTCTGTGCATATTTAACCAAACAGTTAGCTTTGTGTGACCATTTTATTAGCTTTTCCTGGAGCAGCTGAGGAAGCAATGCTTTTTCTCACTGGGGGTGCAGAACGGCAAAACCATTGAAGTTGTTATTACCAGACTTTTGGCCAACTTCATTTACATCTAAATTATTTTAAAAGAACATTTGAGGGGAAGAAAAAGCTTGTAGGTAGGATGCTGTAATGACCCTTTCCAGGTGCATATAGTAGATTGCTCCTATGATTGCCAGAAATATTATTGCTTTGTTAAGACCACCTCATTATTCCTGGTACTATCTACAGGTTAGGAGACTCCTTATTGTGGTTTTGGCCCAATTTTGAACCTTAGAGTTAGGTCTCTTATGCCTGTTGACCTGCTGCAGTTGTGTTCATAGTGGAGACTGTGCAGCACGTACCCAGGTGAAACAACTGCATGATTTGAGTCTTTTTACCTCCTTGTTTCTGGGCTCTGGTGTCAACAGAACATGGGTGACCAGCAGAGAGAAAGGGCAAGGAACTGCTCAATCTGACCTTCTCCTGTAACTTGCGTCTGTCTTAAACCCAGAGTAGAGGTGACCCTACCTGCAGCACAAAGCTCACTGTAAAGGATCCTTCAGGATTTCTGGCAGGACAAGGCTGTACCATTAAGAGTAGCTATTTGAACAGATGATGGCCAGTGGCTCCAGTGGTCATCCCATCATCTGGGACTGGCATTTGACATACTGGGCTTGAATGGGCTGTTTTCAGCCATCTTTAAGCAAGAGGAAGCAGCTAGTCTTCAGATACTTGTTCAGTGCTTCATTGTACAACATGACAAAACCACAACTTTGAAGGCAGAAAGTAAACTGGGTGAATATGGTTAATGTTTTCAGGGCAGAGAAGGGGATATGTGGCTGTGGGGAACATTAGAAAGGCATGTTGTACTCAATTTCACAAGTGTATCAGGGCAAACAAAGAAGGGTTTACATAACCATCTGGTGTCAGCCACTTCACAAGTTTGAGATCAAGTTAGAAGGGACAAAAGAGGACACTAGAAAAGTCAAAATAGGTCAAAGAAGGATTTCTTCTTGAAGCATCAATGCTGACACACTGAAACAGATGGGTGCCCCAAAAGAGCATTATGATTTTCTTTTGCCACTTTGCATAAAGTTCTTGCAAGCACAAATAAATAAATATGAATTTATACGTACCTGCATGTGTACGGAGATACCACTGCTGCTGCAGAGCAAGAAATACACCGTTTGTGCTACTTGTAGCCGTGGCACCTGGGAGTAGCCCAGGAGACTGTTACATGAAGGATGTTGAGAAATGTTCATTTACAAAAAGGTTTATGTGTGAGGTTGGTCACAGTTGATGGATCTTCTGGTTAAAGTTGCTCTTGGGGACAATAAATCAAAAGAAGAGAAAGATAGAAAATATAAAAAGGGAAAAGGAAAACTCTCCCCGGTGTCCAGCTGGGAATAGCAGGGACAGAGTCCCAGACAAGTGTCCTCCTCTGGGGGCTCTCTCCAGTGCAGCAGGCTGCAAGGATGATGATGATTCTGATGAGTTTTTGATGTCTTTCCCCTAATGCTATATATATTTTTTTCATTAGGACCCACACAAAATCCCTCTGGGTTGTTCCCAGTTAGAATGTTATTAGTGCTGATTGGAGCATGCTGATTAGGTGCCAGAGTTGCATGCTGATTGGTTGTTATGCTTCTGTATGCATAAATTATTGGATAATATTTGTTGAGGATTTAAATGTTGACTGCTTTTTGTGCACTGTACTTTGGATTTTTCTAATACATGTATATAAAAATCTAAAAGAGGGAATGAAAGCGGGGAGCAAGAAGAGGGGAGATTCTCGTGCCAGTGGTGCCCATGGTACTTGAACATGTGAACCTGCCATAACAACACCATCAGGATTTGCAAGTGCAAGGCTATGAGAGAAACTATAAGAGTACAATCAGGTGGGAAGAATAAGGGGAAAACATTGACACAGGGCCCTGGAAATGGTGCCTCAGTGGCTTAGGTAAAAGGTTACAGAGTTGTAAATAATAAGCTCTTAGCATTACTAAGAGTAAGGCACTAAAGTACCTAAGACAGTGGAACAAGACAGATTTGGCTTTTATTACATCTGCATCCTTGAAAGTAAGGAGATACATTTGACAGGCAGGTACAGGGAGTCTGAGGATGTTTGTCAAGGCTCAATTCAGCAGAGCATTGAAGTGCAGGGTTGTTTTTATCCATACGCTCAGCCAGTTTTCCAGTGCTCTATTGACGATGCTCTGTGTTCATGGCAGGGAAGAGAGCTAGCAGTGATAGCCAGCATGCCTATTGGCTTCTGTCATAAATCTGTTGGTGTTGTTTTCCCGTCTTATCAGCCTTCTGCAAGCAAAAGTGCCTGGAAGGGCCACCTTTTTAGTAGCTGTTTAACAACAGATTTGGATACAGTAAAAATGGCATGTCTAGTTATAATCAGAGTAGAGGAACCTTCACTATGCTTCCTTTACAGGTAGATTAGTCATAAGCAGCAAGGATGCTACAAGCATAAAGTTTTACCTGGAGACCGCAGGGATGTCCCAGAGGCACAGCACAATACTACCAAGAGGACAAGAGCACTAACTTTGCACTTTTTGGATGTCCAATATTCTTGTTGCTACATGAGTGCCCAGGCACTTGGACAGCATGTGATTGCCTGTAGCTTCAATACCAGCTTATCCTGGTGTTTATGTGGGACTGGAATAGAAATACAGAACAGAGAAGTGAAGGACACAAGCCATCAAGGCCTGGAATTGGATAAAAGAATTGTTAGCGTGCCATCCACTGATGTTTCCAGTTTTAGAACAGATGATTCTGACTCAGCGAAGTGTGGGGTAAACCGGTGTCTGTGACCGACTTAGCCATGCAGAAACATCTAGGGAATTCTCAGTGACTCACCTCCAGTTTTGACAATTACAGATGCCATTTTGCTTTGTGTAACTCCTCTCATACAGCTGACCTTCAGGTATTCAGGTGACCCTTAAGGGCATACGAGAACTCTCACTGTCCTTTTGTGCATTTTTGTATTTAGACTCAGAATTTTTCATAAGGTGAGGTGAGATGCTGAATATTCAGTTCCTTTTTTCCTGAATGCTGAGAGAAATTATCTTGTGTAATCTCCACAACGCCTCCACCAACACTGAGTGAGTTCTATAACAGCAAAACAAAACGTTTTTTCAGTTCAGTTATGGATACTTAGTAATAACCAATATTGTGTCTGTTCTGCCTTTCCCCTACAGGAGCCTTGTTTTATAGCATTGCTTAGTAAGTGTCACAGTAAGTGCTACCAGTTCTGTACGCGGGGATGAGGAGAATATCAGCTGTCCACAGGGACGTGGCAGCACACCAGCTGTACAGCTCTTCTTGCTCTCCTCATTTGCACGCAAAGCTTCCAGCCTGCAAAATACAGAAGACGGGGGAAGATGATGGATCTGAATGTACTAGTACCTCTCTCCTGTAGTCTCTGAGGCTGCTGAGAATGATTGTTCCTGTGAATTAGTGATTTCTACTCTTTCTGTCATTTTCCTTGCACCGGTGTTGCTCTGATTTCCAGTGGGGAATAGGTTGTATTTGTTGGGGTTTTTTTAGCACTTACTTCAGTAGGCATTGGCCCATGAGAGGGGATCCCATCTGCTGTTAACCCTGGAAGATTTGGCTAGACTTTGGACTAACTGAGGATGCAGGGCTATGAAGAGCCATTCTGCCAGCATGGAGACTCATTCTAAATGGCAGGATCTGCTCACTCCTGTCCACAAAGTACTTACATTGCTCTAGATACGAAGTGAATCTCAGCATGGGATTTGTGTCAGATACCGATGTCTTGGGGAAAGCATTTGGTGGAGGGAAAGAGGACATTAGCTTTTGTTTCTTGATTTTTGCCCTGAATCAGTGGCAATTCACGTATTATTTAGCTGCAGCACAGCACCATGGTTTCTCTTCAGCTTCTCCAGCATGTCCTGCCATGGGACATCCTGCCATCTCTGTCTTCAGGCTCAGGAAGATGAAGGGAACACTTCCTATGCAGTTCCTTCCCCTTGACTAATGTTGGGGTTATTTCTGCCCCAGGTTCCCAGGACTAGGAACAGGTAGAAAGACCTAGATCTAGGAAGATCTAGAAACCACACAAAACCACAGAATAAACTCAGGTCTGAGATATTGCTCTAGAATAAGTAAGTACTCACAAGTGCAGAGTGCTGGGGGACCTGTGGGCTCAGATGACTCAGAGCTGGTGAGAGTCAGGTGAAATTGGAGATACACTTTCCTGACTACCTCAGTGCAGAGAGACTTGCATCTTTCTCTGCCGGATTGCCCAGCTATTTCCCAGAACCCACTGTGCCAGAATTGATCATCACTGGTTTCCCTCTTCTGGAATAGTGAAGACTTCAGAGCATTGGCTTTTTTTAATGGTGGCTGTATTAAAGCTCGAAGGCTACTGCCCAGACTTAAATTTAAATTTATTGGATCAGTCTAAGAATGTAGAATAATATTTCTATTTTCATTTGGAAGTCTGAAGTGACTCTAGCCGGTGTGGTTTAGAAAAGCACACTGAAGTATTTAATTTAGCAAATAGGTATTTACAAGAACAAAAATTAAACAACCATCTTGTATTTTACATAAGTAGCAATTAAATATGCAAAGGGATTAAATTTCTCATATTTTATGTTAATGCACAAGAGGCTTGTTCCTAAGCTCAGTGTTCCCAGCCATAAACTGAACATTAGGTAGAAATTTCACAGAACAATACTAAGCCTGTGAAGAAGATAAATTTATAATCCCAATACAAAATAATGAAAGCATTACACCACCTGGCAAATGTTCCTGAAATGAAGCTGGATTTCACTGAGGTAGATTCACTGTAACAGAAGATTTCAAGGTTGTGTGATATATTAACATCCATCTGTTTAAAGAAAAGTTAATTGTTGTAAAACAAAAATATGGTCTAGCAAATTATGTAAAGCAACTGGTAATTAATCAGAGCATGTTTTAGAGTGAAAAGCAATTGGAAATTATTCTAAGAACTATTCTTCCAGGCACACAATAGAGCCAAGTGTTATTAAAGGCCAGAGAAAGAGATCAATTAATAACTACATCTGAGTAGCTGTAGAACTGAGGTGAAAGGAAAAGGTTGTCATGCTTTAGCAAAGCATGCAGCTCCATTTTAAACTTTTTTTTAAGAGAATCACCTTATTTTCAACTTGACCTAAAGTAACATCTTTAAATAACCCATGAGATGCACAGACAGTAACACTAAAAATGCATACTTGGCCAGGGGTTGCAAGAAGGTATAATGATTAGAAAGTGTCTATATAACAAAAAAAAAGGCCTTTCTAATTCCTTCATACTTGACTAGTTTTGTTTTAAAAACTGGATTTAAAAGTCAGTTAATTAAGGAATCAGCTAGAATACCAGAATACTAGTGACATAAAGAGGCTAGTCAGGTTTGTAATAGAGAGTATTTCTTGCATAAAGTGCAGATGTATAGAGAGGTGTCAAAAAGGCTTTAAGGCATGACATTCTGACTTTACTGACTTTATTTTGGCACAGTTCTCCTTGCGGAAAATTAATTTCACATGAGACGTTAAGACAGGAATGAGGAGAGGACTCAAATCAGAGTTCTTTTTTGCTAATTTATAGTGTTTCATCTGCCTGACCACCTGCAGGGAAAACTTTACACTACTTTTGACGTATCATTAGCATAGACATCAGGTTCCCAGCTACTAACTGTGTCTGTTTTCTTTGCTGTCAAACTTGTTCACAACGTGAACAATCTCTTTTGGATCTTCAAGGATACCTGGGAAGCATTTTATTGTCCCTGCAGAGCTCAGTATTGGCTCTCATGTTGCTTAGGGTTTATATGCTAGCTATAATGCACTAACAAGTCAGCATAAGGATATCTAAATGTAAAAAATGCAAGCAACTTAATTTCTGTGTGTGCGTTCTCCATTTTCTATGAATACATTCTACTCCAAGGAAATGATAGAGAAGCAGGAAAGGAAACAGTAAACTAACTCTTCCATTTCTTTAGTTTTTATCTTCTTCCTTCAAAGCAGATGTTGTTCATGTCTCAGAAGCCAACTTTCTCAGGAAGAGGTGTAAACCTATTACTCCACATACATCCATGCTGAGAAGTGTATGAAGTAAACAGATGCATTAGCTATGAGAAATGCTATATCCAGGCAAAAGTTTTGTTCATAAAACATTTCAGCTGGAAAAGCTGCTTCTTAGCTAAGAACTTCAGAAAAGTGCTTCAGTATTCACTTAGCTCTTCAATTTCTTTTCTGTTTTATTAGGCAGTGAAATGGATTTTTTTCCAAACAGAAAACTTCTTGTATAAGCCAAGAGTGTGAAGTTTTGCAAAGCTTATAGGTTGTAAAAGGTTTTTCGGCGTGCTTGTTTCCTGTATAGAACACTACTGTTTGAGTGCCTGTTTTTCTTTGCTCTTGGTGTATTTTCATAACTGCAGCATAGATTCATAATGGGACACTTTTGAGACAAGTGGATACAGAGGATGACTCTTTCTCAGAATTTGGGATCTCATTCCTCAAATGGTGCATGATCGACTGCATGGCTGTCAGCCAGGTACCACCCTTGTGGCAAGTAAATCTCTCTTTTTTTGCTTCTAGCTTTTAACTGTGTTAAAGATTTCTTGAAAACAGCCTCAGATTTGCCATAGGTGAATGGCTATTTTGGGAGTGAGATTACTTTTGCCTTTTAAATCTTTCAGTCTTGAAAGAACTTGAAAGGTGGAGTAACAATAAAGGATCTCACCTCTCATATATCACAGGACTGTGATATCATAAATTTAAAACCCCTGGAGCCTGGTTTTGCTGGAGATTTTATAGAGTTATCCGTACTTCGTCAAACATAATAACTCTTGCTGATTTTGTAAGGAAATCTTCTCATTGCAAAATACTGGAACTGTAGAATGTGCACAGCAGTTCTTTGTAAAAAGGCTGCAAAATTCTTGTTTATGGGCATAAGACCTCTGCGGGCTTAGACCGATAGTTCGTGTGGCCCTTTATTCTGTCTTTGACAAAGACAGAATATCCTTGGCAAGGCCTTGCCCTTCTCAGGATGAGTGCTCCTCTTGCAGGTTTTATCTGCTTATAACTGCAAATTGCACTGAGAAGGACCACTGGCCGTGCTGTCAATGCAGTGCCTCGGTTTCTCTTTCTTTTTATTTGTCTTCTTTGGCAGCTGTGTGCTACATGTGCAAATATTGCATCTACACAAAGCTATAAGCTTTGGTTTACATGAAAATACCATTATAGATGTAGAAGTTCCCCTGAGGTGTTTTTAGAAGTTAGTTGTTGTACGATAAATTTCATTATCTGGTACAGCATGTATAACTAAACCAACTGCTCTGCCATAAAGTGATGGATTTAGGATTGAAAGGGATCTCTTGCATTAATGAATGAAGTCCTCTGCTACTGTAGCTAAGTTATAAAATCACTTCCTAAACAGATCAAATTATTATTTATATATATATTTGATAATAACTAGATCTAATGTTATCTTCGTTCTCACAGCTCCTGCCAACAGTGTCTTTCAGAGCCAATGATTATCAATCTCTATTTTCGAGCCTGTGTTTATTCACAAAAAATTTATACCCATTGGTGCTTGATATGATCTTCCTTCAATTCGGTAGCCAAGTCTTTTCTGGTTTCTTTCTGTTAAAAAGCCTCTACACTCTTGATTGTCCTATGAATCCATTTCTGCAGCTGTTCTCTAGATTCATCTGTCTTGAACAGAATTTGCTTATGTCATAGAAATACTTCATCTGATGTATTCCAAAATTGCGTTTCCCTGTTCTCACAACAACGTTGTATTGGTGGCTTATGAACATCCTGTAACCAAGCAAAACACACAGGCTTACTTTCCATCATTCCAAATCATTAAGCCCCAGAATTTCTTGCTGTTAAGTCCAGAACACATGCTGTAGAACAAGAGTGTAATGTCCAGTTCTTTATGGTCCCCTTGAAGAGTGCTTCTATCAGCCATAAACAGCCTCCATCAGGAAATGGAAAAGCGGGTCATGCAATACAAAAGTAGTGTCTCATTCTCTGTTAATCTGGCTGTATCTGTTTGCAACAGCAATATGTGGGCTATTAGTGCATCTCAGAGGAGTTATTTGTAACTAGGGATAGTACAGGCGAGCAACTGGCATATAGATGAGTATTATGCATAGTCAATTAGACAGCTTTAAGGTACAAATTGAAGTCCTGCTAGTATACATAGCAACAGCAGAGTTCTGTAACTTCCATGGTCTCTTTTGGTGTCGCTTTCCTGGCTCACCCTGAAGGTTTCAGTCATCTCTTATAGCTTTAGAAAAAACAAGATTTCAGAAAGACTTAAATTACTTCACACATATTTTCCTGATTCTTTAACTTGCAATGGCATTTGCTATGGTTTCTGATGGTGCTAAAAGGCATCATCAGACACAATCAATGATTAATATATGTGGTATTTGTACAATAACAGTGGCTTGAAGTCTATCCTTGCAATTTTAATAGTTCTTGCAATTCTGTGTTTAGAATCATCACAGATAATGTTTTGCACTGTACTACAGGAGCAATAAAGCAGAATTGTTTGCTGAAATCTGCTTCACACAGTCATGTCTAGGTCTGCAGAAAAGGTTCTGCAAGGTTCATCATCATCATCATCTTTGCAAAATGATGGGTAGTTCCCAGTCACTGCATCAATGAAGGGCACTGCCTTCAAGCTGCCCACTTTGCTTTCCAGGGTCCAAGGAGATAGCAGGGTCAGCCAGGACGGGAGCAGCAGTGTTTGACTGGCCTGAGAGATGCCTGCGGGGCTGGGCTGCCTGGTATTCATGTTTCAGAACTTGTCTCCTCTTACCACAAGCCACCCAAATATTAAGTGCACTTTGTGGATGAGTGCAACTTGGGGCTATATCTCTCCTGAAACATTATTACTGGGAAATGATGGCTTCACTGTTGTTCCCTTGCCTCTAAAAAGAAGTCAGTGGTTCCAGAGAAGTGGCTAATTCCCTTTTTCCACCCTCTTTCCCCACTCAGTTTTTCAGAGGACCCTGAGTTTAAACTGCACCAGGCCTTCATGAGTACAGAAAACATGCATCCTGCTCTATGGTGGAAATCTTAGAGGCCTTTGTCTCCTCCACCGCCCAGCTCCGCCAAGTAGACTCAGAGGAGAATGTCACAAGCATGACGCCCTCCCTCCGAGAGGTACATGGCAGCTGGCATTTAGTCTTATGTAAAGTGTAGGAGAGATCTCTTGCTATAGCCAGACTCTGAAAAACAATTTTTGTGATCATAAAGTATTTGGAATTTCCTTTGACTCAAAAAACTAGGTTAAAAAATGCTGGTATTCTGGCATTTTGCTATACTGGTACAGAAGGCGGCCTGATTTTAAAACACAGATAGTGACGAGGAAGTAACTGCAGCCCCTAACAAGTGACCTCTACAGAACAGAGTCTGCTAGGTAGTGACGTACTCATAGCTGATCAAAGCCGGATGTGTTAATTGAAGGGATATGTTGTGATTAGTGCTTGTACTATTCCTTCTCCTGCTTTGGAAGAAGTCAGAGGCAGTAATGTGGTCCAAAAGTACTTGGACCAGCCTAAATATGTCATTACTTCCATATCAGAACACTGTGGATGTAGGAAGCTTTTTGCAAGGGATTTAAAATTTTGAGAATGCTCCTTATCCAGGCGTTCTCATAAAATTACTTTCCCTTGCCTGTGGGGCTGAGGATGAACAGGAAACCCGACCATACTGGGAAATGAGTTAAACCTTTGCTGACATATTGAACGCAAGCTGCTCTAAGAGCAGGGATGGAAGGAGCAATTCCTGGTCACAGAAGGGGTCTGTGAGTTAGATTGCTATATCCTGCCTAATTTAATTCTGATGGGTAGTCATTGATTCTCTTGCTGTGCAGGACCCTAACATCTAAAAATCAGTAGACAAAATAGCCTACTTCAGCCACATGCCAGTTTTTGAAGTTCTTAACTAAGGAAAAAATTTGGGCAGTTTGGAGACTGGGCAGGCCAGGGGAAAAACTGAATGACCCCCCGAGCAAGCCCATTTCTCTGCAATACGGAAACTTGGCTTTAATATAAGTATTCTGTCATTCTGATATTCTCAGGAATCTAGGCAAAATCCCACGATAGATAAAAGCACTTCTTTCTTATTTCATATCTTGTAAATAGGACAGAAATCAGAAAAGTGGGTAGAATTATTTGTAACTATATTTTAGCAGACAGTTAAAAGTATGCTATTTATGAACAGATATGTATATTTTAAAAAGCTTGGTTCTGATGAATATTTTGTTCTTTCATAAATGATTTGAAGGAAGTATTGAAAAGCTACTGTGTGGAGTCCTGCACACTCACTACAGTTGTATTTTAAAACACCTCTGTGTGCATGTTTGTGGGACATGAAGGTCTTGCTAAATATCTCACCAGTTGTCTCTGTAACTCAGTGCAAAGGCCCTTAGGTTGAGGATGTACATTTACAGGCAGGACACCTCCCATACTCTCTGAAAACACCACTGGGTTAGACAGGGTACTAATCATGTACTAGATTTTCCGCAATTGCTCACATTCCCCTGACTGAAATTGCTGATGTGCTCTGGCACTATTTGGAAATCTATGCCATTAATTAGAGCTTTCTGCACTCCCAAATCCTAGAATAATTTGTGACTGCAAAGATAGGCTTTGCTATTAAAAACCAAACATGAACATCTTAAATTTTCCCATAAATTATTTCCCACTTTCCTTTATGTATTCAAGGAAATCAGGTAGAAATGGGCTTCCTCAGTTCGTTATTTTAAATTTCTGAGTTGACTCCTGTGGTTTTCCAACAGTTTCTTTTCATCTTTTTACCCCAGTGTACTTCTGACAATTATGAAGTTGTCTTTTCTCATTCATGCAAATCATTAAAACAATGCCCTTTCCTGCTGCTGGTGCAGTGGACTTTCACCAGAGGTTTTCTCCTAATTACATGCCTCACTGGGCCCTTCCTGATTTAAATATTCTCTCATTTTTTCTTTGTTCTAAGCTGTCAATATTGCTATTCAGTGAGGTCAAGTTGTGTCAGGAATCATATTGTCTATTCCCACAAGATGCTTGTGCTTTCTGAAATGCTGAAGTCTGAAAATCAATTGGTTTTGTAAAGGGGATAACGGAGGGGTTTTGTGTGATTCTGCACCTCTGAAAGGGATTCTGTGTGGATGTGCTCTGATTTTTATGTAGCTATAAATGTAGTTACTCAGCAACACAACCTGAGACTTAACCTTCCTTTTTTGCCAGTGTTTATTGCTCACAATCACAGGGGAAGGTTTGGTTTTACTGAACGCTGTGCAAATAAACCTTGGCTCCACAAATGCCCACCTCTGTGTCCTGCAGGCGAACAAGCAGTCAAGCAAGGGCTGAAAACACGTCAGCTGTGAAACGCAACTGCTCACTAGTAAATTGGCTGAATTCACCTCAATGTCAAACAATCGAAAGGTTGAGGAAATATTTGGACAGTCCTCACGTCAATGGGTGCTATTAATCTAAAATTAATAGCTGATCAGCTCAGAGCTGAACAGCTATCTGCTCTTCTTAAGAAGCTTCTCTTTCTGGGGTGGCAGAGCACAGTGTATCACTTCTGACATCATTAAGGGCTTTGTCTTAAAGAGCTAGATTTCAGCTGGAAATTTATAAGAAAAATAAAGATGATCATCCTGAAAAAATTTTCCTTCGTTCTAGAAGCCTTTTGAAACCCAACTAAAGTAAGTTCTTAAAGATTCATGGGAATGTTAATTAGGTATGCTGTTCTTTGTCGTTTCTGAAGTTTGAGGTTGTTGCTGAACTGGTTTTGAAGCGTACTGCATGGGGAGGGATGGGCTCCCACTCCTATCGTGGATTTCTGAGCCATTAAACTGCCCTCTGGAAGGGGTCACCCACAGCCTTTCTGAGAGGGATGGGGCCTTTCTACGTGATCGCTATAAACCGCAAGCTGCAGTACAGTTTTACTGAACACAGTCCTTCAGGGCACGCAGTGAATTTTTCAGCATGTCGGTTGTTGGCGCATTGCACAGGCTGTGTCTGGGCCCCTCTGGGTTACGCGGCACTAAAAAGAGAGTTCAGCCTCAGATTTGCCTGCAGGATAGTGTGTAAGGGCTGACTCCAGGGTAGCAGTCACCTCTTTGTGACACTAGTCAGTGTCCTAGACTAGCTTTTGTGGCATCTAGGAATTACTGCTGTTGTCCGTGTCTCCAGGGCTCTATGTAAATCAATCGTGTGATATTTCTAGTGTGGGACACACATCCCGTGTGTTGATTTCATGTTGCTTGTCGTATCACTTTCATGCCCCATCCTCTTTAGGACAACAAAAATGCTTTGACTTATTCTGATGTCAGAAGAGTCAAAATCAAATTTGCAGCATTTTTTTCTCTGGGGCTGGAGAGAAAACTTCAGAAGTTTTCTTGACCTGAGGTTGAAGGTATAATTGAATTGTCCTACCCTGTAGGGCTGTTATTTTTTTCTCTTTTTAATAGTGGAACAAAGTCAGCCCTCTACATACAGTTCAAAATGAAATGCTCACAAGTCCTTGACTAGTGAACTTTATTATGGAGATGGAAACCTGCCAGCACGAAGTCAGGGTTAGCCAATATTAGTTTGTCTGAAGTATTAGAGTCACCTTCACAGTGGTTGGGATCTATGTTTTGGGCGCTAAGAGAAACGTGCTTCTTTCTTAAAAGAGGAGTGTGAAGGCTTTACACAGAGACAGACGATTATGCCGTTTGCTCAAAGAGAAGCCAATCATTCATTTTAATGAAGAGAATTTCAACTTAGACATAAGTATGTCCTTGACATTTTTTAGTAGCAGTGACATTATGTGAGCAGCTTGTTCTAAGAGAAACATCAGACCTACAGAAGTACATTTACCTCTACAGGGGAAAAACACTAAGACACTTGACTTGCTTAGCAAACCAGTAACAGCTTATTAGGTATTACCAGAATTCCATCTTCCTCAGTTCTGTGAGTTTGTGCAGAGTACTTAAGGCAAAGAAGCTGCAAGAGAGGAATGCAAAGCTACAAGATTCAGAAAGCAGCTGTGAGAATTGATGCTAAAGTGATCATGAATGACTGTTAATAAGCACTGCTTCTTTACGAGTAATAGTCACAGTTTCTGCCCAAGATTTGCAGTATAAAGGACCTCTGACAACGTGATCACACTGGCATTCTCTTCAGCGGTGTTATCTCTAGGAAGTCTCTGAAATTTGTGATGTCAAATGGCAAATATAATCTCTTTTTTGCCTCTCTCTTGGTGTTTTTGTTTTGTTTTGTTTGTGAGAATATTGTCAGCTCACTAGAGCAAATATTCACTACTTCTAAATCACAAATTTTACTTTATGATTCATCACCTAAAGCACATTGCATTGTTTTTCCCTTTAAATTCACAACTTCTGAGTTAGCTGTTCAGCCTGTATAAGCAAATAATCATGCAAATACATACTTCTGTGCATTTATCATTTTTTTTTCTCAAAAAATATTCTTATGAAGAAAACCTTATTTACATGTGGGTTCCCCTTAAGGGTCAAAAATATTAGTCAGAAATGCCTTCAGATGATGTTTGATTTTTATTTGAATCAATGTCCTGAAAACCATTTTTGTGCAATATTGCATTTCCATGCAAAAGTAAGTTTCAGGGTTGATTAACATGCAATACCTGAGACTGAATGCCCTTTCTTTGTCAATTTGAATTTATTGGCCACTAAGTTTTACACTGGGAATATCTTTTGCCTTTTAATTAGATCTTTAATGTGGGGAACAGAACAGTCTGGCAGACTACAGTCAGAATTAACAAAAGTAAACACAGACAACGTTACATGTCCTAGCTCCTCATAGAAAAGGATGATCAGAAACATGATTTGATGTGCATGACAAACTATGGATCATCAAGCTATGTCTGTTTCTTGTGCTCTACACCATAGGTTTCACTCACTTTAAATTCAGGGTTTTTATCAGAAGGGCAAACTAGCAACGCCCTTTTGTGACCTCAGAAGGGCATTCAGTAATTTAACATTTAATTGTTTTCCTGGAATATCTTTCCCAGGTGTGACGCAAACCAGCCTTTTTTTCATCTTTTGCTCTAAGAGACTTTTTAAGGTCTTAAATGACCAAGGTGTGGTGTACCACCAGCATTCATGACTGGAGTAGAACACCATGGCACAGGCATCTATGGGAAAGATGTTATGAAGGCTTCGGGTATTTATGTGAGGCACCTAATAGAAGAATGTAATCATCATAGACACCTTCTGTAGTCAACAGAGAAAGACAGAGCCTTCCCAGCTGCTTAACCAACAACTGTTATGTGTCCCATGTGTTGCATGTTTTGCTTCAGAGCAACCCAGTGCCTTCACTATTATGCTGGCTGTGAATTTCACTTTTATTAAAAAAGTAAATTTGCCTTGGAATCAGCTGGTGTCCTACAGAAATCTTGCAAGGGGTGGAGACAGCAGGCACTGAGAACAGAAGCAGTTGCCAAGTAGAGAAGAGTCACTGGATGAGTGTTTCAGATGGCACTGCTGGGGTTTGCTACTCCTCCCTCATGGCCAAGCGCTGCAAAAGCTGTTATGAATGTGAAATTTGCTTAGTGCTAGGCTGCCGCAGCACAACCGCTGTTTCTTCTGATCAGCATCAGAACATGAAAATAAAGCAGAGACTCATGCAAAAGTTGCAAAGAAGCCCATCGTGAAGACCTTCATATTTTTACTGCTAATAAGGAAGCATTGTTCTGCATACAAATGCCTCATCAATTCATTATCCTAGGCAAGGGGCAAGTTCATATAACTGGCAAATTATATTATTTCAATAATAACTGTGGGTGCTTGAATGGAAACACTTTAATCTTGCAGAGGGAAATGTCATGACAACAGTCACTAATGCAGTCTTCACTGTATTAAGCCAAAAGCTACGCTGGAAAATGAATATACTCCATATGCTTGTAGGCACACCCAGAGCCACAAGCAGCTTTTTTTTTTTTTTTTTTTAAAAAAAGCAGGTTTTAAGGGTGATATTTGCACAAAACTTTTTTTTTTAATCAAAATTTTGTTAAAAATCTTCCAGCATATTTTGCCAATAAGGGAGGGCTTCTTTTTTTACACAAAGCTGGGGACTTTTGGACCCAGATGACACAAGTTCTGTTTCTATGGCTTGTATTTTGTATTTTACAGGTTTATGATCATGCAGTTCATGTTTCTGGATTTCTCATTACCAGAATCTGTGAACACAAAAAGTCCTAATAAAGAATAAGATCTGAAATGTTTTTGCTTTGCTTTCACTCTCTCAGACCCAGTCAATTTCTCCTATCCTCACTTACACCATTCTTTATTTTCTGTTTATGGTTGTGCCTATTTCAGAATATGCCTATGTCTGCATAGGCACTGGTTGTGCCTATGTCAGAAATGCCTTTTCAAATTTATTTGGAGGATGCTGGGATATGCAGACGGTTCTGTAGTGTTCCACAGCATGAACTGGTCCATGGTTTCATTACAAACTGCCCTGTTAATGTGACACATCTAGGACCCAGTTTTTCTCTCCCATCAGCCCGTGTCACTCCTGATGGACAGAGATCTGGAATTCTGTGCATGCACCTGGTTACAGGTAATTCCTATGGATTTTGCAATCTGCTTGTCCAGTACACAGGTATTTAAAGCTGATGCTTTTTTGGAGTAAAAGGGTCTAATTCCTGTGGTTCCTAGGAAACTCTATGGGCTACAGTGATGCCTTAGGTAAAAAATTCCCTACTATTTTCTAGCAAACTTAACACAACAGTAAATGATGCACATTTATGCCCAGTTGAGACATGTTTTCCTAGACAGAGGCACCTGGCCGGAAAAGGACTGCAATGGTGGCATGCAAGGGCCAGAAACTTTACACTGCAGCTCTGGGTTTGCTGTTGCAGGCAGTCATAGCCAGAGCAAAGCACGCAACGTCCTTCTCTCCATACCCTCCACCCAGGAGGGTTTTTTTTTTCCTGAAAAACGGCACAATTTTTTTGCTAACCGATGAAACAAAACAACCCCGTAAGTAAATGGGAATTTGCTACACTATATGAATATTTATCTTTTTATGTCCAAACACAATGATTAAGAACTAATATTTTAACCCCTGGAAAATTCTGTGTGTGCAAATCAGATGCTAAATGGCAGTGTTGAGAAGCTATTAATAAAAAATCCAGTTTGCTCTGCTAGTAAAAGATTTAGAGATTTCTTATTTCCAGTTTAAAGTATGACCCAAGTGGCTACATTTGTCACTGTAGAGATTTTGGTCTTCATACATAGGTTGATAGTGCAAGAACTGGAACCAGATTCAGCTATACAGTAGCAGCTGCAGAGCTATATGTCTGTATCTATACCATGCCGTCTACCTGCAGTAGTAATGGGAGAGAAAGGAATGGTAGATAATTTGGAAGAACATATGAACATATTTGTATGTGGATGGACTTTTGGACAGTTTACAGAAAGTACTGTATTTAGAAAAGAAAGAAAACCCATGTTAGAGTCAAGCAAGGCACTATAACCTTGAATAACTTTTATGAGCTCTTTCAGCAGGAAAAGCTGTGCTGAACCAAAATGGGGAGATCTGGAGACTGAATTGTCACGATGTAGGCACCAAGGTGAGAGCTCACAGTTTACAGAAGAGTTACTCAAGGACAAGCACTGCTTCATGTCCAGTGCTCCGTGGCACATGGTGTATTTGTGCTCCTGCCTCAGAGCAGTTGTGGCCATGCAGCAGCTATGAACGGCCTCGCTCCCCCACAGGGGTGATTTTTTAGAATTTACTGAAGTTCTCTGAAGAGTGAGATTGCCACCCAGGTCCCAGTGAGTAGTACTTCTAGGCAAACCCCTCTCACACTGGTGGGAATCAAGCCATGAAAAAACAAATGCCTTCTTAATTCTCTTTCTTGAGGTGGTGACACCCAGCTAATACACTTGAAAAAAGGATTTAAGTGAAGTGACAAGCTGCTGGCACTTGTCTAACCTATTATTTTTACACACTATAGGTTAATCTCTTTGATTGGAAAGCTTTAGGATTCACTTGTGAGAGAGCTCCCAATGGCAATTAGTAGAAAAGCAAAAACCACCCGAACTGTCTCTCCTGAAAGCCTGACATGAAAGACGAACATGCCCTGAAGTCTGCACATGTGAGACCACAGCAAGAAAGAGTGAACAAGGTAAACGTTCCTGTTTTGTCTGTCATTTCTTTCAGCAAGCTATTGCTTCCCTTTTACAAAAAAACAAAAGCAGAATCTGTCTTAAAAATGCTATTGAAATTTGAGTGAGGCTTCCAGTCAGCTGCAGCAAGAAAGGCAACCTTATGACACTCAGGCCTAGGGATTTTACATGTTCCTATCAAATCTGAAATACATGTATTAGAATCTTGTTAAAATGTGAGTTTGGAGGAAAAATCATGACTGTAGGCCAGATGAATCCCAGTCTCTAGTGTAGACATGTTTAATTACTAATAAATTAAGTTATGGAAGGCTAAAAGTTTGCTTGAATGATAAATAATACATCCTCCAAATATCCTACATTCTTGTTTCATCACATGAAGCATATGCTGTTGAGATTGATAAAATTAAAGTAAATGAATAGTGTCTGTCTCCTTATTCGGTCTTTTCTTTCTACACTCTATCTTCAATACAAATTAATTTAGTTTCACCTCGTTTGCCCCTTTCCTAAGAGCTTTGAATGGTATGAGTAGAGAGTCCTATGCATAATCTTTGGATGTAAAGTGTTAGGGGGATTGAGACCCTATTTCCAAATTTTTTAGAGTAAACCTTATGATATGTTAGCAAGTTATTTAAATACAACTAAACTAGATTAAACATTGTCCATTATTTAGAAACCTTATATATACTTATATATAACTTAAATTTTGTTGTTCCAATGAATCTTCAGCTGGGATAAAGTTTACAATCCCCAGTACCGGTGACAAACCCAAATATTTGACATCTATCCCTTGTATCCTCTGAAGAGGTGCTTCTGAAACCTTTATAATGATGGTGTTATGGTCACATCAAGTAAACTCTAAACTTTCAATGGAAATACATGTAAAAGGAACTTGCAGTTCCTAAAATAGAGTATGTTTGCTAGAGACAAACTTCTTTGAGCAATATGATTTTTAACATCTGGTGAAGTGTTGACTTTTTTCAGCCATGTCGGTGTTCTGCAGATACAAGACATTTTACTTTTATGTTAGTAATTGTGTATCTGGAGCCACACATTTCCTTTATGTACACAAAACGAAAGTGCTTCCTCTTTCTATCTCACTCACCACTTATGTCCCTGGGTCATATTAAAAATACAAATGGAATCAATCAAGCTGCTGATGAGAGGAAATGTAGTGGTGATAAATACATATCCATTGACTTTCTGTTGCTGTTCTGGAGAGGAGACAAATTGAGTGACAACCTAAATGTGTTGTAACAATGCACTGAGAAAACAAATGCAGCTGACGCGTCACCCACAACAAATGTACTGTGCTCAATTGAATGGACAGGATTTAAACACTTCCTAGCGTATTAGTCAGGAGTTGTAGTAAGTTCTTTCTCAGATAACTGGGTTAGGCTTATGACATGGTCATATGGTACCTGCAGGACATAAATATGTGTTGGAAAGTAATGCCAGACACTAACACACCTACAAATCCAGCAGGGAAGACAGAGTTCAGATTTCTCTAAACTGAAATATCTAACTCCAGGGAGAATCATCCTTTTGGGAAGATATTTTCACATTTTCAAGATATATGAGATACCTGCCTATCCCTTTAAGCAGAGTGAAAAGTTAGCAAATACCAGTCTTTGGCAGAGTTGCTGCTAACATATCGCTCTAAAGCAAAAGTGAACATGAACTTCTGATAACACTGAAATATCAGAAATCACTGCTTTCTGATAACATGGAAACGTGCCTTCCTACATTCTTAGTCTCTCTTTAACCTACTTCACCTGATTTTAAAGCTACAAAGTCTATTTAGAATATAAGTGTATGTGCTTTCTTGCCTACTTCCTTGGAAAGACTCAGGTGATAAGTAACAAATGAGGAGTTGACAATGCATTCAATAAATCTACAGAAAATGCAGATGCATAAAAAGTAAGGGGGAATTACTTTATTTACATTTGACTTTATTTTTCATTAAGTCCTATAGCACACAAATGTTACTTCTCTGTAGGGAGTAAGAAGGAACGGAGATTGAAAAGCAGAGAAACATTCAACCACCTTGACAATCACAGTTTACTGGTAAGGAAAACTCATGATAATTCACGATACTAGGCTTCAGTTTTACCACAGACTCTTTTCTCCTTCTACCCTTACCATAGTCTTGGCCTCAGTCCACGAGTCCTGTTTTCCTTTCTCATTGCTTGGACACTTCTTTCTCCTCAATTGTTGCAGCACTTGTTGAGTCTTTATGCCTTCCATTCTCTCTAGGGAGGTTAAGAAATTTACATTTTTTTCTGGACAGACAGAGAAAGCAGCTGTACTTGTACGAGAAAGAGACTAAGGATTTGTGATTTGAATAACTGTGGACAGAAGCTAGAAGGGGTGAGAAAGGTGGAGGTGGATGTTGTAGAATCTAAGAAAGGAAGATGTGAAAGATATGAAGAGGAAAAGAGTACTCGGGGAAGAGAACAGTATCCTTCAGCACCATGACTCAGAAGACACCTAAGCCAGTGCTGATCTTTCCAAGTACGGCAGGTAGGAGGTACTTTAATGCCTGAGAGGTTGCAATAAAACTTTCATCTTGTGTGCACTGGTCTTAAGTACTTGCATGCTTAACACTTCCCTTTAACTCAGCAAAGGAATCTCCCTGTTACTCTGGGCAAAAGCAAGCAGGGCTTTTAGACCCAGGCATAAGATCTGTTTCAAAGGCTTTATGCATATGGTTGGCTGAAAGCTGGCTCATAGTCTCTGGCCCCTTGCTCAGTCAGCTCTACTTTAATTTCTTTGTGTGTCTGTATGCTGGATACCAAAATATTTTACATACAATATTTTACAAGTTTCAAGTGGGATAGAAGGAAATAGGTAATGCTCTAGGTCCTTATCTGAGTTTGTGTCTTCAATGTTTCATTATGTTCTCACCAGTCCTGTGATATTAGTATAGCTGAAAAATACGTGGGTTTTTTTTGCTACAGAAACAATGAACATTAAGTACATTAGACTGGAACATATAAAAGAGGCATAAAATACATCAACACTTTGCCCATGCTGAAATCTTAATGCTGCCAAAAGTAGAAAATGAGAAGTGTCAGCACTACTAGGTGTCAACCCTGGGCCCTGGTGAGCAATATTGACATTATTCTGGAAGCAAGTTCCAATTTCGGTAATGAAACTGTAAAGCTACACATTCTAAGGAAAAAAAAAATGCATGTGCAATGGAAGGCGTCTACTCCCCTGACTCTTACCCAGCTACTTCAAGCATGAGAACTCTCAAGCATCCCACCTCATTTCCATTTTGAAAGTTATATCGTGCAATGATAGTCTTGATCAGTCTCATGCAGTGACAAGATACAGCACCACCAAACTGGGTTTAGCAGAATTTTCTGATTACGATGCAGTGCTATAGACACTGGCAACAAACTGAAATATTTAAAAGGGCAAGAAAGGTTCCCAAAACGCATCTGCATTTTTTAATTTAAAGTTACAAGAGATGAGATTCTCAATGTAAATGTAAACCAGTAGCATTGTAGTAAGTCCGATAAACCTCTGTTGTCAGTTGCAAAGTCAAAATCAGCAGCTACATTTGCAAAGACATTTATGCATCTGGTTTCCATTAAAGAAAAAAGATGCCTAAGTGCCCTTAAAACCTGCTCTTTGGGCTTTTAAAACTGAATTATCTCTGAAAAGGCAGTGCCCTTTCAAACTACTTTTGCTTCCATGAAGTGAATTCTGTAGAAAGCAGTGGAAAAGCAAACTTTTTGAAAATGAAGATTGCAAACTGCAAATACATTAGCTTTTAGTGTTTCCTGTGATTTAGAGATTCTTAGGACAGAGTGACCTATTTTTTGGCTTTCAATGACAAAAATTCCAACTCCTGTCAAGAGTAAAACAAATTTATTTTTATTATCATTTTCATAACAAACACATTTAGCATCCTTTTCATGATCTTGCCTACAGTCCTTGAAAGTCATGGATAGAAGGTGATGATACAGACTTATTCATATACACACACATACGTTGCCTATCAAACAAATCTCCCTGTCGCATGTGTTATTATAGTACTGTTTTTTGTATTTTCCAGTTGTCATTGATGGTCTAAATGTACGTGCTATGTCAAGAAGTACTTTGATTCCTCTGTACTTTTGCTAAATTACTGCTTCTCTCTCAACCCTGCACACTAAGTAATGTAAGTAGTTCAGGGACCGATTTGCTTCTCAGCTCCCCTTCCCTTCCACCCCCAGAAACCAGCCTTTGGATTTTCCAGCATCCTGTTTCATTTGCATGAGAAACTGACATTTTAGAAGGTAATTGGAAAAAATGTATTTAAAAACAATCCAACAAAGCAGACAGTCTGCACTCGTAAATCTCATTAGAGGTGCTTCAGGCTGTGCCATAATGGCCTGGAAATCACTGACAAACAGCTCTATACCTCGTTGAGGAGGAACTAATGGAAAGACACGTTTTATTTGGTTTTTACATATAAAATATCAAAGAGCAGAATGTAGTTGCCAACTTGTTAAATTTAGTTTTGTTAGTGAAAGTCAGTTGGGGCTGTCAGAGAAATAATTGCAAATTCTTTCCAGTTGCTAGCAATTATTATTACTTATTATCTCCTTTTCTCTTTTTGTAGCAGCTTACATGACCTAAAGAACTCAGAACAGCTTTCAAAAATCATGAATGAAGCCTTAAGAGTAGATAACAGTTTAGCAACAGGAAATTGAAGTTAAGGGGCTTGTTGAGGATAGCATCACAAGTGGTAGATCTGAAAGTAAGACTCATATCCTTGAATATCTGATCTTCTGTTTTAATCCGTCCTAAATTGAAGTGCTGTTTCCAAGAATGCACATTATAGCTCCATTCAACAACATATTGATGTAATAAGACAAGTGCTAAATGCTGTCAGCTTAGTGGCAGGTTTTACTGTGAGTTCATTATGATTCTCACGTGGGGTAGGGTTCATTACATCCAGCTTTGGCCCTGTCAGAATTACACGTCTAGTCTAAGCTGGTTGCCCAAGATCCCTTTCTATTCAGTGAAGAGAAGCAGGCAGCTCCAGGCAGTGGCTCACCCTAGTCAAAGACAAATGTCCATGCTAAGGTACCAACTCACTCCTTGGACTACCTGTCTCTCCTGACTGCAGCCCAGATGCTGGTCTTGCAAACTGGAGTCCCGAGGTTAGGTGAGGCCATTCCTGTCCCAAACATGAATTTGCCATAGACACCAT